>NW_020270366.1:11149055-11875029 GCF_002803265.2 Melanaphis sacchari
AAATGGTTTATTAAATAGATGATAATGATACTTCAATTTTAAACTTTAGTGTTAATAAATATTTTATAAATACAATTCATTATCGAACTAATTTATACAGCACGTTTCCGTTATATTAATTTTTATACTTTAAGAAATATAAATATATTTTTAAACTCATTTGAAAGTGCGTATTTTTAGATTTTTTAGTCATTTTAAATTTTTTCAATGCACTTTTTAGTTTTTGTGATTATTCTTTTTTTGTTATTTGAAACATTAAAACTTCAACCTTAATTAAACCTTAAGAACATAGTTTTATTATTTTAATAATACATTAGAAAATCATCAATAACTTTATCATCGTATTTTAATTTGATGTTTAACTATTAAATCTTTAGCAATTTACGTTATTCCCCATCAACATTTTCAAATTGTTATATGCAATTGTTTATTAATAATAGACGACTTATCCTAATGATAGATTAATATTTACTTCAATAGTATAAACTGGGTGTTTGTTCATTGTCCATCAGTAAAACCGTGTAATGTTGTGCTAAGGTGATAGTATACATGGTTATGTGATTTTATAATTCTATACAACAGCAGTTAACATTTTTTACCATCTATTAAAATGTTTTCAAATTGAAAATATCTATTTTATCAAGGATTGGTTTAAATAATTGTGTCCATCGATATATCGATGTTTTACTTCAAAATAATATATGAAATATAAGGGGACAAAAAATATAATTTACAGTATAAATATCGTGTATAAAATATAAATTTATATTTGATTTATTATCTTACTTATTGATAAGTTGCAATAACTGCAGAAAGTAGTAATAAAAATAATATGTATTGTAGTTATGGTAGACTCATAACTATGTTATAGTAAATATGAAATTTCATTTTGATTTATATTTCGTATTAACACAACATATTTTACTTTAAAAATCATAATATCTCGAATTGAAATCTTTATCGAGATAATTTATGTAACCGATAATATTATTCAATCATTGTGATTTGAAATGATGTTTGTTACTGTATTTAACATTTTAAATGTTTATTAAATAGTTTCAATATGACAAGAATATATTTTTCAAATTTTATATAACGTATGTAAGACACTTAAATAAACTAATTTCGCTAAAAATTGTGTAATTTCTGCAGGTATTTATTTTTTCTTATTTATGAAAAAAAAAAATAAAAAATTGAAAAAATTGAATCTAAAATATTTTTTTATACATATTAATAGGTGTTATTTCACATTTTATTTGTAGTTATATACCTACTAAATTAGCAGTCATAGATATATTCAACAATAATTTTTCGACAACTATTGGATAGTTTTTATAACTACACGATCTTTATTTATTGTACAACAAATTTTTCGATTTTTTTTTTTTTGTTGAATGTGATTAAAAAGTTTTATGAAATGCATCTATTATGTATGTTAGATAGTTCACATTTTTATGTATAACATTATCATATATAAATTAAAACAGATATATTTTTTTAATAATAGTTTATGATAGTATTTTTTATAATATTTTTAATACAATTAATCTATTTAATTTTTATAATGATATTACATTATACTATCGAGCGCTGAGATGGACAACGATAGGAAAATAACTAACTTTTCAGCTCAGGTGTATTCTGTCCGGCTTTTTTAATAATGAGTTCTTAATAGTTTTCATTATGATTGTTTTCTTTATTGAATTATTATTACATAAATCATCCGTATTTCTATGTTGTATATAAAATAAAAATATGTCAAAAATTAAATTTATTCTTTACTCTAAATAATTGATAAGTTTTATTAAAATTTTAAAACACATTTTGATATAAAATAATAACGTACATAACTGTAATGAAATTATATTTTGTTCTACATGACAACTATTATAATTTATTTTATAAATTATAGCTAGTTCTTACTTTCACATAGTTAAAAACCAAATAGTCATATTGATATATATATATATTTATATATAAACTGTTTTTATTGTTTTAGTAATCTTCAGTAAATTTAAATGCCAATAGTCGCGTTTTAATAGAACATTTCAAATATAATTGAAACATTTTATAATTTATTTTAAACAACAAAGTATTAAATTTAAACCTATAACTAAGAATTCAATAATAATAACAAACAAGGATTTTCCAATAATAGTTTTTACCAATTATGATTTACACCAATACGCCCTAAAAATTATATTTATTATGATATTGTCAAAGAAATTATTAATGTATATGTGTTACTGATGTACTAATAATAGTCATGGTACTAATACACAAGCAAACTTGGTTAAGAATTTCAATAGGTACTGTTTATTTCTACCCTTTTAGATAGCAAAAATAGAATTCAAATTAAATAGGTATATACACAGTTATGTAAAAAGTTTCAACCAATGAAACAACTGAAAGATGAATATGCGCATTTTAGTATTTTACTCACTATCACGCGGGACATTCAACTGTTATTGTGGAATAGTCATTCACGAACTCCGTAGTCTCAGGTAAGCACATTTTAACATATATATTTTTTACAACTTAAATTCTGATGTATAATTATTTTCGCCTACCTATTCATAATTGTTTTTATAAATTTTATTTGAGCGATAAATTTGTTTGATTTATTTAAATGTTAAATATTGTTTTGAATAATTGCGTGATTGCATTATATAATTATATATTTAAATTTTTTAGGGGAAATTTTCACGTTCATCTACATTATTTACAAATTAGATTTTTAATTAAATAAATAATATTAATGTAAATTTTTCTTTTAAACTGTTTCAATATCACTTTTAGTGTATAGCCAGGTAATAAAAAGTTATATTATTATTCGATTAAGATAATTTTGAGGTACAGAATACAATGCAACATTCTGATTCAACGTTTTTATTGTAATTAAAAATCAAAATAATTATTTTTTTAATAAAAGATAAATATAATTTAAACATATCACATTTAAACTACTCTTTTATTTTTTAATTTGTTTTTCCAAAAATAATATAGTTATTAAATTTATATTATTCATTAATTGACATATTTATTATAAATTCATTATAAAATTAAGATTTATAATTAAAGAACATATTAATTTTTTTGTTTTTTACTTTTTATAAATACGTATCAGTTTGAAAAATTAAGAATTTAAAAAAAATTATGATTTAAACCAATTTTGATTATTCTATAATTATGTAATTAATTGATTATCATTGTTTTTAGAAACACAATTATTAAATTACTATAATACGATATTAAGTATTTAAAAAAATATTGTTTGGCATATCAGTATTTGTTTAACAATAATTTTTAATTACACAATTTTGAAGTTTTATCGATTTAAAATTATATTACGTATACTGTTCTTTATTTAAATTTTCTATTTAAAATAATAGTTATTTTATGATTATTTTGATTTTTTCATTTATAAATTAAATTTAATCTTTAAAGTTTTGATTCTTAGTATTAATATATACATATTGAGTGATCCTTCTATCGAACGACACTCATTATTTCAAAATCTATAAATGTTTTTGAAAAAAAGATTGTCAACATAATTTCTTGTTGAAGAAAAAAAATATTTTTATCGTTATAATTTTTAGTTTTTTACTTTTTGAATGATAACATACATTTTAAATTTCATATTTTGGATTAATTATTTTTTTTAGTAATGCGGTACATAAAAATTTATATTCGGACGGGTAGTTTATAAGTTACAACTTATAAGTATTTAAAATTTTTGTAAGCGAAATAATAGACCAACATTTTGAAGAGTATACCTCTCCATATCGTTCACCCTAAAATTTATATACTCATAGTTCATAAACTACTTGTTTGAATTTCGAAATTATGTATCGAAATATTCCGAAAAATATTCTGCATCAAAATGTGGAATTAAAAATCTATGTCGTAATTCAAACAGTATAAGACTTAAAAAACATAACGATAGAAATTATTAAAAAAGTATTGTTTTATTTTCACTAGAAATTATGTAAAACAGTTATTTTCAGAAAACATTAATACCTACATCTTCATATATTTAATGTTGTTCGATAAAAGAATCACACAGTTTATATATTTATAATAAGAATCAAACTATCAAAATTTATATCAGTGAAGTTGAAATGTTAGTCATTAAAACCAATAGTTGATCATACAACTACCTACTTAATTCAAACAAAAGTTACGAAAAATATATGGTGTACACGTTTCTTAAAGATTTGCTAACTCATCATTAAGTACAAAAAATAACATGAGTAGACAAAGATCGTATAAAATCAACAAAGGTATATAAATCCACTACAAGAGCACTCGAAAAAGTTCAATAGGAGAAAAGAAAGTCAGGTACTCCTTGCTCCTTCCTTACCCCTCGAGTAGATTGGTATCGTGAATTTTGATTAAAAAAAGTTACCAAATTACAATATACAAGTTTATGTACAGATTATGGTCATGGATTCGCTATAAATTTAACATTTATTTGAATTGAACTGCATGTATAATATAACAATATATTCATACAATTTAATATAGTATACGAGATGATATATATGTGTATAAATTCTTAAAACTTGTTGAAGATTTAATAATGTTATAGTATAACATAGTATACCTATATTATTTGTTACCTATGTGTATTATAGGTATTATAATTAAATATTATTATGAGTCAAATTGTATGTATCAATTTGATTAAAGTTATTTAATTTTTACCATGGAGGGTAAAAATACACATACTTATTGGCTATTAGATTATTTTAATTTTATATTTGTGATACTTATGGTTTCTTGTTAATGTGTTCAAGTTTGTAGTTACAATGTTTTTGTAAACTAAATCTTAAGTAGACATAGCTATATTTATATTTAGTAGTCAGTCGACACTCAACACTATTGCTGTCTTAACAATAGTAGTTTGTGATCGTAGGAAAGTTCATATAGAGTAGAGTGATATTACATAAATTAATTTATGTTTTTTTTTTCTACTTTAAATAAAAAGTTACCAGTAAGGTACTTGCCCTATAGGTCAATTAAAAAAAGATTTTTTAGTACAGCGGTATTATTTGGGAAAGTTTAATTTACTCTGACCGTGTGTTAAATCATAAAATATTTATGACCAAACATAATATTATATTCCATGTAGGGAGTGGATTTTATTGTAAATACATAGTTTTATTGAAATGAGATATTTTATATCTGATAAAAAATGTATACGATTTAGATGATTCTAATTAAAATAAACTCAAATTTATTTTACATATTTTTACATATTATAGTAATTTTTGTTTTTTTATTAATTTTCGAAGATCATAAGCATTATCTGCTTAGTCGTCTAAATTAATAAGATTAGTAATTTTTGACGACCACCAAATATTATACATTATCTAAATGGTATTTTGATACTGAATCGGCCGCAACTATTGAAACAACAAATTCACTAATACAAAACAACTTGACATACATTCTGCAAGTTTTTGTTTTTTGATTCAGACAATTAAGCGACTGGAAACTAAAAACATGTCTTTGATAAAAAATATTAGCATTGTAAAAAAGTCTGCAGATAAATTAGAAAAAGCTCAAGGGCACACGGGAGAAATAGTCAAAAATAAATTTGCCAATATAATTGAAAAACTTCTGGATTTCAAACTATTAAAATCATCACAGATATTTTAATCAGTAAAAATCAAAAAGGATCTCTGAACATTGAATTTCACTCCTTCTGATATAGTAAAAATGAATTACGACCCAATCACATCTGTTGACGTAGAACGGTCATTTAGTGAATACAAGAGTATTCTTCGATCAAACCATCACAATTTTTAATTTTCAAACCTTCAACAATATGTTATTTATCATTGCTTTGTTCTGGAATAATACTTATAGTTTTATATATCTACATAGTTTATATTACTTTTATTTATACAATATTTTTATTTTTTTTTTGTAATTTTCAATACTAATACGTTTTTTCAATATTTACATATTTTTAATTTTTTTAACATATTTTTATAAAAATAATTACATATTTTGATTTTTTTATTACAATAATCTCCGTTCCCTAATTCCATGTCATAAATCAACTAGGTATTTATGTATAAGGTATATTAGGTAAGTAAAGAATTTAGGGTTAAAAAAAAAATATGAAAATATTATTCATACATTTTATTTGTAAGTTCTAACAGTTATGTAATAAAATTTTAGTAACTTTTATACGTCTTAAATAGTCATTCTTTAAAAATAAAAATACAAACGGTATTAACTGCGAGTATTTATGTTCACTATTATTCAAAATATTTACAGTTAATGCATAAAACAGAAATAATAATATTCAATAAAAACGCAAACCGCAGTCGTACATGTTAATAAAACGTCTATACAATATATCGTTTAAATTAAAAACAAAAATTTAATACACCTAGCTAATAATAATTTTTTTTTATTTTGTCTAACTTTTATCTTTGAATGGAATTTCTTAATTATACATCAGTTATAAATTAATTTCCAGTAAGCATTTAAACTGTTTTTTTTTTGTTTTTGGTTGATATATTATCAATGTTGAGGATAGATAATTAATAATTTATCTAGATAAAGATAAAAATGAATACATTTTTATCTAGATAAATATTAGATATCAATCTTTGAGTTAATATAACAAAAAAAAAAAAAAAAAATACTTATCAAAACAATAATATTTTTAATTTTAATTTTTTTTTTTATACCATAAAAATAAATCATCTAGATAGGTACTCATAGATAACTAGAATTTTATCTAGATGAAGATAAAGATAAATTAGTCGAGAATTATCTAGATAAGATAAATAATAAATCAATTCTATCTAGATAATTCATCTAGATATTTGCCAAAACTGATTTTATAAAATCACTTATTTTATTTTTATTACAATTTGGATAATTGGTTTAGAATGTTTAGTCAATATTATTTTAAAAGTGTTAAGTTTGAATTTCATTAAATTATTAAAAGAAATATTTTTGAAATAAATAACTCACAAGTTATTTTATCTATTAAATTATACACATACTTAAGCATTAAAAGGTATTAACAAAATATTTCTAAGCTAAATACATTATTTTTTATTACAGATTTAAATTAAAGTGATTATTCAGATATGAATAGGATGACTACCAATATTCTAAATTCATGCGATTCTAATTCATCGTATAACTTAATTACTTCCAATGGTAAGTATTATAAAATTTAATATTGTACTTTAAAACATAACACAAATAATAAAACTATACGTTAAAAAAATGTGTTTTTAAATAAATATTAAAACATTTCATAACTATATTTCATTGCTTAATTTATAAATATTTATAAACATGAATTATAAGGTACTAATAAGTTATATTTAAATTTTGGAGTAGATTTACCAGTCACTGATTCAGTGCTTATTAGTAGTTATCTTTACATGAATGTATATGTTACATTAATTAATAATTATTTTTCTGATGATTTAATTATATATAATTTAATAATTGGTATTTATTAGTATATTAATTTAAAATTTTAATATTACGTATTTAAAAACTATTAGTTATTTATTATTTACTATATTATTTAATTAATTTTTAATAGCTATTTTTTAAGCAATATTATATTTGATTAGTATTGAGTATTTAGCATCTTAAATTTTGTTTCAGATAAATTTTGTAATTGGTTCTATGATGAAAAAACATGTTGGCCAATTGCAAAAGCCAATACCAATGTATCACAACCATGTCCAAAAGAACAAGGATTTGACAAAATGAGTAACTTATTATTATTATACTAATTTTTTAATTTTAAGTTTATAAAATATCGGCTTTATAATATGTCAGAATTAATAATCAGTTCGAGTTTTTAAATTTATATTCTGATTTTAATCGTAATAAAACTATTAAAATTATTAAATAAGATACCTATATATTGAATTATGTTAGGATATGCTATGCGATTTGATTAAAATATTATTAAAATTAATCAAATCCAAATTATATTCTAAAAAATTGTCAGATAATAGCAGTAAAAATTACTAATTAATAATAAAGTATTTTTAGTAAAAAAACAGTAATACATTTATGAATAAGTAATAAACATATATACTACAACATTAGAAATAAAAAACGAGACATTTTTTTCTGTCAACTTATTTATACAAATATAAATTTTTTATAATTATTAATTTACCATTGCTTTTGTTTAGTATAAGTCATTAAAATTAAAATTATATAATTGTGTTAATTACCATTTTATATTATTTTAGAGATGGCCTATAAATATTGTACAGAAGATGGAAGTTGGGAAAATGTAACAAATTTGTTTGGATCAACTGATTATAGTAGTTGTTATACTCCAGAACTAACGGAAATGCTAGAAAAACTTGGATCAGACTACGATACAAAAGTAGAGTCAGATAATTTATAGTTGATAACAGTTATTTCAAGTTTTTTTTTTTTTTAAGCGAAAACTTAATATTGCTATTAATACTGGAGTAATTGAAGTAGTCGGATGCCTAGTATCTATTGTTTCACTGATTATATCATTATGTATTTTTATCAGGCACAAGTAAGTATATATAAGTTGCTTTTAAAATATACGCATATTTATTGTAGTGTACATTGAAATTATATTGTAATATAATTAGCTAATCCTGCATAACATTGCCCGTCATAAATTGAACGCTCGTGAATTTAACCCTTTTTAAATTTCGTTAATTAAAAAAAAAAAATAAAACGTAAGTTATAAAAAGTAGTCGATGAAACTACGGATTTTGCTGAATGTATTGATGAAAATTCCATGAAAATCGGTCGAAAAATTTTACATAAGGGTCATTCATTTAAGACATTTGATTGTATATTATGCATGATAGATCCTACGCGGTATTGCCTGCGATAAATCAAATAATACAAGTGGATTTATCTTCCTTAATCTAGTAATAGCATATAGCATAAATATAAAGTAAATAATAGGTTCATTTAATGTTGTCTTTTGAAATTACTTAAAAATGTAATTTAATAATACACATGTATACTTATACATATTGCAAATGAAAGAGTGGTATACATATAGGTAGATTATACGATTAAAATGTTATTGGAAAATATGTATTAAAAATTCTATGCCTATTTGTTTTAAAGTTTAAATCGCCATTCTAAGGAATGTAATAAATATACGAGTTTCTGTCATAACGAGGGATTAGGAAGCTTAGGTCTTAGAAATCTTAGAGTACCTTTCACATAATACAATAGCAAATCATTAAAAATAATACCTATATAATCCAAAGTTGATTACAAATTGCAATAACGTAGAAATTTGACATTATTTACTTTGCAACAAGTTTCATGTTTTCAATTCGTTAAAAACACGGTCAAGTTACTGTGAAATAATATGAAAGTGTACAAAATATGTATATATACAATACATTTGTCACATGTATATTTACTCAGATTTTAAGAACATTTTAACTGGTTAAATTTGAAGAAAGGTTATAAGACACGTAATAATCACAGTGTTTAATTATCTATTGGTATACTACTAAGATTTACCTTCAAACGTTGTTGCTTGATTTCTATTCACACAATTAAAACGGTAGATTTAATAATATTAAGGTCCATAGTATTTATTTACTAATCTATCAATGTAGTACTCAAACTTTTCGAACTATTCAGCTGTTCTAATACGTGTTAACCTAAAAAATGCATTAAAAAAAAAAAAAAAAATTATAAAACTAATAATAAGGTTTTTACTTGCACTTTAATTTCAATGTTGTAAACTTTGAATTATTCACAACATAAAGTGAATAATATGGTGTAATGGTGTAAGGTTTTAACATTTGTATTAAATTTTGAAAATTGTTAAATATTTTTAAATAATATTAGATATGGTTATTGATTAGAAGTTGTATACCAATGTAGGTAGTATTGAGTTTAATAGGTATTTTTAATTATGTTTATAATTAAATATTAAGCATAATTTTATCATTATTATTTTAAACATATTTGGTAGTCAATTGTTTGTATTAATAAAATTATTTATATCTTCATATTTTAATACTTGTGTATTATAGTGATGCATCTTTAGGAATATTTCTCAGGAAATGTTTCCGAGAATAAGAAATATTCTCCTAATTTTTGGAAAGTTTCTTTAGAAAAAAAAAAATAAAAAATTTTACGTGTATAAGTATAATAACAAGTATTAGAGCAAAAATAACTGATTAATATATTTTATTATGCATCAATTTGCTAAATTGCTTTACTAACTAACATATTAATCAGCAATATATTAGATCATAATTGATTATAGAATTATAAAACTATTGTTATTTGTTATTTTATTTTTTATAATTAAAATATGTATGTTTGTTGTTCATATTTCACGGACTTATAAACATTTCTAACAAAATTTGCTACATAAATGACTGGTAATAAAAAAAATAAATAACGTGTTGATTAAATTATTTAGTAAAAAATATAAATAGAAAGAAAAATTTGAGCCTTTATTTTTCAAATTATAATATTTTTTTTTTTAAATGACCGTAGATTTAAATAAAAATTGAAAATGCAAACAAATGAAAAATATTTATAAAAAATTAAAATATTCTTGATAAATTACCGGTTTAGGAAATATTTCCGGAAATTTCTCTGAGGATTTTTTTCTGGAAATTGACATATCATTAATTACATATAAATTAAAAATACAAAAATATTTATTTTTATCTTATTACAGGGGTTTATTGGAACAGAGGTTCAAGATACACATGAATTTATTTGTTGCTTTATCACTACAAATGTTTATCAAATTAATTTTAAATATTGATAAACTGGATTTATTTAAAACAAAAAAATACCGTTCAAATGTAACTTGTCTTGTGGATTGTAATAACCAGATCCGTTTAGTGAAAGATGACGATAATTGGTTTTTTGGAATTATGTATACAGTAAGTATAAACATATTGATTTTTGATTTTTATTAATCAATCAAAATTATTTTATTAGTGTCTTTTTTTTTTAGCCAATTATTTGTGAAGGTAGTCAAGTCATATTGGAATGGTCGAAAACTGCTAGTTTTATGTGGATGTACAACGAAGGAGTATATCTGTATAGAATTATCAAATCTAGAGTCTTAAGAATAAATTCAATAAATTTCCGTATGTATTTATTTGGTTGGGGTTTACCAGCTTTAATGACGTCTGTATGGTTGTTGGTAACAATGGTTTATTACAAAAAATCGTCTAGTGTCTGTTGGTGGGGCTACAGTTTGTTACCCTTTTTTTGGATCCTTGAAGGACCCCGTATGATAATTATTATAGTAAGTTTAGGTTAATTAGTCATCAGTGGCTCATCTCTCAATATTTATTATTAATTCGATTAAAATTTATTTTATTTTATATTTTTAATCCTAGGTAAATTTCATAATATTAATCATTGTACTGAGAGAGTTGCTAAAGAAAATTAAATCAAAATTATCACCATCAAATGAGTTGGATATCATAAGGTACTAATATATTTTTACGCGTCACATTAAATATGAAGTAATCAAACAAACAACCAATTTTTAAATGTTCAAAGTATTTAGCATATGTTTTTATAACTATACAATTATGTAATTAAATTATTGTTTTAATGAGTTACATAGAATACACTTATTCAATAAAATGAGAAAACTTTTTACTTAAGTTTATATTATTATTATTTTTTTTTTAGTTGGCTATATAATTAATTGAAAATTATTTAATAACCATTTTATGCTTCAAATTATATTATTAAATTCAACAGTTCTACTTACTGATAAATGGATGGATTTTAAATAAAGAAATTTCGAGTTTTATGATACCTCGTTTAAAAATGTAACATTTAATGAAATTTAGAATCATATTATTTTGGCAATATATTTAATATATGTATAAGTAATTAAGTTTTGCAAGAAATAACAAAAGGGATTCTTAATTTGTACTTATTGAATTAAATTAATTATTAAATAACTTAAATTTTTTTTAAAAAAAATACCTAGTTTTTCAAGAAATAATGTTCTCTCAAAAATAATCATAATTTATAATTATAACTTATAAATGGGTAGCGTTACTATTAAATACGTTTTAATTTACCTAATTACCTTATAATTTATACTTTACAATTATATTATTATTAATATTTTTAATGATTCAAGTTAATAGTAAATAATCATCATGTAAATAGAATATTTAATGTTTACTTATTACTTAAATAATAGATTAATAAAGCCATATTAAGTATACGAGTAATTTTAAAGACAAAATTATGAGGACATTTAAAAAAAAAAATCATGTCGTAAGATTTTTTTATTATTGTGTACTAATATTGATTTTATTTTTTATCCTAGAAAGGTATCCAAAGCAGCTATAGCTCTTGTTCCTTTACTTGGGATTACAAACTTTATATTAGTTATATTACCTGAACCACATTCGAAAAGTCCTGAATTATTTGCTTTTTGGTCATATTCTGCACATATATTACACTCATTCCAGGGCTTAATGGTGTCAATATTATATTGTTTTATGAATAAAGAAGTAAGTATTCTAAAATGCAAAAAAAATAATAGCTATCTAAATAGTTTGAATGTAAGTTATATTTTGATAATATTTTTTTTTATATCTCAATTACAATAGTCGAGATTCATGAATAAAATATTTTTTAAACATATTTAAGTGTAAATAAACAATTTATCGATTTGACTGTTCAATTTATTTTAAAAAATATGTGAAGTTGTGTTGTAATTTATAATGTAGAAAATAATTTAAAATAATTTTTGTTTAATGTAAACTGTATCGTTGTACAGAGAGGATAAATAAAAAAAAGGTATAATATTTATAAACCTTAAATTATAATCTTATGACTGTCATGTTATATATTATGAATTTCAGAACAAGTAATTTATTCAGGGGGAAATTGAGATAATCTTTAGTTGTGTCTTGTGGTGGTCATATGAAAAAAAAAAATAACTTAAACTATTTAAAAGATTAATAATAAAATAATTAAAATAGTCTAATTCTTATAATATTTAATTTAATTTAAAGAAGAAAAACTTTATTTAGGTTATATTGGTTTTTGATCTTTGAAATAACTTTAAATAATATCAGATAAATAAATTTCAAAATCTTAAAAAAATAGGAGCGTGTGCCGAGCATTAAAACTATTGAAATTTGGGTAATAGATAATGCTATATAATAAATTTAATATTATTCGTAAATCATTATCTATTGGTCCTATAGTATTTATTATACCTACAAAGAATTACAAGTATATTATAAAAAAATTTGGAAAAAAGTGATAGGCCAGGGATTATTCGGGCTACGTTACTTTAATATATAATTAAGGTAATGATAATAATATAAATCCTGATCGAAACAGATTTTTATCATGATTATAAGTTATATCGTGTTTAATTAATATGTTCATAACAATATCTTTGTTATTATCGTTTATGAATTTATTTATTATTATGAATATAATATTATTTACTATTTATTAATTAATTATCTAAATAATGATCATTGTTACAGATTAAAAAGTCGTTTGATAAACGAATGATGCTCCAAAAATCACGACGAAATTTTGAAATGGAAATGACATAATATATTTAAAACTTAGAAGATAATATAATCTTTTTTTATAAATATAATTTTTTTTTTATGAACAACAATATAATATACTTGGTTTCTGGTATTTAATTAACCGTTATTTAATATTTTGCACTGTACAAACTTACTATTAATTTAATGTAATAAAAATATGGTTTATGATAAATAGAGTATAGGCAATGAAAAGTAAAATAATTGCTTTAAGTATATAGATTGTACATAATATATGGGTTTTAAATTATTTCGATAATAAAAGTATTTTATTTATAATCTTAAATATTTTTTTTAAAGAACATAATCAATAAATTGTAATATTGTACTAAAATCAAGTATAATTAAAAAAATATATATAATGAATAAAATGTAATTTAAATTTCATTATGAAATAAAATCAAATTGATGGAGTTATCAGCTATTGCAAATATGTGAGTATAATACATTCAATAGATTTTTAATGAGTAATTATAACATTTATATTAAATTCTGAGTGAAGCCGTGGATGTTTTAATTTAATAATGAAGTGTATTTTTTTATGTATATCATGAAACATTTTGATGTATAAATAGGTGCTAGAATTTTTAATTAAGGTAAAACTTATTTATATTTTATATGATTATCTAAAAATGATATTGACAAAGAAACTGATTTAGTTATTTATTTCTTAACTAGTTCATACCATTAAGTATTAATTAGAACTATTACATTTACTCAACACTTTGATAAATAAATATATGTATATTGTTTAATTAGCATAATATTTTTTTAATACTGTATTGTATATGATATTAAAAAAAACAATAACCACACCAGTGTAAATTTCAATATAATTTTCATATGATATTTAATAAATAAATCCAATCATTTTTCTCCCACATTGTATTTTTTAACTTGCTAATTTTGAGAAAACTAATTCTGGAAATGAACTTGATACAAGTAAAGTTCAAACTACTACATTACAGTATTACACAGTATATCCCGCTATATGTAGCTGGAAAAAATTAATTTATTTCGTGATATGTTTTATACAATATGTTAATTGTTTCACAAATTTAAATGTCTGGCTTTTCAAATTGAAATTTATCCTACCACAGAATTATTATTTCAAATTTAAATATTACTAAAAAATTACTTTATCTTGGTATGTTGCGGCTTATCCACTACTTCACTAAAAATTAATTAATGCACGCAGGTGTCCTTCAAGGTGTAGTTTTTTATTTAAAATTTTTATAACTGATTAATTTATGTTTTACACTAGTATTATTGATGACTTAACTCATAAAAAAGCTCTTAAAGACAAAAGTAGCCCTATTATTATTGCTTCCTTATACGTCAAAATGAATCTTTCCTTCCTTAAAAACTGGTACAAAGAGTGAGGAGCGAAAATAAACAAATCTAAATTTATACACTGTATCTTTTTATTTTTTTTTAGGAAAGAAAAATGCCCACTTATTATCAACAACAAACACATTTTGCTAACTGTGCAATACATTAATCATTTAGGCATTATAATTGATCAAAGTTATCTCCACATCTATAAACAAACGTTAATCTTTAAATTATCGTTTTCGTCTTTTCTTCTCTCCTAACCCGCAGTCACATAAAATTACCAACTAAACTATTAATTTATAAATTCTTTCTTGAACCTTTATGCATAAAATCAAATTATGGGATTCTAAACAAAATGTCAAGCATAAACTGTACGTAGCGCTCCCAATTTAAAACCCTTAGAATTATAATTAAAGCACCTTTTTACATTTCCAATCAGTCCTTACATAATGATCTTGGTATTTCTCTAGCTTATGATGAAGTTTTTACAAACGATTCAACTTAAATGTTTAAAACCATACAAATTATTTAATTAAAAAACTTGTGTTATTTAATAAATATATTTGATAATCCCAGAAAAAGATTATAAAAGCAATGGTGTTGAGACCTACTAACTTTGCTAACATTAATATTTTACTAATGATATTATAAATGTATATATGTTACGGGAAATGTAGGAAGTTGGAAATTATACTTAGTGCCTGATTTTCGAGCGCAGTTAGAATAAGTTTAGATTGTTCTGGAATTGTATACAATGCCCAATTAGATTTAGTTGAATATTAAAAATTAGATAAAACATCTTATTGGGTACTTTTTTAAACATAATAAAACCTTCAATTGAGAGCTCAAATATTAGTTGCCTGTTAATAGTCTTTAAAACTATTATCTATTGAATCATTTTTAGGTATTTATTATGAAGAAGTAACATTGTCATCTAAAGATGGTTTGACTGGTAAACAATAAGTTATGATTGAATCTACTGATAATATTTGGTTAGAATTCCTAAAAAAATTAAAGTAAATATGAAAACACAAAATTCAAAATTAATTTTAATATAATGTCAATCCTTGTGTGTATTCATAAATACCTAACTATGAAAAATAACAAAACATTGAAACATACCTATTTACATTATTACACTCAAACACCTTATTCATAGCTATATAATTATTAATATTTCAATAATATATTGGTACTTACCTAAAGTTGAGTTTTTTTTTATATAGATTTGAATCAATACGTGAAATTGTGTAAATTTAAAGTCCAAAACTGCAATGAATAAAAAAATACAATACGCAAATAATTTCATTACTTCATTAGCGTCTAGCAACACATTATGCATATTACAGAAGCAAATAAATGTAATTTTGACGAGTTCTTAAACTTATTTTAGTCTATTTATATAATTATATATATATAGGTTTGAGGTTTACACTGCAGGTGAGTGGCTGAAATCTGTTATGTTCTATGGTCAATAGTGTACAAAAAAAAATTCAGACCAAGGAAATAATGCTCATGTGGCTATGTACAAGTTATTTAAGTACTTAAATAATTGATACAACTATTGAAACTATTTAGTGTATTTATTATTAAGTTGATTCAACTTTTAGTTAATAACTAAAACTACGTTGTATTTTTTTATTAAATAGAAATAGTTATGGATTTATAACCAATAAATTCTGGTAATAAAATCAAAACAATTTTAAGCAAGATAAATGCATTATAAATTGTAATATCTAACGTACTAATAACTTATATTTTGTTAGCAGAGAAATAATAATTAAAACATGTGTGCGGCGAATAGAGAAGTTCCGAGTGACGGAGTGAGCCGAGTTATTTTTACGCATATTTTTTATTAAACATACCTAATAACATTGATTATAAATATGTAGTACTGTACTAGTAGTTATTTCAAATCGATGCAAATAGAGGCAAAGGTTAGTTATATTAATAAATAATAATACTAATAAACACGAGGTCATTGATGTACTCACATTGGAAAATATTTTGTAAACGGTGTGTTTGACTCGTTTGTAGCCTTTGTAATTTACAACGGATGGGCGTCATCATCAGTGTGGAATGGTGAGTTACGATAATGCTGTTTTAAATGAACTACAGCGTGTGCAGTAAACTTCGAAAAGTCCAATGTCATGATTCGTATCTCAGTCCTACTTCTACCTCGCGAGTACTTATCTGACGCGTCGTTGTGCAGAATCGCTGCAGATGGAAGATTATGCGTATGTTGTACTAGTGGAGAACTTACTAAAAAGAAAAAAAAATACAGATATTGATAGAAAAACTGCAGTGTTTACTTATAATATTTAATGCTAATATTTTGGACGTGTCTGAAGGATTTGACGATTTCAAACTAAAATGATTCGTAAACACGAAGGTACGTCACTTCTTCCAGATTGTTCTTTCTGTATGTCATTTATGTATAACTGATCGCTTACCAGTTAGCAGATACAGAGAAGAACTGATCGATTGGTTTTTGTTACGCTCGACGCACCGAGTACCGATTCGTACAGTGCAATCTGGAATGTGGATTATATAGGATACTTAGACATTTTTTTGTGCCAGTGATACGTTTTTTTACTCCGTCTTAAGAGGCCGCCACCGGATGTAAAAGTGAGACGTATAAAATGCTCCAGAGGTGATGCTGTGCGCCATAGAATCTACGTGACAGCGACGGGGTCCGCGCACCGTAGTCGTCGGAAAGATACATTATTATTTCACAGACCGTTCTTTAGAACATTTAGTGTTAATGCAGTTGACCGTTGCGTAAATTGTAGCCCATGTATTTCTTTTACAGTAGCATGCGCGTGCTCTCTTCTAGCCTATAACCTATTCATTTATTGAAGCTCTTATTTTCTTAAATATTTTTATCAATACATTAAGTACATTAACTATTTTACATCATAGCTTGATTTATATATTTATAATCTAATAACTTTTTAAACAAAAATAAATAATAGAATCATTACGATTAAATTTAATTTTTTAATAAATGTGTTGCGTTTTTACTTTATAACTTTTTGGTGACCTAAAATACTTTTTGTGCAATAGTTTTTTATTCTTTTATACACGTATGAATAATATTTTTTATATAGTTTTGATTAGAAAAAATTAATTATATTTACTTTTTTTATTTTAAATATCATAGAAGTTGTTAATTGTTGCATATATAATATATGTTAACTTTATTAAATAAAGACTAGGGAGTAATAACAATGTATTCAAATCAATTTCTTTTTTAATTATGATTATGTACCTACCTAAAACGAAAATATTATTATTAAAAAAAAAAAATAATAATAATAATAATAAGAAGAAATACACTAAAATAAAAAGACGTTAAAATCAATAGCTTTTGAAAATTATTGAATGTATTTTATACTGAGAAGTATTAATAAATGTATAAAAATACTAATATACTCGTATGTATTAATATATAAATATATATATATGGTTTTAAAAATAATAATAGCTTATAAGTTCCTATGTATTTTATTACTGTCATTTTCTCTTTTGTATTGAAAATTGTTTTCAAAGAATCTTGATAAATTTTTGATTTTATTTGGATGTCTTTAGCTATTATTAGTGTGAAATGCTTAAAAAAATACCTACCAAAAATTTGGTATTAAAGTGTGTTGTATAGAATAGTTTTATTAATTTCATTAATCACTATTTTAATATACCTATTAATTCGGAAACAAATGAATCAATAGTTGTAATATTGTGAATTATCTTCAAAGTTTTTGTAATTAATCTTTGATCGTTTTACTTGTTGTCTTAATTAATCAGATATTTAAATTTCAGACTTTAGTTAATCGTACCATAAATTATTAGTTGTCCAATTAAATTGTTAATAGTGGTATTCACCTCTTGTGTGAAGAATATATGCTGTTGAAAAGCTTTCATCGTGTTTTGTATGTATACATATAAATATATACCAGCATTCATAAAAAATTCTTAACTTTTGTACAACTATCTTCAGAATGTGACTGATTTAATGGCTAGGTTTTTACGGTTTTTTTTTTTATTTTCTATTTATTTAATACTATTTCAAACAAATAACTGTCCATATTTTAACAATATAAAAATATTTTATTGTTTATTTAACCTGATAAAAAGTTGTAAAATCAGGTTTTCCATTCATAAAATTTGCCAAGTCCGAAATACTGGAAGAAGTAAGAGTAGAATTTTATTGTAATATTTTTTGCTTTAGATCATATTGTTTTATAACTATATCATCTTATAATGATGTTTATTATAGATTTAAAAAAAATTCTCAGACAAAAACATTTTGTGTTGACATTATAGCCATAAAAATAAATCAGTATTTTGTAAAAAAAAATGGTTTTTTATTTTGTTAATCAATTTAAACGTGGGCTTTTTTTTAAAAGACGAGTAAATGGATGTATTTGGTTTGAACTAGAAGTGTTTTACATATATATTTTTTTTTTTTTTAATTTGTTTAAGAGAAAATACTATTTTATCATTCTTTATGTGTAGGGTATTTTTGTTACATTTCATTTCTACAGAACCCATGTAATAAAATATATTTTATAGATTATACTATTATCACAATTTACTTCATTAACAAATGTGTAAGTATAGAGAGTGCTAGAATATCAAAAATAAGACTGCGTTTACACTGTTATTTTATTTGTATTGTATTTTAATATATTTTATTTTATAAAAAATACAAATATGAGAATTTCTATCGAACGAGAATGATGTCGTGACGTTCTTTCAAGAAAAGAGTGTTTTATCGTAAAAGTGAGTGTGTGGGTTGGGTTACAAATAGCCATAAACTTTAATAGGTATTAATTTATTATTTTTTAAGCATAACTTTGTTGTATTTGCTATTTGGCTTATTATAGACGCAAGTGAAAATATATAGAAGATATTTTTGATTAACTTAAATTGTGAAATGTTTAGATTTTAATATTTTTTTCATTTTTGATAAAAAAAAATTGTATACAAACATATTTAATCGTTGGTATGAATAGGCTTTACTATAAAGAATTTTTTCAACTGTACACATATTATAACTGATGTAATAATGACTTTAAGGGACTTATTATCCCAATTTTACTTCCAAATATTTACTTTATTTTAAATACAAAAAAAAAAAATTGTATACAAAAATATATTTTTAAATAAATTATTTAAATTGCATACTATTCTAAATAGTAAACGATACACTATTTTCATTTTCAAGTTATGACTTATGAATATAGATTTTAAATAAACAGGCTAATGAGTTATACTTACTTTTATTAGAATAGTTTAGATTTGATATAATATTAAATAAAAATAAAAAATTGATTTTGGTTTTTAAATTTGATTTGATTTATATTGAATTGTCAATAATAATAGGTATATTCCAGTGGTGTGTGATAATATTTAATAATGGGTAAGCAAACAACAAAATACTGGAATTACGTTTCTAAAAGTATAGATAAACACTTGGCACAGTGCTATCAACCGTTATTATATAAAATAAATACATGGATATTCTCTAATACCGTAGTCCATAAGTCATAAAACTCATAACCTACTATTCATATTATAACAATATGTGTCAGACAATCTAAAATACGATCGCTTTTGTAAAGAAATTGCCAATACAAAAAGAATTTATTTAATTTATTTTTGAAAGAAATTGTTTTAAATATAATGCTTATACAAGAATTAATAAATAATAGTAATTTTAATGTGTAAATCTCACAGTCGTTTAAAGTAAGAAAAATATTAAACTTTTTATTTATTTATTTTTTTTTTTTGACCAAGCATGCCCTATATAAAATTGTAACACGATTTCGCACTTTCCACCTTTTCACTTACAATAGGCAACACGATTGTCGGCCATGTAATATAGGTGTTGTACTTTTAATTCCAGTGTATTAGGTTAGGTGTATTAACACATAGAAAATTAAACATTTGTACTCATATTTTTCATTTGTATAGATAAAATAAAGACCTAGGATATACTTATATAGGCTAACTTATCATTTTTGGTTAGAATCAATTTTTATATGCAATAATTAATCATTGAATTTAAATTTATCACATACATTAAAGTGATTTACTCAATGATTAGGTCCATTCAACAACTACTTTATAGTAGAACAGTTACCAATGTTCCCCTTCTTAATATCACTCACGAGTCACGACGTCCTGATATGAAATCAGGCTACAACCGTGGGCTCACTGACCCTGGTAAAGTTAATATCGGGGATTGCCAACTTTCGTTATTTCAACCAAATTTTAACAATCCTTTGTTAAACATACAGATGAATGTAATAATGCGATTATAAATTTTAAAACTGATTTGAATTTGTTAATGTTTGCTTAAGATCTATCAGACCATTGTTTTAAATGTCAATCTCTAACTCTTTAAAATTGAGTTAGATTATTTAAAACATTTATGAAAATTTAAATGTTATTTATTCTTTATTGGAATTCAAAATCTAAAAATACAGATTGATCGATCTCAAGTGTACATATTAAGAAATTCAAATCAGTTTTCAGGAGATTTGTCACATACTCACATCATTAGGTCCATCGGCAAGGTTGACAAAAAGTATATACAAATCAGCATATACTCTTAACTAATGGCGGATTCAAGGGGGGAGGGTAATAAGGTAAATACCCACCTTGAGCTTATTATTTACAAATGTTTTACATCGTGACTTGTGAGAAATACTAGTTATATTCAGCGTTACGTATCATTATAATACGAAAATAACGATAATAACGTACCCACTACCCAAAAGAATTACGATTAACTGTCAATCGGAGCTTGGCATGACGATTTATTACCCCCCCCCCCCCCTCCCCTTGATAAATTTCTAGATCCGCCCCTGTTCTTAACTATTCACACGCGTGTGCAGCATTCGGAAGCGTTTTTCTATTAAACCTTCATTACAAAACTTTGTTCTAATAATATACAGATATACATTGAAATGTCTATACAATTTTTTTCTATGAATAATATCATTAACAATATTTTATATTGTGTTGTCTAGTTTATGAACGATAAATAAATTGATTGGTACGTGAATCATACTTTTTTTTATGAAAAGGTAATTGTTTTTCTTTATTTTATACTTTGAATTTTGAAAAATTCTAATCATGAATTTTAGATATTTTGTGTAGATACATAATTTTATTTAATTTTATAATAGTTGAATAATTTTTATTAGCTACGTTATAAAACAATGAAAGTGTTATTATATCATTATATCACCCATATTAAAATATGTTCTCAGAACCTCCATCATCGCCGTTTCCCTTCTATGTCACAACTCTAATAATCATTTATTACGCATAAACCAACACAAACCGCATTTGGATTTTAGATCATTGACTATATTAAACTTCTTAAAAACTGTCCATTTATAATCCCCTTTAAGTAGTTATGGTATAATACAATAAGTAATTAAAATATTTAACGCCAATTCTGCATATAAAATAATATATTTTCCGTTGTTGATTTTAGCTATTTTTATATTTATTGTATTTTTATTGAGTATATTAAGTAAAAGAAAATATTAGTATAAATAAGTTAGGTAATAAATAAATATTCTAATATTCTAGTATTATGATTTATAATACACCATAATTATTATGAAAATATAGATTTTACTATTTTAGTCTTTACAAGTTAACGATCAATCATACAATTTTTTCTACTAAATAAAATAAAGGTATTTATAACAGAACTAAGCATAAATATTATTTAAATTTGTTAATATTGTTGTTTTTATGTGTTTAACATCTACCTGCACAATCTGGAGTAATGTCCATTTTGAATATACTATAATATGCTATAATACCGGCTGTCTAGAACTGGAATTAAGCCCCGTGTGTTTTAAACATATTATGCACGTATAGAAATGTTTTCTCTCGATTGTAAATTAGGTCATGGACGATGTAAAAAAAAAAAAACAGTCATTGTCTACAAAAACTCAAGGTAGTTTGCCTAATGGGTATATATTAAATTTGGAATCCCTTATCTGTCAATTTTCGTGATAACGTGGTAAAGAAAAGTGTGCCGTGATATCTGTCCAGTATACACTATAATATGAATTTTAAATAAATTAACAGTTTTCGTTTTAGTTGAAAAATATTTGTTGTTATCGATGTGCCTGCATGAATAGAATGATAATGATAATAATAATATCATTCTTAAATTATTATCATGTAGTTTATTAAAAACAAGATATAGGACAGGAGTGTGGCGTACTCGTATTATGTATTGGGTATTTTACTTTACTAACCACGAAGCAGTTTAGTCGTTTATTAATTATTATTATTCTTAGTTTTCATCATAAGGTATTAAAAATAAATGATCAACAATTATGCTATAGTCAGTAAACGAATTTGTCAGTTACATCACTCGGTGAAATTTAAAGTAAAAAAAATGTACACATTATCGATTATTGTTTTCATTCAGTTTGAAAAAAACCCATCTTTATAGAATTAGATATTTATTTTTAGTGTAGTTCTAAGATACAGGTATATTTTATTAGAATATTTTTAACACTTTTTAATTGTGATTAAAAAAAAAAAAAGTTAAGTTCACTATGTAATGTGTTATTATATTACATGAATACATTGAATATTTGTTGTGGTATTTTGAAATGTTTAACTATACGTTAAACTAATCAGTATTCAGTGCACGCAATATGTTTGTTCATTTTAATTTACAAAAGACTTGAATCTTGGTGTCATTAATTTTTTTAAGTACATTCAACAATAAAATAAAATTGTATGACCTGCAGTGACATAAATGCTTAGATAGGGTTTTATAGAACTTAAATGATATGTGATATGTACATATAAAATATCGTATAAAACTGAATTTATAAGTTAACATATTTTATTAATATTGCCGAGATATCATTTAAAATTACACTGAAGATGTCACACCCACATGTATAGTCTCCGTCTTACAATCGTTAACATAAAAAATTTTGCGCTTACAATAATTAATTTTACTTTGTTGTTTTTAAATAAATTGACTTATCATAAAATTTAAAGGCACGTAGGAGACTTATTTATATTTCAATTACAAAGCAAGTATAAACAAATACATTAAAACTATATAAATTGTGAAATTTTAAAAATTATTATAACTTGCTTCAAAATTAAAATATCAATTAAAATTTCCGAAATGTTTTTGATAATAATCTAACCTTTATATTTTATCATTAGTTAATTCATTTTAGTTTTTGTGGACGTAACATTTATTTTATTTTGTAAGATTTAAGATGAAGACAACATGCGTATGCGAATGTCTTCTGGTGCACTCTTAAAAAATAAATATTTTATTTAATAACAAAACAAAAATGTTATTGTTATTGCAATATTTTTTTAATTTATGTCGATCAAAAACAATATTACGCTTGTTAAGTTTTTTTTTAGTTTTTGATCAAACTATTTATTATAGGCACATTGTATATTTATAATTATTAAAAACGTATTGAGTAGTTGGCACAGTTTTTAATTTTTATGTCAAATAAGCATTTTTCTTATGATAGTTTATTTAGTATTATTTATATCAACAAATTTTATATGATAATAAAATGAATGTTGACCAAAAGGCAAAAATATAATAAAATGTAATTTGGTACGAGTATATTATTAACATTTAACACAGTATGACGAAATCCGCTTAAAAACGCGCTTGTGTTTGTGCTTTTAACGTGGAAAAACAAGACTAAATAAGTGTACAATGTACATTTAACTTAATTGTACATAAATACTAAATAGTAAAATTATTAATACGATTTTGGTTTGATAGTTTTTATTTCAATTTATCTATACACGAAATAATAATTACCTATATATTAATAAATTTGTAATAGTAATAATAATAATAATAATAATAATAATAATAATAATAATAATTAATAATATAATTAATAATAATGAACTGTATTTAAAAATCAAATACAATTATATAATAAAGATATTAAATATGTATATTTATAATACACATTAACGTCGTTGTTTAGCGTGTAATGCAAAATGGCATATTATAGTATATTTTTTCGTTTTCAAAAACGGTTTTCTTTTTTACGGGATAGATTTCAAACATCAAAACCAAACGATCAATCAATTGCTATGTTTAATATTATTATAGTTAATTTTGTTTATGTATAATAATAAACTACCTCCACTATATATATATGCATCACTAAAGTGTGCGTATCAACATCATTCGACTAGAAAATATTTTTAACACAAGTACCTCTATATCTTTTTAATCATTATTATTATTAGAAGTAATTACTAGTTATAGTATTTAAACTATATTATATATAATATGTATATAATTACACGCTGAGTGGTGCGGAATAAGAATAACAGTCTGCGACAATATATACTGTAATTATTATTTATGAATTCATTCGGACGCACGTAAATCCAAAATATAGTATAGAAATATAAAATATTTTATTGACAGCGATGATTGTTGACGATTTATCAATAATATTATTATTGTTGTGCAAGTGAAAAATATATATATTTACGATGAAATAACACGTAGTTGAGTTGTATCGTCAAAAGGACCCTTAAAGGATATAGCATGGCTAGGCCATAAATATTGTAAAATAATATTATATGGCGCACAATTTTTATTATCATCGAAGAATAAATCTAGATTGAGGATCACCGCTCAATTAAAACAAAAGAAAAATGTGTCAACTCGCTGTCAAGTACGTATACGATAATATCGTCGCGAACGTGATCGAAAGTCATCGTTGAACGTTAATAATTTGATTTTTTTTCATTTCTACAGCGTCATCAATTGTTACAGAAGCACTCCTTTGGTATTACGTTTTTTTTCCTATCTTTATTCCACTATTTAATTTGAACAAATTTTAATACATCTGAAAAGAAAAACACTGCAGACTTCAAGAGTTAATACACTGGTATTAATTTTTTTAATTTTATTTTATGAAAATTTGATTAAGTCCAAAGAAAACAAAGAAAATTTTATTGTCGGGCGTACAATAATAATATTATTTTATTGTGTACCAATACACTGTATTGTTATTTTTAAATTTAAATAATATGTGACGATATTTTGTGTAAATTATATACGAAGCCTGCATTGCACAACAAAATATAAAGAAAACGGACACAAATCTCTAAAACAATATCTGCAAATGAGGTAGTGGCTCTATCATAATATTATATCGTTTAAAAAACACGTATATGTGTGTTGTATGTTAGTACTCATTGCTTGGCAGCCTACGATATACGGACGACCCGCTGCTCACGGTTATTGATTTTATTAGTTTGTTTGAAAATTTTGTTTTTATTTGTTTTTTTTAAATTTTTGTTAAAATAAATGTCTTTTTGTGTTTCGGTACTGCTGTAACGGGTTTTGTTGTTTGAAGTATCTCGTTGGGCCGTGGGGTATCCGAAACCGGGTATAAGACTTTTAACAGTTGCAATTCGGATTGTTCGGACCTTGCGGCTGTTCAGTGAGCCTGGTACCTTTGGTACCGGCTACCAATGTTGGGTCCGAGTCCAAGCTTTCAGACATCTTGTCGCATATGATGTCCACGAGTCGTTCGAACACGGCCTGTAAACAAAACAGATACAATTACTATAACGTCATATCCCATGTGCCCGTCCAATACAATTAAAAATAATATTGTGTTATTATTAATAATAAACGTTTTGAATATTAAATATTATCCTTATTATTTATATTATTTTAATATATATTATGTTTTACGCTAATTGATCTACAATACACGCATTAGGTCATGTAGCCGTTTTGTGTTCAAAATAATTAACTAATGCTTTTATTCTGAATTTAAAATATCTATTGATTTTTATTATATGAATCACATTTTTATTTTTAAAACTTTGCTCGGAGACATCACAGCTTCAATATAGTTAAATTTTAACCACGTGATATTCGACTTGCAATTACGACTGCTTTCACTTACCTACTATTCGAAATTTTTTAAATTGTATTACTTTAGTCTACCATATAAATGATTAAAAAAATAATCTACTCGACTATTTAATAGTTTTGTATTCTCTATTAATGGCAAAGAGTTATTAAAAGATTGTGAAAAATGTTGATACTTAAATCATAACCACATAATAGTAACAAAAATATAAAATATTATATCCAATTGAAGTTTTTAGTAAGAAATTAAATTCGAATAAATAAAAATTCTTTTTGCCAAGTAGACTAGAATTTGTCTTTTTTCAATCATATTATAATATACTATGTACAGGAAGTATAAATATATTTTAGTATTTTACAGTTATAAAAGTTGAATATTATAATCTTGCAATTACAACTTATTATCTCAAGTGAATTAGAAAATAAATTAAGATGAATTAATAGATCAGGTTTTAGGTCATGATTATACTTATATTATGTAGGCTTAAACCTGTAGAGAAGCCAGAATTCGCAATGAGAAAAGTTTTAAGTCATACCTAGTTAACAAAACTCGTTAAATAATTCTAAACATATCTGAGTAAAGATACATATAAACGAAGTTTTTGTTGAGTAAAACAAGTAAATTTTTACAAAAATTGCGATGAACCGCAACGACCTCACTGGTCTGGATGAAAAACATTGTAATTCCAAAACATTAAATCGATAGGTGCAAAAATAAGCTTCTACGTTCATTATCGTGATCAAATTTAAAAAGTTTAAAGCTCTCCTATAGAAACAGTATTTGCAGCGATTAAAATCTTTTTGCTGTCTAACCGTAGTCTATGTATTAATATATTTTCTGCCTTTAAGATGTTTAAAAGAGCAATATTCTGAAGTGCGTCGGCAATGGATCAGTAGATATATTATAATATTAAAGTCTTTATTCTGGAAGCTTATAGCTTGTATATACAGACTCAGAGATACGAGTTCGTCATTTTTATAGGATATTAACTTCGATGTAAACAGCTCACGTAAAATTGGTTAACATTTGTTAGACTTTTATGATATTCCGTATAATACACCTTTATAATGTTTGGAAATTAAAAAAAAAATATCATACCCACCATTTACTGTAAACCACAGTCTATGTAGAATAACACATAACAGATATAGATACCTAGGTACTAATATACTATGGAGATAATAAAACTCGTAGATGATGTAATACTGGTCCTAAAAATGACGTCGTTGCGGCATTGCTGTAGAGTATTATACAAAATGTTTCCAAAATAACTCATAGGATTTAAAAAAAATAATTTCTTGTAAAATTTGTGTAAATACAATTTAAGATAAATTTTATAGGTTAGCATTTACGTTATTAAGTCTTGTCACAATGATCATAAAATAACACGTTCAATTGTTACTCTCATTACTTGCACAAAATTCATCTAAACTCTATTCAAATTTCTCATAAACCCGTTGAAGTATACCGACCTTAATCAAGTTGATGTAGTCAGTAATGTATCTTTTAAATTCATCAAAATTTCTCAGAAGGAAAGGTAAATATTTTACGAGTGCATAACCCCAAGACCAAATGGCAGAATATTTAAGTTCCGGAGAACAAGGTCGCAAAGGTAATTAAAAATAAATAAATAATATTAAGTTTAGATGTATGCCACGCAAAAAACTTTATTATTTTTAAACGTTTTAAAAAAACTTAATTTAATTGTTAACCTTTAAAACTTGTCCTAACTAATGCAATTACTTAAATTTTCCAATAAATTTAATTGGATGAATCATTTTAGAACATACTCTATTTGTAATAATGAAGGCTGTTCGTTCGGGCGCACACCCGCGACGTAATTACACCATTTACTCGGCAAGTGAAAATAATTGTATAAACACGCTGCGGGGGTCACCGGTTGATTTTCGGCGGCCTTCTCTTTTTGCTTGAGTGCTACGCGCATTGATATGCTGTACGATGTGCTCGCGTTTCTCACCGTCAGAGGCGCCATTTTATTCTTATCGTCCCAGTGATACTCACGTGAATTATTTGCTCCTTTTCTGGTTAATATACAGAAATAACGCATTTACATTTATATAAATTAATCGCGCAATGATTTTGTTTTACGATCTCTGCTTGGTAACTAATTTAGCAACATATCGAAATATTACTGACGGGTGCGCGTTGACAACGTAATTTGATCGTTATTACGATGACGATGTTGTATAATATTATTATGTTATTTCATCGACCCAGTGGCTCAGTTGACCTACAAGGAAACTAATACCCGAAAAATAGGGTTGAGTACGTGTCACACACGGACCCGTAGCATAGTCTAACTCGATTGATTACTGTGTCACACTAAGCGACAACGTCTCTTAAGCTCATATTCAAGTATGGTTTGCCAAGAAATAGTATTTTCAAATACATACATGCACATATATATATATTAATAGGTGTATATTTATTATATACTGTGGACCAAATTTATTAATGTAGAGAACCAATTAAATAGAAGAGATAGTCAACAAAAGTCAATATCATATACAGGATGATTATTTAATCACAAACCAATAGATGTTCTTTAACAAAAATTAACCATATACGATTAAACTGAGAATTTCGAGAGTTGTGTGATAGTAAAATGATTATCTTGTAATAGATATTCTATAATAAACACCGTACAATATAGTTCTTCGGCAACGGTTTACTGCCATAAAGCAAATACACACTGTATGTAACGTATTTTGATAGTAGTGGAGGCAGCTTTTGGTATGACAATTAATCATTTTCAACGATATAACTCTAAGTATACACGTATACATTCAGACACTCTGCGCTTTATACCTACGTCTATATAATCTTAGTGTAGCAAAATCGCATTAAACATGACCATGACAACCCGGGTTTCTCGGTACGAATGACTGAACTAGCGTACAATGTAAAAATAATAATATTATCCTCGCAGGATTACGCACATAATACTAAAATATATACATGGTGTTATAAATTATGTACGAATGATGTGGGTTTTGGAAAACGGATGTATAGATAGAAGGTAGTAGATACCCATATAATATAAGCATTCGCTTCAAACTGTAAATGCCACTCGTTTTATTCGATATGGCGCGCATGCACCTATTTTATAATAATATAGGTATAGTATCATTATATTATAAAAGTATATTGCACCGACCTTGACATTGTGGTTGTCTTTGGCGGAAGTTTCGAAGAATTCGATGTTTAGTTCGTCGGCCAGCGTTTTGCCTCGTTCGTACGATATCACACGTTCGTGTTCCATATCGCACTTGTTGCCCACCAGTATCACCTGCGCATTGTCCCAAGAGTACGTCTTGATCTGTGTTACCCTGCAAAAGACGCAACCAAACACGGGAGATAAGCATGGACCCATATTATAATTATTATATTTAGCACGAATTATTAACATTATATATAATATAAGTAGGTCATATGTATACGTGATAAGAATGCACGTACAAATAAGTATCTGAATGTCGTGTAACGAAATCTGAACTCAACGCCGTAGCCTCTCACTTCCCTCTACTCAGCGATTACCCTTATAATAAAATTAGACTTACCCTGCGTGGTATATTGTATATAATGTATATAGAGAAAAAATCTATAAGACTCACCAGTCTTGCACGCTGTTGAAGGATTCCTCGTTTGTGATGTCGTACATGAGTATGAACCCCATGGCGCCTCTGTAATAAGCTGTCGTGATGGTTCTGTAACGTTCCTGGCCTGCCGTGTCCTGTGGGAGGAGAAAATGTCAATATGTATTATCATGGTATTTATATATTTTAAGACGGGATACAGGGTCATTGGACCTTTGGACAACTCTGTATTACTCGTATATCAAAATATTTTTTAAGTTTGTAATTCTAATAATTATTAGACTCACCCATATCTGAAGTTTGACTCGTTTATCGTGCCTAAACACGGTTTTTACTTTGAAATCGATGCCGACAGTAGATACGAAAGCCGATGTGAAACTGTCATCGGCATAACGAAACAGAAACGAAGTCTTCCCAACGCTACTGTTGCCGATGATGAGCAACTTAAACATGTAATCAAAGTTCTGGTCAGATCCTTCCTTTTGCCATTTACCGTCTTGACCGGCCATTTTTGCTGTACACCCGATAAAAAAACGGTTATCGCGCTGTAATACAAACAGATTTAATGTACAGGTGGAAAAAATCACTTGGTAGGTATATAAAAATTACACACCACCCGAGGTAGATGTTATGCAGTGTGACTTACCTTGAGCGAAACTCAACGATGACTATACTATTGGACGAAGGGTGGAAGAGTGTTCGTAACGCCTCCCACACTATACGGCACGAAAACTTCGAAAGTCCGTTCTTCCACAAGTTCAGGCGTTTGTCATCGGCGGTAGCAGTAGCACCAGCAGCGGTGGCGGCTGTGTACGTGTAGGAAGTACGTTCCGGAAATACGCACACTCACATGAACAATACACACATACACACACACGGTATACGTATACACTCGCGCGCGGGCGAAGGTATACACACGGGCACGGCGAGCGAAAGGATCAAAAGCCCAATCGATAAACGCGACGGCAGCGACGACAAAAACGACGGGGCGCCACCTGGTGTCACGGATTCACCAGATCTGAGCGATACGAGCGCGGTGTTATGTATTTTAATTTTTCGCGCGCGTATTTGAAAACTTACCTACACGAAATCAGAAGACTTGGCGGACGTGGACCGTTTTTCTTCAAGCGACAATGTGTGGTTGTCCAGGTATAACGGCCGGTGACGACACAGTGGCGGGATTATTGATAATAATAAAGATTTAGCACGGTGTAGCGCAAATCCGTCAATGCGCGAGAACGTCGCGAGCGAAAAAAATAAACTGAAAACGAGGAGGGAAAAAGCCCGTAAGAAAAATGACAGTAGAGCCTATATTGATTTTCGGTTCATCGAGGACTCGCGCGCGCACACGCGACACCGCCCGACGACTAGCGCTACTGCTGCCGCCGCGGTCGCTGTCGCCGCCACCACCAGGCGGTGCCCTCTTCGAGCGGAAACGCGGACGCGTGTCCCGGACTTTATTATCATCATTTCCGCTAACGCACTAACCTGTTGGTCGCCGGCATATCACTATCTTGGGCCACTGATTCTGTTATTATTATCTTCGTAATAGTGTACTTTATTATTATTATTACCATTGTCATTTCCATAAGGTTATGACGTCTTTGTGAACGTTGCGTCCTCTTCTTCGCATCGCTGCTAGTCGCTAGACCCCGATGGACGATAATTAATAATAAAAATAATAACACTAAAATTATCACATTGACAGATACACTATTTCCGGAGAATAGAAACGATAAGAGTTTTTTTCCCGTTAAATGGATTACGTACGATGATATTGTTGCCTAGACGCAAAGAGGACGTTAGTGGGAACGCTGGTTTCCAAAAGCTGTGTAAATATTATGTTGTAAGTAAATACGCGAGTCCATCTACCACACACGTAGACAATTTTTTTTTTCGTTTTCATTTTTTTTTTTATTATTTATTCTGCATCGCAGCTGTTCCACTCAAGGTCATCGTCATCATAGTGACACACTTAATATTTATAAAATATACCAAACTTTGATATTATTATCGTTCGTCGTGTTGTGCACGGCGTAAAATTATTCGGTTACACGGATCACAAACAGAGGAAATTAATATAATAATTTAAGCACATTTGAAGAAAAAATAACTAATTTTTAATTTTTTAAGTGTTTTTTAATTGACTTTAAATGTTAAATAAATCAACCAAATGACAATATAATATATGATGTGCACATACAAAATTATATAAACATATACATAAATATACAACATACAATATGATTTACTGTATTCGATATTCTAACAGTATAATATTTTGATAAAAGATAATACGTATATTATTTTTTATCATTTAGTATCGTTTCGACGGAATGCATCGGCCGTGTGCTAATAAACAATGAACCTTAATCTCATCACCAACGTCTAGAACAACACTATGAACTTGCATACATACTTGTATATAATGTATATGTATATATATAGAATGTTATATGAAAATTTGATTATGAGTAACGAAAAAACGTAGAAAACAGATGAAATATTTTTTTTTAAACCAACAAGAAACCGCTATACATAGTAACGACCCTATTTCTATTAATAATATTATTTCTTATACATGAATTTATAAATTTATTATTTACATGAACAGATAATATAATATAATTTTATGATAACATTACAGTATAATATAGTATTTATATCTGAGCATAAAATATATAGTAATAGTATAAACATGATTTAAAACAATATAATAATATAATAGTATATACGACTACATTTTATGGAATAACGGTTTCGATGTAAACTTACAACAATATTATTTTAATAACGTTATTACTGAAATAGAGACGTCCCTTTATCTTGCTCGTCGTTCTGAACTAGGGCAACAGCATCAGCAGTACTTAACCTACGCACTTGAGCATCGATTTACTTAATAATCCTATAACAACAACGAGCTTGTCGTATATCTGGCCGGACAGTCTTCTTTACCACATTAATATTAAATATTTAAACGTATAATAATATAATACTATACAATCAAATATTATTCTAGGAAATAAATAAACGTAGAGGAAAACATGTAACAACAAAAACAATGAGCGTTTTTTTTTTTTTACGTTCATAATATAATAATTTAAAATAATATATTTTATGCAATCAATAATAATCATTAGACGCTGCAGTTCACGTAAACTACACTGGGATGGCATCTTCGGCGTCGTAGTCATCGTCGTCGACGTCTTCGCAGCCCCCACCATCGACACAGTCGACTTGTAATCAAGTTGGGTCCTTGTCCTTTAGTGCTTGGATTATGCATTGCTTGACCTCGTCGTCGGACATCTTGCTCAACGCTTCCAGTTCCGTTTTAGGCGCTTGCCTAAGCCATCGGAATACCTCCACAGTCTTGCGGTTCTTAGTCGGCCGGTGTCCGTCGCTAGACCGGCGAGCTCTCTTTACTTCCACGATCCTCGGCAATGTGGCTGGTGGCTCGTCATCCGATTTGCGACGGGTCGACTGCTGTTCACCGTTGATCACCACGCGGGGCGGTCCCTGAGAGTAGCTTGACTTCCGCGATTGTATACCCAAGTCAGGTCGCGATGACGAGGTGTCCGAGGAAAAACTTGACCTGAAATGTTGTGATAGAATTAGACCGTGTACTAATACATACAATTGAGCTGTCAATTCTTAACTGGTTATAGTAATTTTATAAGTCAATTATTTTATATAAAAAAGCATAACTCTTGATATTTATATAAAACTTTATCTTATTTACAACAATTAAATATAGATAATCTATTATTTATTGCAACAACCTGCGTGACTTTTTAGAAATTTTAATTCAGTTTTTCAACTACCAGAGGTTATTTAAGTCTATAAATTACTTTATATTATTATCTATACTACTATATAAAATTGTAAGTGATTTTCTACGACTGCGTTTATCGAGAAAACTACTGAACCGATTTAGCTGAAATATTTTACTGTTATACCTAATAGTTTGTTGAAGGTTTTAATATCACTTTTGTTAATAAAAAAAATAAAATAAATTAAGTAAAATGGGAATTTTTATGCATATTCAATATTATTATTAAAATTATTGTTTTATAACCATGGTTACTATTAAAACATGTTATAATTATATGTAATGACATTTTAAAAATATCTAAATTAATTTAAAATTATTATCTATCTATTTATATAATGCATTTATTCACTTTGTTTTATGGTAAGATTTAATTAACTCCAAGTTTATAATAAAGTTCTTGAAAATTTAAAAAAACAAAGCTAATTTTTAAGGTCTCTCTGCAAGGTCTGCAAGAACAGGCTTTTTTAAGTTTCCGTTTTACAACAATAATATACAACATTTTTCCATTTTTTTTTTTTTCAAAAGGTTATACCAAACACTTAATACCACATAATTAAACAATAAAATTTGAATTAAAAAATTCTACATAATATCTATATATCATCGTCTTAAGGCAAAATTAACAACCAATCACGGGCGAAGCCGTGAAGGGTCAGTTAGTTTTAAGATATTTTCGTAATATACTTGACAAAATGATATAAATAGATCTGCTTAACAAAACGTATTGTGCATATTATAAATTATTCTTTATCTTCCTTTTAACCAAATAAGTGTGTTATTTATTATTTATTATTCCTTTAAAAAATAATATATTTATATATACTTCAATATTTGTATGTCACTACATTTACTATATATTAATATATATTATTATTGCAATTATAATTTACTCTGTCAATAAAAAATAAACAAAAAATAACACATGCCAATCACAAACTAATTTCTTGAAAGTGCCTGCAACACACATATCAGGGACTTTTTTTTACGGGATTTTATACATTTTCTAATTATCTTTTTAATTGTAAATCGGATTTTTATTTTGTAGATTATAAAATTGCCTTAAAATATTATAAAAATAACACTGTATTATTGCGTGTTCATTGAAATAAAAGAATTGTGTTTATCGGAAAATCTTATAACGTTTTCGTGCTAACCAAAAATACTAACTATTTATTCTATACTTGACTTATTATCAAAGGTAGTCGTTTTATACAGATTTGTATGTTTATATATTAAAAAAAAAAATAAAAACTATGAAAGTACTTATTATTATTAACTAATAGTTCATCTGTTACATATTTGATAAGAAAATAAAATATAGATGATTATTGATAATTAAAAAAATTAGAACACTTAAAATACAACGCGTTGAGATTGCGTTTTTGTTAAAATTTACAATTTTATATTAATTACCAATTTTTACAGTTCAAACTATGTAAAACATTTTTTTTTAAAACCATGAATTATTGCAAGTATGGTCAGTTATATATTGTATTGTTCCATTTAAATATTTTATGAACGAGTTATACCTAAAAAATACACCCGGAGACAGGAGGTTGGGGCTGCGCGGTAGATCGTTTTCCACGTACAAGTTATTGTTGCTAAGTTTTGCCCCTATCAATTCAGATGCAGAAAATATGCTCATTCTGCTGGAATCCGCTGGGCTGGGATTTCCTGACGACCGTCTGATTAGTTGTTTTCGTGTGTTGAAGTCCGGTGGACTGTTGGACGCTCCTTGGCTCAGTCGTCTTCCTACGGTCTCCGAATAACTAGCTACGTCCGTGCTGTATCTTCGGATACTCAAGTTCCCAGAGCTCCGTGACCTCTGCTTGCTATAACGTCTACCAAGGCTCAATCTGGAAATGGTTTTGATCATTAGCAGTCGTTTAAATGTTTAATATTTAATACTGAAATAATAACAATAATGGTCACTATATGCAGTGTTAACTCTACCTGGCCGGTGACAAAAATTTTGTTGTCGTTCGTTTCGGAGACTGTCCGGCGGTTGGAGAGTTTGATAATGTTAACCTGACGTTTTGTTTTTTGTTGTCTCTCTCTTCCCTTTGTATTCTAAAAGTACATAAATACAAACGGGCAAATAACATATATTTAATAACAATAATAATAATAATAATAATAATAATAAAACAGACAATAGATTTATTAAAACATACAAACCTTCGGATCTCTTCGATGACTTCGAAGAATTGACCTTTTCGTTTTCTACGCTCGAATTCTTTCTGTAACAATAGAACGGGAAAAAGATAAAATTTTCAGTCAAAGATTATTATTTATAAATATATTTCTAACCTGTGCGTGTTGAGGATGCATAAAAGGCAAACTAACTCGTCGTACGCTTTTTTGAAACAGAGATGCGATTTGTCCTTGTCTTAAAGTGTGCACTAGTTCTTTAGCCGTGTGTTGGGGTGATATTAGTTCTACGCTATTTATAAACTTGTAGAGTTTCTGAAAAAAAGAAGATATTTATATATTTATTACTGTAGACTACGATTATTTTCCAGTATTGAAATTTATAGTAGTCATTTGTTAGTTGTAACATTGTAATGATTATAATATAATACAAATAGTAGTAATGTTATTATACAAATAAATAAATAAATAAATATGATGATATATTGACGTGTTTAGTAATGTTTTTCTTCGTACTTGACTAACGAACATCATATTTTGGTTTCTCCATATTGAATCTGGTGGCTTTTGTCGAAGTTTGGGTAATGCGTAGTGATAAAAAGCGTGTTCTAGACAGAGGATAACAGCGCCTGCTAGTATTCCACAACCCAACATGAGGAAAACACCTAAAAATGCATCGACGCCCAACGGTGTCGGTTGTCCAAGGTCTGACGTTTCTAGTTCGCGGTTGATACAAGGTAAATCACTGAACCATTTGTTTTGTAGGATATCCATGAAACCGTTGTTTATATACGTTGAAACTGCTGCAGACACCTTTTCCTGTTGCACAAAAAATTGATTATTAAAAGTTATTTTAATAATTATAATAAAAATACATAATACATGGACAGACCTTTAAAACAAAGTTTTTAGTCATGCCTACTCCGTAAACGTCGTCATAAAGTGGATCTCCGTGTGTTTGGAGTTTACAATCATGATCAGTTCCACTATAATAGTCCAAAATGGGTTTGTCACCGATGAATATGTCCAAACTGCCATTTCTAAGATTTAAAACAAAATTAAATAAGCAACGAAGATTTTTAATTATATTTTTAAATATTTTACACTACGTGAAAATCAAAATTACATCATTTTTTAAATTTTTAATTACCAAGTAAAATCATATCAGTATACTAAGATAGAATCTCCTGGAGATTAAAAGTGTTAATAATTATTCATTAACTTAAAAAATTTAGTCTATTAATTTGAATAATGTTCTTTTTTAATCTTAAAACCATTTTGTATCTTTTCCTGTCAGATCAATTAACCTTTTTGACTAAAAGCTTATTCTTGTTGTTAAAAAAAAAAAAAATAATAATAATAAATAAACTATCTTGCTTCTAAGATTTTTTAATATAAACACGAAATATTTTATTAATGATTTTAAAAAAAATATAAAATATGTCAACGAGTAATAATGGACTATACTCTTGCATACAAAGCATTTACGAAATAATAAATATGTATCTAACCTACAAATCCTTATTTAGACCTATATATATATATATATATTATATGTGTACGACTATATATCTTATTCAGACATATGGAACATATTTAAACCATCTAAAACAAGAAATCATCCAAGCATTTCAGTATAATATTTGTCTTAGTCAAATAACGACATCCTTTTGAAACACGTATATCTTACGAAAACCATTATAAAGACATCAAAGTTGTCACTTAACTATAACTCAAAATAATATTCCTAACTTGATCCTTGTTATAATCTGCTATAATAAATAACCCATGTTTATTAATTCTTTCCAACAGTTAGACATGTAAATTAAGTTGTATATAACCAAGATCTTATTGCAATTAATCAATAACATTTTTTAATTAGGTATGATTCATCACTGTGACTCATTCTACTAAATTATTGTTGTTGAGCAAATGGTAAATCAAGCTATACTAAAAATATTTACAAATAATATTACTTCTGGATATTATTAGTTTTTTCATTGTAAATTACTTTACCTTAACATTTGCATGCCCGACGCTGTGTCAGGAACAGAATATTTTTGAACGTGTTGCCATAGAGCGGGATTTTTGTCTTTTAAATAAACCTCTGCAGACGATGATTTAGCCGATCCAACTTTCATCAAGAACATCTAAAAATTAAATATCACGTACAAGTCGTACACGTACATTTTACTAACTGATAGTATTATAATACAATAGTATGACGGTGTTCGATACAATCGTGTATTTACATTTCGATCGTTGTAATCCACTTCAGCATTTTGAAATAGAAGTGAAGCAATTAGAGCTGCGATATTGGCAGTGTAACTGGCCACGAATATAACGCAAAATCCGCCCCAGACGTTAATTAAAAATTTGTTTGGCCACGATTTTGGTGCTTTAAAATTGACGAGAGCGCCGCAGAGCAGTCCCCACATTGCCCACAATGCTGAAGGCATACTGTGAATACGAATAATAGTTATTGACTATTGTTCAACACCATAAAACTGTCTAAAAACAAATATATTTACCCAAAATTCTTGGATCTCTGTCTGCCAGAAGGATTTAAGCCAAATGGACTGAACCATTCATACAACGCCACTGCCACTGTGGTTACGTGAAGTGACACGAATATAGCGATCCATAGGCTTGGACTAAGTGGTAACAGAAATGCGAGAAGCGGAACGTTGGTTTTTCTCTTCGGGGCAACCATCATTGAGACGCCGCTGTAGAAATAAGGGGTAGAAAAGTCCACCCACTTCGATCTAAAACATAAAATAAAAATAAAATATATCTTATAAGTTGTAATAACTGTTTTATGGCGTTGTGTATTTGACAAGAACCTTGAAGACGTGACGCTTAGCGGACAGAAAGCCATGTGTGCGGTACCGGACACGAGTTCACCGACCACTCCATTCCAATGGATCTTCTGGGATCCAAATGTACCGTCAGCCACTAAGTATAGGTGAAAATCAAATTCCAAGTCTTTTGACATTTTTTCCAGCAGGTCTATGGACAACCCAAAACAGCAATATGTCTCCGGTAGTGACGTGCTATATATAATAACGAACAATAATTATGAAATATACCATATAATTATTATAACTAAACATGTGTAGTACTAATACAGAATGTTCAATAGGTTTGTAATTGCTCATTAGACCAGCGGTTTTCAACCTTTTTTTCGTTCTGTACCCCTAAGTTTAATATTTTGCTAGGTTGTATCCCTCATTATAATTTTTAAACCTTTTTACATAACTACTTTTAAAATATTTAAATAAAAAAATAATAAAAAATTCTATGTTACATTTTGAAACTCCATATATATATTAGATAAGTTGATGGTTAAGTTTTAATTTGTGACACAAATTTTCATTTTTAATAACATATGAATATTTTTAAATAATTGTTTTAGGTAAATAAACAAATTCAACATTTTCTGCCATTAACCAATTTTTTTCACGTACCCCTTGGGGGTACGCGTACCCTAAGCTGAGAATCGCTGCATTAGACTAATTAGGACTGATAAACTATAATATGATATAATTAATGAGGTTATTAAATATTTTATGTTATACACAGTGATATTATTTGTTATTACTCCATGTAGGTATTAAAATATACATACAGTAATTGAGATTTTTCCAAATTTATTGAATACCTGGTATAGGTATAATACTACAAGTGTTTCAACCGCGTTTGCTATTGTATTGCTTCTTGTCACTCACTTTTTGTGTAAGTTCAACTCGACATCCTTGAATATCATCGTTATGTTGTCCTTGTTAGTTGTCGTCATTTGATAACATTGTATACCGCGTAAACACTGGCGATCCTGTTGCAATGGTGCGTGCATGACGAATGGTGGCCCAATGGCGGTTACCACCCTGTACACAGCCCGTCTACCTAGATTAGCAGCCGGCACCATTTTCCCGCCTGCCCACACCACCGAGTCTAAATTGACCAATTGTCTGCCAGTACTAGAAGGACTGACGGTGCCGACTTTTTTCCAAGCCCTCGTATATCCATCTAAAACAGAGAAGGAGAAATACAAGTAAGAAAAAAAACCACACACTTAGTGAAGTACACAATATTATATATATTTAGGTCTATAGTAGATGAGGCAAATAAGGGGCAAAGAAAAAACTTTTTTACTTCGTCTTTAAACTAATTTATCTCTAGTGGAAAAAGAAAAAAAAATTCAACAAAAGACGTTTAGTGTTTTTTTATCGTCAACGAAAAAAAATAGTTACACCGTTAAAATAAAAAATACACTTTATATCTGTTAGCCTGGAAGTGTTTAAATATATATATATATATATATATAGGTATATATACAAGGGTATGGCGATCTTTTCCCAAAGTTTTAATTGTATTCAGGGTCGAACGAAAATATTACGCGTAGACGTATACGCTGTTGTATGCGCAATGCATATTTTATTACATTATTTTCGGTCCGAGGAAACCCGTTTTGCACCTGACCATCCGTACCGTTTTCACGTCATACAATACGTGACCGTCAACATTTTAATAAAAAGTTTTGAATCATCTATTCAAAAGCGGTATTCCTCGGGGAACGTGAACCAATATTTAACTTCGAACGTCCCAACTTCGCGGACTGTATTGCACACGGTTTATCGATTTGGACGACTAAATACGATATATTCTGTATTGTAGAAGTAAATGACTGCAGTGGAAAATTTAAAAAATATGTCGTCATTGTCTGCGTCTTGCTGTAATAATTTTTCAGACCATCTGTTTCGTGAAAACTAAAACGGATTAAAACACCGGTGGTCCACAGCTACAATATCCTATATACTTTGTTCCATTTTCGTTTCATCATCATCAATCACGCACACGCACACTCATGATACACAATGTTACATATAATACCATGCTAGTAACACTACATGATGTAATAACATCTTAAGAACTTTCAAATAAAATGAAAACGATATATTTTATTTCATTATTATACGTTTTGTTTCATCGTAAAAGACAGCTCTGAGGTAATAATGTTACATTTTATTCTTATATATTTTGATGTGTCGACAATATTTAATATTTAACATTTAACATATTTTTTTTAAAACTTCATTGCTGAATCTAAAAAATACACCAGTGATTGATTTAAAACTGTTCTATCAACATAAATATACCGTTTTATAATGAATATAAATTTAAATTTTGTATTTAAATGATATCAGTTTATATTATACAAATGAATGTTTTTTTTGCATATTACGATAATAATTTTCATAATAATAATGTTATTATATTATGATTATGTACCTAAACATGACGCGCTGTGTGTATTTTTTAAAATTTATTTTTGAAGACTCGAAAATATTTAAAGGTATTGGGTAAAATAATTATATAGGAATAACACTCGTCGCCCAATAAAATAAATCACCAGCGCCGATGATTTTTTATACTCGATATTTCAAATTGTATGTATTGTTGTTTGAGTTTAATGACTCGTTCATCCGGTAAATCATTCGTTTAATGGACTCTGTAGGGTATCAAAATATATTATTATATTGGACACCCTAAATAAACGAATAAAGACACCGAGTGTGTTGTGAACGAATTTTTACCACAATTTTATTATTTGTAAAATGTATGACATAATTAATTTCAAAAACTGCTATCGATATTTATAGTAATAATATAGGATATTTTTATATAAAAATTAAGACGTCCTAATTGTAAAATATATTCTTTTATATACCGTGATCACGTGGTTTAACACCATGTTTCATTTTTTTGTACTTCTGTTTCAATTATTGAGTGTAAAATTAAATTGTTTTTTATCGGCTAATTATTTCCGAAATGCGATCTTCTATCTGTTTATAAGTTTTCCATCGAAAAATAGCATAAACTATGTATATATCGTGTACATCTACTGCTGCATGCGTCATAATTTTAACCAGTAGTATCTTATTTGTATACTTGTATATAAGCCAATTTTTTACCGAATTGGAAACCGTAGGATATATGACCATTTTGATTATTGCCCTTAAAGTAGAAAACACGTCAGTTAGAATATTAAGACGCGTATTTCTATTAAATTTTGCTCAGTGTCGTAATAGTGTGTCTTCAAATACACGGTACGTTCTATACGCAAATACATATATTTATGTTTGTATAATGTGCACAATTTTTTTTTTACAAATAACGCGATAAATAAACGTATTTGAGGGTTTCCATACTTGCACTCTCTTTCACATGCCAGTGGTTACTTCATATTCTATTAGTGTTGTGGGTTTAACGAAATAAACGTGGTAATAAAATTTTGTTCGGATTCTATATGATATACATGTAACTACAACAGTTTTATTTATTATTTTTGACACACCTGAAATTGAATATGTGTATTGATTTTTTCATTTAGCTATATAGTGTAAAAATATTTAAAAGATTTACATTTCTCGGTAGAATGGAAAGTTTTTGAGCAAAGTATAATAGTTTCAAAGATTGCTAAGGAATTCACTAAACAAGAATTAAGTTAACTAAAATATTTGTATTTACTCTCTTCACACCTAGAATAATTTGAATCATTAATTGGGGTTTTGTATAAAAAACTAAAATGTAATTTTTTATCGAGTCCTTTCAGTTTTGAGTTTATTATTTATAAATTATTCTACAGTATAACGACTTATTATAAACAAAAGTTATAGATTTTTTAAGAATATATTTTTTTAGTGAAAAATTATTTTAATGTTTTCATTAAAATTATAAATAAAGAAGAATACATAAGTTGTTTGTATAAAATAATATGCGCTTATAAAAACTGAATAATTTATTATTATTATTTTAAATTAAAAACAACATACATAGTTAAATACTCTTTTGACGCATATTCAATAAACAATATCAATTGCATTGATAATCTATAATACAGTTAATCAAATACAATATTTGAATTTTTTATTATTGGCTTAATATTTTTATCATTATTTAATGATGTTTTAAAACAAATAATAGATATATTAAATTTAGATAAAAAACTAACTCGCGAAATGCGTTTTAGATTTCATACAAACACTGAATTGTAAATGATTTTACATATTTAAAAACGAATAATTTTAGGATCAAGAAAATATTATTTTTAAAGTTTTAAAAAGAAACATCGGTCCATAAAAATTAGTATAATATATTTTTTTTTATTTTTATTTACAATTTATACATTCGTAATGCAAGTCCGAGATTTTAGCATAATAGAATGATAATATTTTTTCCAAAAAATGTATTGAGTAACATTTTTAAAACTAGTTATATTGTTGTAATTTGTATTGTTCTTAGTTTTGTTATTGGTATCATTATTTTATAAGTACCCGTATATGTGTGTGTGTGTGTGTGTGTGTGTATGTATGTCTGGGATTTAGAGAAGTGATATAGAACGTACAATGATTAACGATTGCACATATACATGGTGGAAGCAAATTGTTTCACACATAGTCACGCCCCTATAAAAGAATAATATATTATATTTAACGTGTGAAATGCAACTGAAAATTTTCTGTGTATATGTTTTAAACTTAAACTCGAATTCTATACTCGATAGTCTCTGGACGATTCTCTTGGCGGGAAGTTTATAGACAGTTCATGTAAGTATATAAAACACACACACGCCACGCGTCATCGATTTACAATAAATATTTTGGCGAAAATGCTTCGATGAAACATCTAAAAGTCCGACAAATATCCAGTTACTTGATCTAATTTAAAGTTTAGGAAAAAAGTTGTGCAATCGGGGATGTGTTTTTTTGTGTGTACGAGTTGGATTACTTTTTTTTAATTCAAAAAATATAAAAAAAAAAAAAAAAATGGATAAATATAATGCCCAATAATAAGTATAAATATCGAAAGTACGAGTAATTAATTAAAACTAAACAGAAACCAAATTTTTTTTTATTGAATTGGGTTAGTTACAAAATGAATAGTTGGTGGTCGGGTGTAAAATAAAAAAAATATATCTATACACCACATGACATGCGCATACAAACTGATATAATATTCATATTGAAATACTATCCAGCAGAAGTACTGTAATGTTTTATCGATATCATTTCAACCGAGGAAATTATTGAATTGCACTTTATTGTGTCTATGCATATTATTATATTATATTACGAGTATGTACGCTGTCAGCGTCTTTTAACACGTCAATTTTGTTTCAGAGTACAAGTCATTTAAAGGCGAAGAAGTAAGTTATTTATCAAAAGATAGAAATGCTGGTGATTTCTAGTAACGGCGAAAATACAACTGGCTGTAAGAAAAGAATAAAATCAAACCATTTCGATGGCCAAAACGAGCAAAAATATTTTACATGAAAAACCATCATGCTTCGTAGAATAGTTGAATATTGATTATTTTATTAATATTTGAAAGAGGAAAGTTTTATTCAAGTTTTATTGACTTTTATTATTGAATTGACTTAAAATAATACTGGAAAAATATATTTTAAAGATATGATATAGGTACTCAAAAATTTGCGATAATTTTTATTTTTATTACATCATTTGAAAATAGGTTTTATTTTTAAATTAAATTTAAATTTATTATACGATCTGCCTGCTTAAAGTAATTAAATAAATAAAAAATGGTTGAAATCTGACTAGTTTGCCATTGCAAGAAGCGTAAGTTTTTTTTTGTAAATTTTTATATTGAAAATACGTCAGTTCTGACACTCTTAAGGTAATTTCATACAGCTAACATCAAAGTTTCTAAAAAAAAAAAAAATAAACCCGTCAAGTTTATTTAGACAAATAAATTAAAATCTCGCTTTGTAGGAGTTATTCTCTTCAATGAATCATTTAGTGTTTTTAAACGATTAAATTAATGATAGGGTTTAAGGTGTTATATAACGAAGTCCGATAGAAGTTTAAAAATACAACGAGCAAAGTGGTATTAGTGTAAATATTTTAGTAATTTTTTTACTATCTTTGAAGTCTCTCGCTCACCACCACTTGGGGCGAGAAACACCACGTCTCAATTAAAGCACTTGAATTTATTTTATTTTATTTTTTTGAAAAGCGTACTAATTTGCGATAAACTAATAAATTAGAGAACATGGGGGCTCGATTTCATTTTCTGAGTAAAATGTTAAGCTCAATAGGACTGTTGTATTATGCTTCTAATATATTACCTACTTAGATACCTACCCAAGTTAAATATTTTAAGTCGGCAGCAATGTATATTATAATAGCTATAAATAAGCTATTTAGATGCGAGCGCACCACATTCCACACAAGAAAATAATAAGGCGATACATCTATAAAGGCTACACGAAAATTCTGTTTCAGGAGTGAGAAAGTTTAATAAACCGTATTAAAGTCGATGCAAAGAGCTGTTCATGTGTACACTGTTTGCTTTTGTGACTGTGTGTATTGAAACTTGAAAGCGGTACCTATACAGCGTTATATTATGAGAATTATAATAAACAACGCATGTACATTTAATAGTTTTATTTTTAAAAAATTTTCTTTTTGCTTTTATACATCCAATAAGACTTTTTCGAATAGTTTTTTATCTATAAATATTTAATAACGGGGATACATTAAGTAAGATATAACAGCTATTAGCTATGAAAATTGATTTGAGTAATCTCTGCACTTAAATTAACGTATCTGTTTACATCATTTTGGTAGTAATCATATTATTACTTAATGTAACTAATAATAAGTTTAGTGCTGTGCATTTGGAAAACAACTTTTAGGACGTATGAGGAATGCAATTAATTTGTTAATTCGGCTTTTGAAAAATCATAAGAAGGTTTTGTAAAGTTTTAATACATTTTTGTTCCTTTGATTACACGCATATACTTATAATAGGTAGATACGTATATTACGAGTATAATTTATTAGTAAAAAAAAATACATAAAAGTTGTGCATATTTTCATAAAAATATTAATTATACGTAAACCGCACTTTCGACGTACACATATTACTCTACACCCGTCAACTACCGCACGCTATGCCATTGTTATAAATAATAACATATATACTTCTAACTCGTCACTTAAAACTTTTATTAAAACAGGGTCATCCGGTGTCATAAGTGTTTCAGACTAGTTATGTTATTAATTTGCTGAAAGTGTCAAAGTTTGTGAATGGTTTAAAAGTAATTAGGTTATTTTTGAAATATAAGGAAGCAACGTGGCACATTGTTTATATAGTACCTAACATAGTAACAGGCGTAGAGTAAACAACAATGTTATATGTTTTTAGTATAATATCAGTTTCATTAAATTAAAATGGGAACACGCCATTGCACTAACGTCATCCGGTGTGAAATGTTGTCACAAAGGAAACGCAAACGAACAAAAAAAAAAAAAATTGCACGAACAATTGTGAAAAGATGAAAAGGAAATACACATTTTAACTATATAAAGTTCATAAGTATCATAAATCAGAACTAAAATGCGGGTGGTTGGGTTTTGGAGCGAGTGGTGGTGATATCTAAATTGGAACCCTTGGATTTTGTCCGAAGTATATATATTTATCAGGATAATATGTAAAGCACAAAATATAAATACGCTCAAAAAATCACATTTTTGGGCAATAATATAAATGCATATATCATAGTACCGAACATTTTACTTTTTATTGTGGAAAAAACGTTGTTATTCACGATAGTAGTAAATGTTTTATCAGTTAAACGTATGTACTACGTGAGTACGATTTGTGAGCGATTATCTAAATAAGAGCGTGAGATGGAAAGGACAGGATGGGAACAAACGATGGAGTTCCCGACGGGCGACTACTACACGTTTGATGTTAACTTGTATATGATAACAATAATTGTTATATTTTCCCCATTCGTTTTGTTTTTTTTCGATACGATAGTTTTCCAGAAAACGTTACCGCTTTTACTGCATAGTTACATTTCATATCGCGCAGCACAAGAATCGTCTCGTTTTAAAGTTAGCGTGGATAAATGAATATAATAATAATATATAGGTGTATAATATTATGTGGAGTAACGCACAAATACAATTTTAAAAGTATTTATAACGATGAATGGTGTAATAATTTCTGTTGAGACGATATTATTAAAACTTGAGTTAACGAACCGCGAAACGCGTCACAAGGCGATAACATCAACTATCATATAATATAATATATATGTACTGTATACATGAAAATGTGGTCAGAAAACTCTCGAGACAGATAAGAAAACTTGTCGCGCGTTGGACAAAAAGAAGATACTATACATAACACTATTCAATGCCGCTTAAAAACTTATTCGAATAGAATCGTTGGACGTAAAATGCGTACATTTAACATTAATAATATTTCATTAATTAATGTTTATCGTCCTTAAACATTGGGCCTACTGTACACTTACGCATACGTTCACACTACACACATGATATTATTAACATCGTTTATCATTGTGTATACAACAGTGGTGGCTTGAAAATAAGGGCAATGGGGAAATTGCTTCCCCTTTTAAAATTATCACTTATTACTACTTTATAAGTTTAATATTAAATTTTAAATTTATATTGTAGTATAATATTGTTAGAAATAAAAATTGTATTTCTTATATTCACACTAATAAATATTATGAAAACATTATCAGATAATGGGAGTTTAAAAATTAATCATTCAATACTGTAGCTACTGAGAATCGATAACCAATAGGTAATAACAATTTGCCGGGACCCGCGAGCAGCGCATGCAATGCTTGGGCGATGTTAAAAGTCACTCGTCATAACTAAGAAGGGGGAACACAATAATAATACTGCCACTGGGGCGATGATTTTAATCACCCGATGTGCACGGATTCCAAACCTGCGTGTGTTTATTTTTTACTTTTCTATAAAAAAAGTGTTAAAAATTTAAAATATATATAATAATTTATATATATTAAATGGATTTGATTAAATAACTATTATTAATATTATTTGCGTTCGATACTTTCCATATATAAACAATTTTATATTGCTTTCCCATTTTCAAAGTACACGAACCGCCACTGGTATACAAGATGTAACATGTCGTTTTTGATATGTACTTATAAATTATAGTCTTTGAACAAAATGCAAACAATTGGTATGATATAACTACAGAGTGTTTCACAACGCATGATCAGTTGCGTCTTTTAATAACGCATTTATTCAAATTCTGATTTTTAAAATTTTTAAATATACTTGATATCATCTTTTTGAATTCTCGAGAGGTTTTTCGTACTACCACAGGAGTGTCATATGACAATTATGGATTTATATAAATTATTTACATTTTAAAATTATCATAGCCTTACCTATTATTCTTAAATCATAAAATATTTATATTTATATTTTGATTTTGGTACATCAAGATTTTTAGAAAATTATCTACCAAAGAACTTATAGTAGAAAAGGGGATTGTAATTTTTGATAAACAGAATCTAGTATCTCCACTAAACAATTCTTAGTAATACAAACAATCTTAAGAATTTTTTTAGATCGTCTTTAAGTATACTTAAATACTTACTTTCTTTAATCCAAAAATTAGATTTTTTAACTGTACTATTAAATAAGAAATTAAAAGTGAGTATATTTGGTGAATCACACTGTATACCTACAGCTGTTTGGGTAGGACTCTCTCTTTGTATTCATTGTATCGTTTTCTCGGAAGCTACATACGTCACAGTAAGTCATTTCAAAATAAATTCGACTTGTTACATCATTATTTACGTCAGCTCTTATATACTTTTAGTTATTATTGTCAGGTACTACATCACAATCTTCTGTACTCAATGACGGATGCTCAAAAAATTCTTATAACATAAATAAAAATAATATCAAATAAGTTTGAAATCTACTTTTACGCTACTGTAAGTTCTATACTAGAATAATATTACAACATAAAATTAGAGGTGAACTTTCGATAAGTCACAAGACTTAGATTTACTCTCTGTTTACTACTGTCGTATAATATTATGTATACGTTTTCAAGAAAACATAATTGTTACCTACACGTCGGAAAAGAGTTTATTTTTGTCGAATTTAAACAATGCATTAATAATATTATAGCTGTATTTGATTTTAAAATTATATTAAATCAGAAATATTATTTTATTGTAGCAGGCGGGATATACCTACATTTTTAATAAATCTGTTGACTAATGACGTAACACGCCAAAGTACATTATTAAAATACGTTTTTCAGTTAGGGTTGCCAAGAGCTAACATTACTTCAACGTTAACTTTAAAGAATAATACTTTGAGTTTATAAATGTCATATTATAAAAGACAGACAGATGAATAGATGAATTGTAAATCGAGTCTTAACGATTTAAACAACTTAAGACGTATAATACAGAAATGGACAATAACGTTGAAAAATAATAGGATTTGTAAAAACAAAAATAAAACAGATTTATATATTTATATATATAATTATTATGCTTATAAGAATAAAAGGTACATTAGAACCAAAATGAGTGGACTAGAACAAAAAAGAAAATACTCGTTGGAAATACTACAAAATCAAAATAAGATTATATAGGTACTCATGATAATTAGTTCCCAATCCAAATTATATGTACTTAATTTAAAATGTCTGAGTACGATATATTATAACCGTATAAAAATAAAAATAATGAAACTAGTGAACAGAATTTGAATACTTCAATTATAATAGGTACCGTTTTAAGTGGATCGTTAATAATAATATTATTGAATCTGAAAACGAAGAATCTTAATTTTCTTGAATGCTACCGTGCGCACATTGTATTTACGGACTTACTAAATTTCAGTGTATTTTTATTTATGTATAATAATATTTACCTATACCTACAATATTGGAGTAATATCGTTTACAATCCGTTAGATAATGGAAATTTCAAGTGCATATATATTGTTCAACCGTGGGCTATGCTGTCTTATACTTAACTTAACATCGAAATGCTCAGAATACCTACTAAAATGTAATAATTTTATTTCAAATTTAATAAACGAGAAATATTGTGTATACACTATACATATATATATTATATTTATTATACGAGTATATAGCCATCTAAAGTACAATTGATTTTTTGTCAGTAAGATAAACTCATGATGCATACTTTCTACTGGTGTATTTTGAAAAAAAATATAAATAAACGTCGAAGACTGATTCTGTTCCATATAGAATAATATTTCAAAGAAAACATGAAAAAAATAGTATAGAGATAACATTTCTCTCTTAAAAATAATAATAACGAGAAGAAAAACTATAATGCTCGTATGGCTATTATTTTATAATATGATATATGACACCAAGCGTTATCAAACATATCAAACATTAAAATTGTTATTTTAATAGAAGAAAAATCTTTGTAATTAATGTTTTTTTTTCTTCTGTAATTTATTATGAAAAAGTTACAAAGAGCCAACAAAGTGTGATACTTTATAGTTAGATAGACAGCTGCTTTAAATATCAAAGTAATACTATAAATAATTGTGTTTGAAAAACGGATTTCCGCAAAACTCGGTTAACTCATAAATGATCAAGGTTTGTTTTAAACTAATGCCAGTTTATAATTCATCAAAATTTTTCTCAATTTTCTTAGTAACTATTCAGAAATTTGAAATGTGACAAATTCTAAAGTAATTCACCTGTGTTGAATTAAAATTTGATATTATATTTTAATGTAGTGTTGTAACACACTTTCCTATGTAAAATAAGAGTTAAAAAAAAAAAAACGCATATAATTGTAAAATAAATTGCTTGCTACAATCAGAATTTAAAATTGAATGAGAAGATAATTATTTCATTATTTCATTACCTACCACTATTTTATACATGATATAATTTTTTTATTATACTTATTATACAACATTATAATATTATAACGTAATACAATTAATAAATGTATAATACATCATCGTCCATCACGTCTAAAAGAAATCTTGTCAGTCTTTGACTATATATTGTAATATTATAATATACGTGTGTTGTATTTAATCATAAACGGGAAATTGACCAGTCGATGCAACATGTAAGTCAAATTCTGCCGAATCATGATCTTTATTTCTATAAATATTGGTCAACGTTAGGATTTAAAGGTAGTATTTTCGATACGAGTATGTCAAATGCATCTTAGATACAATTGAATTTGTACCCCGATAGAATTATGGAAAGTATTAAATATTTTGTGTTGCGGTAAATTTTTAGTTCACGAATCAAGAATTTTATAAAATTTTTACTGCGAAAGATACTCGTATACATTAAAAATATACTTAGCAAAATTCTATTTTTTTCTTAAAATTAATAGTTGTTATCAATGATAATAGAAGTATTTAACTTAGATATATTTTTTATCTTCCTTGTTGTTATTAAGATTTAGAGTTAATATTTTAAGTCGGTTTTACACGATTCGTATGCTATCGGAGTACTAATATTCGCCAATCCTCGTAATCTATGTTAAAATATCTTTTACACTTCATATAGTGTGATATCAGTATGTAAATAGTAAAATAAAGCAAACGATTATTTCCATTTATTGAATCATTCGTGGTTTTGCATGTAATTAAGCAATTAATTTATTATTTGGTTCATATTTAAATTAAATGAGTATACACATTCATACCCAAACACCAGTTCGGGACTTACGTACCTATAAAAAATTTCATTTTGGACGAAACATGTTTTAAAATCTTAAAACCACTGACAACTGTTAAAATAATTAAATATTAATAAAATATTGTTTATAATTTTTTTTTATTATGTTATTTGTATGTTTCACTCGTGGGATACTTATATTGGTACTTATAACATAATATAATATTTTAAATATAAATAGTTTATTATTTTATATTGTAGTTATAAGATTAACGGTTATCATCAGATGAGCTGAGTTTTCCATGAGATTATTATACGTTATACTGGTACCACCAATAAATTTAGTATGGTGGACGTACAACCATCAGTTAATATAGGACTGTAATGTGTAATAATTATTGAGCAGTGTTGTAGGTATTTAAACTTCTTTTTTTTTTGGGCGGTTTACTATATTTTTCTCTTGTATATAATGATTTACGCCTTTTCATAGAAAATATAAATAAATCATAAAATAATGATAACGAAAAAAGAGCACTTATATTAAAAATATTTAAAGGGTTAATAATCACTCATATAATTGAATAAAAAAATTCTGGAAGAGGAAATTTCTCTCTCACTCATTATTACTACAAAACTTGATTCCAATAAGATTATCAATTAAAAAGTATTTTGATAGAGATTTTATAGTTTTCTTTTTTAGTTTTCATATTTGTTACAGTTACAATGATTCGAGTGTTACAAAAATTGAAAAAAAATAAATGAAATTATATGATAATGTTATATTTTTCTTAAAAAAATTTCTAAATTTATTTTATATATTTATGAGCACTTACCAAATATATTTTTTATAAACAGCATTATTATTACATTTTTTTTTAAAAATTAATTTGTACCTGTTGTTTTGTTTTATATCTAAAGATATTTTCCAATATTTTTCGTTTTAAGAATTGAAGGTTAAATATTTTCGTTTATTTAAAAAAAATATTGTTTACAAAAGAACAAGTTGGTTCAATTTATAAAATGGGTAATTCCAGATATTGGTTGTAACATATACATATGTTAATATAACGAGTAAATATTCTAACATTTTATTTTTACCAATACTTAACGAAATTAATTTTACTTATTTATTTTACAATATATACAATTTAACATAGTTTAATTTGACGTACAATATGTATGACATTATAAAAAATTAATTTTTGAGAATAAACTTTTATTTATGTATTGCATATGTATGTTGGAATACATTTACATTATATATACTTTTTTTTTACGTAGTTGTATATAAATAAAATATAATAAATAAATATATTTATAAAACATATATATATAAAATTCAAATAGCCTATATATATATATATATAGGCTATTTGAATTTTAATTGATGAAAAGTGCCACATATTATAATACTTATATTATATCATTGTTTTATTTTGGTAAACTAAACAAATTAAAATAATATTTTTTAGTAATGGAATAAAAAAAACAAAAACACATATACATAAATAATATTTGAACCTAAATCACCACGTTGGTCCCTGACAGTACATTTCTGACGTCAAACCAAAATATCGAAAATGAACTTGCAATTACTATAGAATTTTTTTCTATTCAGCCAGATATAAGTCTGCATAGAAGTACAGAGATACTGATGACTGATGGAGTGATTGTGTGTGATTTTTTTGATTACAAACAATGTAATCTACGAGTAGAAACGAAAAATATTTTAAATACCTTTCATGTACGTAAGTTTAAGAAACTAAACCATAAAATTGAAACACCTTTTTTTTTATTTAATTTTATTTAATATGTTGAATACAATTTTAAAATAGAAAGTTTTTTTATAGAAAATTCATGGTTGAAAATAAAATGTTTGCTAAGAAAGTAATATCTATGAAACATTTTCAATCGGATAACATTGAATTGAATCTCACAAATACTTTTGGGTTATCGCAGTTAAGTCCGACCAATATTGTTAGGTTATTCAAGTTAAGTTTTTTTTTTAATTGTAATAATAATAAGTATAAAGAATCAATTAACTAAAAAATATTAAAAATTATAATAAATAAAGGTACATTTACCTAGAGAATATTTTTTTTATCGACAGTTATAGAAAAAATTAAATTAAAAATATGTCTTACCTATAAATATTTTAAAAAGAGTTAAGATTTGTTGAAAATTTTATTTTAATATAGGTATTGAAAATAATTATTTAGAAATTTCAACTACATACGTATCTTATTATTTTTTAGAATATAACAAAATATTAAAATTTGTTTGAGGAGAAATAATTATTTTACGGGTGAATATATATATATTATATATAAACATACACTCCATTTTTCACTTGTAATAATTATCAAATTAAGTATTAACCAATTGTGCGTTTATAAAGTGTTGGGTACGACTGGTTGATTTGAACAAGTATATATTATACCACCGAGCCGCTGACGATCCGTTATCGTTGCGTATCCGGTATAATATTATGATGGACAAGGTTCTAAGATGTCGTCGGCTTTATAGGTAGTTATGACATTTTATCTATACGAAATCAATTCAAAGATATTAAGATAATAAGCAATCCAAACACATAAAAGTAGCATGGACTCAATTCAATATCACCGTTTCAATCAATGATAATAAGTATTTATTTTATGTTATATTATATTCAAAAAATAAAATACGATTAATTGATAACGAATACTCAACTTAAAACAATGCACTATACCAGTGTTTCTCAATCTTTTTGTAATGGCTACTAATAAATTTATTGCTTGTTGGTTAAGTGACCCATTCCCATCAGACTAAAAAAAAAATATTTGTATTTTACTGAACTGCTTGGTGAAACTAGTTAACTGGTACCATCGGATGTGGTTTTACAAACAATACATTTATCTATTAAAAAAATTTAGACCTAATATAAATTATGCTAAATTGAGTGTTTAAAAGTAAATTAAAATGTTTTGTTTGTACCTACTCTCGTGGTCTTTATGTACAGCCTATTGCTCAACTGTATGGAAAATTGACCGATACTACATCGACAGTTATTAGCATATATAACGATAAGATAAAAATATAATTATATAATACAATCTTTATTAAAGATATATTGATATACAAACTGAAGAATCTAAAATATTAGCTAGACCTAAAATTATTATATGTAGAGGTATCAAGTAAAACATAACTTAGGAATTTAGAAATTTTCTGTTAAAACTATTTTAATGTATATTTTAATTATAGGTCATGATTGACAACCCATAAAAAATATTTCGTGACCCAATCTTGGGTCATAACCCATAAATTAGTAAACACTACATTGTAAAGTATCAATGTGTATGAAATATAAATTTAAGCAAAAATTTCTATCTATACTTATGTTATATGTATTATTAAATATACATTGCATGTATAGCTTTGATTTTTAATTATAAATGTATTGATACATACAAGTTAATATTATTGCACATAAAAATAATATTGAAATATTAATAACTGTATTTAAGTCTTAATTTTCATTAGGTATAAAATACTGATTATTATTATTATTATTTGTAATAAATATAATATACATTAAACTAAATTATTAATTTAAATAATATGTTTATACATATATATTAAAAAAAAATAGAAGCAAACAAAACAAAAGTACAGCAGTGAACCTATATTTCGTATAGCACTCGCTATATCCTCTTAGCTTTGATCACTGACTATGTATTTGCATATTTAAGAAAACCATAATTAAAATAACACTTAACAGACAACGAGTGAAAAAGTATGTTATAATATAGAAGTCAAACTTTTTTAGGTAGTGCCAAATTTTTCCAATCAAAATTTTTTTAAATTTTTCTCATGTCCAAAGGAAATTATATTTTCTAAGAATAAAAATAAAGTTACAGATTTATTTTATTATTTTATTAAATAGGTATACATTCTTTTTTAATTTCATGAACATCTTTAATGTGATTTTTGTTGCTAGTTCTTAAAAGATAAAGTTTTGATGTCAAGAGTGTATTTTGTAATTTTTAGTGAAACACAAACAGTACTTGTTTAATCGATCAAATAATATGTTTCTTTTGATTTATCCAAACTCACTATGGAGAATTAATTTTCACAAGCAAAATTTAATGAAAAAATCAAAAGTACGGAATAAGCTACTGTTTTTAAAGTAAAAAATGTGCTAGAAGCGAATTTTAGACTTTCAATATTTTGTTTTTGCTACGTTTCCCTCGAGACGATTAAATTCTGTTTGTTCTAATAGTTATCTTTTATCCATTTTTATAAAATAATCATACAATGTTATTAATTAATGAACTTAATTCATGAAACTTAACTAAATTTGTTGCAATACAAGTAAACAACTATATAAATAAACAACTTTTCTGAAAACCTATCTTTTGAAGTATGATATCATTTTCACTTTACAATGTTTTATTCGCACACTTTCTAGTAATACTATTAACGAATGAAGTTTATGATTAAAAATAAATGTTAAATAGATCCTAGAAAACAGAATTTTATTTTTATTTTAGTAAAATTGTAAATAGGTTCATTGAAGAATTAAAATTGAAAATTCTTTTGATGTTTTTTACCAGTTTTAAAATATTAGAATAATTGTAAATAAAACATAAAAATAAATTATAAAATCGTGTTTCAATTGATTGAATAATATTTGAGAAAGATCAAAGAATGTTTGAGATCGGATTCAATAAAACAAATTTTGATAAGAATAAATTTTATAATAAAATTACTTTTCTCCAACATACTGATATTTGTGTACATATTAACATATATTATATAAGAAATATTGTAAGTATTTATTAAATTTGTTAAAATGATCTCAAGTTTTATATATAATTATGTTATATTATAATAATTACATATTAAACATTATTCTTATGCATTGATTTGTCTCAATCTAGTATACAATAGGTCGCTCTTTAAACCACTATTTTTTAAATAAACAAAAAGAAAAGAAATTGTTATATATTCACTTATTATATAAGTTGGCCTTATAAGGAATTTATAAGCGATGATTAGTCAACAAATCCCAAATACGGTTCTGAGCGGATCTTTCGTTACCAAAGAAGTGATATCATATTGAAATTATAAATGTTATAAAATTAAAAATAAATAATCGTGAATAATTTCTATTAAAGTATGTGTTATGAATGAATAATTTTGAAATCAAATTTTATGTTTTATAGTTACCTAAAATCATAATAGTTTGATAGTAAAATAAATTAGAAAATGAATAAAAACATTATCGTTAAATTCACTATTTATGGATAAAATTGTAATGCTTTATAGTTTGAACGGTAAGATTGAAAATGTTTACTTACGGTTATACAAATGATAGTTTTAATTTTCGTACCATACCGCTTCATCTCGTTATGTCATCCAAGCAAGTAAAAGTATCAATTTTAAATTATTAGTGTATAATTGATGTTACAATATGCCATTATTGCGTGTTTAATAAATTGAAGTATAATTTATTATTAATTCTTGCTTATCTCGGTTCATTTGCGCACTTATCAATTAATCGCATCAGCTATAAATTTTGCTCTAATTTCCGAAATTTCTTATGTTTTACATAACTTGGGTGGTTCAGTCAATCGAATTTAGAGTTGTTGTTGTAATTACAAAAAATAATATCCTGTTGGCCTACTACAATACAATATTATATCTTCTTTTCGGCCGTTGTTCTACTAACTCACATATATATCTAATTAAAGACTTATTTCTGAACCGTCATTGAAGTTGTAGACTCGCGTGAAATCAATCACGGACCACCGACTACCACAATTACTATCGTTGTAACTTGTAATCGTGCTAACGCATGAGAGCCGTCTATCTGTTCGCACTGTCTTGACGCTTTGTAAAACGCGGTCAAAGAACCACCATCACATAGCTGGCAAACGAACAAATAATCAACGTGATCTCACCAAATATGTCCCAATACTATGGTGCGTGAAAGTTTTGAACAATTTTGCGGAGTGTCCAATTTACGAATTTCCGCTTAAGTGAAGGTTTTACGACTGGCCACAAGATGTGTAACCTTTCTCGACGTGTGGTCGCTCACTCAACCGAATCTGTTTCTTGTGTGCCTATCACGTTTGACGATCTCAGTATGCACAAATAGTGTGTGTAGAGCCCTCTCAAAAGAAATACCAAACCTTAGTTAGATTTTTGAATAATTTTAAATTTTAAACGTCATTCTGAAATCGGTTGTCGTATTTATATCCACGTAAACATAAAGAATATTGTCATTGATGAATGCTTTGATATTTTTTATTCCAGATTGTATCATTGCAGTTAATAAGTGTAATTTTTAATAGTATAATAGTTATTTAATAATATTATTTATTATACGGATATAAACAAATATAAAGCGCATAGACTATATTATTAGTATACACATATTTAGAATTCTCGACATATAAATTAACGAATTTATAGGCATTTTCATATTTGTGTTTTATTGTCGTTATTAATTAATTTGTATAGATTCCTGACGTTTTCAGATAGGTATTTAAAAAAAGTAAAATAACATTAATCATCAACTACACTTTTATTATATCAGACAACTAATAATGATTTGTGCCTTTCTAATTATGCCATGGTTCAATTTAATATCTGCAGAGATATATTATTACTATTTTAAGCCATTGCAAAGCTGGGTTTCAGTCAAATGAGTCTAGAAAGAAACAGGGAAAAAATATAATTATTAAAAACAAATTTCTTATTTTATAATATTTGGAACTAATTGATATTTTTCAAATCAATATCCTAAATGTATTCGTAGTTTAGAGGAAAATATATAAAACCATGTTAAAATACAAATGCAGAAATATAATTCAATTCACCGCTTAATTTTTCAATCCCATAAATAATGAGTGTAATTCAAATACAAACTTAGGAAGCATATACGGAGGGTTTGGGAAATTAAAAGTAATTACCTTTTTTACTTATTAAACCTTGATCTTAGTGTTGAATTTTTAATGTAAAATAGAAGTAAATACATGTTATAATTGTTTGTTCTATTAGATGCATTTGATTTAGACGTACTGTTTGATTATTTGACTTTTTTAAAAAAAAAAACCAATTCAGAGAACCCGTTTTTTCTTTTCATTTTATTTTAAAATTTTAAATACCTTTTGATTTGCCACATGTCTTCCTCATATCCACTACTAACATTGTTACTTTGGTGGTATTGTTAAAATATTAGGTAATCAATAGAATGATAATCATAAATTACAGGTATGTAAAGTAAAAACATTTTTCATTTAAATTATTAAAGTTGTTAAATATATAATTATAAATGTGATACAAGGAAGTTGACTTTAAATTTAAAAGTGTATAATAAAATACTAAGTTGCTAATATGATTTATAGAACCAATAATGTAATACTCATTTTAAATGTTTGAAATAAATCATGGGTCATTTATCAATTCGTAAAATTGTTTTGATACTCCCAAATGTATTTTATTGTAAAATTTAATAATATGTGACGTATTCATTTAGTATATTGTAAAGTACAATATTTTTGAATTCAGATTTTATTCTGTCGGTTAATGCTTTCGTTGTATCAATCGTCAAGAGACAATAAATAATTCGTTACGCTCTGGTTGTTTGATATAAAGTCTGACTGAAAGTTGTGTGGTTATAGTATTTGATTACAATGATGATATATTACGCTTAATAATTTTTAAACTTTACGAAAAGCACGGCATGATTCCTTTAAAATTTGTTTACTAACACATTTCAATTTGTGCATATAATTGATTAAATAGTTATTGAAACATATTATAATATTCTCAAAACATACATATGTCACAATAAAATACTCCCAACCTGTTTTGGATTTCATATAAGTATCTTTCATTTTTGATTTAGTAATGAATAACTTTAGTAAATTGTAAAATAGACAAATGTACAACTCTTTAAAAACATGTCTGTATATAGCTACGTTTTTATAGAAAAATAGTTAGGTAATATCATTTATCATGATGGAAAATATTATTTTTTGATATGATCTATTTTTCTGTTTCAATTTTTTTGATAAAAGCAATATCGATTAATTAAAAAAAAAAATGAAGTTTAAAATAGGTCGGTGTGACAGACGCCTTTCTATACTAAACGCAAGTATATAGACTTTTGTATTATATTTCAATGCTATTATACTAGATAAAGAGACGTGTTTACTTAATACAATGGAACTTCGATAAATCGAAATTCAAGTGAAATACAATGTTTTCGACTTATCGAGGTTTTCGAGTTATCTAGGGTTGGGGAAAAAAAAATCAATTTAAAGAATTTATTAAATTTATTATTGTATCTTATTTTTTGTTATAATTTTACAAAAAATAATCTAAGATATTACTTTGAGTTAGGTTCTTGCACGTAATATTGTCAAAAGTATTTTCTAACACATCTAAAGTAGAATATAGTTTATTATCCACATCACTAAAATGTTCAAAAAATGTCCTAAGTAATGTGAGAATATAGCTTTTACTTGTTTTACTGAAACATAAGATACTGATTCAAATAATTTTTCGAGCTGTTTTTTTTTTAAATTTTTAAGTCAACCGTTACTAACTTTAAATTTTTCGTGGCCTAATGATTTAGTGAATTTTTCTGCTTTTTTTTAGAATAAAAATGATAAATAAATACTTGGTGATATAATGATACTAACAAATAAAATTAAAATGTAATTGTAAAAAACCAACAATAATTAATCGTCTAAATTCGAAACGCGAAATATTCGAGTTATCTAAAGTTTCTTTTTCGAGTAATCGTGGTTTTCGTAAGAGAACGAAATTTACTATGACTTATCGAGGTTTTCAACTTATTAAGGTTCGGCTTATCGAGGTTCTACTGTACTAATATTACGTGTATCAGGTATTTAAAAATTATGGGGATGATACAAATTTGTTTAAGGTTCTAAGTGAAGCGATGAATCTATTGATTTTATAAGGATGTTTTTTATTTTTTTTTTTGTAGTTAAATACACGATGGGCTGTTAATAAAGTGCTTTGATTTTTAAAAATGGGGTTGTTTATAAATTGGATTTTGTTTATACTTTGTAGAGATAAAATTTAAAAAATCCTAGTATTTATTTTTATAACCGGAAAAAATAAACAAGAAATTAAGAAAAATGGAAATTTTTACACAAATCCAATTTTTGACAAAATCGATTTTGTTCTTTTGATATAACTTGAACAAAAATAACCGTAGATACTTTAAATTTTCATCAAACGTTTATATTATTGTTTTTTATTTACAGTTATATTATTTATTCATTTTACAACAAATTTATTTTAACTTTTTTACAGTATTTACAGAAAGATGTTATTCAATTTTGGGTTGTATAAGTTGATATAATGGGGTATAAATATATATTATTTTACTAATTAAATACTAGTAATATAATAAATGCAATATTTTCAAAAATATTATAATAACATACTATAATACTAAAAGTAAAACAAATGACTTTAATAGCTATATCAAAAAAAACATATCGCTTGGTTGATAGACCATTTCCGATCACAATCGTATTTCGTACACAATGATATATTATTGAATTAAAATTTTTAAAACACCTATTAAAGTGATTCCCTCAACACCTAATGTACAACAGAGGGATACCCACTTACCTACCTTTTTTAAAGGTTAGTTTGTTTGATTTAGAAGGTGATATTTTTATTACAATTAAATGTTTAGTGAATACGACTAATATGGATCTAACCCAAATACGTCTAAAATAATTATACACACCAATTTATACGAATAATACACCAAAGTGTAAATAAATGTGTATCGATTTATCATTACATAAATCGTATGACACGATGAATATTCAATGTATTTCAATGTTGACTCAGATGGTTATGTTTTTTATTTTTCATTTTGATCACATTATTTTGAAACAAAATTTCTAGTACAGCAAAATGTAGCCATAACGCGGATGTACGTATATGTACCAATAATGTTTATAATAGTACCTATATCGTGTACGATACATACCTACAATATAGTATTATAAAATAAATAATCATATAATCATTATTTTGTATTGTTTAGAGTATTTACACATGTAGTTTCGTAATTGAATCAAAGAACATAATAATTATTATAATATTTGGGATTTTTTTTCAATAAGTAATATTTGAATGTACCTGTATTATTATAATATATGTTAAGAAATTATGAACAAAAATAAATTTAAACAATAAAATAAAATTACTATTCATTTTTCGATAAAGTGAACATAATAATTTTTTTGTGTGTACTTTATTTACACAATATTATTATCGTATACAATGCTTTAAAAGTTGTACACGATACTAATGCATCATGATGGAAATTTAATGGTACTTTAAATTATATGAACGACGTGAACTTAGAATAATATTAAAATATCGAATTTGACGAATCCAGTAGGTACTTACACTTAATTGTCCATATTTTAGAAATGTATTTAAAAATCGAAAGTTCATATAATATAATTTTCATAAATAACTAAGGATATGATAAAGAGTGTGGAAATATAATAAATGGGGTGATAGGTGCAAAAAAGAAGATAATAATATGAAATGGAATACGTATAGAGTGAGAAAAATTCTTGATCAGTATCTGAAAAAGATTATTTTTTAAAGGAAAATGTTCATTATAGATAAATCAAACGAACAATAGTAACTATTACAAAACAAGTATAACGTGCCATATTTATATGTAAGAAGATATATTCGAAACGTAATTTACTGCAGTAAGGCCACAATAGTCAGCACGCAAAATAAAATATTATTTTTGCTCTCGTGTAAAAGAAAAAGTGACTTAGTGGAGTGATCGTACACAATGTATATAGTCATATAAACGATATCAAGAATACAACATAAGGAGAAGACTTCACAGATATATGAGAAATGCATTCGCTTAACTTAGTGTCTATTGCGTGGATGTGAAATATACTTTGGAGTACACCACCGCGAGTATGCGCATTAGTCGCACTTGGTGGGCAGTGATTGGGACTACGTCATTCTAAGACTTTTTTTTCATAAACGAATTTTTCATCCATCAAGATAATTTTCTTTGACAATGTCATCTCCACTTCCTCAAAAAACGTTCGTAATCGATTATATATTATGTTATATGTACCATAGTCCAAAGCTTGTAGATTATTACTAAGTTACAAAATTGAGTATCTATTTGTTACTTTAAATTATATATATATGTTTTTCTTTCGATATTTGTATAGTATGTATTGTTTAAAATACAAAAATCAATAATCTTGTCGCATTTAGTGCGTTGGTTAACTGTTTCACAGGAAATGTAAAAATCCTATTATCATAAATTATTTGATAATCACGTTAAATTTTCTTTAATATTTTGTCAATGTCCGAGTAAAGTAGATTTGCGTCCCACGATCGAGGTTTAACTTTGACCATGTATTGCTGAGTGACAATGACAATAATAAAAATGGCAAATAGTTTTCAGGGAAATTATAAGATTAACGTATTGTGTCGACGATCAAGCACTGAGTGTACGCGCTCTTTTATATAATCTGGACAGGAAAATTCGTTGATGCAAAATAGTCTCTTAGCAGTATAAATGTCGAGTATTCGGTTCTAAGAAAACCACCAAATAATTATAAAATGATCGATAAAATAAAAAAAAATCTATGAACACTGAGCATAAAATATTTGAAAATTATGTATAAATTATAATATTTTTCCAAACTTACATCATGAAAAAAATCATATTATTTACACATTAGCTATTTAAAAATGTAATATTATAATGTTTATCTTTAAATTGTTTTTGTTCGAAGTTGACGTATTTTATGTAGTCTGTATAAGTTTATTTATTTTCCGAGAAAACCCGATCTGACGACTGACGATAAATGTTTATTATTTTAATGTTGAAGTATGCTGTACGAATATACGTTACCATATTTTGTATTGTTTATTTGCTCTTATCGAGTAGTCAGTTTTATTTAAACACGACGATTTTGTTATGTAACATTCATAACAATGATTTAAATGAAAATATTTTCAATATAAAAATACATTTTTTGTTTTGTATTTTAACATTTTGTCTTATGTTGATATCCGGAACACTGCATAGTTCCAACCATGTAAGGGCGTAGAATTTTTATTAGCCCCGGATGTCAAACTTCTAGATCTGGTACTGTAGCTAAGGTATAAATGTTTAAAAATGTCTTTGAATTATAATAATAATATTTTGATATTGACACTCAAAACAATGTTATTCTTTCACTGTGGACTGTAGAAGAACACTAATTCAGTAAGGTAAAGTCACGTTTTATACAATAACCAACATGACAAGCATATGTAGTGTACACCTATTTCATATCGAACGATTCGGAGAATAATTGATAAATCGTCCCGAAAATTCAATGCCGACTTCAAACACTTAGTGAGACAAAAGGTAGAGGTATAAAAAAAAAATAATAAGTGCATGTACACACAGCGATAAACCCGAATCCATTTACTACCTCACGTCAATGTACTAAAGCTTTGATAAATAAAATTATTTACGAAGTTTTAGTCACTTTAAATTTTGTTAATCTAAAAGAAAAACTACTTTCATGCGTTTATAAAGTCATACTTAAATTGAAAATTATTTGCTACGCAGACTTCTTTCGATGAATTTTTATGTTAACTAGTGTTAAAGTTCAGAAAATTAATCCTACGTTTTAAGTTTACTCTGTGCGTACATTTTTATTTGGATAAACGCAGAATTTTTGCTGTAGTTGACGACTGCATTTAATAATTATAATTCACATTATGCACCATTTATATTATAGTATGATATCGTGTAAATGATAGTAATTTCCGTGTTCCACAGCAATTATAATATAATAGGTATGAAAACAGCTTTTTTTTTTCTTGACAGTTTTTTCCTCTATATTATTGCCTTTTAGACGTTACTACATTCTAAAATGACTACCGTGTGCGTTTAGAATCCCATAGTTAGGGTACAGTTCAAATTGTAATTCTAGAACGTTACTCAAGTATAATAATTTATGTATTAGTTTCTCGTCGACCGCGTCTCGACCTCACGCGCTAGCGAAATATAAATGGTCTAGACAGCATATATCCCCGGCGGACACATCCGTCTAAATTTAAACACCCATTATAATATTGTGTACATCACAGCAATAATAATATACAGTATTATCACACCGATAAATGTATATTTGTTCAATTGTGTTCAACCTTTGTTAGGATGGGGACGGGTAGGACGATATTGGATTATAATATTTAGGGTATTATTGTACGTCGTTGGGCTATGACGTTCAATCGCAGATATTATTTTTAGTTACCGCACTGTAGTACGAGGCCCGTGAGAATTTCTTAATTTGTAATCATGAAAATTGTATTATTATGCCCCGCAACCACTTAAAATGAGTAAATATTTGCGGGACATTTTGTATACATCATTATAATAATATGTATCTATACGTAAAGCATTTGTGTGCGCCACAAATGGTTTATAGAAAATCAGTTATACAAATTATGCATCATGAATGATACGATATTGGTAGCGACCAAGTTTAGGTGTGTGGTGTTAATATATTAGATATGGACAAATAAGTGATTACAACCGCTTGTTGGAAATTTTGCATTTTTATTTTTAAATTGGAAAAAATGTTAAAACTATATTAAAGTATTTAATACTTAACCAAATAATACATTAGGTACATAATACGAAATTAATAACAACTAAATAAACAATAATAATAATGATTCGTGTGCTGACTGACCGTTATATCACGTCACGTCAGATATTCATCTTAAAAGTTAAAATGTATAGGTAAAAAATCATTTATTAACCGAATATTTTTGTCTATCTAAAAAATATTAATGAATAAAATAATTTTGATATAACGATACCGTGTATATTTTAAAAACATTTAAAATTATACAATGTTATGGTAAGTCTTAATATTATTTTTATTAAAGATTAAATTAATGGTAATAATTAAAAGATATTATTTTCCAATAAACGTATATCTTGAAAATAAATCATACGAATATTAATTATTAATATATACTTATAATGTAATATAATATTTTGATAAAAAATATTATGTTTTTGGTATGGAGATTTTTAAAATTCAGTAAGTCGATAATGTTTAAACATAACATCTTCCTAAATGCCACTAAATTATTGTTTAATTATTTAAATACTTCAAAATAATTTTTTACCGGCTTGATAGCTTGACTGAAACATGTTTTTGATGAGTAGACCGAAATATTTCACCTACAAGCATTAAGTCATGTTTTTCAAAAATACACGTGTAATCAAGTATCCATTTATATTTAGAATTATTAATACTAGACAGTAGACACTTTATTTTTTATTAATTTATTTAAAGCATATTTTTTTGATGACATGCTAGTACAACAAATAATTATTTTTTGTTCATTTGGAATAACATCAAAAAAATATCTGGTAACTTTCGTATTTTATTGAATTGTTCGATTAATAGAACGATCCGTTTGGATGTCAATTAATTTTTATACAACTAAAATTTAATTTAATTTAATAATTTTTAAAATTACATTTATTTAAATTATTTATTAAAATTGCTTTATAAAATTCGCAATACTAATTAGTAATTATTGATTTAACAATTTATTAATGTACTTAAAATTAACTTGATATATAAACTGTAGAATAATGCCAATATGCAGTATATAATATATAAGGTTCATCAACATTTATTACAATACAGATGTGGTTTTTGAAAGTAAATCAAAATCATACGTTATGTAAATTACGTAATATTATTATAATTTATCAAATTTATTTATTTTAATATAAATATGGGCAAATAATTATTAATACAAAACATATTAAAACATATAAAACTGTCAAAGACAACACGTTCCTTATAAATATTAGCTAAAAAAGAAAAGATGGATCCCGCATTGGCGCATTAATCATCTATCAGTATAACTCCGGTAGATGGGTTTTTGTTTGTGTAAATATGGTAGAACTGTTTTAATGTTAGAATTATCAAATAATAAATATAGATATATAGATATATACTTAAATAAAAGCTGAAAATAATTATTTATTCAATAAAATGTATTTGAAGCATTCCATTTAAATAATAAATAAATTAATATTATCGCTTTTAGTGCAGTTAGAATACGCGTTAAATTCTGTACAAACGTAAATCGTAACGAAAACAAGTCAAAATAACTTGAGGATGGACGGAAGATCAAAACTAAAGAAAGAATAGCTAAGAATGGTGTTCACAAAGACGTATAATAACAAATGATAATAAAACGCTTAAACAGTTGAGACTTAAAAATAGGTAGTATACAATTAGGAATACATAATAATATAATTGTCTTTCAAAAAGCAAAATCTGAATATTAAAAATCCTCGAATTTTGTACATTGAAATATTATATACATAAAAACTACAGAATGTAACAGATGTAACTGACCAATTATGTAATGATTTATAAATGATTCCATGCATTTTTAAAATTTAATTATTTAAATAATTATTGATCACATTATATGTTTAATAAAGATAGGTAAACAAAAGTTATTACAATTTTAGTAAATTACATTTGGTAGTTATTTTCGTTACTTCTTGTATATTATACTCTTACCCCGCGGGTAGTATTATTAGAATTGTATTGATCATGTAAATCGTCATTCAAATTTATATTATTAGAATAGATTATGTATTGATTTTTTCAAAGAAATAGATAAGCAGATTTTATGGAAAATAATAAGATGTTTGTTTGAAAATATAAACCTAATTTAAATGCCCTAACTTTTTCCGACATTTGTTTTTGTTTTAACAGTCCAACTCAATTTCATTTTTACTGGTTTATATATTATTAAACATTATACGACCTACACAAGCATTATTACCAAGCGAGCTTGAAATCTAAGAACTTTATATAACGTGAATCAAATCTATATGTATGGCACGCTATTGCTAATGTTTCTTCATAAACAAACACCCTTAGTAGTTAATTACTTTTAACTATAGTGTCTAACAAAATAAATAATTTAATTTTGGAATCCCATTTAATGTCCTCGAGTTGCATTATTTTATTACTTCTAATCAAATGATATAAAGTTTATATTTTGTTTCCACATGGATTTACTTGTGTACTCACGTTAGACAATTTATATTATTTAAAAATAAATTTAACGAAATTCCACCTCAATCTGTAATAATTACACTTGTGTCTATATCAATACAAAATTAATTCGTAATCTCAGATCTCCGTTCACTGTCCTTTTAATTTGTAAAGCACGACCATAGTCCACTGAGTAAATACAATGTTTAAGTACAACAAATATAGTTGCAAAGCTGTAGAATTATAGTTAGCAAACGCATTAAGAATATTATTGTAATATTTATGTATCTAAGTCTGTAAGTGATTAGTCGATTTAAGCTCAATTTTGCGGTGACTAAAATAGTATTGTTTGATCCAATTAAAGTATCAAACATACAAATTTATAGATTTTGATAAAAAATATTCCATTTTAATTCTACTAAAGCTTTGCTCTTTCTGAAATAACCTGTATCCTTAACATCCGTAAATAAGTTTAAAAATTTTAAACTCAAAAATTCGCAGTATGTATTCCAAATTATTTCGCTAAGCAATCATTTTAGTCGAATTAACAATAAATGACGCATATATTGATGAATATTCGATAAATCAGATTTGAAAATTTCTATTACACATTATTATTACCTTTTTAAAGTGATCAAATTAGTATTATTTCGCAATATATTGAGATAATTCCATTTCCACTTTATATTTATAATTCATAAACATAGATACGTATTACTTTTGAACATGGTGAATATTATAATAGTTTCTAGTTTTTGCGTCAATGATTTATAAGTCCATAAAATTAAGTTTGGACAATACGACTATATATTATCTTATAGGACCTAATACAGATCAAATTCAATCTACTATATAGTTACTAGTTAGTTATACAATAATTTTGTATAGCATTATAACTGTTATTAAATTGAATATTGTAAATTTCAACTTATAGTGAGACAATAAATCAAATTTGTAACTATAAATTAATGCAAATTTAAATGGTTTAAAAAAGTTTAAGAATAAGAACTGATAAATTTAGTTTGATAAAAAGTTTTTTTTTTTAGAAAAAAACGTTTGGAATTTTATTTTCTAGAGCGCGTGAAACGACGTGTAACTAATTTAGGCTATATGTGTGATATTTTCAACTTTTTACATATTTTCTATTACTTTTGAAATATTATCATCACACACATATATAGTATGAAATGAAATCGTTCAGTTAAAAACTTAAAAGCTTGTCGTCGATATAGTTAACACGATTTTGAAGTTCCAAAAAAGTGTTTATACTGTGTATTTTATAAACATTTGTCAAGGTTGTAACTTTTTTAAATTTAACACTTCGAATTTCGATTAATATACCACGCATTGGGACGGACTACACGTACATTTAGATGATTCCGTCGTAATTTACTCGATTGAAGTCGAAGTACATGGAAAATCCTAAAATGATTTAATAATCTAACACGCGTTATCGTTTTAACGAAAATGGTATTTACTAGTACATAGTGTACATGACGAAAAAATAAATTGCCTCTCATAACTAATCACAATAAGATAAGTTAAGAGTATGTTGTGAATTTTTCAACACTCCAATTACAAGATTTTTTCGGAAAATATAATTTCACGCATTTGAGATTATTAAACGTCCGAGGTTGTATAATACACTATATGTATACAGCTTTTTATTGATGTGAATAATTTTTTAATATAAAATTTTCTAGGAATAGATACATTGCGAACACGGGAAAAGATAAGATGCATTTCTAGGAGACATTTTTTACTACACAATCCACATTATGTAATACGTAACGCGTACGGATCTTACTTGATCATAATTTTTTGTTGATTAAAATATTATTTTTAGAAAACCATAATAAGAAATCTGATATCTGCTTTCATCAGCTCGAGATTGAAAACCATACCACGCACAACAATGGTCTCATTACACTTCGTATTATGCATTTTTTGAACGAGCCCAGTAAACTAATAATCTTGTCGTGTCCCAGAACAATATTATAATTGAGCTTTTACTTAATAATGAATAACGATAATTATATATTATCATGCGTTATACTTAGGTTGTAAATATCTAATCAATATTAAATTACATGGCGTACAACTAAATAGGAATTAAAAACAATATTTGCTGTTGTTGACTTTCCATCATTAGATTTAGTCGTGTGTCTCTATAGGATTTTGACTACATAAAATAAAAATTACCTGTTATACACAATCAAAAAACACATTATGTATGTATTATAAAATCTGATAAGGTTACGTTTATTTTACGTCGGTACGTACTACGTATATATATCATGCATGTAAATATTACCGTATGTGCACATTCCATGATCATAATATTGACCATACCGTGTGCATAAAGTGTTCATAAGTCGATGAGTAATCAATTTTCAATAGGATAGACCACGAAATTGTTTATGATCGGTTTCATTTTACATGATTATCATACGATATCGAATTGGTTCGGAGACAGCGATTTTGGTACCACATGACATAGACGTATCTCTCAAACCTATTAATCAGTTTTAGACAAGCTCATCACGTGTAGAAGGGAATCCATTTGACCGTAAATCATTTGGTCATTATGCCGTATGTCAGTGTACAGCTTAGCTATATCTCTAACCTAAATCAATTAATTTAAAAGGTATACAAAAAAAAAAGTTTCAGGGTAAATTTTAACTGAAAAATCTCTATACGTTTTTAAAGACAATAAATAATCCGGATCATCGTGGATATTTTTTTTCAAAAAAAGCCAATACATGATTTTTGAATATTTGTTGAAAAATCATAAATAATAATCGATTTGCATATGTGATCTTCAGATAAGTGAAAAGTTTATGTCGTACACAGTTGTACTTATTGACGGGAAAGTTCATACCTACATTTTTCTATTTATAAATTATTTATTTGTTTACGTATGTATTATTATAAAGTTATTAATTTTTATATTTTTATCTTCAAATAAGATTCAAGTAATTAATAGTAATCAGTATGCTTGATTTGGTTTAAATATATCCACTGCTTTTTCTTATATAAATATAAATATAAATCAATGATACATTTGATTTAAAATTGTAATAGTAAATAATGTATTTATCCGTGGATAAGACAGCGACAATATTGATGTGGGTATAAAAAGAGAACAGCTATTAAGTAGACACATGATACAAATAGGTAGAATAAACATATTAAACGCTTAAAAATGCAAATATATTGTATTATAATATGATGTCTAACAACTAATTTTTTATATTGGCGATTTTAATAATTTAAACTTATAAGCTGATTCAATATATTATGCATATAATGGATCGAAATAAAAAAAAGTTAATAATGAATTTTAAAAATAAACCTCTAAATAACATATTATTGTTGATATATCATTTTAAGCTAATGTTTAATATTCTCTACAAATTGAACAATAATTTCTTCAAATGTTTGTTTAATATTAATTTAATGCTGGAAAATTTAATGATTCGAGTAAAAGTTTTAGGTTTTGTACCTATCGAATAATTTTAATGGTTAGTATCGTAGAATATATAATTGATTGATACATTATTATGATATGAATAAATGACTTCAAAATAATTTGCAAATAGTGTAAGAATTTTCGACTGCTTTTCTAATGTAAATGTAGACATTCCCTGGTTATTGACGACAATCCCCAGTTTAGTTAGAGAATTATGTTTAATACAGTTATGGCTATATTAAAAACAAAATATTGTAATGTGACAACGGGGGCAGTTATGGCATATTTAGGCTTATGCAGTAATTGTCTAAAACAAACAATCAAATTCAAAAAGAGGACTTGTGACAAAACTAATTCTGCATTTTGTATTTAATTCAAGGGCGTAAATTAATTTAATTGACATGCAATCGCAAAATTGTAATAATTATCGCTATATAATGAACTACCTACTAAGATCATTTAACTAAATTTGTAATTTTAAAACCTCTAAAGACAAAAAAGGCCAAAGAGATCGCTTTAAATATAATCAATATTTATACAATATTTGTCACACCCGCTAACGGATAACGGTAGTGAGTTTGTAAATTTTATAATAATAAATGTAAATTAAATGTTGGGAGACATCAAAATAATTGTGCTTGGCAAGCCACATCATGGCCAGAGTCAAGAATCAATTGAACGGGTGAATAGGGATGTTGAAGAAATGTTGGCATATTGTATACTGATAATAGATCAAAATATTGACCAATGGTATTAAAATTTGCGCGATTTCAAAAAAATCGGGCTTTGAATTCAAGTAGACTATTAATTAATAAAAAATTTAATTTTTTTAAGATTATTTTAATTTTTATTTATTAATGTTTTTAAATTTAAATATGCTTATTATGTGTATTGAAAAATCACCATATGGAGCGATGTTTGGTTGTACAGTATGGACAGGACTGGTTTCAACAGGAATCCCTTACGGTAAAATAGAAAAAAACTTAAGTCAGAAAAAGATATAAAAGCACCATTTATAATAACATCAACCATTCAGATCATGTTAATGCAGTAGAAAATAATTTAGTCTATGTTGGAAATATTGACAATGAAGTAAACTCTGAGTTTAAAAATGATTTAGTTAATGTTGGAAATCTTGAGAATGAATTAAACTTGGAGACTGAAAATTAATTAAGAAATTCTAAGAATATAGGTTATTATTAAATATTTATATTATGTTATTTACAAATTAGTAAGCAATAAAATGTAGGGAAATAACTACGTGAAATCGCAGGACAAGGAATAGCTGGTTATCAATGCTTCATTCAATACAATTACAAAACTGGTTGTAGCACTAAAAATGTGCTTGCATAGGCAGCAAAAAATGCAGTTTAAAATTTCATGGTAACCAAAACTGTGAAATAAATAATTTATAATATGCATCTATTTTATTTATTTAAATTAAGTATTTAAAATAAAAAATGAATCACTTATCAACAATAAATAATAATTAAATAGTACCTATAATAAGCAATCAATGTATTATTTGACATTTATTGATCATTTACCACAAAATTTTGTAAATAACGTCAATGACCATAGTGAAAGATGTACTTTTAAGTTTAAAATGTGTTTTTTACAATATTTATCTACATAATCGAATCATTTAGCAAATGATGTCATTTACCGGTGAATTGACGCCATTCACTAATTTTCGTCTTTCACCGTAACATAATATAATATAACATTTACATATTATGCACGCGTATGTATCATAATATTATCGAATATTTATAACCACTGGTACAACGTTGAAAATTTGATTGGATATACTAATTTAGAGAAATAGATAAACAAATAAAAAATAAGTAAAAAAAATGAAATTTAATTATTATTAATATTTTTTTTTTTTTTTTGTAACTATTTAGAATTTTGTTTTTAAAATATAGTCATAAAATGTTTTGAATTATTGATCAATTTATAAAAATATGCATATAATTCATACTTTTTAAAGGAAATATTGATAAATTAAACTTACACATAGGACGTAATAAAAGTGGTTTTATTATTGAGAATAATTCAAATACATGCATAACATGTTAAATATATTATGATATTGAATAATATGTATAAAAAGATATTTTAAAAGTATTAACTTAAAGTTTTTTATTGTTGAAATAAATTTATACTACCACGATAACATAATACCTTTGTCGGAAGATTCAATCAATTAAGACTCGTAAAAATAAATGTTCAAGAATTAGAATAAATACATTTAATATGAGTGATGGTAAAAATAAAATGTTTAATAATTAAAATCAGTGCTGTTTTTTAATACTGTGTAGTATTGCAATTTTATTTTTGTGTCCTATTATCAAATTTAAACTTCAAACTTTTTAATACAGCTTGTTATTTTATTAAATATGTTGATATTGTACGAATTCCGATAAATCATTTTAATTTCCGTTTTAAAGAGCATTTAAAAATTAAAATTAATTTTGAAAATTCTATTGTATTAGAAATGTAGTTTGGACAAATTATAATTATTAAAACCAAATGCTATTATTGGAAAGTCACAATGAATCTTATTCTTAAGAAAAATTTAGTTCAAATAAAAAGTTATGATATAGATACAACTTTTTTTAAGCTAGAATTTTTTTTTTAGTTAATGATCATGCATTTTAATTTTGATAAAATTCACTTTATTTAGTTAACAATTTCTATGAAGAATTTTATATTTGTATGAAGGCACTAAAGCTTTGTTATCTAGATACAGGCCACAGGCATACTGTGATGAATTTATAATTTATGATTTCAAATATGGAAGTGACAATATATATTATTCATATTATTCAGAGCTCCATTTGCCCAGATGTGGTCAAGACTTGTGATCAAAACTGACGTTCTTACCACAATATTTATTTGACGTATTTTTGCTTTTTTTGCTCAAATATCATTGTAGAAAATGACCTTTCTGAAGTACTATCTGTGCAAAATGTTTTGTAATCTGTATAAAAGGCAACATGGAACTTTTGGAACATTATTCTTTCACACAAAGGTGTGTTTACGTATTAAAAACATACACATACAATCATACTAATCTAGCTTCCTCGGTTTACTCTGATTATAAAATGTATCATTCACCTACACATTACATATAATATATTTTATAGTAAGTAGAAATATAATTTCGAAATTAAATAATATATTATTTCAACCATTATAGATTTATAAAAAAAAACATGAGTTAATTATATTAAGTAAACATTAGTTGTAACTTGTGAATTAATTTAATTATATTATAAAATACAATGATAATAATTAAACTTAATCAAAATATTGATTTTTATTCAGACTTGATCAATTTTCAAATTTTCATATCATACAACGAATATTATATTTTCTTATGTACGATTTGTAATTTTTTTTAATTAAGTTTTTATTATTTTGAATACAGCTAATATGCATTTAAAATATAATGCATATAAAATAAGAAGCGTATACTTATATAAAATCATTAATGAAATTATATTTAAAAAAAAATCATATGGGTTAATAGTTTAAATTCATTTTAGAAAATCTATTTATAAAAATTGGACCATTGCAGTATTATCAAGGTCTATTTAGTGTATGGTTGGTGCATTTGTTGATCGTAATTAAATTAAAAATATCAAATTTTATTATATTTTGGAGTGTTTTATGTGTTTTAGATTAGTTTCAAACAAACAAATTATGTTTTGTTTATTGTAATTGGTTTAATTAATATCTATCTCAATATTATTATTATTTATTTTTTTTTTATTACAAAAAAATTAATATTTTACAAGAATCCGCACTAGAATCAAACATTGGTATTATTTTTATCAAATAATAACGTAAACAATCTAATGAACGCGTCAGTATCATTATTGTTATATGTCAATATCAGATTTTATATTTTTGGTTATAAAAACCAACTGGTGACGCTCGTCAGATCACAGTAAATTGATGTGTATAACTTAGTCATTTGTTTTCACACATCGATGGCGTCTGCCGATTTGAAAGGGAAAAAATAAAAACGTAAAAACGATTAATCATCTTCGGACCTAATCGTGCGAAAGTAACTTTTTTACACTAATTTAAGTTCGGATTTTTTTTTTTATCAATACAATTGTGTCTTGAATTCAATTATTTGCATCTTTTTTTAGAAATATTGGTTTAGAAGTTGAAATCATCAAATAAATTGCAGGATAGATAATGCTGTCGCTATTTTAAACTTAATTAAGAGCAAGGGCTTACATTATTTTTGTGGTAAATATTATCATTAATTCAAACTTTTTATTGCATTTATCAAATTATTATAATTTTATAAGTTCATAAAATAACTTTTAGTTGATATATATACATGTATATAAGTATGTATTTTGTTTTAATGTAGTCATGTGTATACTTTGTTATATGATATATTTTTTTATAAACAGCTAACAGATCGTATTAAATCTGAACGAGTTATTTTGTTTATTTTTATTTTTTGGTAGATAAAGATCAAAAATTTGTTAATTATTATTATTATATTCACAGATGGTAATTATATTTTATGAATATATTTAATATAATATACAAGCATTATGAATAAATTAAAGCATTTCATTACGTACTAAAAATATGATATAATAATATGCGCTTAAACAAATGGTCAAAATTATTCATGAAACAAAGACATTAAAGTAAGAAATGCCAATCTTGTTTTCCAAATTATATAGTTTAGCGTATACAAATATCCAGAGCATATTGTTAGATAATATAGAGTATAGACCATGTTATTAAAATACGAAATGTGCACGATAAAATTACAATAATTATTTTTGCTGAAGCTAATTTTTAGTAATAGTTTTTATTACAAAAATACACTTAAAAAAAAAAAACTAATTTCTAAAGAGATATTATTCAAATTAAATGGAAATAATAATTATAATAATAAATATTATCGACTTTAATTATATTGTTTATTCCTAATGTATATTTATTTAAAAAAATAAATGAACGTGTTTTAAATACACATAATCGAATATATATATATATATATAGTAAGAATCTGTACTACTTTTGTCACACACATTATTTACTTTTACAACCACAAAAGTAACTTTTTATTTAAAATTTAAAATTGTGTTTTTATCTTAAAAATTAATTTACCAGCAAAAAAAAATTTAAATGTTCAAACCCAGCTGAAGTAAGAAAACGAAAAAGATTTGTGTTAATATTATTTGATAGATCAAAGTTTTAAATTTGAAAATTCTGTGTCTGATTGATTGCTATCTTCCATAATATAAATCGCTTCTACGAATAACATTTGCCATAACCACAGTTATTATGAATTATAAGTGACACTGCAACTTTCTAGTATGACAGCATATGATTAATATATTTTCAAACTTTTTATACGAAAAGATAGGTTGGGATAGTTGCTATATAACTGGCCATTTTTAAAAATAATCAGCCTTAAACGTAATAAATCATGCATGTAATACTAATATATAATAGACATTATCTATACTATAATAATACTCATCGCGGTAATAATGTAATTTAAAAGGATATCAAAATTCTACGTCTGTCAATTAGTTTTAATGTTTAATAATAGACACGAATTATTAAATTATTAGTGTTTATAATACTTCTGCCAAACTTAATGTTTTAGTATTCGTTTTACACGTAAAATAATTATATACGCATTGTTACTCAATGTTTAACATACTGTTTTAATAACACAATTTATTACATTGTTATTTATAAATTATTATTTATATTTTAATATTTTCATACCGTATTTAACCTTTATGGTGTTAATTTTAACGCTGAAAAACCCTAATATTTCATCATAACTTTACCCACGTACTCATTATTTTTCATAAAAGTCATTTTGGACTCGACAAAATTATATTTCATGTAATATGTTATATCCAAATAAATGTGTCAATCTTAATATCATGGATTCTGATTTCAAATACTCAAAGAATATTATGCACATTTTACTATATTGTACTATAAATACTAAATCTTGGGAAGTGGATACATATTTATTAGGGTTTAATATGCAGCTACAATCTAAGATATAATAATGTGGGTTACTATAATCAAGTCTAGTGAATATAATATAAAACCCGAACAAAGTATAAGTAATCATTATTATACCTCGACATGAGCTCTATCAGACATAATTTAAATAGGGGTGCTTGGGTTGTTTAAAACGGTGTTAACAGGGTATGCGCATCTGATGATTCTGCTTTTGAGACACTTCGCATAATATTAAAACCTGTAGAACGCAATAATAATAAAATTATCATCACAACAATGTATATTTAACTAGGAACAACTATTATCATTAAAGAAGGCACATAAAACTGATTTGTCATAACATTACGGCAAACAATAACGTAGCGTCACTGTGTACTACGTACCTGTAGGCTGTGTACTTATATAACATAACTCAATCGCTATAATTGTTATACATATGTTATGAGAGGTGTAACCAAAACATTCTCATTAAACAGCCATTAGTACGATTAATAATAATTATTATGAGCAGTAGTAGTTTATTGAGATAAGTTAAGTACTTGGCTACACGTATTATGCGTATGTGAACAATTATTATATAATTGTTAATTATTTAAGACACTATCCCAAAAACATTTTCTCAAATAAAATTGATTGAAACCGTATGAAACTGCGCGTATTTACTACAGATATCTAGTAAATTATTCATTTGATAAAAAAAAAAAAAAACACCTACTAAGACAGAGTATAGTCAAATATAATGAAATAAATGACACAGAGTATACATTTTTTTTTAAATATATTTTTTTTTTTATAATCTTTTTAACTTGAAACTATAATTGTAGAAAAAAAAATAAGAGAAATTACAGATACATTATTTTATTGTACAATTTAACTAACGAAACTAAGAAAAACTAAATTATGTTTTTTGGGCGTGATATAAAATAATTGTAAATGCCTAGGATTGACCGACAGAGCCCTAAAGCGTATATAATTTAAATATGACCTTTTATGGATTAGTTCAATAATTTAAGTATAAAATAAAAATTTGAATAGAACATTTTTCAAATTACTTTAAAGAGATAATTTATGTATTAAATCAATATCAGCAATGGCTAGTTTTTATATATTTAATTTAAAGGTCTCTATCTTTATAAGTTAATTTTAAAATTCTGTCAATCAAGCCTGATTTTTAATAATTCCAAGCCAAAGAATCAACTATAATTTAGAATGTACTAAAGCAAAAGTAAAGAATTCTAAGACACATTGGCTCATACAGTGCAATTACGTTTTAAGCATCTAAAAGCTTTTCCAACAATAGTTTCTATATTATTCTATATTATATTTTGGTACTATTGGTACTTAAAGTATATGCCAGATGATAAAATTGTACCAATATTTCTAACCTCATTAAAAATTTCTTCTGTTTGAATCGAATAGTTTATAATGGTATAAAATAAGTACATTTTTACGAAGGAAACGTTTAGCTGCATTGCAGTGGAATTAAATTTAAATTCATTTGTCTGTAAAAAAAAATGTAATCCAGTATCTATGTGCATCATGATGAAAATCTGTACAAGTGTTGTTGTAATTAAAGCTGCATAAGTACATATTATATAGATAGAATATATACACTGAAATTGATGAATGATTGACAACGTATTATAAGTCAAGTTAATACAGCCACTTCAGCTATAGATTTCTTGGAATATATTATTTAAAGGGGAGAAAAACCAGCAGAAATTTGACGAAGAGTGATGGAGTGGAGTTATTGAGTTTTCAGTCGGATTTTGTGTCATATTCAGCCATACTAAAATTATTACGAATGCATTTAATATTACGCATAACACTGCAATATATAAAAATATATATTGCAATACAAAATTGTGCGAATACGTTATATAGGTTAGGTTACGAAAAAATCAATTAGGGAGATGGTAGGTAGGCATATCGTATTGGCAAACGTCCGGCGAACGGATTACTTGGGTAAAAACGTGTCCGACTTACTTGGTGCATGTCGATTGTTGGCAATCGAATTCATAATATCAAATCGGACGGCAAGGCTGAGGTCCGGTTTCTCGACATTGGCTTTGGCTCGGCGGCCAATCGATCGACCGGACAGCACGTCATGTACCGCACTTCTGAGTTGCCTGCATAAAAAAAATACTCATGACATACATGAAAAAATAAATAAACGAAAATCCTATCGCCTTCATCGCACTGTCGTTTTTTGTGTATACTACTAATAATAATAAAACAATTTTTTTTTCGAGAGAGAAATAAAAATATATATATCGCAAGACACGAATATAATAACGTGGCATAATAATATAAATCTATAGTAAAAAGTTTTATTTTTTTTTTTTTTTCGAGCAGCAATAAAGAAGGAGGTATAAGATTGTATACACATACACTATATAATATGCACAGAAAAATCTATTTTAAATTGTTCAAAGGGAGAAAGTATAACAAAACAGTTATTTAAATATTTAAATAAACAACAGTTTATTTAAAAACTTCGCTCCAAATATGAGTTATTTGTATGAATATTAGTTATAAGTTATTATTACGAGTTCATAAAATGTTATATATTATTATGTATTTTTTATAGCTAATTTATCTATTTTTATAAATACGTTAATCATCGACAAAAATAATTGTATATATTGTTTAAAATATATCCGCTGAGTTTTAATGTCCTCAACAAATTAGAATTTCGAAGCATATAGCAGGTAGTACAAAACCTCTGAAATTGAAAAAAAAGAGCGCAAGAAGGTTAATTTTTCTCTCATATTTTGTCGTAAATACGCTGACATCTACAAGAAACTCTGCTGTTACGTCAACGGAAGGCCGTTGAAATAATAATATTAATAACTAATATGATAACAAAAACATGTAAGTTAACGCGTGTGGCGTGCAAAACGTGCAGCATATATTTAATATAAGTACGCATAGTTTATAAATTCGCTCTCGGCTCTTTACGCACACACATACAACTATATTATATTGTATTGCGACAGTGCGATCGCCAAAGGGTGTTGTTTTACGTTAACTGTGGTTAACGACTTCGACGCGTTTGTAATTGTAAAAATATCAGTACGAAGCGGAAAAGAAAAAAAAGTTAGGAAACATCAAAAAGTTTACTGATTACCACGGGACAACGGGTGAACGGGTGTTTCGATTATGACCGATAACGCAGGACGTTGCGCAAAAGCTAGAAATAAAAATAAAATTCTAAATAGTATGACCCTGTAAAGATGCTTAATCGTTTTGCGGTTCAGCCATATTATAATGTTATCGTTATAAATATTATAAATTAACAAAAATTACGCGCTGCGAACGATTATTTTATAATTATAATGTATACAACATTAACGATACGATAGTTTTAGGCGATTAATTAAAACTTTCCACAAATATCAAGCCCGCAGGTAATAAAATATTGATTTATTTAAAATTACATTGAATTACAATATAATATTAAATACAAAGTACAAGGTAGGCACAATGAACACTATTTAAATACTAAGCTTTTTTGTTAAATTATATAAATTGTATTTTAATAAGTAGTTATGAGCTTAACTTTTTTAATTTTCACAGGAGACCTCCATTATTTGAATTCAGACATTTGTCAATAAAGTTTCCTCTTTCTGGAACTATTAGGCGGCATATGCGAATTCTTATGAAAAACGAACTTTTATTTTAGCTTTTTTATCGTATACACTAAGTACCGGTGTCGTTATTAATAACTGTATTGTATAACAACCTCAACAGACATTGTATAACTCAAATAACCACTAAAAATTTAAAAAAAATTATACCTTTAAAATTCTCTTTATATTTTTATTTTTAACTTAAACAAAAATATATTTTTTATTAAATTTAAAAACAATTCTGAGAAATTTTTCACAATTTCAAATTTTTTGTGTATTTTTTGTTTAAAAAAATATATGTATCTCAATTTTCATTTAATTGCTATCGCCAACAGTATTTTGATGATTTTTACGTTATATAGATCTGTTTTTAAAATTACAGTTAAAAATAATTATATTAGATCAGGTAAAAACCTTGTTAGCATGTTACAAAGCTTTTAATTAACTTATAAAAATCTTAATATATAATTTTAAAATAGATTTGGATTTCAGTATTATATGATCAAAAAACCAAAAATGCTCTAAAATTTTTTAAAAATAACTCTAAAATGAAAATTGTCAAAAAATGCAAAATCAAAACTTCTTATTTTTATTCTAATTCTAAAATATAAAAAAAATGTATATGTTATGAAATGACCATCGTATAGCTAGCTCCAAAAAAATAATATAATGTATTGAAATATAAGCTTTTTAATGATCATCGTACGATTTGTGTACTTACAGTGTAACTACTAACTATGAAAGTTACCTACTATACTTTTTATGTGATGTGGCATTACGAAAATATTTCATTATAAAGTGTACGTCATAAAAAATTAAATAATACCAATATATATATATTTATATGTATACTATATAATATAAAAAGGGTATGTTGTCAGAAAGTCTTCAGTTTTTTCATACCGAAAGAATTTCGAACCAAAAATATTATTTTCTGTGTACAGTTTTAGCGTGACAGAATAATAAATAAAATATCATTGTCAACAATATAAAAAAATTTAATATCGAATATTTATATAAGTAGTTCTTTGAAAATAATCTGCACTGCGTTAAACAGTGGTATAATGTATGAAATTGTAAATAATATCAATTGCTATACCATACACGCGATACGCCACGCGTAGTGTATGGTATAATACGAGTACGTACATTTTTCGACTTTTTTTCATCGAATATAATAACTTACATATAATTATTATTATTCTACAACTGAAATATTAATTAAAATAAATTTGATTTAAAAAAGGGAGGGATATTATAATTATTTTTTGAACAGTGTATTAGCGTTAAACACTAGCACCATCATGTATTCAAAATATGCAAACGAATTTCATTAAATCTCAAATAATGCATACCTACCTGTAATACGTTTATCAAAATCATGCGTCGTAGATGTCGCCCCGTTGACATATCGACAACCATGTTCGGATTGTCGTTCCGATTCACATTATGTATTACATCAATAATATGTTTCACGGTGTTTATGAGCAGGTTACCCATCGAAACAATTATTACGGTTATAAATAATATATTTTCGTTTGGTCCGGTACGGTGGATCACGTTCGTTATTGTAGACGAGTTTAATTTCATTATATAAACATTATATTATATTTTTAATCGGCCATTAGATACAAGTTCTACATGACGAACAACCAAATCGCAAGAGTCGAAAAATCAACAAAAGTATCCCGAGGTATGCGGTACATTAGCTTCTTGATATATTATGTTTAGTATTCTATTGCTGTATTATGTATTTTACAGTTCAAAATATAGTTTCTTATTATATTTGTTGTATGAAAATGGTGAAAAATCAAATATCGAAGTACTCTATCTATAGAATATGGTGTACGAAATCTTAAATTTTTCCGATTTCTAACAATAAAAGAGAATTCGAAACGAAGGATTTATGATTTCTGGCGTGAACACGAATAGTACCCATTAGGTTTAGAGTTATTTTTTTATTTATCTATTTATCGAGTCGATGAACATTATTTTGGCTAGTAGTGCTCAATTTGTTTCTTATGGGTTGTCTTATCGATTGAAAATTCTACACAGATGATCCCACGTTGGAAATGTTAAGAGTTCACAATAGATAAATTCATAATTATATTTTTCCAGTTCTAACGAAAAATTCCACCGATTATAATTTAATTTACGGTGAAATAATTTAAAAAAAAAAAACATACATTAATTTTTTTTCTCTCAATTAGTTATTGTAACGATTGCAGTGTATCCTATGATAAATTTATATCAGAACACATTATTTATTTTATTTTAAAAACTAAAATAAGTTTAATAAATTAATATCCACAAAGATTTTAAAATATTCAAGTAAGTAAGTTTAAGATAAGTTAAAAAAAGAACTTAAACATTTATTGAAAAAATATAAATATATTTTTTAATATCGACGTAAAAAATATTGTTAGTATGAAAAAATGTTATGTTGAAGAAATACTATTAGTAAATACAGTTTTACCTGAGCTTCAGTTTATCATTGCTTTCAAAGGTGAACAATAATAACGTATCATTATACTGTGATGAGGTGATATCAAAGCAAGATGAATCTTCAAAATCCGGTCTTTGTATCGTATATAGATTTTTGTATATTTGATGAGTATTATTATTAGAACCTTATGAAAAATCGATTTTACTATATGTAAAACTATACTTGAAAATTATTTAATAAAACAAAAATCTTTCATTTTAAGAATTAAATATTATAATTTTAAATATATTAACAAGTTTAATAAATTTACTGCTTTAAAACATAGCTATAATAAATTTTAAATTGAATTTAGAGTAACTAACTCTACCAACAAACTAGTAACTAAATAAAATGAATTATATGTTTTCATTGTTATTCAAAGGATTGTTTTCTACCTTAATACAGTAAAAAGCAAAAACATTGAATATGTAAAAGAAATAAAATAACGAATAGTTGTAACAAAAAAGAGATAAATTGTACATCACTGAGTTTGCTCTTTGAAATTCAATGTAGTTACTTGACTACCAACGTACTTATTATAAACAATATTAAAACCAAGTTCATAAGTGTTTTTGTAAACATTTGCAGAAATTTCCTAGAAGAAACATGTCCATTAAAATTATTAACATATTTACAAGTCATTTGAATACTAAACTGTTAATAAAAATAATATAAAAATTGTTATTTAAAAATAAATGTGTTCTGTTAAACTATTTACTTTGTACATTTTTGAGATAATGTTGTACTCAATAAAATATGTGTTATAGTATCATTACTACATACCAATTGTGTCTCTAAATAATTTGTATTTCACATTTCAATCGAATTTTAAGCATACATTTCTCATAAATATTTACACACATGTAAATAAGGTTCTTAACATTTTATGCGTACGGTAATTGTTTAAACTATCAAATAACAAATTATTGAGTTAAAATGGAAATTTATATCTCTTGTTATCCAATTATCCGTTTGTAGACTGCATTTTTATTCGTCGTTTTAAGGTTAAAACAGTAAAACTATACCATGTTTGTTATGCTGATTTTTTTAATGTTTGAATGTGTTATTTAAAAGTTAAAAGATACCTATTGCTGTTCTATGTTAATGATGGGATGAAAAAAATATAAGAATATTTTACATTATATAGTGAAGTTTAAAAAGACCGTTCTGTATTTAAAATTCATAAACAAAAACAATTATTAAAGACTAGCAAAGTATATTTATAACTATAAAGTATATATTGTACTATGTATAATTATATAATATATATAGTTCTAGTATTTTATTAACATTTTTGTATTAATTTTTGAGTTGGTAATGTTTTTGGATTATTAAAAACCTCCATAGGGAGGTTAAATTATTTTAACACTTTTAAATACTTAAATGATGTTCTCAAAAATATAAAATATAATTTATATAGTAATACGTACATTTCACAATACTATTAACATTATAAAACACAATTTTTAATTATATTTTTCATTTGTATTTATAATATTAACATAAAAATGTATATTTTAGTATAATATTTATTAATTACTAAGTATTTCACTTAGTTTATAAATTAAATTTTACTAATCTAAGAATATAAGTTTTAAAGTTGAGAATATTTATATCAAATTCTGAAGAGTAAACATACATTTCATATCAATATATCAAAATAACTTTTCTATACTTGTACATTTTATATGATACTCAATTATTTGTAATCCTCCAATCTCGTTAAAAATATTTTAATGTATTATTACTTTCAGAGGAAATTTATAGAACATTTTTATAATTTAGGAACGAAATTGATTCATGATAATACATTGATAGGAAATAGTTTGAAAATATATATATCGTATAGAAAAATATTTGTACGAGTTTGATTAAATCCATTCAAATTAATTTAAATTGCAAATAATTTTTTTTTTGTTTAACTCTGAAATATTCTATACGCTATAATAATTGAGTTCAAACAAAGCAATCAATATGAGTTTCGATTTACCTACTTGTTTGAAATTATAATTAATAAAACGTTTGCATAACGCTACACCATTTTATTTTTATTTTTTATTTTAGTGTCTGAAACCTCAAAACATTTTTGTGGTATCAAAAATAAAACATATAATAAAATCAAATTGTTTTTTCGGTCGATAATTGTTTTTATTTGGTAGTATTTCTAAAATTAATTCTGTTGCAGATAATTGATTTGTTGATAATAATCATAATGTATTAAAGTTAAGAAATCATCTATAAATACATATTTAAATCTGTATAAATATTATATTACAATAAAAAATAAAAAATAATAACAAATGGAGAACATGGTGCGTTGTAATATTGAATTTGAAAACTACATAATAAAACATCGCATTTGAAAAATATTTGGGCTAGAGCTATAAAATAATTAGGTTAGCCTTGGCGTTCTTTGAACATTTTCACATGATCATACTTCTTAGAAATACCTACCAATCAATAAATAAAAATAGTTAGAATTCAAACACTTTTTTCAACCAATACAGCGTTTATGAAAAAAAAAAAAAAAAAAGATAATAAAATAATAATAATAAAATTTAATGATGCTTGTAATCATGTTGTGACGTATGGTAAATTAGATTTTATGTTTGACCTAATGTATTTGCGGTTAAATATATTAACATAAATATTACATTTTATATTATTTTTATATATATACATATTACACATATATTTTAATTTATAAGGTACTCTACTCACTACATTCAACTCCAATGCATTTCTTTCTAACAATAACGTTTGTTCACAATATTATTTGTTTTAAACCTGCCTCATTTTATAATAGCAATGTGTAGTGAGTTAAATATCTATTGCCTATTCCTTATCAACTTTTACTTTTTATAAATTTACCCTATGATTTCTATGGATGGTTGTATTTAGTATTTGACTACACAATGTCATAAAAAATATACATGATAATAAACTATTGGTGCACATTACTCATGGCATGTATATTTCATATAAATATTATGATTATTATACTCAAATATATGTCGAGTTCTAGATATGATTTATATATTTTTACGAACCAGATTTGGGTCAAACAATAATAATTCAAGTGTACCTATATTAATCCATGGTAAATTTTTCATCCTCATGATATCATTATTCTGTGGGTAGTATTACCATTAGAATAACCCTCGGGAGTTTAGAATACGTTTTGAAGTGTTAAATACTATTTACAGTCGCGGACTGCTCTTTGCTCGTCGCACACGTATTAATTACGCTCCGCTTAACTGTCGCGATCCCGTCTACTGTCGTATCCGAATGTGTCGTACTTAGTACGAAAAAAATCGCAATCGTCTTCATTATTTATTTATACATATTATAAAAACTGGAAGTGCGCCTAAGTGCGTCTTTTCCTTCTAAATGTAATCAAATTACGCTTACGTTTAAATCAAGTTTCGTCCGTCTACTCTATAACCGTTGCGCTATCGCTGCTCCGTGCATCGGTACGCGACCTTTGCCCACCTGATAACATGCCGCGGCCTAACAACGCTCCCACTACGCCGACAAGGAAAGATATTAATCATGAAAATAAAAATAAAAACATCAACAATATACAGGCAGCTCGCCTAATCAAAAATACTTCAAACAATTCTATGATGAACCCTACGGATGATAACTCAGATACCAATTGGACACAAAATATCAACAAAAGAAACCACTCAGATTCATCCGAACCGAAATCCCCCGATCCTACTTCAAATAATAAAAATTATAAAAAATTATTTGTAACGGCAAATCGCTATGAAGTGCTTACGCCAATCGAACCCGCTAATCCGAGCATACCGGTCTCTGTCGAAGCACCTTGCTCTTCTCCAGAATCAAATACCTTCAACCAAATTAAACCACCGCCGCCGATTTTTGTAAAAGGCATAATTAACTTTTCAGAACTGTGCGAAGCGCTAATCGAGATCATCGGAGTTGACAATTTTTATTGCAAATCCTCCTCAGATCGTTTAAAAATTCAAACAGCCAACCCTGAAGCATATAGATCTCTGGTACATTTCTTAAAAGAAACGAATGCCCAATTTCATACCTACCAGCTAAAAGAGGATAAACCTACTCGAGTCGTCATCCGCAATATACACCCTTCCACATCCACTGAACTAATTAAATCTGAGCTCGAACATCGCCTTTTTGAGGTCAGGCAGATCACTAACGTACTTCATAAAACCACCAAACGTCCGCTTCCCCTCTTCTTCGTCGATCTTGAACCCACTGAACAGTCGAACGATATATTTCAACTCTCCAGCATTCTGCATACAAAAATAAAAGTCGAAGAACCATACAAACCTAAGGTAATTAGCCAATGCCTCAATTGCCAAGAATATGGCCACACGAGAGCGTACTGTGGATATTCAGCACGCTGTGTTCGTTGCAGCTCTAACCATCCATCTTCCGAATGCACCAAATCACGCGACACTCCTGCCAAATGTGTATTATGCTCCGGCGATCACCCAGCCAATTACCGAGGATGCAGTGTCTATAAGGAACTACAACGTCGTAAAACACCCGCCGCAAAAAGTAATTTCTTACAGGATAATATTAAGCTTAACGTAAACAATTTTAATGTAAAAGCGAACCACCCATTACCAAACTTGTCAGAAAAAAACATAACAGACCCCCCTAAAACATATGCTAAGGCCACTTCTAGCCACCCATCACAATCGTCTCCTTCTGCTCCCTCTACAGATCTAACAACAACCATATCCTCTTTTGTAGACGAACTCAAGTCACTCATCAATCCGCTAATCGCTCTTCTAACCCAAGTAATTACTTCACTTCTTAACAAAAAAAATGAATAACTCATTCACTAGCAGCTCATTATCAATCATATTATTCAATGCCAACGGTCTAAAAAATCACGTCAATCAATTGCAAAGTGTGTTATTTGATAAACGCATTGACATCGCCTTAATTTCCGAAACACACTTTACCAAGTATTCTTACATATCTATTCCTGGCTACAGCTTACTCAAATCCAACCATCCAGATGGCACCGCACACGGTGGAGCAGCCATACTCATAAAATCAAATCTTAAATTTCACCCTCTCATCAATTACTCTCAAAATCATATCCAATCGTGTGCTATCTCCATTAAAATAAATAAAATCCCAGTTATCATCGCCGCAATCTATAGTCCTCCTAGGCACAATTTAACTATTAACAACCTCGCTGACTTTTTTGACTCAACGGTCAATAATTTCATTATTGGTGGTGATTATAATGCAAAGCACCAAAGCTGGGGCTGCCGAGTCACCAACCCTAGAGGTAACCTACTTTACAATTTCACCAATTTAAAAAAATACAAAATACTCGCGCCACCTAGGCCAACGTACTGGCCAACATCTATTAGGAAAAAACCTGACATTCTCGACATCTTTGTCACAAAAATTCCCAGCAACTTATACTGTTCTATCAACAATACTCTGGATTTAAACTCTGACCACTCATCCGTTATTCTCAATATAGATGCCACTCCACAAACACGAACTGACAGACCTAAGCTTTTTACGGCATCAACTAATCGCCTCAAATTTCATAATATTATAGCCGAAAAAATTAACCTAAAAATTAGTCTGAAATCTGATCATGAAATTGACGACGCAATCAACAACTTAACAACGCTCATCCAATCAGCGGCTTCTATATCAAACACCTCTAACACCACCAAAAATGCGTTACATAATTACCCTTTTATCTCTGAACAGGTACGCTCACTAATAGTTGAAAAACGTAGAGCAAGGGCTCGTTACCAAATCTCACGACTACCCACGCATAAAAGCGCCTATAACAAATTAGCAAATGCACTAAAAAAATGCTTGGCTAAAAACAAATCCGACATGTACGAACAAAAACTAACCACACTCTCCTCTACAGACGGAAGCTTATGGAGAGAAACCAAAAAATTACTTCTGTATAAACCTCCCTCAATCCCTCTAAAGAAACCCGATGCTTCATTTGCCTTCTCTGACATTGATAAGGCTGAAGTCTTTAAAGATCATCTTCATAACACGTTTCAACCGCATCTTGACATACTCTCACCCAATCATATAGCTGAGGTAAACACCTATTTAGACCTTCCATCTCCAATCAGTCGGCCAGAAAAACACTTTACCCCAAAAGAAGTTAAACAAACCATCCAAAAATATTCACTTAAAAAATCACCCGGCTTCGATCTGATTACAGCTGAAGTAGCTAGGTGCCTCCCCAAAAAAGCTATAGTTCTCATAACATATATATTTAATGCTATACTCAGACTATCATATTTTCCGATTTTATGGAAATTCTCAAAAATTATTCTTTTCCCTAAGTCCGACAAGCCACTTGATACTCCATCATCTTACAGACCAATAAGCCTCTTGCCCTTCCTATCAAAAATTTTAGAAAGGCTTATCTTAAAACGCTTATTACCGCATATTATTAGTAACAACATACTGCCAAACACGCAATTTGGATTCCGCAACGCACATAGTACGATACATCAAGTTCATCGTGTTGTCGATGTTATTTCTGCGTCCCTGGAAAAAAAACTCTACTGCTCTTGTGCTTTTCTTGACGTTGCCCAAGCCTTCGATCGGGTTTGGCACGAAGGCTTGCAATTCAAACTCAAAAAATTTCTCCCCCCGTCATTATTTCTACTAATTAAATCCTACCTAACTGATAGACACTTTCAAGTCCAATATAACTCATCGACGTCCGGAATCGCACCAATTAAAGCTGGTGTACCACAAGGTGGAATACTCTCCCCCTTTCTCTTTAACATTTACGTAGCCGACCAACCCACCATGCGACAAACTATAGTAGCTGATTACGCCGACGATAAAGTAATTTTATCTATCAATGAAGATCCTGTAATTGCATCATCAAACTTACAAATGCATCTCAATCTCTTGTCTGAGTGGTATGAAAAATGGCGTCTCCAAATTAACCCAAATAAATCGGTACACACAACGTTCACGCTCAAACAAGGCATATGCCCAAACATTACCCTTAACAACATACCAATTCCCACATCCGACACGGTCAGATACTTAGGGCTAATACTTGACAAAAGACTGACGTGGAAAAACCACCTTCAATCCAAAAGATTATCCTTAAACAATCGCATGCGTATTCTCAGACCCCTGTTAATTAGAAATAAGCATTCCCCCCTTAACATCAAACTTCTAATCTACAAATCCCTTCTCAAGCCAATGTGGACTTATGGACTACAACTATGGGGTGCGGCAAAAAAATCAAATATTAACAGAATCCAAACATTCCAAAACATTTCGCTCCGACGTTTATCCAATGCTCCCCCCTATATCTCTAATCTAGCCCTTCATAACGATCTCTGTATGAGAACAATAGAAGCGGAAGCACGCATTTTCTATACACGTTTCCATAAACGACTTCAAACCCATACAAATCCTCTTATAAAAGACCTTTCTATCCTCACACTCCCAGGAAACCCTAACCGTAGGTTAAAAAGGAAGTGGTGCCGTGACCTCTTACAAAACTACAATGTCTAACTCTCTGAAAATATAACTAAACATTTAAAAAAAAAATTATCATTAGCCAAGAACCACTAATGGGTGGTTGCTTATTCAAAACTATCATGTTCTATTACTCTTATCATATAAACTTATTGTGCTTAAATAGTATAGATTGTTTATACCAAATAAAAAAAAAAAATAAAAAAAATAAAAAATACTATTTTATGCTATAATACTGTCCAACGTACAAATCTGCTTATTATTTTATTTTGAACTAAACAAATAATACATTTAGGTCAGAGTCATAACAACTTCCCCATCCACTATTATGAAATTCGTGGCATTATTATTTTTAATATCCCTCTAAAATTATTGAAAAAAAAAAAGTAATTAAATAAATATATGTACGTATATAATTTAAAAATAGTTATTAAATAATAAAATTAGAATTGTTAATTTGTATGCAAACTTTGTATTGTAAAGACATAAATTAATTAACATAATTGAATAAAAAGACATATAGGTATTACCTACATATATTTTAATTTATTAAAATAAAATTATAGAATAAATTGTAAACAAAAAAATAAAAATAACATATTAAATAAATTGTAATTTATATGTAATCAATCTGCGATATTTGGCGCAATTAACGTATACTCTTTGAAAATACTTCAATATTATCTATCGAAATTTATATATCTGTGAATTAAGGCATTAAAAAATAAGTACAACTCAATTTATATGAAATCCTTAAAATATTAAAAAGAAAATAGAAAACTATACATAAAATACGTGAGCTACAAAACTTATTTACGTTTAATACGAATATTTTGTTTTAACTATTGAAGATGACGATTAATTTGACACAATAACAGTAATAATGTTAAACATTAATTCGTAACATCAATCAATTTTTTGAAAAGTCTACAATTATTTGTATAATTAAATGCTAAATCGGATAGATCTAGTTAGATAACGTGGCTATAGTTTAATGGTACTAAAGAATATTTACGGGTTACACTGTATACCAATCTGAATCTATGAACTTTATCAGCATCGAGTTTATAAATGCCTATCTCATCCATTAAGTTCTTACTAAGAAATTTAAAGGTTATCTCTGAAATCATCACTCACTTGGTAACACAATAAAATTTTAACTAATCGATATTAAAACCGTTGATAATTTCTGCTCTGGATATGCTGAGAGATAAAGATTTTTTTTTTATTAAACATAGAATACACCAAGACTTAGCAAGAAATACACACACAATTTGCTGTCATGCATAACAAATATAAAAAATGATTAATTAATAAATATATTTCATTAAAACTATTAACTTTTGTGCAAAAATCACGAATAATGACTTGTCTTTCGAAGTATTTCAATTATTTTAGAGTGATATAGATTTTTATCTATGCATTTTTTTTAGCGTAGGATTGTTTTTTGCCCTATCACCGGTTTGTTTAAATATATGATTATGCAAATATGTTAACTTAAAAATAAGCTAATATTTTAGGTGTGAACTATTGGAGAGAGCGTATAGAAATATTATCGTTTTACGTTCGAAAGTGATTAATCGAAACATTCTAAAACGCGATTCTCAGCGTAGCTCATTTTCCTAACCAATGAATAAATCACATTTAATGTTAAAAATATTATGTTAAAACTAACTGAATACTGAAAAACAAAACCTTGCGCACATATATTGATAATTAAAAAATTTATTGAAAATACATAAGATAGTAATAACAATTATTATTATTATTATTATTATTATTATTATATGTTATGTACCTATTAATTGTTAAATAAAAAAAAAGTAAATCTCAATAAAATTAAATATTTATTTATTTTTTATATTGTGTTAATACGGAAGCAAAATTGCTGTGAATAAATTTAATTCATATCCTTATAATATTTTTAATACTTAAAATAAACTAATGATTAATTTTTACACTCTTTACAAAGTTACAACTTTTTTATATATTCTATTCCTATCATGTATTTAATTTTTATACTTAATGTCTGTTTTTTGTTTTGTTTCGTGTATACATATTTAATTTATTTTTATTTTTGATGAAAATGAAAAATTTAGCAAAAAAGAAAAATTGTTCATTTTGGTGGAAACAAGGTTGTAATATTATGCAGAATACTACTATAATAATACAAAATATAAATAATAATATTGTTGGAAATTTTTTGGACAAGGTTAAATGTTATTATTTATTGAAATATTCAAGTATTTGAGTTAGGTTAGGTTAGTTGTAAACAAATATGTAAAAAATGTAGTGTAAAAATTGTAATTTTTTACAAAGTATCAAACAAATGTTAAAAATGGTTAACTTATTTTTGTACATAAAAACTATAACTAGTTTATTATTTAAAAAGCTATTAATTTTTTTATTTTATATTACTTTTAAGTTTTAACACATTTTTACATATCATTGTGAATGTTTAAAAAAAGATTTCAAGAAAGTAAATTTTTTACTAGTAATAAGGAACATACAAACATAGTAATATTTGATGTTATAATTTTGAGTAAATATTTAACTATTATAACTTTTGATTAAACTAATAAAAAAGTATATTCGAAAGTTACAAACGTTAGTGGAAATATTATAATCTATGTTTAGGTCTTTTAAAAAGAACAATAAAACATTTTTCATTTTATAATACTTAAAGTACAATATAAAATTCATTTTTCAGTAGACTGCATCTATATAAAATGAAATCATGTGTTTAAAACGCTTGATTAAATGCGCAGTATCCTAAAATTCAATAAAAATAGATTTGAATATTATCATCAATATAATCTATATAATTTAACGTATTTCTCATTTATTATATTTATATAAGTTGTGACTATAGTGTTTATATTATATTATTATTCTGTTTTAAAATTAAATTGTATATTAAATTTAAATTATTTTTCATGCTTGGCCCATTTATAGACCATTAACTTTAATAATTATTCAAAATTTTTTAATAGTTAATTTAATATGTGTTTAAAATATTGATGATATTACGATCTAGATCGTAATTAAAATCGTGATATTAATTTTTTCTCAGTTTGACTACATAGATATTCTAATCAACTTATAAATATTAAAACCAACAGATAGATCAGTTTGCATTAGCTTGAAAACGCGCGCCACAGTAATCAGTAATTCTAATGTTAATTTGTCAAGTTCATACTATTATATCAATTACGACATTTAATAGGAATACTAATACTTTTTCTCTATCACACTTGATTGCTATTAATACATACATGTTATATAAATAAATGTATCATGTATATTTTATATATAGATAACACATGTATCTGCAAATATTATAAAAATCTTATAAAATATTATAGTTATGATTCTTATAAAAATATAAATTTATTATAAATGTTTAATATGCTTATATATTTTTTTAGCACTATAACTGATATTTTTTAAAATATATTTAATCAAAAATTGATTAAAATTTCTATCGTTTATATAACTTTAAATGCCTGTATTTTTAATATACCTACTTATTGCTTTAATTTATTGAATAACGTAAAAAGATACTCTAAAAGTAAAATAATATTTTAAGCTAAAAGATGGAAAGTTATTTTATAATCATATTTTTATTCTAGCTAACGTTTGGTTAATTGTACCTGAATATATCTAATTATGATTTTAAAGTTTAAATGATCCCTATTTCTAAAATATCAAAATATTTATTACTAAATTAAAATCCATCTTGAATTATTATTGTTATTATTATAAAAATAAGTCCATAAGATATATCGATTATGCAAAAAAAAAAAAAATTATAGATTTAGACAATCTATAATTTTATTTTTTTTTTTTTAATGATTTTAAATATCAATTGTATAGCTATATAAATATTTTTTCATGTTAAATTGTAGAATTTATTTAGTAAAACTATTTATATTTATTGTACATAAAATAAAAAATTTCTTAAAACTCTTTGTGTATTTAAAAAAAATATTAAAAGTTACCCAAAAAACAATATATAGTGTTTCACAATATTTTTTCAACTGATTTAGATGGTAATATTCTATACATGTTTAATATTATAAGAAAATATTTATTTTACTACAGTTGAGTATAAAAAATGAATGTTATGTATCTCACAAAGTTATAATATAGGTTAGCTCAGTTATATTCTTATTTATTCAGTAGCAATTTTTTTTTTTTTATATAAAATCTGCTTGAAATGTATCAAACTTCTTAAAAATGAAATAATTAGAGTTAATTTTCGTAAAATATATTTTTAATTTTATTTATGATTAAATATTTTAAAATTCACTTATATAATCAGCTGTAAGAAACAACGTTGTTACATTTATATATATATATTATATATCGAACAATAAGGTAGATTTAATGGGGTTTTTATAATTATTTAACATTAAAAAAAAAAAAAAAAAACATGTTAATCGATTACGCAAAGAAGATATTCAAATTCACGAGGCGTCAAACACGGTTCAGTGACGAACTTTCTAGTCATATAGTTTAGGTAAATTATCTAAATCCTAATATGTGGTCATATGAAATTTTTAACATTATACTACATGTTTTAACTTCTTATTTCTAGTAATGTTTGTCGAAGTACACAGATTATGCATAATATATCTCATACATTTTATAAAGAAAAATTACACTCAAATCCTACTAGAGTTTCATAATTTAACTATAATCTTTAAGCTATACTATAATAATAACAAATTACAAAGGTAGAGCATTTTCGCAGTTCACAAGAAAATAAATTAAATAAATAAACAATGGATAGTATTTACAATGCAAAAAAAAACTATTATTGTTTTAAAACAGAAAATAGATTCTTCTATTATTTGTAAATTAAATAAATCCTTATTAAAAAATAAAACAATCTGTCTTATTATTATGTTTTTTCTTATTTTCCTAGCGTATTATGCATACTTCTACCATATTTTAGTTTATAAATATAGCTCAATCAAAGTAATCTTGTTTAATGTAAGAAAATAAAAATTTCAACGTTAGCCTGATGGTATTGACTTTATTTTTTTCGATAGAAATAAAAACAGACAGAGGAAAAGTAAACATCCCCTCTTCTCAATTTGACATACCGGAAATTTTGTCTCAGAAGTTTTCTCGGCGTAGCTATTATTTATTGGTCTAAGTTCGATTTCTTTTTTTTTTTTATCGTTTCGTCATGTCACTATTGCACCGCCACTGCCATCTCTTCCACAACCATTACTACCTAAAATCCTACTATGAACACTACCACCACAACCACCACTGATATCACCCAAACTGCGGCACTGGCAGTGCATCGCCTTTCCCGCAAAACAGATAATGTCGATTCTGTCGCGGGTGAGTTGTCCCGTTTCCGGAACCATTCATTATGCGAAAACCACGCCGATTAATCATTTGGATGTTACACACGTGGTTATAGCCAGAGCTTAAAGAACAATAATATAATAACGACAGCTGTGATAAAATACTTTGAAACGCGTGAATGTACTATTGGCCGAGAAAAGGACAGCAAAAACCAGTTATGAAAGCATCGTGACAACTTCAAACATTAATCATGGGAACATCATTGATATATATATATATATATATTTCTATGTGTATATAAATGCATAAATGTGATATACACCATTAACGCCGGCAACCACATCTTCAGAATCAAGTTCGAATAGAATGCTTTTAAACACGAGCACATAGTGAGTTACTGAATAGTGGCATACCGCACCGTTTTATTTGAGTCCGATGTCCTTATAAACTCGTAAATTATTTTATGAATTCTACACAATTCATAAATCTGAAATGATTATAAAATTTTGTGAATATGATTTTTTTAAGTCATTTAAAAATTAAATTATTTATTTCCATTAAGTACTTATTATTTTACAAAAATTAATAATTCAACTTTAAAAATATCTAATAAATGAAACAATTTCGAATTTTATATAGGTACATATAAATAGAAAAATCTAAAAATACACTTTTGAGTTTATATACCTTTATCAAAATATATATAATAATGTTTAAAAGTAGCTGATCAATAATTCTACATTTAAAAATACAAAGAGCTGAGATTAAATCATAGATAAGTAATATGCATGATGCACCACTCATCTTGTTAAAAAAGGACAGAGGTATGATATTTTGTTTTGTATATATTTTAATTAATTTGACTGTTAATACATTTTGCTTGAATAAAACATTCACATTCATTTAGATTAAAACATTTTTATAGTAACTATATTATATTATGTACCATTTAAATATAATGTGTATTAAATTATACAACATTTCGTTTTTGTTCGTAATACATAAGCATATTATAACGGAAAATAAACATAATATATTTATTATTTATGTTATTATATAAAATTGCACGCAAAACATTATTTCTGTAGAAAAATGAAAAAAAAACTTAAATACTATCATCTAAAAAATTATTCACAAATTGGTTTTAGTTAGAATAAACTGAAACATAATACTTTGAAATAGCCACGTTACTATTAAACTTAAAAATGAAAAAAGATATTTTTATTTAAACAAAATGTTTTTTTTTTTTTTTTTTTTAACAGTTTTGCAATTTTAATAAAATAAATAAAAAACCCGTTAACTATATGGGGTTTAATTTACGTATACTTATTTGTATCACCAATAAAAATGAACAAAAAGTAAGTATAATAGTAGTTTGTTTTTATATACTATAGTGTTATAATATACTCAGTATTTAGAACACTTATTACCTACTACCTACTATCCTAAATTGATTATCTTAGTTTCGATTAGTTATTAATAGTCACTAATTAAATTCTCTTAAGGATATTCAAGACTAGAATAATACAGGAACGTGAGAAAGCTTTGTAACTTACTATGGTTAAGCTTCTTTTGATGTTGAAAATCATAGAAAACATATAAACGACGTATGTGTTATAATCACTGCAATAAACATTCACTAATTACTAGAAATTTAACTATAATGAATATTATATAGTTCATTTAAAAAATTCATCAATAAGTTGTTGAAGATAAATCTCCATGATAAATAAAATAAAATAAATAACAATGTATTAACCACAAAATCAATGAGTTTTTGGAAAGTCCAATTGAGTTTGCTATTCATTTTATACCACCTGTTCGAAATTATCAAAAAAAAGCAGTATACAACGAAAATTAAAATGATAAAAATATTTTAATTATTGATATTAACTTTACGTTGAATTTATAACATTTAAAAAATTATCGATATTCATATGATTTTTACTATAAATTAGATTTAAAACAATCAAGTATTTATATAGGTTTCATATTATAGTATGATTAATTTGATCTAGACAATTTAAATGTTGACTGATGAATAATATTATTTTATTATAAAATACTATTTATTTATTGTTATTGACAGATAATAATATGCTCTCATAATTTTTATTTATGATTGAATTATTATCATTAATAAATATTAATAAAATAGATTTCAAACAAAGATAAGTTTAAAATATTAAATTCTGTAATAACATTAGTATGATTGGAATGTATTATATGCAAATATATTCAAATAAAACACAAATAAATAAAAAATAAAAATGATCACACAATGCAAGTCTATAGGACAATCGAATTGTTTCCCATTATGATAAACGGTACACTAAATTAGATTATGGAATGTATATCCGAATCAGTCGGTACACATGATTGTCAACACGAGCTTATGAATGTTTAGTCGTTCGTGTACGTAATTTCGTGGAAGTAATGTACATTTTCCAGTTTTAATTTATAAAAGATTAAGTCAGTAAGAAAAATATTTTACACGCAGAGTTACCATAAAGCTAATGAATAATATTATACTAATGTAAGTGACATATTTATATATATATACAGTGAATTCCGCTTAATGTGGCCACCGGTTAATATGGGCATCTGCTTATTGTGGGCAAACATGTCTGGTCCCAATACAAATGTATATTAACAATGTTAAATAAAACCGCGTAATATGGACACTCGATTCGATTTATGTGGGCAATTTTTTTTTATCGTAGCGTTAGAATATACACATAAGTATTTAAAAACGACTAATTTAATCGGGTTTCGTCGTATCTATGAGATTTTGTTTATCGAAAGTAATAAAAATTATTACCATTCAAACAAACAAATTTCGCCAAAGAGAGGCGAAAAAGTGCATTGAAGTTCTTCATGCAAGAGAGAAACGAAAATAATCCGTCTGATAAACTTGAAGCGTGTGCCCATTTTGCCAATCAGATCCATACTAAACAGCTTAGACAACGAAAAATTACAACGTTTTGTATACCTTCTACATCCAAAGATTAATTTTATTTAATATATTATATGTATTTAGTTTTATTTATATACCTAGTAGTTATTTAAAATTGTTTTCAATTATATGATAATACAAATATATTTTTTTATCATAATTTTTTTTTTTTATTACTAATTTTGGTTTTTATAAGCAACCGCTTAATGTGGGCAAACAGGGTTGGTCCCAACTTGCCCACATTAAGCGGAATCCACTGTATATTACATTTTAATCTATGTAGTTTATGATATTGTTCTATCAATATTGTTTTTAAGTATTAAACATGTATAAGGTACAAATTTATAAACAAAATAAATGTATATTTTCACAAATTTCTAATTGTAACTAATTGCATTAAGTCGAATTACAATAATATTATGTGTATAATTTAAAAATATTCTTTCTTAAAAATATTATGAATTGAGAAAAGTACAAACTTAATTTATTTTCACGAGTAATGTATATATTAATGTTTATACAAGTATCTCTTACATTCTTTGATATTATATATTTATAGAAGGAGGATGAGATTGTTTTTGTAGAAGTAAAACTCTCTAAAAGATTAGAGTAATCTATATATCGATTGAAAAGTGGTCACAGATGAGCTCTTTTACATTGATATATTTTTTAGGATTTCAATAGCTTTGGAAAAACGAAAAATTGATTTTTTATAAATTAGGTTATTATAGCGGGTCGTGAATAATGTACTAGTATATAAATATATTATTTTATCTGAATAAAAATAAAAGATAAATAATAGGCATAGATTGTCTTGGGCTTTGAGCATCATATTTTATAAAATAAAAATACATTCATACATAGTTCTATACATAGTTATACTGAGATTATAAGTTATCTAATGAATCATACTAGTAAGTATTGTATACGAATCATTTTTAATTTGATATTTGTATGTATGTGCAAATGAAGACCACTCATAAATTATTCATGGTAAACTTAATCAATTAAAAGTGATATTTTGCAAAATATATTTAAAAATATAATGTAATCATAAAATATAATCACATTATTTTATCTCTTAATATTATTAAATGATAATTTTTTCATCATATTAAAGTATTTATAAAATAAACGACTAACAAAAATATTTTAGTGTTTTAAATTAATCGGATAATCTTTGAACCTATTAATTGATATTATTTTTATTTTAAGTTATACAAAAATAATTTATAAATTAAAAGTTAATGTTTATACGGCTTAAAGATAATTATTAAATAGGACTGTTAAGACAAAGACAAGAAATGTCTACATTTTACGTTAAAGACATTTTTAGTTTTTTTAATATATTCAACTTACTTTTCAGTAAAACGACATGATATCGCAAATACAACAATAATAAAACTAATTCAAAATTAACTACCAAATATATATAATGTATAGTATTTATAATGTAATCATGCACCTGATACCTATGCCACGATATAATATTATATTTCAATGAGCTTGTACTGGTTATCGTTCAGTTCCTCAAATTAATAAAAACGATCTTGGTTAAGTCAATATAACAAAAGGATCGGAAGTAATTTTCGCTGTATTTTGTGCGATCAACAAACGGAAAAATGTTTTCAGCGTAGTTAATACATTGTACAAATTGTTCAAGACAATTTTAGTGATATACTCACACGTACATAGGAATGGAATATAAATGTAAGATGACGTTATGTTTCTTAAAATATTTTTAATTTTTTTTTTAACTACTTAAATCTAATATATAAATGTATATTTATATACATATTAAATCATCAGATTCAAAGATAAATTGTTCACACGAGTTTTTCAAAAGAATATCCAAAATACCAGAACAATTAAGTATAATCGCAAATGTCGACATACCTCGGTCAAATTACCTAAAGTTTAATGTTATGTCAGGATAAAAATTCTTAATTATGTTATGTTAGTTACTGGTAGTTTATTAGCCTATAGCAACCAAAAAATACTAATTCTTTAGCAGTTCTTTATGTTCTGAACTTAAAAATAAAATTCATTATAAACAAAATATTTTCATTTTAAAACATACCTAAATATATGAAGGTCTATGATTTATGCGTAATATACACGAACTCTTATAAAATGGAATACCGAAAAATATCATAGTTACACATCCAGACACATCTCAGTTTTATCTTATTCAGTCTGGTCTGTTTTCATGAGTATATTATGATAATTTGTGATATGGGATTATGAACAGTTGTTAACAAAATAAAGTTTAAGTACGTATTTTAGTAATAAATGATGGTAACACGGCGCTTTGGTTAGGCATTATAGGTACACCATGGACGTGTAGTCTGTTATGTTGGTATCTTATGAAAACAATTTGTTGAAAAACGTAAAATTGTTTCACAATCGGGTAAACTAATATTAAAGTATATGTTATCATATTATAATTATGTTTGCGTTAACTAAATACAGTAAAAGAGATTTATAACAGAAAATTAAACATAATTTAACTAACGATAGTTTTATATTTGTATTTGAGTGAAAAAATTGAGATTAAAACTTATAAAATATAATTAACATTAACTTACAAAATTAATCAATTTTATCAAACAGACATATTTAAATATTATAACTAGCAAACACACACCAAACTATTCATCGTATTGTGAACGTCATCGTAAATCAATAAAAAAAAAAAAAAGAAAAAAAAAGTGATGTGTTATAATATGATTCTGTAGTTGATTTTTAGAAATGCATCAATATAATTTATAATATACGTTATTATAGTAATAAATGATAATATTTCTGAATGAAGTAGTAATAATACAACGATGACTAAAAAAAAAAAAAGTCGTTCAGATTTGTGTGGTTCGTTGGACATCATGGTTTAGTAACTTTTAAAAAAATGGCCTTTTCCTATGAAAAGGTTCCTGATCCCTGGTCTATACAAACTATACTATAATTCTAATACTTAAACGACTAAACAGAATTTAAAAATAATACATTTAACTATACACATAAAAAAATATTTTTTTTTAATATTTATATAATGTATATATGCATAGGTTAGGTTAGGTTTGAAAACTTGATAATAGTATTTTTGAAAGATTCTGAATTCTATAAAAAAATAAAAATATATTCTGAATTTTCCTTTAATAAATACAATATAAAAAGACTTTGATTAATTTAAATGTTTTCAAATATCTATAGCATACCCTGAAATACGACGAAAATAATATAAACAACACATAATTAAGATTTATTATGTTTGATTTTTTTTTTTTTTTTTACTTTTAAATGTATACAGTATATTTGAATACAATATTCAATAAGCCTATAAAAATTACTATTCATTATAAATCATTCTAAAAACTACACCAAGTATATGTTATTAAGATTAAGTGTCCCACAAAAACGACGACTTGACTGTTTGCACACTTCCCGAATAACGATTTCGTGAGCTGAACACCATACGATTATAAGCTTTACAATAATGACACGTCTTATCGAATTTCAATGATAACGTTGCATTGTAATATGATAGTCTATCACTTTTGGCCAGCTTTGTTAAAAATATATATCGTAACGCGTGATTGGAGGAAAAAATATTATAAACCTAGTCGGCTCACCTGTGTAAATCACTCGGAAACTCGGAGCTCCGCAAAATATTCACGCACGCGTCCCCGACCCGGGACACCTTGGGTGTCCAGCCCTCACATCTGGCCGCCATCACGTCCTTGATACACTCGGCGAACACACGCACTGCCGCCCTGATGGTGTGCTTGTCTTCCTGCGGTGGTGCGACAGGACGCAGCGATAGCATTCCAACCGGCACATTGCCTTTTCTCTTTCCGGTCGCGTTGACGCCGCCGCCACCGGTGTTGCCGATGTCCAGCCACAACCACGCCACGTTGCCGGTGGGTAAAAGTCCGAGCGCGGCTGCCTGGCGCCAGACGGTTTGCGCTGAGTCCCGGTCACCGACTACCACTACAACAGAAGCTTCGGAAGTCGAAAGTTCTACCATGGATCTATACACAAATATAATATAACGTTAAATGAGTATAGAGTGTGATTTGATTCATAGATCGTGCTCGTCCACATAATATTCATTTAATAATTAGTTTATTGAAATTATGTTTTTCAGAATTCTTTAAATATATTTAAAGATTGTGTTTTTAAATTATTTAAGTTGTTTGTATGTACTACTTAAGAAATTTTTGATTGTGGTAATATTTTGTTTTCCAATATTAACAGCTATTTTTCTATTATTCATTATAGGTAAATAACTTATTCAAAATTCAACGAGTAGTTTTTCAATTATTAAACTATTTATACTAAATAAAATGGCCTTTCAAACAAGTTTTACAAAAATATAAAAAGTATGTTATATTGGATATAATATAAATATTCGAACCAATATTACACATTATGCTGATAAGTGAAACTATAACTATTATCAATGTCTGTATAACTATAATCTCCAAATCTTTCAAACTCATTATTTCCAACATATTTTCTATTACATTTAATATTCAAATTTAAATAAATGAAAAACTGCTCGTTCAAATTTTGATTTTGATATATCAACATTTTTCAAAAATGTATCTGCTCAATAATTTTCATTAAAAAAAAAAAAAATGATTTTCATTTGAAAAAATAAGTTTATCTCTTAGCAGAATACTCTTTAAGTAGTATATAAAACTTAAAAATTAGAAAATATCGTCTTTAAGCATATTATTAAAAAAATTCTAAAATCAAATTTTGGATAACAAATATATTAAAGAAAGAAAGGGGTGAGCATGTCTAAAATCCTCCAGTATATTATAAGTATATGTTTTTAAGTGAAATCATTTTGAATGTTTAATATTATTTCATACGTTCTCATCTAATGTTAAATTATGTACTCTCTAAAATATTCATAAAATATATGTACTGTATACATACAAGATTATACCTAATCATTGCTATTATTGTTATTATATCATAGGCAATAAAGTATAGCGTAGTTATATTATTGTTACAACCGACTATATAGCTAATGGTGGTATTACAGAATTTCCGTATACGGAGTTAAAGTTAACCTCAAGTTCTACTCTTAATTATTTTCTCAATAAACAGGGTTTTATTTTCATTTTAATTTATAATTATTATAAAGTATAAACCAGTAGTGAAACTTCCGGTCCTTTTAACATAATATTTTGTTAGTGAAAAATTAAAATTAAAATTTATTTTATCAACATCAAGTAATAAAAAACAATTAAACATGTTTTTTTTCAAAGCTTTATGCTGTGAACATTTTTTATGATAGGTTACAAAATAGAAAATAAACATTAAGTTACTATGTAAAAATGCAATGAAAGTTTTTAAAAAGTACACAAATTAACATAAATCATACTTTATTTAAAAATATAAAAAAAATAATTACATTTAAACTTTTTGACCAATTTATTAAATTTGACATAATTTGCCTAATATTTTTTCATTAATAAATCCATTACATTTAGCTTTTTGAATACCTAACAAAAATCAAAAATTCTTACTTTAGAGTTTTTGACGAGAGAGAACACGGAACAAATTTGTAACCATTTTAGTCAATTCATGAAGTTGTTACTAACATAAAAATAGATATATTGTAAACATTTGTCATGATATTTAAATAAAAATATATATGATTTTGATCAAATTTTTATATTAAATGCAAAACAACAAACATAGATTAAGACAAAAATATTGTGATTTCATCTTAAATTGTTTATTATTTAGAAAGAAAAAGTTGTATTTAACTGTAGTTAAAAATCTATTATTATTCTTAAATTTGTTCAAAAAATTCATTTCTCGTATTTTTCTTTACGGAAAAAACTAGTTTTTAGATTAAATTAAATTATGTTCTTAATGCTAAATAGTTTAAAAAAAAAGTTGTTTAAAAAATGATTGGATCACCCTAGAATTAATTAACACTGAGCCTATGATAAACGTCGCTTACAAGTAGCAGTGTGAATACCAAATACCACATCATGGAACAAATAATTTTACGACCAATTTATCGAACATAATAAATTGTTATAATGTACCTATACTATTATTATAAATTGTGTGTGCGTGTACTTTGGTAAGTACATTCTTTCATTGTTATACCTTTCGTACACGTGTATACGCTATAATTTTTTATAATAATATACAATATATTATGTAATATTAGGAATTATTTTTCGATTAAATGATTTAAGGTAATCGGGTGTTCATATGTGAATAAAACTAAAATGTTACGAGTCTATCACGATGAGGTAATTCAACCTTACAATATTCTGAGAATTTTTATTATTACAATAATAGTATTACATACGTAGCCAATTTTAATTAGAACTCGATGACATATATTCGCATCACGTCACAATCATAAAAAAAAATAAAAAAATAAAATATAAAAAGGACTGGCAAATTTTAATAATACTGTAGTACTGTTAAAATAGTTTTTTTTTTTTATTAATTCACATATATTAAATAAAATAAAAAACATGAATAATTTTACATAATTTATAATAATAATTATTAGATAGGTAATTCTAATGATTATCACAAAAATCAAATTAATGAAAAAAATTTCAATTTTTAAAATATTGTTTTAGTAACAAGCTACAGGCTTATAGTGCAGCAATATAATGCTCAAAAACCATAGTTTATAAATAAAATAATGATTTAAGTTATCATTTTTTGAATGAAAAAATATCATATAAAATGCATTTTAAGTTTAATTAATAGTTTAAAAAATATATTAAAATGTTTTATTATTAAGATATCAATAGAAAAATTACCTACTTTGAAATTAGAACGATAAAAAAAAAGTAGGTAATAATAAATATGTTCATAATAAAATAGGTATTTAAGTTATATTTCAGCATTTCACAATATAGAATATTCGTATAATACGGAAGTTAAACGAACCGAATTAGGGTGTGTAATATTTTTATATGGCTTACATGTTTTAATTAATTTTTAATAGATATTATATTCTTGTACTGCTAAATTTTAAGCAGTTAATTTGAACTAATGAAGTTAACAACAGCGTTCAATAAAAGATCAAAATATAAAATCATGATTGCATTATGATTATTAAAGTAACAATTTTATAAAATATTATGAATTCATATACCTGAATAATATAAGGTCTGACGAGTCTGAAGATATGGGCACCGACGTGTAGCTCAACGGAGTTGTGCTTAGCATTGTCTTGACTCTCTCGTCTATCGTAATTGAGTGTAACACGTAAAATTTATGCCATCCAGTGTGCAACAGAAACGATCTGAGGGCAGAAAACAATTCCCACGGTGTGATGGATACCCTGACTACCATATCATTCCAGCGATCCTGTAACAACAATACAAACCGTTATATGAGAAATCAGACGAGATCGACCAATATCTATGATATTATAACACGTTTAAATCATAATAATATAGTGCAACCACTATTTTTAGATTTGGATTAGAACATTCTTTCTGACAGGGATGTTCAATTGTTTGGTTAATAAAACAAATCGGTCAAACGTTGTTTTATAAAATTCCATTGATATTTATCTTTGAGATTATAATGCATATAATGTAGACACGGTTTTATTTTACAACTGTATTATTAAAAAAATTAAGTTTAAAATAAACAGTTTGTTTCAAAGTTCAAAATAAATATAATCTAAAGCTTGAGTATCATAATTTAATTCCATAATATTATGAATAAGAATATTTTTGTAGAAAAAGTTGTTTATTATTTACAAAAACTTAAATATATAATTGCTAACACATAGATGATATAAAAATTAACACATATTCAAATAATTATCTATAAATTTAAATCTAAATGGCTATAATGTAGAATTATATTAAAATACTATTGCAAGTTTGAAATGCTTTGATACTTACATTTCAATATGGTTATAGATAAAATATTCAGTGTTGGTAGTATGATATATGTTAAAACATATATATAAGGTATTAATTTTGGTAAAAAAATAATTTATAAATATTTTAATAAGTACAAAAACAAATTTTACCAACAAAATATTTGTTGCCGGTTGAAAAAATCTGAATTTATAATAACCATTGTACGCATCATGTGCATAGTATTAAATTATAATGATATTTTCCAAGCGTAATTGCTCTCTGGCCCTGCTGAATGTATTCCTGCAGAATACAGTAGATTTGTATTATTATACAAGCACGACAATGTAATATTTACATTTCGATGAAAGTACCACGATATCTCAAACTCCCATAACAAATATCTCAATAAAGGAACAATATAATACCAATCATCGTAATATAATACACTGAAACATAATAATGCGTGTACGCCTATAATATTCAAACATTGATTATCACATCACCAATCCATCGGGACTATCAATATTGTCATCAGATTTATAAAAAAAATTGATACGATTTTTTTTTAAGGATTAAATTCTATTTTATTTTCAAACTAAAAAATATAATCCGATTTTATATAACTTCTTATTTAAGTTTAAATGTAATTAATAATGTTTTTGCTTTTCAAAAGTTCTCATTTATACAACCTTAACATATTATAATAAATACTAAACCCACTAATTAATTCTGTTTAAACTTATTAAATAACAAATCATTTTTGATGAGTATAAACAAGAAATGATCGATATTTTTTTTAACATAAATAATAACAGAATCTAGTATAATCGATAATAATAATTTAATATTTAGACATTTTCATAATGAAATACTATAATATTTTTATTGATTAATACCCATGAAATATAGTAATCAATATTCAATAATGATGACCGTATATTATTTAAATTTACTGTAATTTAATACAAATATTATGAATAGATGTATTAGCAAGTATAGCAGGTATATTTTAATTCAAATTTATTATAAATATTATAAAGTTGTTATATTTACTTATAAATTATACTTATAAGCCTAACATTAACCTAGCCAAGTCAAGACTAATATACATTATTTATTCTTTATATATTTTCAAATAAATTAATTCCTGATAATAAAATTTTATCTTGAAAAAAATTAAATTGAGTTAGTTTGAAAATTAACCAAGATATTTTTTTAAACTTAATTTATGATGGAATTTTTCAGACTTATAAAAAGAAAAAATTTAAATTTAAATGAAATATTTATAATTTAATTTTTTAAGTACCTAACTTATTTATTATGAGATAAATGAACACATCAAATTATATTTTAATACATTTTATTGTTCATTAAAATCCGTTAATTAATTTTAACTAATAAAAAAATAAATATTTTTAACTTAAAACTCTATTATTTTGTTTATGCATATTTAAACATTTATAGATATATTATATTGAATTTTTTAGAGGAAGTTACGCTTTTAAATTAAATTAAACAAGCTACCCAATAGATCTGTAATTAGAAATAATTTTTAACTGTTCAATTTAAACAAAATTATAGAATTTGGGATTTTTTCTATTCTTCTTCGAAAATTATTTTGATAATAAAAATTTTAGCGATTATAATAAATCAAATGTCCACATTCAGGATTAATATTCATGAAATGCGTATTATGCATATTATTCTATATTTTCCAAATCATTTATTCGGTAAAGTCTTTAATAACTATTGATTAATTTTAAAATGTAAATTTAAATTAAATGAGGATTATAAATCATCATTACATAATATTATTGGTAATAATAAAATAATTATAATTATAAAATCAATGAGCATTGAGTACATAGAAATAAATAGTTTTAGATTTTAGATTAAATTAAATTAATCTAGTCTTTTTAGAAATCCTATGTTTCAGTAAATGAATAGAATCATTTCATTGCTTTATTTTTTATATTAACAGATTTTCAATACATTTGTATAAAATTGTATATTTTCTTGTATAATTTATCATTTAAATATATTTCATAATTTGTTTTTGATTTAACAGACAACCTATTTTTTTGTTAAATAATTTTTTTTGTAAATTATAATAATAACATATTATAGTAAAATTATCAAATATCATAATAATATTACAATATTTTTCAAATTGTTAGGTAAAGACTTAAGACCCAAACAAATGTAGGTGTTCGTACACACGAGCGCGTTCGTGCGATCGTGCATGTGTAATATTATTTACTTTAATATTTTAGGTAAACATGTACATTAATCTATGAATGCGTGAAAACAAAATACACAATAAGTTTATATAGACACACAGTATACGTATTTTTAGTTTAATAAAAATAACACAATGTAACATTAAAATGTTGTGTGCTTCTATTCGTATGTTTTAGTTAAGTGTATAATAATTTATTGAAACATTTTCAGTTTCATTGAATATTTTACTTTGACAACTAATTTACAAAATAGATATAATAATTTACGCATATAATCGTGGAGACTAGAGTCACATTAAAATTATAACGGTAATTCGGAATTACAGAACAATTTATTTTATGAAGCATTATCATTTCATTTACTATTACAGATACCATGAATTCTAAATTATTCTGGTTAAATATTACTAATCTTCATTATTTTTGTTTTAACAAATTTTGTAATGGAAATGCTATATTAAAATTAATATTTCAGTTATATTACATAGAAATTATTTCGAGTGCCGAAACATAATTTATATACGCCTACGTCCTAGTCAACACATATCTCTTAATGTTTCGCTCAGTCAGTTAAATATATTTTTATATATTTCTTACTTTAACTCTCTTGAAATTGGAACAATTTTTCTATGTCTTATTTGACATACAGTTTGCTAAATAATATTATATGTGATCGAAATGTTTCAAAATGAAATGACAATTTTAAAATGTGACGGCATACTATCACCTCAGTGACCAATTAAGTTATATATTTCTTGGGTGGATTTTCCATTTAAAAATCTAATCATAATATTATTATTACCACAACATTTCTAGATCTCACGGATTCCATTTTTATATTTAATGATTTTCCGATTTTAAATTAATTATTATTTAGTTTACGCTGGTCAGCAATTAATTTCTATACCATTTAGAAAAATCAAATTCCTTTTAAATACAATCCTACCGGTATTTTCATTATTTTAATATATATAATATAGATTCTCCACGTGCTACTCTTAAATACGAATCATACCCGCTAAATTAACAAGTTTATGTGAATATCACGCACGTACATGTATTTCTACGCTGTCTCTATCGACCTGAAATTATATAACATATATCAAATAATGGCTGAGATGAAATGTTGTTAAATTTTAGCAACCAAAAATGTATGAAAAAAATAAAAAAAAAAAAATATATATATACACACACACACACACACAAATGCTAACTCTATTATACGCAGTCAGCCTCTTTATCATACATGTAACGTATACGGTAAATTATTTATTTTTGCATACACGTAGTATTACATTATAATAATATACATAGTACATACTATTATACTATACACAACGTTCCTATTACATTTTGCATTGAATAAAAATTAATGTCACACGTGAAATAATTTTTCACTAGTTATACTTATATGTGATACCTCACTATTTATGAGTCGGAGTCGATAAATCACATTGTTATTTATTTAAACGAAAATGAGTGACAAGCGTTACCCACACACCATCGTTGGTGGTAGATATAATGCTTCTTCGTTAAATTAGATTCAAGCGAGCTGGAAACAATTATTATTCGTGATCACGGTGGAGGCGGTTTGTGTTCAATTTTTCATATAGTGAGGTGTCAGCATTTAAAAAAAATAAAAAAAATACCTACATGTCTCTTCGCGTGACGCACACGGTTGTATTATTAACAATTACATTTTTATCTTTATATATTTCAACAGTTAAACCTCGATATGCTATTTTTATTCACTGAATTTTACATTTTTTTGCCACCAAAACTTAGTGGTTCGTTACAATTGTGTGTGAAATTTGAACTAAATTATTATAACGTTAAAATATTGAATTCTGCAAGGTTTTATTGAAAAAAAACCATTGTTATATTGATATATGTGCATAAATACCGACCGTCCTTATCGGAATCGCACATCGACTGACCAATGACGGTCAACAATTTAAAACACTTTTTTAGGATACTATACGATAATCGATAACACTTAGCTACCTATTCAAATGCTTCGGTTATTAACGGACGTACGTACATACGTATATTATATATATATATAGGAATAGTGAGTGAGAGGGAGCTAATTGATTGGCGATTTGAGTGCATAATATACGCAGCAGACTTAGTGAAACAATATTGCTGTCCGGAGGACCTCTTTCTCTCTACCTTCAACTCCACACGTACATTTCCCATCACCCCCTCCCCACAATACATCCTCATAATATGTTCGTGTATATATATATGTATATATATTCAAACAGAACAAGCGGGTCCATTAATTTCCTGGTGAATTCAATTTCGGACCCTCGATACATACATATATTACATTTATCCACGAGCTCGGGCCCGGCTGCACACAAATAACAATAATACACCGCACTCGCGTGGTTCTAAACCGCACTTCACCGACGCACGGTCGACGGTCGTTTCTCGTTTAACTTTGTGCCACCGTAGTAGTAGTTGTAGTAATATTATTATGCGCTCCCGGACTAACGTGGCCAGGAAATTGGTCGCGGTAGCAGAGGAGGATAGACGTAGATAGCGTCCGCGATACGCGTACCTCGGGGACGTTTTAAGATTATGCGGCTTATCGATGCGCGACGTGCATTAAGCCTCAGCATAGCAGTGCGTGTGTATGCGTATATGTGCGCATGTGCGCGCATGTATGTGCAGTGTGCGTATCAAATGCTCTTCCCAGGATTTATGGTCATGACTCTCACAGTTATCGTCGCATTTCACCGTCTGCCAAGTACTACGTTATGCTTTTATATCTTTGCCTTCTTCTTGTGTTCATTAAAAAACATTATCGCATCAATAACATTCGTTTGCAATATCTATCCCAATCGTTATGAGATTTTTTTTTTTTGTACCTCACCAAAGTTTTCTCAATCGTTTTGAATCTGGTTTCCATATTTCTATGTTCTCCGCAGTAATTCCTCAGATACACGTCCGACACATATTATCTTACTATTCTTCGTGACTATTAAAGCACAGCTTTTCCACATAAACTTCTCAGTTCCTCATTTGTTTTAATTTCAAATATGTCTTCCACATTTTTTTATTCAAAAAATTGTTCACGGTATTTTTCTTTTAAAAAACATCCGATTTTTTTTTTTTTTTTATCTGTTCCAGTAGTTTCCCAATAGTATAGTTGCACGCGAATAGCCTAACTTACCACCCAACTGTGTATGTGTATGGATACGGAAACGCGCGCATGCGTATAAGTATGTTATCTAGTTCTAGTAAATATATTTTCGCGCCCTAGTGCAATAAATGAAAAAAAGCTTGATGCAATAGGTGGGAAGGATGCGGGTAGTCGTGCGCATAATAAGTTATGCTATTTGAAACCAGCAAAGAAGTTTTTTCTCGTCTATTTGTCAATGTCCCGGCGGCGGTGGAACTGGAGCAGTTGACAAAAATAGTGTTTATATCTCAAGAGCGACGACGTGTTTACGGTTATATTATTTCGGACGATGATATACTATACGCATATTATATTCATACACGAACGCAAATGCCGAAAAGTCAAGCCAAATAAAACGCTCCGCTTGCTGAATGAATATGGGTAGTATACCGTCTATAAGTACGTTTTTAGTTTATATCATGTATATATCGTTCGTGCGTTATACCTCTATACGGGTACTCGAATATGTATACATAAACAGGGTAATTTACATAGCATGCTCACCTCTATTTTCAGTTTTTAATAATTCGGTTATTCATTTAGTTTATTCTTAATTAAAGGAGATTTTTTTAACTGTAAATAATTTAACAGATAATTTTCTTGAAACATTTAACGCATCAAAATTTAAATTTAGACAAGAATTCTTAAAGGTTTTTAACTTGGCTTACTAAGGATAATACGTTTGGAAGATAATATGGGGGCTATTATAATTTGGAAATTTTATTAAGTATTTATTATTTATCAATTAATATATTGTAAATTTTCAAAAATTGCCTAGTTTAATAAATATTATTTCCAATCTTAGATATATATTATATTTTATTTCTTGTAAAATCATTTTTAAGGACTATTATTGTGAATATAAGATTTAATAAATAAAAAAATCATACATTTTATACGTATTATTTTAATTTTAGAATTGAGTATATCAAAATCTTTAAAAAAAAAAAAAAAAAATTATTTGCTATATAATTTAAAGTAAATATGTAAGTTTCTGTTTAAAAAAAAAAAACACAGAATTTTGTAAAGCAACAGGGCATTACTTAAATATTAATAAAAACCATAACAATTTAAAAATAAGTATAGTATTTAAGTATATTTAAAAATTCAAAAATCAGAATTTAAATAAATTTGTTATTCAATGAAAAAAAATTGTGGCGAGCATGCTTCTTGTTGATCACTCTGTAGACGCATATAATATAAATAAACAGTTTTTTCACAAAACTAACGCGTCACATTAATATCACCTATACGTTTATTCGCCGACAAAGAAAAAATTCACGTTCGGCATAAAAAAAAAAAAAACCATGTAAACAACTAGAGACGACAAATAGGAAAAGGTCTTCTGCTTTTGAGACTTTTTTCATCAAATATTATCAGATTATCTAAAATGTTAAATAATATGATATTACGATATTAGTTGCAAACCTTGATTTTATTAATTAATATGTGATATGATTACTCTTCTGGCCGTGATTTTATTTATATGACCAACTCAGTCATACTTTTTTAAAAAAAAAAATTTTATTCAGCTCTTACCATTCGAATAATTAGCAATATTTTAACCTTTTGATACGTAAAGTCTTCCAACATTTTCAGCCGGCAGTCGGTAACTATGTTTGATCATTATTTCACAATGTTAGTAATAATCATGCTTCTATCAGTGTGATTCGGTTAACCAAACTATTACGACTTCTTCACCGCAGACGTGTTTTTTATCATTTTACTGATTTGGATGTGCGTGCTATCATGCTCCTTGAGCTGCTTCGTCGTTGTTTTTCGGTAGACATTATTCCTATTTGTTGTGACGCTTTTGTTCAAGTTCATTATCAAGTTCACGAAAGAATTTTAACTAAAGTTAAACTTAACTTAACCGATTTCGTGGTATTATACGTAACAGTTATGTACAAGTAATCAGATTGGTCAGTACAGTGTTGTAGAGCTCGTATATGCGAGTGCTCGTCATCACCCATGCAATCTCGTATTCCAATTCTGGAAGTTAGCAGCTCAGTCTAGGAATCGTCCAATCATTACGATTTTTCACCAACGCAGTGTTTTCCATTTCCGCTTTTAATTGTTATATACATATATAAACATACATTTATATGTATATAGTTGTTCATCTATATACATACATTTTTTACTTGTTTTTTCAATGCTCTATATGTAACATAAATTGAAGTCAAATTTTATTGATAACTTTATTTTGTTAGTCCGACTCATGAAGATCCCAAGAATTATTTGTTTGGCAGAAACCATTTTTATAGGTCTGTTGGAGAAATAAACAAATTTAATAATCAATCTCAAAGATTAGACTTGTTAAATACATAACAGGTAGGTTCTAAACTTACATCCAAGTTCTTAAAATTGGTGTATCAAAATGTTTCGCAAAACTACGAATAAAACGATCATCACTAACTTTATTTTCGTTATATTTACAATTGCTTCGTTCAATTAAATTCGACTTTAAATGTTTTCCGGTTTTATAAGGTGTGTTCTCATAATAATCATAAAAAGAAACTTTTTTTATGCAGTTCTCGAAAAATGGAAATAGTATACAAAAACCTAACCAAGTATCTTCGCCAAATTGTATTGTCAGATTTGAGGAAATTACTAATGGTTTTATTGTGATCTTAACTTGTTAAAAACTCAACAATATAATTAGAATAAGTAAATTATTGAAATAATTCATGAAACACAAATTTATTTACTTTATTTAAAAATATAGAAATATGAAATATATAGATATTCGTGTAATTACATACGGTTTTTGAAATAAAGTGTACACGTATTCCCTGATGTAGTAACAGTCAATTTATATACAATGATATGTTTTGAATTTCCGCGTACATTTATAATCGATGTCCAAAATAACCTTCATCACATTATACAACGTGTCTAATGATTGTTTTATCACTGTATTTATATCGAAACAATTACACGAACATGTGCATAACTATAAACTAACAAATTATACAATAATTGTCAACACCATATTGAGCAAATTATTCAGTCTAAGTATATTAAACTGACATAAATCTTGATTTACTAACAAGTTGTAACTTTAACTTTAATATATAGGTACATTTGTACAGATAATTTAAGATAACAAATGTTTTTATACTTAATTTAAAATTAAAAATGATAATTTACTAGACAATATAAACTATAAAATACATTTTAGGTAACTGTCATTCAAAATTTAAATTACTATTATACATTATCAAATTACTAAATAAGTGATATATTTTTTATTTTCATAATTTTTCTTATTTAGTAAACAACAATTTTTTCCTCGGATTCATAACTATGATATTTAATTATATAATATACGAACAGCAAATTATTTAATTTAATACAAAGCTTTTATCGCTTATTAAATTTGTAAAACTACATTTTTATTTTCACTCAAGCCCGAGGTTAATACTGTAACTGGTATTATTTTATTTTACTTTTTTACAAAACTCGTTAATAACGTTAAACAAATTATTCTGCAGCTGTTGTTGCAATTAAAATTTATCAAAACATGTATTATTTTGTTAGTAAAATTATAAGATAAACAACTGTTATGTTAAATTATTACTCATACTAAATAAGCTACTACTAAATACTATTTAAGTACAACAAGTATTTAATTTAAATTGCATCGATATTAAAATGCATGAGAAATGAAATTACATCTCAAATTAGAAGTTAGAATAAAATGTCTTAAGTTTTTATGGTTTTATAAAGATGACGTCGAAAATTAATAAGTTCGTATATTATTCAAATTACTCACACTTATATCATGTTTACCCATACTTATAAGTATACAAAGTATTTCCATATAAATAGCAGTTTGGGTAGTACTCCTGAGTGATAGTTATAAATTATCATTGTTTGCAGTATTATACAAGTACCTATACATGTGTCATGTTTGCATACTAAATAACTTGACTAAAGTACCTTTTAGAAATTGCAAAACAGTTAATAGAATTTAAATATCTTGTGATAAATGTAAATGTGATATTAAAGTGTAATACATTTTAAATTTAAATTTATAACTGAATTGAGAATATAAAGGATCTCGAAAAAAAATAAAATAAATAAATAAATAAATATCATAGAAGAGGAGTGGTTTGAACAAATACACAATGGGTGGTTTACACTAAAACTCCATGACGCCGAAATATTAACCAACAATGAAGAACAATATTTATTATATGCATAAAGATAATTTCTCTGAGTTACATTCTAATATCGATTTGAATGTTCTTATCGTGTACTCCAATGTATAGATATTAAAGGCATTTCATTAAAAATAAAAACTGTAATTATTCTTATTGCTAAACGTCGATATAAAATATAAAAGTATATTTATATATACATAAATATGTTTGAAGGCTTTATATAAATATTATTTTGAGATAATAGTATTTTGTGAAATATATCAACAGTTGAGATATGTAAGAATTTTATAATGGTATTAAAAAAAAAAAAATATTTAAATAAATTGGATCATATTATCTACAATTTTTAATCAGAACGCAGTTTTTGTACTGAACAATACCTATATAATATTGTATATTGTTAATTCTTACTTTCTAAAGTAAAACTTTTTTTAGAAGTAATAAGTTATTCAAAAGTTTTAAGAAAAATACCTTTAATCCATTGAAAAAATATATTGATTGTGTTTTTCAAGGTTTCAAATTTAATAATTTAAAAAAAATTAATACAACATGCAATTTTATTTTTATTTTTGTTCAATAGATTCTTACATTGTCTTTATTTATAGTATTGTTTTTAATTTTAACAATATTCATTTTTCTTTAACTTAAATGTTTTGTTTGAATTGTTTTTACTCTATATATCTTTTCAATTGTTATGTATAGATTATAGAATTAAGTTTGAATGTAGGGAGACTATTTATAATAATTATGATGTATTTTTTTTAATTTAAAAGATTTTTTATTTTGTTAAACTTTTAATTCTAAGATTGCCATTTAATTAAAATTTAAATTATTTCAATATTTATTATTTTATATGTGAAATGAATGCTACTGAGTAGGTAGTTTAAATTTTCAATATCATTATTGTCACTACATTTAATCACACAAATACATTAATCAGTAACATTGTATCTGATCTCTTTACAATCAACCAATAATCAAAAATTTTAGTTGTATATGTATTTAAACTCCAAACGTATAGTGTTAAGTACAAAGTTTTGAAGTGATGTTGTTTTTTTTAAAGTCACAATATCAAAAATTTATAATGAAATAACTTTTAATTAATGTATTATTTCTTTATGTACTTATACAGGTTTTATACGGTACATTATTTCTTTTACAAAAAAATGTATAATATAATTTTAGGTAAATACTAATTATTTATTTAATAAATGCAGTACATATTACATAGATAATAAACACAGATACTTAGGTGGTATTTAATAAAAAATATGAATAATTATCGTAGATATAATATTATATTATAAATTATAGTATATACTAAAGAATACTAATTAAGACAATTTAATAGAAAGACCAAACACAGAAATAAAGATTAAATAATTAACGGGTAAAAAAATAATTTTGTAACTATAGCACAAAATTCACTAAGATAGATACTTAAATACCAAATGTTATACAATAGTGTGAGCAAATTAACTACATCTCAACGAAATAAAACATATAGGTCAAGTTAATTTGCCAAATGAATACATTTACAACTACAGTTTAACAAAATATGTAGTACGATAAAGAAAAAAAAAATCTACAAAATAAAAGAAGGACAAAAGAAACGTTTGCTAAGCAAATTTAGCACATGTTCGCAGAAAATAAATTAAATTTGGCTTATATAATAGTGTAAAATGTATTTGGCTTTTTAAATGAGTTCTTAAACGATAAGTAAAAAAACTGTCTCATATATTATATTTCGCCTTTACAAAGCTTCTAGTCAACATAAATAAATCATAATTAATCAAATCAGATCAATCAAAATTCTTCAAAAAAAGTATTTACTATATTTTCCGGAAAAATAATAATTAAACAACGCCTTGGATAACCAAAATTATAAACTTACTTCAGTTTTTAAATCAACTACAGATATCATTCATAATATTCGATGCGTGTACACTATTGAATTGTTGTTTATTACTATTTTTAATTTAAATTTTATTTCAAAAATGTGGTGGTGGTAAAAAATAGCATGCGTTTAATAAACTTAAACGACTCTCAATAAAATTTTTGATTTTTATTGAATTATTATATTAATAGATAAAATAAGTAGAAGTACACATCTATTATTTAATAAATGATCCAATGATAAACTAGAATGGCAGACATATTAAAAATATTATGTTATGGGTTATTACGATTAGAACAATTATAAAATAGCTAATATGAAAATGTTCTTAAATGCTTAATAGCTGTAAATATTTTTTTGAAAATCTCATTCTGTTATCTAATCTAACCACAAATATATAAATTACTTGACACGTGGTTTTTATTTTAAAAACTAAGATTTAAAACTTGGAGCACGTAACCCAGTAAAGGTTTGCAACCCATTGTATCTATATACAATTATTAATAATATTTAAACGAGCATCTTCCATAATGATATATTGCTTATCTGCATTACTTACCGTGTTACGATAACAGGAAAAAAAGCATATGTATTAATCGTAATAAGTATCTATATAGATCAGATTCTTGAAACAAACACCACAACATAGCCATACCGGACAGCATATCGAGTACACACAATTTATGATAGTCGATTCTAGATTTTAAACGTGATCTCGGTCAATAGACAGTAAATAAATAAAAACTCACCTGGTCCACTCGTTGCACTGAAGGAAGCCAGAGAACGGGGATCCTGTATTTAGTGGCAGTTAGCGCGGGGATCGATCCCACCGGTTCAGGTATAAGCAGCAGACACGCAACGATCGTCTTGTTCGCCCACAGATCAAGCACAGCTTCCAAAGCACCTGTGCTGAATTTGTTGGCCGGCATCTCGGCGTATAGTACCCGCACTGACGGCGGCATCGCTCTGTCCATAGTCCTGGGTAGCAGCGAACCCTGGTCATGGCCATGGATCACCGAAACGTATACGTGATTGCTATGCACGCAACGAATTTTAAGAAACAAAAAAAAAAATCCAAAAAGTCGATTAATTGAAATGCCACTCACGATTTTCATATGATGATTATATTATCATAAAAAATACGGACGATGTAATTTCATTATCAAAAATGTTAAGAAAATTAATTTCCGACGAAATGTACAAAATGCGTCTAAATAACTAGGAACAAAATAGGTTGCAGAATATTCTAAATTGTGTATAATATTTACCTGTGTGATAAGACGAGCGGCAAAAGCGTAAGCGCTATCAGCAATGTCACGAACCTTAACTTCATTTTCCTGTCAACACGAAAAAAGTCTTGATTAATTATAAATTCTAAATTTTTTTAAAAGATACTATAATAATTATATACAACGGTCAAAGAGGAAATTGGATTATCAAAACAGGAAAAAAACATAAACATGATATATCAACTGATCCGGACATTATGTTATACTTTTGGATCACTATAGAGTAAAACAGATTATTATTACAGCGTTTGCATAAAATATTATCAAATTCTTTATATTTTATCGTACAAAATATTTTCCTTCGGCTATTTTAAACATCAGTGATTATGCTTTAGTATGAATATGAGATACGTTAAAAACATTGAAAAAATAATTAAAAAATCTTAATGTGCGACATAATTTGTATTAACAAGAAATCACATAGAGTTTGATATTAATTATATTTTTATGAATGAGTTTAACTCAATTATATTATATTTTTGTGAAACTAAATATTCAATTTATTTTTAGTTAACATTAATTTCAGTCTATATTGTAAGCAATATTATATCATTTTGATAGTTCAGAAAATATATGATTTTTTATAACATTACTTTAAATGTTCACATGTTATAAAATCGATTTACAAACTTTAATATACCCTTAGGAAATTCTAGAAGAAAAGATAATAAACATGATATCCAGTTCTGAGCATACACGAATGATATGTCAGTGCAGTACGTATGACTCATAATAGTCATAACCAGATTATAACTGTAGAGCTGTGGCTGTACACTAATACATACGAACAATCGATCGTGGTATAACGGTGATTTATGTTTTATTTATTCATATACATTCCACATATATCGGGAAAAATATAAATAATAATATATATATATATCTAATTCGTGTAACATTGATATGTCATACTTGTTAGTTTGCCAGAGAAAGAAAATAATATAAATGAAATAAAGCTGTAATAAAATCCGTCACATATCTGGTGTCCCTTGAGTCTATAATACGGTGCCTGTCTGTCTTTGATTGATATTGCACCGAACACCAAAGAATAGAACAGGTACCTAGTTATTCAAACATTCAGTTTTATATAGGTTGTGTATATTACCAAAATTCTAGAAATAACGGTGAACATTCGAATAACGTAGTTGTATTTTTTTTTTTTCTATTGAATGATCCATCTATTTTGAAATGCTTAAAATACTCCTCTGCGAGTTCAGTAACTTTAATACAATGTTTTGGAAAAAAATGAATCCTCTAGCGTACAATAATATTATTTTATCTATTTTTTTGATAACACAATATCTCAATGAAAGATAAAAAATGCATGATCAAATTAAATAAAATGTAAATAATTAAAAAAGGTGCACATCAATACATTTTTAAACAAACTCGATGTATTTCATTTAACTTTTATTTAAATAAATTAGTTTTTTATTATATTGTTATTATTTTATAAAAACAAATAGGATATTAAACCTTAAAAATCTATAGGTTTGATAATAATATTTAAAAAAATTAATACTATAAGACCTTAAACCTAGATAAAATACAAAAAAAGAATATTGATTAATGAGTGTTAGGTTAACTAAGTACGAACTAAGTCTAAATGTTTTCAAAATTCATTAAAACCATGGAAATTTTCAAATTAAATTGTACTTAAATATTCATGATATTTTAACTTTGATATCTAAGACTTAAAAACGTAATACAAGATTATTTGTAAGTTTTTTATCAGAATTAAAAATAAAGGTTTTATGTAAAGCCACATACATTTTTTAAGTTAAAATGTTGTCAAAACACTCAAAACCAGATATTTAAAAGTATAATAACGATTCATCCACTAACGATTTGAGCTATTATATTGTAATAAAAACATAAGTCACGTGAACTTGAAACGTTTCACCATTATGTATATTATTATTACTTATACGCAATGAAATGTCCAAATAATTTAGACTAATTTTAACTTATGTATACTACAATTCTATATGGTTATTGGCTTTATAAAGCTAATAATAAAAATACAACCATACGGTTTTATAATAATATAATGTATAGTGTATACTATATTTTTTTCAAAAATTAGCTTAATATACCGTATTACTAGTAGGACAAAAAATATAAAATATACTTAAAAATTTAGACATACATGCAAGAAACACCCATAATCAATCATTTTTTGTGTAACATGATTAATCATTGAAATTACATTTTACGTATCAATCACAGTGATTAACTAAATGAAAAGGTAAACTTAAAACCATATCGGTATACAGAAGAGCAATTTTCACGGTTTTTCACTTTTATTTTAACTGTATTAGTTAAAAATTAAAAAAAAACTATTTTAAAAGAGCAATCACAAAATTTTTGTTTTCTTATTATGACTACAATTTTTTTAATAAAAAATTTGCATAAAGCCAATTCGTTAAGTGTTTTAACGATTGTATTTACTTATAGCAAAAACATATTACCGTATAACCTAAATCGTAAAATAATGTACAACTTTTGCTTTAAAACTTTACTTAATTTTCAACTTTACTGACAAAACCTATCACGAACCCTTTCAAGAAAAATCCCCAAAAGGTGTCTTACATCATTTAAAAAATTCAAAAATCAACAAATTTGAAACCAATTATAGTTTGAAAATGCCTCTGTGTTGTTTACAATATTAAACATACTATAAAATAACAAACTAATTATCAAATCTAATTTATTCTATGATAATAAACACTAACGAACAATACTTAAATTTACTTATAATCACAAATAAAAACTTCTGATTCTTAGAAATTAAGAAAAAAAATAAAAACCACAAGAGGTACATTGTATTTTTATTTTTTTTTTGTTTAAATTTTAGACCCTTTATTATTTCAAAAATAATACTAAAGTTTAAATCAATTTTAAACTTTTTAAAGTTTCATCACAATATATGAGTTATCTATAGGAAGTTATTTATAATATTTGTAATCGAGTTATAAAATTGGAAACAACAGTTCCGAGAAATAATTTTTTTTTATCAAGATTTATAATTTTTAAAGTTGTTGATTAAAATGAATTAGTTCAATTAAATGTAGTAAATATTAATTTTGTTATATTCAAAAATATTGAATTGTTTTAAAAGTATATCGGTTTATCCAAACATATAAATACCTAATTTATTAATTATGATTAAAAAATGTACAGTATATTCAAAACAATACAATATATTTTGTTTAAAATTCATTAGTTTTTATTATTATTTTCTTCTTTTTTTTTAAGCCATAAGCTAATGATAACTAATTATATTACAAACGCAAAATATAATTTTACTAGTAAATTTATTTTTATTAAAAAAAAAATGGTATCACAGTGGTTTACCCTTTAAAGTAGGTCATCTAAATATAATAACGACTTACTTCACATATAAAATATGTATCTAATGTACGTAAGTTTATTTTATTTTCAAATTTACCACACCATACAAAAAACTAGGTACTTTAAATTCAGCATTTTATTTTTTTTATTGTTGAAGTGTATACAATAAACACGAATTTATATTTATATTTTATTTATATAATATTCAAATTTCATATTTAGTTATTATATTCGTTTAAATATACACTTAATCATAATTTGATTAAAATTTTTATATTGGTAAAAATAAAATGTATCATATAATTCTTTGAATACAATATCTACCCAACATAAATGTTATTAAAATATAGATGGTTAAAATAAAAACAAGCTATATTCGTATAATATATAACTGTATTATAATTATGTATATGAGGAGAACTCTTTTTAAAATAAACTTTCTATTTATAAAATGGTAGAACTATAAATGCGTTATACAACAACAAAGGTATAAAGAAATGTTTTGAAAAAAAACCATACAATATTCCATAGTAGAGTAATAATTATGATAGATTTTAAGATTTACAGTACGTTATTCACAATTTCAAATTTTTATCTCATAACTCTTTAGTACTTTGATTACTAAGATTTATGGTATATTTAGTTAAACACAAGTTGTCATTAAACTCAAAAATATTTAAATAAATTGAATAAAAAGCCATTTTCAAATCTTCAAAGAAAATTTTCATTTTCCCACGTATTGGTATTGTGTTTTGTTTACTTCTATAGAATGTATAATGGTAAAAATATCAGAAACTTTAAGTTCACAACTTTTTAGAGGTTTTTGAACGAACTGAAATAATATCACTTAAAAACATACATACACCAACCACGAAATTCAAAATCGATAAAACATAATATCATATCTGTACTTTGAGAGAATATTCTTATTTTATATGCATATTTCTTTATTTTTTTTAAAGTTGTCTCTAAACTCTTTTATGTTATTATTATTTATGTTGCGTTAAGGTTGAGCAAAACGATATCGTCGTATCCATACAGTTAATTTTGACGTGGTTACCTTTGTCCACCAATCGCATTTATCCAGCACAACTACTATAAATACATATAAAGCTTACACGATAACTTAGTAACACATAATATATATACTTATTTATAAATACTGAAATAGGATAAAACCATAAGGATTATAGTTGAAGGATCCGAATTCGGCACGAATCAGGGCTTAAATCGACTTTACCAATCCTCTAAAGAATTTTTCTTTTTGTAACCTTTATGTTTATTCTTGTTGGAACATAATGTATATTTTAAAAAACATGTAAAAATTATTATTAAAAACAGCTTTAAGTTATAATTCTGATGGTATGATAGCAGGGTTAACAAAGCGATTTATGTTGTTGATGAGCGATAGCTGTTACTATTACAGTATTACATTTTTAAGATATTTTCTCGAAGGAAAATGACATGGGATTAACCCATGTAGTAGTTCTAGGTGTAGCCAAAAAAAAAAATTGTTTTACCCTGTGACCTAACTTAAGGTGATTTTCCATAATATATACCATATAGAGACCAGAGGAATAACTTCGATTTAAGTCATCTGAACAAAAATAGCTAGAGAGTGGTCTCTGGGTATTTGCTTGTTCCATCTTTTTTAAAACATGAAAATATCCAGATTAAAGAAAGAAAATACCAATTTTAGTAATAAGATGTCACTATATCGGCAAAGTAGATTTGTTGCCTCTGTACTCGTGTAATATATTGCATGAATTGGTACTACCTATAATAATATATCTTTTTACTTTCGGTCTGTGATGACTTCAATAATATCCCATACACGAATTTCGCTCATTTATTTTTCAAAGTGCACAAGTACGTCTATATGAGCGTGAAATAATAATTACATATTGTTGTATTACAATATACATGATGGTTGTATGATATTATATACCAAATAAGTATATAATAGGTACCTTCGCTGCCACAATCGATCACTCAGTGAACGTTTGGATTCGGGTGCAAGCGCGTGTCCATTGGCGAATTCAGTCCCTGACACCACCTTGCACTTTCTCCTCTCACACATTTTAGACGACAGCGCATTTTTCGATATTATGTTTTACCGATTGATTTAATAGTGCGCCTCGTATAACACTACGGGGCCTCTGCTAGTTATTGTTTTTGTTTCTAAAGACATAATTTACGATACAAAACTAATATAATGATATTATGTTGTATTACTTATACGAGACAATAGTTATTAATATTATTATTATATCAACAAAAACTATTTCACCCGAAAACAAAGTTTGATGGATCCTATAATGTACACAGTGTATAAGATTATAATAATGAACATAGCATCAGGGTAGTCCCATCTGTCGCGAACTTGTAGCAATCATTGCGGGTCCGATATCTACATTATTTTATACACCACACGAAGATGTCTAAACTTTAAACTCTGTTGTTATTTTAAACAAAATACCTTTACACTGAATAAACTATCTCGGTAAATAACTGGTTAGAGATATAATATATATATTTATATTATTTATATAATAATGTATCAATAAATTTAGTATAATAGTTAATCTGTATTAACTTTTATTTGAAATTTAATTTTTGTAAATTATCACTAATTTTTACGGTTCATTTTTATTTGTGTTACTTTAAAATATGTATTAGATAATTTAGACAATGTTTTAAATGTAAAACCAAATAATATCAATTCAGAGTATTCAATGTGTGTTTAAATCAGTGTTTTTATCAGAAAACGTTTCGATATAACTAATTGTGTCTACAGTTTTATAATCAATAAAGCAACTATATATTATAATATAACCATAAATTAGAATATTGGTTGTTTAAATTTTAAATTGTCAAGAAATTATGTGCTTTTAATTGTCTGATTCTTTTTCTTCCTTTTTTTTTTTTTTTGTTATTACATGAAAGTTAAAAAAATATATACATTAAAGATGCTATTCATTATAATAATAATATACATAAACATCGAATTTAAATAAAATATTAAGGAAAAAAATGTTGATATATTCTATATAAATATTAGATGTATATTATTATATAATTTATTAAGTACACAGCATATTTATTTGATGATTATACTTATTTTATACATATGATAATAATAAATATTTAAGTTTTGTCACCTTACGATCGATAATTTAAATAATTGTTTTTAGGTGTACCTATAGCATATTAAATAAAATAGAACTTAATTAGTTTTTTCTAACTATAAAATAATTATTAATTAATTGTATTACTGTTTAAAAATCTTTACACAGCACTGAATATATAATTGACATTAACGAAAATACGAAACCCTTTGTGACAAATCCTTAATTATCAGCAACATTGAACCTTGCACATATAACTACAATACATTTTAATTAAAAACAAATACTGAAATACTATTAAATTTATATTAAAAATAAATTTTTGTTTTACAACGTTTTTTAATTCATAAATGTATATATTAAACATGCTTGCTCGATCATATTTCGCAAATGTATGTTAGTCGTTTACTATAATTATCTAATAATAGGTACACTAGATAATATTTCGATATTAGTACATATTAAATTTAGTTTTGTTCACTATACTTAGTAAATTATTCAATTTGTATGTAAAACATATTGTTTGAACATAAGTAAATAATAACTTGATATATAGATATGAAATGTTTGAAATATAAACTATTTCCTACTCAAAATAGTCAATTAATTTAAATTTTGATTTTTTGTCAATCTAACTTAATCAAACTAAATATACTCTTATTAAAATGCAAGTTAAAATATATTTTAGTTAATACTTTTCTGTATAATTTATTTCATTAACAAGCTACAGATCTTACCAAAACGAATACAACTCTTAAATTCTTTTCCTAACCTTGCAATAAAATTAATACATTATAGTTATATTAAAATTAAAAAGATTTAACACGGTTAAATTATTATTTATTTAGTTGACTATACATAACTAATTACAAAACAATAATATAATTTTAAGAAAATTATTTTATACTTTTTTAAGTCCATACCTAAAAAAAGTTAGGTTTATGATATTCTAAATAATATAAAATAATTTATAAATTATAACTTAATCATAAATATCTATATAGTTGCATCTTAAAAGAACATTTTTTAAAGCAAATATCCAACATTATTTATAATCCATATAATCTTTAAGTTGAAAAATACCTAAAAAAGACCTCAATCGTATTGCAAAGTCCAATTTTATCAACTAATATGTTTATTGCAAATACTTCCTATAGATTCTACTATACTAATACTTTAATCTATAGAACATCGTGTAGAAATCTCGGAAACTTGAATGTTTAAATGTTACTAATTATGCGTCGGATTAAGAGTTTCATAATTTAAATTATTCATGGACTTTCAAAATGACATTTCTTCTTGTTTAAGTTACGGTTCGTGGAGAAATGATAACCCTAAGTTTTCTGTCTTAAAATATAAAATATACTAAAATTGAATATTTAAATGTTGAATTACGTTCTTATTAATTATAATTTTAAACATTTAAACAATAAACTAAGTTTTGAAAGTAAAACTGTGGATTTAAAATTTGTATCAAAGTTGAATTTGATTTTATATGCATCAATGCATATACATCAATGTTATTGTATGCTAAATAATATATTAATATTGAAAATATTATTCTTTAACCTAATTAAAAATGCATATTTTTGAAAAAGATTTGTTTAATAACCTATAATGCGTATTTATTTCACAATTAAATAGCACTGGATGCTTTATATTTTATATTCAAACGATTAATTTTAAAATTATAAACTATGCAGATTTCTGACGGTTAGTTTTTCAATGCAAATAGTCAAAAAAATTAACTTTGATTTTTAAGTAAAAATATTAAAATTAGTATATTTATTTTTATATTTTGTGAATAAAAGTTATATAGTTATATTCAGTAAATTCATAAATAAAACACGTACTCTTTTAGTATGTATTTAGTAATTACTAATATTTAACAGCGATAAATTATTATACTGGTTAAAATAAGCTACTACTAAAAACAAAATATTTAACTATTTCGCACGTATATTTAAACTTTATAGCAACATTTAGAACGTGACATATACATCAAAAACGTTAAATTACGTTTATTTTCTGAAATTAAGATAAATATGAAATATAGTAGTTTACCGAATAATTCCTTAAATGGCTAGTTCTACATTTTAATAGCAGGTATAAATTTATGGATATTCGTTAAAATGTCCATACTATATGTAACATAATATAAAATATTCTATCCTCAACGATTGATTAGGTAAGTCATAAACGAACATTTACGTGTCACATTCCAAAAACATTGAATAATTTTAGTTTTAATAAAATGCCATGTGACAAAGATATTTTCATATTTATAAATAGTTTTTTTTAATATCTAGACTAATTTTAAACTATTTAATTCTTTATAATCTTTTGAATTTTTTAAATAATTTTTGTAAATATTCATTATAAATGTTATATGTTATTTTTCGTAAATATATTAAAAATATTATATAAGATTCTTCACAAAATGTTCTTATAGCCATCTAAATGTATTGAAAACATGTTTTTTTACAAGCCTTCGAAGTTCAAATTTTGTCAAACTCGTTAAAATCACAAAAATATATAAATTATTTTGTAGTTAAAAAATTATACATTCTCTTTTAATTATTATTGATTGAAAATATATTAATTGGTTTAAGGTTTCTCCCAAGTATTTTATACAAATACCTAATAAACATAAAATTTGCACATTTTTTTTATCGACATTTTTAAATAAAATTCTAACGTAACCCCTAAATAAGTCAAACTCGAAATTAAACTAAAATTATTTTTATTAAAAACTCATCATTAGAACGCGGATCTTATGATATTCAAACATAGGGGCCAGTTAAACTCTCAAACATTTATTACATTCAAGTATTTTAAAATATAACTATTAGTATCACTGCTGATGTCTGTAATCTATACATATATAATTAATCAAACCCCACACAACGTCTTAAAAATAAAAACTGTAAATTAATTTATAAATCACCATTATAAGTGTTTTCACATTCGGCTTACATTGAATATCAACCTTTTAATTCAAGCCATGTCTTCAAATTATATCCCTAATAAGTTCACTCACAGATTTGAGTTGAAAAGAAACTTGGATCTTTACATTAACAAAATAAACGTACAAAATTGTATTACTTCCTCTAAAAGCAGTTTGTTACCAGTGAGTGACTTATCCTATTAAGACATTTACGTTATATACTATAACTCAAAAACTTTAATCACAGGAGCTTGAAACTTTTTACCATTACGTGTATTCTTATTTTCTATTTACATTTAAATCATTAAAGTATTTATATTAATATCAAATTATTTATACGACAAATCTATTTAAATATTGTTCTATAATATACCGGTATTGACTTATTACTAATGAGTTAATAAGTAGTACTGGTAATATTATATTATTATATGATAATCATTATTTTATAATAAACTAATGCAATTTGATTTTGATAAAAAATGTCTACAATCGACTATAGTACGATTAAAATACATTCATAATATAATATAATTCAATTATCATATTAACTCATTTTATATTCAAAATTTTCTAATTAGACTTTTTTTTTTAAAAATTAAATAAACCATTTTAATTAATTAATTCTGATTTGATTTAAATATTTAGAAAAATGTATTATTCAAATTTACATTAGCATAATATTATAGGGACTATAATTATTTGGATATTATATGAAAACCATTTAAGTATGAATCAATATAAAAAATATTGAATTTAATACAAGTTATTTATACATCATCAAAATGTAACTAGACTGTTACTATTTTAAATTTAATTATATTTATCCTGCATTAATTCGTACAATCATAATTTTAGAATATTCTTATGCAGTATTTCAATATCACACTGTTACAATCAAAAATTACAATAATATGATTAATGCACCAGTATAAATATGTTATATATTTTCAGTAATAAATTATAACATTAGAAATATGTATCAATTTTTTATCTGTTTTGACATATTAAAGTCCATAACCTTCCAAATAAATTTGACTCAATAAATAATCTTTATAGGTATAGACGTATAGTATACTTGATTAATCCATTATGTACACGATTGGATATAAATAAATAAATGACAATGAAGACAAAATGTTTCAGTGCAGCATTAATTAATAGGTAAGGAAAAATACTATGTCACATTTTTAGTTTTTTATTAAACCCTGCATTTTAATGCTGGGTTTACAACAAAAAGTTTTTTAAATAAACATTTTCTTAAATTGATTTTACAAGTCAGTATAAGTCTCTGCGGTATGGTAACAATAACAACGATAGAATCCGTCTTAAACATCATTATTATATACCTACTATTTAATATAATTCTAGTTTACTTAAATGGGATATTACTAACGGTTTTAAAAAAGTATCGTTTAAATTTAAAAAAAAGTAAAATTAAAATTTTTTTAAATTAACATAACCGAACATCTCTTTTTTGTATAAATTTCAACTGCTATATAATTTATGACTATTTTTTATGACCAAAAGAATTTAGTTATTCTAATACTATAAATAATAATAAGACAGATTTTTTTTTTTTAAGATCTTATTTAATTTATATATATATACATACATGTATTATGTAACATTACTTATACATAATATTATTAGATGAAAAAAAAATAAAAATTACCTACTATACTCAAAAATACCTAGATAAAATTGCATTTCTAATTTTTTTATTTAATGACGAATACATTTAGTTAGTATTACGAGTTAGTTTAATACATTTATATACTTTGACAAAATTTTAATAATTTTCGTGTATCGTCATTAGATCAAGTACCTAAAAATAAAAGTTATGTAACTACTATATATCAAACTGAATTGTATTTCATAATATAACATGTTGCATAAAAAACAATTAATTTAAAAAACGGTACTAAAAATATTTAACAAGTAAAAAATAATGTAAATAAAAACATAAACTTATCATATATAATAAAATAATAATGTGATATTAAGTATTAAGAATATTAATTGTTTTAAAAATATGTGTAACATTATATTGAGAAATAAAAATAATTTATCAATAACACTATGTGTAATAATATTTTCAAAAATTGATTGTTAAACAGTTAAAATATACGTTTTGCACTTTTTACTATTAAAACATTTAAGATTTAGCTCTATTTAAATTAAATAATAATATGTAACACCATATCGTAATATAAATAATTAACAATAAAAACACTATATTAATTAATTTAATTGATATATCCAATGTTTTCATCCTCGTCATTAAACATTCAATCAAACAATATCCAACACGAATTATGCATAAATTACATCCTCATGAAACAAAATTGATTATTGTTATAGTTTTGACAGTATGGAATTAGTTTAATAGTGTATAATGGCATTTATCAAACTCATAAATGTCTTGTGCACAATTTCTAATAAACATTAAAAAATAGGTAAGTAATATATTTTTGTTTACAAATTCAGCTATCTATTATAAATTATAATTTTTAAATTAAAACTTTATTACGTGTAATATAATTCTATGATTATTTTCTAAAATCACACAACTCAAGCATTCATCCTTAATATTTTAAAATACAATTTTTCCAGTATTTTAATATTGAATTCGAAACTAAATATTTGATTTAAACGATTGATTTAGAGTTACATAAAAGATCATTATTTTTTAATTACATACAAAAATAAATGTCAAATACACAAAATGCATACTTATTAATTTGTATTTTTTTTTTTTAAACCATCACCAGTTAAATACTAGAATATAAATTTTTATGTTTTCATAAAAAGGTATACCAAGTAAAAATACATATAAATTAAAATTACACAAAACTATAATTATTCTCTAATTAATTTAATCGATATAAAAATAGAATAGATTGTTAATAAATAAGAAATGCTAAATCATTCAAATTTATGTACTGATATAAATTTAAAAGATAATTATAATTGTACATATTTTGTATGATAACCTTAAATTTAAATTTTTAAAACTGTAGATCAATTTTTTTTTTTTTTTTTTAAATGTTGAACATTGTCTACCAATTTACTTTATGCTTTATTTATTTAATTTATTTTTAATTTAATATTAATTGGTCGCTTAATGTCACAATCTAAGACATAAATATATTAATTTAAAAGATACAAATAATCTTCTAAATTCACTTTTATTGTATCCAATATTAAAATTAAATGAAGTTTATGCAGGTTCATTTATATAGTGTATACATAATACACTTAATAAATTAATTTACTTAAATCTGTTTCTAAAAAATAAACATGACGTATTTAATGAGAATGATAATAATAACTATAGAATGAAATTTTACTGTAGTACCTTAAACATATTAATTATTTTAGTTATTATTCGACACTAACTCTTTTACAACTATTTTTAATATTGTTTTGACAAAACAATCATTAATTTTATATGAATACAAAAAATGACATTTTGTAATTATTGGTTTCATACTGTAAATTACTGTTCTTTGCACTTAAATTTAAGTTTTTAGTTATAAAATTGAATGCCACAATATTTTTAAGTAATAATAACCAATAAATTAATTTCAAAAAATATAAACAGAAAGAAGATATATTTTAGTGGTTTAAAAATAACTAGGTCTATAGTTTATAATTGATCTAACATAAAATGTGTATTATAACAAAATGTTCTATTGTTCTATATGTTATATTAACTCCAGTACTAGTATTATTATATTTAAAAATGTTTTAATACATAAATGTTTGCAGAATATTTCAAATCCGAATAAACTGTTGTACCTAATACTATTATGATCCAAACTCATGCAGATATATGATCCATATAGGTAACTATAAATATTGTTGTAAATTTATCAAATACGCATGTGTATCTAAAATATTGTAATTTAATGTTTTTAAACATATTAGTTTGAATTACCTTATTATAGCATATACGTATATTATAGTGTACTAATCAATAGAAAAATAATAATACTTATACTTTAAATAAAATAAAAGTAGAAACCTCTTAAACTGTAAAACTAACAACATATTAAATGCAAAAACAAGACGGACAAGACTTTGAAGTAGGTAACGAAATATTTTACATTCATCTTCCATATATATGTGTACGTAGAGTAGTATACAAACTATAATCAGAATATATTTTTCGTTTTGTAGAATTATTTAAACTTCAAAAGTTTATGTCTTACCAAATTATTAGTATTTACCTTAATATTATATGACATTACATAAACAACGTGTATACCTTAAGTGAATTACCAATTTAGATCCATTGAATTCTTGAAGTTTATTACATACGTTTAATAGAGTATTCATATCTCTGTGAATATTTCTCTATGCATAAAAAATAAGCATAAAAACTAAATATAAAAAAGTAACGAGAATAATAACTTTGAAGTGTATTTTGAGGGGTATTATGTAATATGCGCTCAGAAATTAATATGTATATATATCACATATTTTACATATTTTAGATCCATAAATCATTTCAAAATGTATTGTATACCTAATATATTATTATATTAATAATATGGAAAATTTAAGCTCTATAAACCGATATAAACAACAACAAAAAGACAATCTGAGCGAAGGAAACAGTTTTATTTTATAATATATATTATTTAGTAGGTTAATATGATTTTTGGCAAAAAAGTTATAGATAAATCATATCTTATTACTCAATAATGATATATCATAGAATGGCGTGTAAATAAGTTTAAAGTATAAATAAGTAAAACTGATTTACACATTTTAAAAATTTCATTCTATTCAGAAGTTTATGATAAAAGAGTAATAGTCAAATGTTTTAAGTCTTGAAAAAAATTTAAATTGCTCTAAGAAAAAAAACGTTACTTTAATTTGAATGTAACATTTCGTCAAAGTTATGGTAGTTTATTTTCATTACTTTTTATTTGAAAATATTAAGTTTACAATATTTTTTATCTAAATTAAAACAAAACAAAAAATTCGATTTTGTCAAAAACTAGTTTTACATAAATTTACGCTTTTTCAGTATTTTTTGTCAACTTTTTCACAATTATTAAAAAAAAATACTATTGAATTAAGGGATTTATATTATAAACCACATAAAATGCAAAATATATTAGCAATTTCACCAAAAACTACTCTCAGTAATGGAGATCAAAACAAATTTTCCTTAAACCTGATAAAAGACTCATAAAAAACACAAACATCGTTATAAAGTCAATACACCCAAAACCCGTTCAAAATGATTTAAAATTAACAAAATAAAATTTTATTTGAAATTAAATTAAAATAAATTTTCGTAAGAAAAAACGTTAATACATATTATGTAATACAACAATAATTATACGTATAATATAATATTAAATTGTGACGGCTGTGTGTTGAGCTATTATATTTAGTATATTGACTAATTTAAATCTTTTTAAGTAAAAAAATTAAAAATTACTTAAAACTGCCTGTCTTCTAATTTGTATACATAACATTTAGTAAATTGAATAATTAACTATATGTATTTCTGAATATAGTCATCCAAAAATATATATATATTTTTTTTTATAGGTACGAATATTTCAGAAACATTTTTTTAAGAAAAATTATTCTTATTTTAAGCAAATCTTATATGATTAAATTTTATAAAATTAAAAATTAAATTATTCAAAATAAGCGTTTTATTAAAAAAATAATCTATTGGAATTAATCATTTTGATAACAATTATAGTCACTTAAACAATTATTGAAAAATAAGATAGAAAAAGGTCAAGGCAATTGAAGAACCATAAGATTAATGGTACATGAAATCTAAAGACGTCAATAACCGTTAAACAGCTGAATGATTTCTGACAATTGTGCAAACACAGAATAACCAAGATAATTAATAACCAGCAAAAGCTCCTTTTTTTTTTAAAATAATGACATAAACAGAACAATTAAAAGTTATGAATATAATAACGCATAAAAATTTTAAACTACGACAAATCGATGATTGAATAAAGTCGAAATCAGAATAGCAACTAAACTCACTTGTATCGTGTCCATTAACAAGATACTACATGAGTACACACTACACGACTCATCTGTAATACATTAAACATTGACAACCAGGTTACTCTAACTACAACATTTATTATTGTTCAACATTGAAAAAAGCCTGTTAAAATAATTTTAAATAGTCCATTGAATTATCAGTTAATTATACAAAATGCATACATAACATGTATAATAGTTAAAATTGAGTTAGACCTAAAGTAAATTTCATATTTACAATCGCGTATATATATATATACAAACTACGTAGTCAATGTAACCACGTTAGTACTTATAATTTATATAAATGAATATTAAATTTAAAACACTCTTCAAATACATTTGTATGACATTTAAGTACTTATTATTATTTGAGAAATAAATTATTTATGTACAAAATGTTAATAAAATATTATGCAACATAAAACAATGTTTAACAATTCTGTTAATACATTTCAATAAACAATATATTTAATGATATGAAAATAAATGTAGGTAAAGGGTTTTTCACATATTTTATAATAAATATAAGGTACGTATTAAAATACATTCCTTGATCAATTAAACTTTAAAAATCTACAAAAAAAGAGATGATTGCGGTTTTCATTTGATAATTTTACTACAACGCAATTATTTAAAGTTGTATTAAATAATAAATTTAAAACTAGTGATTAAATATTACCTTAAAATTATTTGCTGCGTTGATCAAAGATAAATGTTTTTATAATTGTACAACCATAAAACATAAATGTTTATCAATAAGACGGGAATATTATTTATAAAACCATGAATCTACTGTGCTTTTGCACTTTTATATAATCGTAACAAAATATAATAGAATGAAGTAATTAAAAATAACCTGGAAGTAAACTTAATTTTTACCAATGTTTTAATACTTAATGAAATTTTATAAAAATTCAAAAATTTAAAGAAAAATTAAAAAAATGTGAATAATATTGCTTGAACATAATAATAATATCTTTAAAATCCTAGTATGTTGTAAATTTATTTAATGTAATGCTATTTAAATCACTTATTTTATGTAAAAAGTGTAAAAAATTTCTTTAATAGCTACCTATCACAGTAAGAATATCTACAACGTGTAGGTTACATATTAAATTTGGTTTAACGACTTTTTTTACAACTTGTAAAAGTTATATTGTATTTGCAAAATAAGCTATTAAGTCATAAAAATGAGAAATTAAATCGTTGTTTGTATTAACAATTTAGTTTTAATTGAACTGAGATATATTAATTCAGGTAATTTATAAACAATGTATTATAATATTATGTATAAACATTTAAATTAATTAAAAATAGCTAAGACTGACTAAAAAAATTTAAATAATATTACGCAAAATGTCTCTAGATATAATCTCTAACAAATATTATAATACTTTGAACCAATGGTGAGTGATAAAATATCTTATTCCTTATGCATATAATATACTATTTTTGACACTTTTTTATTAGGATATTTAGAGTAATAATAAGTCATATTTCATAATTTATGATAAGTTAATACTACTTAATTAGTATTATATTATAATTTATATGTATATAATATAGGCTAGTGAGTAATGTGCAATAGCAAAAATTAAATAATACCAAATATTTGATTTAATATTTTATAATTAATCAATTTCCTTGAGTTATGTTATTTTGATGGACACTAGTATAACAATCATAGACAAACTACCAAACATCCTTTAATGTGTTTATTAGAATACCAATAATATTTGGATATTAAAAATCTAATTACCATATTACTTCATATTTATAAATAAAGAAGATTGGAAAAAACTAATATAGTAAAAATTGAACTTAAGTAACCTTTTATTCTTGAAAAGAATTTGTGAATTACATAACATACATTTACGAACTGCCAAATGCGTATTTCAGATCGTTGGGTCATATCATCACTGAACAAGTGTACTACATTATAATGCATTACTTATATTACTTTAGACACTATATATGAGTATTATCTATATAATACAAAATCGCGAACGATCACAAAAAAATAGTATAGGTTATAACAATTGAAGATTCGCAGCCAGAATTACATGGAACTGCTTACGTATGTATACTTAGGGAATTTCCTCTCCAAAACTACGATTTTGACAATTTTCTAGAAACATTTTATTCCCTTAGCAACGTTTTTTGTTTTCAGCTCCAAACATGGCAGTTTTATATTTAGTTCTCGGGGTATTGATGTAATATCCCCAAATACCCTTAAAATTCAAAATTTCGATTTAAAATCTTTAAACAACTCATCACTTTTTTGTTAAAAAAATGTTTTTGAAAAATATTTTTCTAGACATATAATATAAAAGTACTTAATTTGAAATCAAAATTTTAAAGTTTGAATGCTAAATTGATGGATCTACCTTGGATGGAACGTACAAAAATAAAACAGTGCAATCAACTGCAATTTAACTTTGAAGATAGGTGCATATAAAACGGCTGCGACAACCATTTCATTTTATACGTACACGTGAATGAGTTTAATGGAAATCCACTTTAATTGCAGAAAACTATAATGACTACCTACTATTGCCACAAGTACCGTAAACAGTATGGTCAATTTTCTCTAAGTAAATTTTACTTTCGTCCAGTTCATGATGGTTCATACAACACTGTCTGCAAGTGTGTATATACTTATTAAGTTATAAAAAATCACTAATTAAGATTTTGAATGGAAGATTTAATATACTAATTATTGGTTTTAGTATAGTTTCTAGTCTTAGAAATAATAGAAGAAAACTAAAAACCAACAGGAAAATTGAAATATTTTTAAAAAAATTTAAATAACGAACGAAAGCTATTTAATATGATATTACTAACTTAAATATGTTTCATAATCATTCTAATTGATTATTTATTTGAAATATTACAAAAAAAAAAAAAAACTAATTATAATTATACATATTTATATATTTTAAATAAAATGTATTTCCTTATATTGAAAATTTAAATCAAGTAAGGTTAAAATTGATTTCATATAAATTGAATAAAATATAGTAATGTTTTTATGAGATCTAACTATGTATTTAGAAACATTTTTTATAAACTTGTGGCTATAGATTTTGAAAAAATAAAAAAAAACAGTAGAAAAATTTAAAGTTTCATATTATAATTTCAGTATTTAAAAAAACTCTTTAGATCAAACCTTTTTTTAAAAGCCCATCAGTTTTGAAACTAAAACATGTTGTATTAATCAATCATTTTAGCTTCATAATAATATTTGAAACAATAATTTTGATTATAATTGAATAACAATATATTATACTGTAGATTTTTATAACTTATTATTGAATTAAATAAATAACATTTTATTCTCTAATTTATAGTTAAAAATATTGATTTACTTTATTACATGTGATAATTGATGCACCCAAATTGACTAGGTACCAAAAAAGCAAACTTTACGTTTTGTTAATTATATACATTATAATTCATTAAATCAATAGCTTTTTCGCTACACTACTGAAAATTTAAAATTTAACCTAAAACAATTGCAATAAATCACGTTAAACTTTCAGTTTACTTGTAAATGAACTAACAGTCATGGTTTTCACTGTAAACTATATCAGATAAAATGTATTGTAAATTCAGGTGTATTGCACATTTGGCAATGGAACAAAAAAAGCTGGCTAAATATCAACCATACAAATATTATATTATATATTTTGGACAAAATTTATTGCATGTATATATATATATGATTTAATATTTAAAACACGATTAATAAAGTTAATCTATGTCAAAGCTTCGTGATTATTTAATTGATTATTTAGGTTTTAGTTTGGTATTATTGAAAACTGAATTTGAAAGAAATTAAATACAATAAGTGACTACTACAATTTAAGTTATTCGAGAATAAATATGATTAATTAATTGCACCTTATCGAATTTAATATAACGAAATATTTAAATTGTATCGTTTATTCCATAGACAATAATGTATTTTAAACGTAATAACAATGATTTAAACGAATAATTTCATAATAATGACTGAGAAAAATAAATCATCTAAAGACTCTAAGACGTATGACTAAAATTAATATAGTTATGGATTAACATTATCAATAATTAATAATAAAACTTGAAGTTAAAGAGTGATCTTGGATATTCCACACATTTTCGTGAACTTATATAAATTCTATTGTTAAAACACACTTGGACTTAAAGGGTGCGATACACATATTCAGTATGGTACTTTAACGGCTGCCAAGTATCCCAAATTTTATCGATTTTCATTCCAATCGACCATATTCATATACAAGTTACATAATACTGCACAAAGGTCAATAATGACATTTAGGTAATAATAATTATCACTACAACGTTTATGTTCAATGGAATCCACTTAAATACCAACTTTGGTCACATTAAATAATTTAATAAATAGTAAACCACCATCACACCGGATAGTCAACTCATAATTAATTGTTTATATAATACGTATATATATATATATATATTGAAAAAATCAACCTTTTATATAATTTAATAAAATAACAAGCAAGAAAATAATATTGATCATAAAAATAAAATTATAAAATTGTTGATAATGTGTTATAGTTTTCTCTTACCGTAAACCAAAATATCTTGATAAATATATACAGTATACACCACTATGATAAAAAAAATAATTTCTAATAGAGTATCATTCTATACTTTGTATATTTTCTTAGTTTAATTATTCTGGAATATTTTAGAATTCTTGTTTATTCTTGTGTGTTCCGAGAATTAAGATCCTTCGACTTAAACGTCCTACGCTGCGACCAAGATTCTTGAGTGACAAATATATGTCTTCAATTTTAAATCTTTGTTTTAATATTAAATATAAACCTAAAAGAGTTTTTACTGTTTTAAGAAAATATACTGACTGAAGTGAATTAAATAATTCAAAGTTTTCCAAAAAAACTATGTGATATTTTTTAATATTAATTTAAAAAATAAGTAATAATATAATTAATTAATTATTTATTAAAAACGTTTATTTATTAAATTATTCTCATTTTAAATTAACGATTTTTTTTTATTATACCCTTAACTTAAGAAATATTATTTAAATGACTAAAATATGATTTTTATTGAGTTTATCACTAATGTGTGGTGGATTTATTTAAAAGGTAATAAAAATCTGTAAAATTAATTATTCACATACTAGTTCCTATCTATAATGTGCTAACGATCGAACGTATGTAATACTGAATCTATCATATTATATGAATAAAATAAAAAGATAATTAATGATCTTTCTATATGCATTATAAATATATATATAACTATATATAAATTTAATACTTTATTTTGTAAATAAATTCTTTGTAGTATCAACAGTATATCGTCTTCAATGGAAATTAGCTTAAACGAGAACTTTTTAAAAATAATTTTTCGTATACAATAATTTTTATTGCTTTAAAATGCGTTTAATAATAATATAACACAGTCTGTATTGTATTAAAACTAGGTAAAAAAGTATGCACTCCTTCAATCTCAATACTGTTTTAAATAATTATAATTATTTAAACTTAATATCATAACATAATATTATACAATACCTACGGTAAAAATTTCTTTGTTAATTTTTCTTTTGCGTACAACAAAATCGAAGACGTTTTATTCATGTAATTTACAATATATATTTTTATACATATTATATTATGTCGCCATGATTTAGATAATTAAGTAAAATTTAATTGATTTTTTTTCAATTACTTAAAGTACAATGATTTTAATAAAATAAATAAATAAAAAACTCAGGATTGATGTATGTGTAAAATCTGAATATTGGTTTCTTATTAAAAAAAAAAATATTGATTTCTTAACTAAACTTTCAGAATTACTATATTATATAAAAGTATTAAATAATATACAGAAGCACTATGATGTAGTTCTCATGTATTAATATTTTATCAAGAAAAAACTAAAGAAAAAATGTATTCACATATTATATGTACGGTTATATTATTTCCATACGTCATTAATGATTCACAAAAAATATAGCAAAATAAGTAATAGGTAACCAATTATTTAATAAAAGATAATAAATCTAAATCAGTTATATGTTGAACCAAACCCTCTTCGTTTTATATTAACTTCAATTAATATTAATAAACTTTTCTCTATATAAGTACATATACAGTTAACAACATAGTTTAATACATTATAATATAGGACTTATCAATTATATTTCATATGAATAACTATTTTCAATTTTTTATCTGATACCATTTTATTTGTTATTAGATAATTGAGGTAATTGCATTATTAATTTAAATTCCCATATTCTATCAAATAAAATATGATAATAAATCCAAACCTACTTCTTCAAAACTATAAAATAAAACTTTTATTTTACGTTAAAATGAATTGGTAAAACGTGAAAGTTTTCATTTTTGAATGAAATAGAAAAATTAAAGGAAAAAATTATAGTCATTAGCCCTTATGTAACAGAGCTTATAATTTATTGTAATTTTAGACTAAATCATAGATAAATATTTTTCTATATCATGTTTGACTACATTTTATCCGAAAATTCTAAAAATAATTATTTAGTTTGATGTTAATAAGGCTTATTAATAATAAAAAAAAAAATAAAAAATAAAAAAATAAATAATTTTCCTATTATTATATTTTATCTAATACATTATATTGCATTTATTTCGTATTTTTAATTTTTAATTCAATAAGTCATTTATAGACTCATATTTTGTATAAGAATTAGAAAACTAAACAAAAACCAGTCATAATTTAATCTTGATATTTAAAAAATACTAATTTTAGAAAATATATTTCAAAAGGGAATTATTCTGTGTAAAAATTTAAAATAACTTTAAATGTAATCCCAAAATATAGTAAGTACTAAAAATTGAATGTCATATTATGTAAAACCGTTTGTATAATAATGATTAATTGCATTTATTAAAAATACTAATGAAAAATGCAAAAATATAAACGACAAATTTTAATATTAAAGAAATTAAATATTTATAATTGTACCTTTGATAGTTATCTGATTAATATTCGTTTAATACAGCATATAAATTGTATAGTATTTAGCTCATTAAAAATTAGTATTTTAAAAATACAACACTTACAAATAATCATTCAAACAATCCCACACACAAAATATAATATTAGTAAAAAATAATATTATATTGTTCCGTTTAATAATGAATATATAATTTCTAAAGAAATTGTACTATTAATAATATTATGAAAATAAAAGTCATACATTTTTAACAAGATACTTATATTTAAATAAATTGTATAGTAAATAAATACCAAGTGTCTGTGGCTTAAAATCAAAAAAAAAAAAAAAAAAAACTACATTCAAACCAGTAAATATAAATTTTATTATTAACATAACAACTGCAAATGAACATAAATTTATGAGTTATAAAATATAATAGACAATGATTAAAAAAATATTGTCATTGAGCCTGCATTTTTTTAGTGAAATTTAGTCTATATTAAATTTAAAATATCCTTATACAGACTTTTATAAAACTATATTAAATTATTTATTTATTTAAATGCAAAATAGTTTGAATTAATTTATATTTCTTTGTTGTTTAATTTTAGCAGTTTTTCAAAAATGTTTAACTATTAAAAAAATATATAAAAAATTGTAAACTAACTAGTTTCTAAATTCATTTCAGTCAACATTTCTTACAAAATCTAAACAATGCTTTTTTTAAATTAATTGCATGTTTTCATCAATGATAATAAATTTTACAAATTTTTGTAATTGACTCCATTCTGGTTTCTTATAGCAAGTATAATTATATAATTGAATATATTAATTTAACATAATTGTTTAAAAATATTTTGTGAAAAGATACGCGTGTATTTGTAAAAATGAAAAACAACAATTTTTGACTAATTTTCAATGAAATATATATTTTTTTTTTTAAATCTAGATTCTTGGATAAAAAATACATTTTTTTAAAGTATTTTTTAAGTTATTGAAATATAGTATTTATACATAAATTTATATATTAATAAGTACCATTAAAACTTAACTGAATATAAATTATAGATCACCTATCTTTAAAAATGTTTATTTTTCTATTATTAAAATCTTAATTAAAGCTTATTTTGTAATTCTTAATTATAAAAAATATTTATATATTATTTCAATAGATAAAATTAAAAACTTAAGAGGGAAATACGTTATTATATTATTCTACTTATATTAATACAGTTACCAATACATAAAAGGTATATGGAAATATATTTTAGTTAAAAGAATAATTGAAGTGTTCCTCTACACTTTACTCTAAGTTATCTAAAAGATTTTCTTTGAAAGCATAAAGTTAGTTGATTATTTAAAACAATGAAGTTCAAGTTAGCGTAAATTCTGATTCGTATTCTATTGAAACATAATCACTTAAGTAAGCATTTCTAGAACATTACAGTGAGAAAGACTAAAATTCATTAAAGAAATATTATTACAAAAGAAACATCCCCTTACATAAACATCAAAGTGGTTCTTTACTTATTTACAATGTCATAGACAAGAATTTATATAAAATTTGAATTTTTGAAAATTTTTTATTTATGTTTCAACTGAACATGAAATTGTAGTATTTAGAAAACAAATAAATATAACATTTTTATCAATTAGATTATCATTGCAATCCAGTAAGTTTTAGTAAAAATTGACATAAATAAAATCCTTTTAAAAATTACTAAGCTTAGGTGCCATATTTTTTTCTATTTTTTGAGAAATGTATAGTTATTTAAAATTTAGAGTATAATAAATATACCCAATTTATCAACTTAAAACTCTGACTTTTTTACTAACCTTAAATACCAATTGACTAAATTTAAAATAATATGTATAGAATTTACAAAGAGCAATGTACTGTATGTTAAAATTTTAATAAATTTTAACATTAACTTTAAAAGATTTTCATAAATTAATGTTAAAAACATAAATCTTCCGTTATAAGCAATATACATTAACTTTTAGTTACTTAAAATAACATCTTAAATTCAAAAAATAATATTGAATGCATTTTTTTTTTTTTTAATTAAGTAAATACCAATCAAAATTTAAATTTGAAACAAAAACAAACTTAAAATTCGAGATATTACATTTTTAATAAACCAACAATAAAAATATACAGATTGATTTTTTTTTTTTTATGGAGTATCTTATAAGATGAAATTGTTAATAAATTATTGGCCTAAATCAACAAACTTTTTAACTCAATTTTTTTTTTTTTTTTTTAATCATTAATCTCTTTTAGTTTTAACAAGAATAATATAAATCAACAAATTAAATATTGACAATGAGATCAGTAAAACATAGATAGCAAAATATTTACATGTAGATCACTTTTTTATTACATTTTAAAATTTTAGTTCACTTATAATTTTCAAATATTTGTCAAGTAAAATTTTAATTAATTTAATAAACTAAAATTTTAGCAAAAATTTCTCATTGATAATACTAGATTTCATAAATCATTAAAACTTACATATTTAAAATTATATGTTTTATTTTTAAACACTAAATATATTCAAAATATCTTATCCCAAAATTGGATTACTGAAATGTGAAATATCAAAAAATCTAAGTATTACTTTTGGTTTATACCGAATTTTAAAAATATTTAAATATTATTAATATAACAGATATTATACTGAAAATTAGTTTTCTAATAATTTTATAACTGTTTAAAAAAATATACACCTCCTGAAATAATTTTCTCAAATCATGTGTAATAAACTAATAAATGTTTTTTTAATAACTAGTAAAAGTCGAATTGATTAATTTTATTATTATAACTACTTCAAAAAAAATGTCCACATTAATCGATTTAATTGTAATATTTTATGATTGGTATAAAATACAACTAATATTTAATGACTTTAGTAACTAATGTGTTTGAGTTGTTCATCTCACAAACAAAAATAATAACACAAACACAGTTGGAAAAACTTGAAACTCTCTTGAAATTTAGAACATCATTAATCTATCCGTAGTTCTTGATTTTAAAAGGTCCAATTCATCAAAAAACCTTTGGATCATTTTAAGACCCTACGGCAACTCTAAAAAATAATTTACAACACAATGATACTAACGATATGTACACTTAACTATTTTTGAGAATTTATATAATGATCTTATAAAATCATAAAGAAAAGACAGCAATTAAATGAAAAGTCACCTAAAAAGACACTTGCCCATTATTTATTTTTCACTATACTTTAAAGTACTACATAGAAACATTTTATTTTTTTTTTTTTTTTAATAAATTTAAAAATATTTTAACATTTCAAAGTTTGAATAATTAAGTATACTAATAAGGTAATGTAAATATATTATTTATATGTAAATCATACATAATACATAACATTGATCTAATGTAGATATAATATTATGGAATTTTTAAAATTTATTCCTACAGTCAGTTATACCTCATTTATTTTACAAAGAAATGGGTAATCGTTAAATATTATTTTTCTATTTTTCTATGGTTAACCTAATTAACCTAAACCTAATTAAATCAAAAATTCAATTTATTAAGTTATATAATAAAATTTAATTTTAAAAACACAGCAGTTTACACAATAATTAATGATTTGAATGTTATTATTGTTTATATGATGGCCATTTTTTTTAGTTGATTAATAAAATTGCAAATAAATGTCTAATTTTACATAAATGTATATCCTTGAAATATTTAATTAATTTAAATATTACATAAATATAAAGAAAAAAAATTTGCCTATTTTGTTAAGAGTCAACATTCTGTATTTATCTAGTCAATTATCATTAATACATTTATATTGACTTTGGTGTTTGAGTTTCATAAAATTAATATAAAATGTAATATTTATTTATGTTTCGCGAAAAAAAGGTCAAATACTAAATATGTTGTCTCTAGTTTGTCAAAAAAATTTAAACAAAAATAAAAATTAAAAAATTATATTTAAAAATTATATTTCGAACTTAGTAGAATAAGCAAATATTTGAATAATGCCGAACATTATTATTTTTAATTCCTTTTTTAGTTTACGAGTAATAACTAATAATGATAATTTTCATTTTTACTGATTCTATATTTATATATGGTCAACATTTCTAATATAAGTTTAATTATATTTTACTTAATTTGAATTATAAATTAATATTAAACACAATACATTTTTGTTAGTCAGGTTAGTTTTAGACCATTGTGTTACATACAAATTGCGTATCGATAATTATTTATAATGTGCTTAACTGTTATCTATTATATAATTATTCTAAGAAAAAAAAAAGAAAAACCTACTTATAATAATTGTATTGGCTGTTGGTAATTTAATAAAAAAATATGTATAGAATAGTTAAATATATTTGATAAGTGGTATAATAAATAATGATGAAATATTTCATCCTCACTTATTCTATAGGCTTATTAAAAATTTTTATTTTTAAATTCCTTTGATGTATTCAATATTATTTTATGAAAAATTTATCATTGATATACAACGTAAAAATAGATTTTTATATAATTATGTATTTATATTCCACAATTTTTAGAATAAAGAAATATTTTTTTATTGATACACACAGTAAATTATAAAAAAGTATATAATACTTTGTCTTTGGTTTTTTATCACGTAAAATATCATTCACTATCAAATTCAGTAAATTAAAGTAAATTTAAAAAATAATTAAATTTCTCTTTTGTGGCAGTGTGGGCACAATGTAATATATCATTACTTTAAATTTATAAATTTAATTAAAATATGTTAAATTAATAATCAATTTTAACCTTTATAGTTAAAAAATATATTTTAAAATATATAAGTAAGTAATCACTATTAAAAACTTATTTTTAGATCTATTAATTTTTATTGATAAATCATACTTCATTTTTTAACGAGATGCAACCACACATATGTGAATTTGTCTTTTATTTAATAATTTAAAAATATTGCTTAGTTTACTAATACAATATAAAGAGGATTTTTTCCTAATAATTTTGAGTTTGAAGCACCAACAAGATTGTCTTTCAGAAACCATACCCAATATTAACGTTAAATATAAGTTTTCTACTTCAAAACGCGATGACAAACACAAAATAATTGTATATATATATATATATATTAAAATACATACACATATTTTAAGATCAATACATTTCTTACTCTGATAAAAATCTTAAATAAATTTAAGTACAACTCATATTGGAGTATTTTAAAGTATGAATTTCTATAGTAAATGTATTATATTATATTATTATGTATTTACTTTAAAATTATTTTTTTTACCTACTTTCTTATCATTACAGATACGTTAAACAATAAAAATAAAAACTAAAGCCCAATTGGTTGTGCATTAAGTAGTTATAATTAAAAAAAAATGAAAACGAATCAAGTGCCATAATTTTATATGATAAATTAAATTTGCAAATTTTTATCGCTTATTTTATTTAAAAAAATAATTTCCTTCACAAATTACGTATGTCTATACTACAAATAAATATTAAATACTTAAATTAAGTTCTCTCTTTTTAACCAAAACATGAGATAAAATATAAATAATCTAGTGTAAATAAGGATCTAAAATTAAACTTAAAGGAATAATCAAATATTAAAAAATATAAATTTATTATTTATTTTATTTTATAAAATTAATATGATGTCAACATTTTTGGATAAATTGACAAATTTAACTTTTTATACATATCCGTATGTTAAATGTACAACTTGCAACTCGAAATAAATAGATATATTTATTTATATTTATGTCATAAACACATTTTAAATTAGGTAATAAAATAACTATCCAATTTACGATTATATTATATAATTTTGACGAAAATATCGTAAATTTTAAGATTAAATAGTTTTTTTACTAAAAATCAATAAAAATCAATAAAAAAAAAAATAAATAATAATGATAATAATAATCAAATTAATAAAAATTTTAAGAATACATTAATTTTGCAAAATGTGTTTTCTTTAAATATACACAATGTACAATGTTATATTATATGAATTAAGATTAAACTAATTTAAAGGCAATATATTATAATATAAAGATACACATAAATTACTTTTATTTAAGTGGAAATTCTAATAATTAAATAACAATTTTCATATATTTAGGTTAAACTTTTTTTTTAATAAAATACAATGTTTTTAGTGTTGGTACTTTTATAAAATAGATATGTATTATTAATGTTACACTAGATATTTAATGAAACTTCTTAATGAAAAAGGTTTTGAATAATATCTTTTCTAAAAGATTTTGGCATGTTTGTATGAGTCATTGTTTCTATTAAATCAGTTTACTGGCAGATATAATTTATTATCAAGTGTTTTAGCAATCTTATACAAAAAAAATATTGGTCTGGAATATGTCATTTAAAAAATGCTTTATTATAACAATCATCAATTATATGAATGCATGAACGAATATTTATAAAAACGTAATGTTTATATTACATATACTATTTTTTAGGATTAACAATATTATTTATTTCACCTCCAAAAATATAATATAAAATTTATTTTCATCACATGTAAATTATGACTATTTAATTCTTACATTTCTGTAGTTATTCGAGTTGAAGAGTATATAAATTATAAGGTACTTACACAAAATATTTTAAATTAATATTTCTTAAAAGCTACCAATATATAAGCTATATTGAAAAATATATTACTATATAATTCAAAAATATTTTAATAACAATAATTTAATATGTTATAATTAATTTACCATCATTATTAATATATTTAAGGCTTTTAACATTAAATACAGAATAAATATGATCTATTATGAGAACAAAATTAATCAAAATTAACTTTAATATTGTAAAAAAAAATATATTTACTAAAATTAACAATACAATAAGAACCTAATGATATTATGATTTATTCAATTAGGAATAAATATGAAATATTTTAAAATACGAGTATTAGTAATCCCTATTTAAATTAATATAATTAATTATATTACATAGATGTCCACATATTGAAATAATTTCATCATGTTATATAATTTTTATTTATTTATATTAAAACCATTTTCATATTTTCATTCGATTACCAATAATAATTAGAGGACAGATTTTAATGTCCAAAAAAACGAAAATTAAATACCTTTGAAAATTCAACTTAATGCGCAATGGTATTTTTAAACTTAAAAAATTACCTTTAAATTTGTTTTTAATAATGTACAGATTGTAAATTGTCTCTCTCGATAAAAATTAAAAAAAAAAAACTTAATGTTGAATAAATATTATTGAGCAAGGATCTATCTGTATTATTAGCCAAAATAAACCTTTTCCTATTCAACCATCATAATATAGAAATGGTGACTATTTTGATTTTATTGTCAATGAAAAATTCTATTATCATTTTTATCGATAAACTTCTATCACCCACTATAGTTTCAAATATGATTTCCATCTTTTTAAACATTATATTTATTTATAAGTTTTTTACTATCATTTATTGCAAATTAATTTACAGAGTTGTGATTAGCATACATAAGTACTATAAAATATAGTAATCTTAAGTTAAATCATTGGTATTAAAAATAAAAATAAATATAACTATATTGTAAATATCTTATAATTTGTTTATTTTATGTTTAAATTGTACGATGATTACTTAAAAAGTTAACTGGTCAAAAATAGTTATTACAGAATAACAGAAACGTTACACTGACCAAAAAAAGAAAAGTTGTCTGCCACGTGGCCGCCGGCGGGCATTTGATCATCTTTCGCAGCAGGCCACAGCCTTTTAAGAGAGTTATTCATAAAACGTTACTTTCGATATTTCTTTAAGCAATAGAATACTGTTTTACAATAATTTTTAATACCTAAAAATATCAAATCTAGGTAAAAAATATACCGTTCGATGTAAAATTGTCTTCTCTATGCAATGGTAATATTAAATGTATCATTACTTCAGCGCCAGCACAACAAGGTCTATTTGAAAATATATAAGAATGTGACAGCCCGCGGTTACTTGGCGTATAGATAATATGGTAGCGTGGCAGCCGACGGCCACATTTTTAGTGTTATCGCCAAAAGTCAGATGACCGTTGGCGGCCACGTGACTATCAACGTCTTAACAAAATCGGTTTCACCCATAATTTGTGATATAGTACAATGATTCCTTTGTAGTACATTAGTTCGTCTAATCAGGATGGTTTTGATTTAAATATTTAATAAAAAAATATTTTATACAAATACAAGGAAAAAATTATTTACTTAATTATTTTAAAAACTATTAAAAATTAACCATTAAAAGTTTAACTCAGAAATAATAAACGTCGTATTATATTTTTCTGTTAAAATGAATAAATTGTTAGATTATAGGTTAAAATAATATATAGACCACTGCTAAAATAGTTTTAAGCCATCGTAAATAATAATTGTATATATTTGAAGTTTTTAAACCATTCTTTATAGTAATAATCAATGTAAATAAAGTGAAATCTCTTTGCGAGTATAACGAACAGTCAGGAAACTATCAAAATTGTTTCTTATAGAGATTGGTTTTTACTTATTTAATGAAAATATTGTACATATTTTTGAAGACTTTTTATTATATCAACGCAAAAAACACTTTTAATTTTTTTAAATTTTGGCCAATAGTATTTTTCTGATGCCAAATTTTTCAGTAAGTTTACAAATATAAACTAAAAATTTTGTATACTAAAATCTTAACACCAAATAATTATAACTCTTTTTTTGACTCACAACAATTTACGTGTTATAGGTGGTACTATTGCGAAAATACTCTGATTACGACTGATATTGAATAAACACTGTATAAGAATATTTAAAATATTGATTTTTCAATTTTATACGTAAATAATCCAGACATTTTATTTTTGACTATAATATTTTTTTCAATTTCGTATTAACCTTGCAATTTAAAGTGTATCGCTTGTTCCGTTGTTGCTATCGGCGACGCTTTTATACTGTAAAATTAGTTATGTTTTAGTTAGAATTAATATTATTGTTCGCTATCAATAAATCGAAACAAAATAGTAGTGTCCGCGTCTGTAATAGAAAGAGTCTATTATAGATAAGTCAAAACATATTAAAATATCTATCTTTTTGCCGAGACATTATCATATTGTCCGTTTAAGAGTGATATCTGTTAAGTCAAGTTTTACTATAATATTAGGTATCATATTTCTGGTTGTGAACTACTTGCGTAAGTACATATAAATTATATCACTAGTAATTAAGCACATTGTTTATTTTTATTTTATTTAAATATTTTGTTCAGGTAAAAATAAAAATAACGTAACTTAGCTGCAGGCTTGTAAAACAATGGTAATACCTAGCAAATAAGATCATATTTCTATAAAAATCTTGTCGTTTGAGATTTAGATAGTTCATTATGTATTTGATTCAAATATTAATGTGATTAAACTAAATATGTTAAAATGTAAATATTTCTAAATTTATCGTATTCTACTTATTCAAAAGTTTTGCATAGTTTCCATCTGTGTACAATAAAGTTCACTTACACAGGGTATAATATATATTTGTTTTAAATCTATGTTTTATTTATATTGACAGTAAACTTTTGTTCTAATAGAATAATAAATATATATATATATATAATATAATTCTACTTATTACATACATATGCTGTTTACTTAAACATGTAAGATCTAAAAAGCGTACCAAAAGAGTACAGAAGGATCCTAGATATTGGCACTCGTTTCACTAGTGCATTGTCTTAATCCAGTCGTATTATGTTATTTTATTTAAATTTTGAATTCTAGATGATACTGATTTAAAAAAATATAAAATAAACATAAACATAAAATATTATAATAGAATAAATATCACCTATATAATATTTTATAATTTAAAATTCCTGTGGTTAAAATAAAAATAAAAATAAATATTTTCTACATTTATTAAAAATATTCAGAACGTCATAATCAACTTTGAATTAAAATTCCAAGCTTTATAATATTATGAAAACTTGACGAAGATTACATTAAATAGAACTAATAGAGAATTTTAACATCCCAAAGCAAAATTATTTGAAAAAAATAAAACCAATCGGTTATAAAAATAAAATTTAGACACATGAACCCAAAATACAATTTTTATGTACTAGATATTAACTTATGTGGAAATCTCTATTTATTTATGCTATTATAATAATACAACCAATATATTTTAAGCTACTTTTATACTAGGTATAGCTTAATTTATTATAATTTTATTATATTATATAAATGTAATAAAATATATTTATTCCTGAATTTATAAATAACTTACAAGTTAAAATCATGATATAAAAGGCGAACAAGTGGATACCGCTCTGTTATACAGATTTGAATATCTAGTGAGTCACTGTTATTGATATGTTAAATTTGAATTCAACGATATAATACAATTATATACAAAAACGATTCTGAGCCGAGACGACCTGTCAACCAGGCTCGTTGTCAGGGGGGCTGGCCCTATAAAAAATGTCAGTGACTCCAAACAGGCTCCCTTGATTTTATTTTTAAATATTTTAAATATTATAGCGTTTAATCGTCCCAAATCCTGAATATATATTACATTACTCCATATAATTTATGATCTTATAACAAAAATTTAACTCTAAGATTTGATTTTATAAATATTTGTCACTCGATAATTTAAAATAAAAGTAAGACAATAACACATCTAATAGATTGAAAACTAGAAATTCCAAATACAGTTATTCAACGTACACTGATAAACACAATTACAACAGGGGCGTCATTTGGGGGGATCAGGATGTGCGGTTGCACCGTTTAATTTTTAAATAATATACTAATTAGCCTACGCCCTTCATGCTTAAGATTAAATCTTCATAAATTTTATTTTCATTTTCATTTTGACACTTATCAATATTGGTATATTAATGCATTGATTCGGTCCATGAGATATATGGAAATAATTAAAAGCAGGATAATGCATACATATACGTACAAGTCGTACATACATATATCTATTTTATATGGCCTGCTTAAAACCTAGCACACCTAAAAAATAACCTGAAATGACGTCCCTGAATTATGGACAACATTACAATAGTGATCCTATATAACACAATAAACATGCTTAACAAAATAACAATATAATATTATTCTCTATTGAGTTTGAGTATTCATTCATTCAAAACACACAGCGTTGTAGACTGTAGTAGTTAACAAGGCATGATATAATAACTAAGATAACTTTAATAAGTTATTTTAATAATCAAAAAAACTTGAGAACCTAGAGGTAAGTACGATAATTATACATAGATACTTCAGATAAATTTTATCTACCAAAATTGTATTTACCTACATTTTATATTTACTAGTTATTATTTTAATCATTTCCTTATTAGTTAATAATCATTGTTAATAATGCATTCATGTAATTTTGAATATTCTAGCATTAGGTAATAGCACAGAATAATATAATAGGTAGATATTAATCCGTATTAATTAATAGATGCATGTTGGTACCTACTACATATTTTACATTTTTAAGATATTTTATTCTATGTATAATATTGTCAATAAATTTAAGTACCTATTTTATTTATTTTTATTACAAAAATGATTAATATTATTAGTGTCTTATTGCGTTATAATATGCATACTGTTAATCTCAGCACTCAAACTATATGTATAAAGTATAATATTATAAGTTATAACATAGGAGGTTATGTATACCCATTTTTGGACTTTTATTATTTACCATTTGGCGACTACATTATTTTAATAAATTAATGATTTTAAAAATTATAATAAAATAATTAACATCGTTACACATCATAAGTTATGTAATTTCGTTCTAATTTAAACTTTAAATGACTACATTGAATAAATGTGTTAGTTTATTTTTTAGATTTTTTGATTCTAATATTAAATACTTATAATAAACATTTTCAATCGTTACGAATAAAAATTTAAGGTTTTATTAGTTTTTAACCATAATATACTTGAAGTTCTTAAATGTTCGTGATTTTAAAAAATATTAACTTTAAATGTACATACAAAAAAAATATAACTATGTATTTTTAATATGTGTATACAAATATAAAAACAAATAAACAATTTATAAAATTTCTTGTATTATATTAAAAAAAAAATGTATCCGGTAAATATAAAAAAAAAAAAAACCAAAAGATTAGAAAATTTTAATTATCTATGAATAGCTTAAAAAGAGACAAAATATTTTTAAAACGTTACCATACATTGAAAATTATTATGAAAAGTATATTATGAATATAGTAAAAATTGTAAGGATCTATGGTAATTCAAATTATAAAAGAATCTATACTTTTATTCGTTTTAAATAAAAACTTTTTGAGGGTAAATAATTATTTGACAGATAAATTATAATATGTCAGTATTTGAATTTGCTAGACCTTTTTTTTTTTTTGTATAGGTTGTACAATATATTGTTTTCAATTTTCGCATCTTAGGTAAAAATATTAAAAACTCTACACGTATTTAATTACAAAATATTTTGTTAATTTTCATAATTTTGACAAAATTTCTTAAAATTCTAATTTTAACGTTCAATTTTTTTTATTATTATTACTTCTATTAATAAAAATAAATTAAAAACTTTAAGTTAAATTTTTATTGACATTTAAAAAAAAAAATAAAAATTATCAATTATTGGTATATATGTATACATCAACTTTATCTAAAGTAATTTTGAAAACGTATACATAATAAAAATGTCCTTCATATTTTAAAGCTATATTTCTTATCGTGCAAAAAAATATCATAATTTTCCAATGAGCAAACAATATTCTTTTTTTTTTTTCAAACAAATTCATTTCAATTTGAAACAGTTTTTATTTTTGAATTTTCAATACTAATGCTATATTTTCTTTTAAAATTTATGCATTTGATTTATTTCAATAATTATAAAAATATATCAAGTATAATACATTAAATAATAGAAATGTTATTCAATTAAAAGGTAATAGCTTACGATAATCTTAACTTTAAAATATCATTTAATCAATTTTTATTTTATTATTTTAAACATCTTTATATTATCCTACGGTTACATTACATAAGTCGTAAATTATAACACTTATACAAACAACAACGGTTTAGAATTTGAATTATTTGCGGACAAATCATTTTGAATACTTTGGGTAAGTTAGTTAACTAACCTGAATGTTTACGTATAATTTATACTACTAGATAGTTAAATCAAAATTAAATAAACGATATAGTTTTCAGATATCATAAAAATATAATAAAAGTAAGTATATCACACTTTTTATTTTTATTTTTTTAATCTATTTCAACCCGATCTCTAGAACGAAAGATTAAAGCGTTCGTAACAAAAGATCTGGATTTTGAAATTAAAGACGTCTATGGGGATTCCAAGACGAACGATTCAAGGTATTTTGAAAACTTCTCAAAAATTGTTTCCCATTTAATCAAGAGAATTTAAACTCCTGAACGCCATTTGATTTATTGATTAGAAAATATGTATTTACTCATCATAGGTACAATATTAATTATAAATATATACCAACCTAAAAACTAAAATTTAACTGCATTTTATACATTTATTATTAGATAAATAATAATAATTATTAGACTACATGAACTACTATTCTAATGTAATTTTATAATTATATCATAATTGCCACAAATTATTAATAATTCATTACATTTATGACTTATTAACTTAATAATAATAATAAATAATATTGTTGGCATATACTGAGTTGTATAAATCAACTAAACAATACAATAAATTAACATTTTAAGTATAATTCTTAGTTTTAATTTTAATTTTTTAAGAAAAAAATCTTCTAAATAACATCATCATTATCATATTTAAATTTTAAATATTTTTTAATTGTTCTAGAAATATCAAACGTGTTTATTTAAATAAGTAAAGTTATTAAATATAGTATAAGATACGTATTTTGTACACTATACGTCATATACATTAAACTGCATTGTTACTATCAGCTTACAAAAATATTCTTTGACAATAATATTATATCCAACAGGCTACACCATATTATTATTTACCAAGTATATGTATATAACATTATATTATTTAAACTTCTGTAATCATATCATATTCTAAATATCAATTTCTGAAATCTAGTTAGAAATGAAAATTTAAACCATATATACTAATAATAAAACTATAAAAAGCCAAGTACCAAAAAGTTTAATCAAATGTAAAACTGTAAAAGAAATACCTAATATTATTAAAGCGATCCCACAGAATACATTTACAAGTATATTATGATATTAAAAATAAGTGTCAAAAACTTAAAAATATTTCATACTAACCGATCATCCATTCTACGTGTAGAAATTTAAAATTGTATACATTTATTTTAAAATATTTTTTTAATAACATAAGATGTATACTATACGGTGTACGTACAGTAAACGCTGTACAATATTTAGTATATTATATATTATATAAATGTATATAAACTATAGATATTAGCGTTAATAAAATAAATTATATTAGATCCCTATTGTGAATAATGAATGTTAAATCTAAACGTTATACACATGTAAGCTACTTTTTATATACAATTTTGTTGCATAAATAATTTATGCAACATTAAAGTTTCAAAATAAAATAAATATCTATTTATTATTTATATTAATTAATTGCGCTATTAACAGAATTTTAACAATTATTGACAGAAATAAGAATATCAACATCTTTCAAGTTAAAATTTTTATTGATTTATCATAGTCAAAATTTAGAATTATTATAAAATACAAACTTCAAGAACCACAGTATAATTCCACAATGACCATATATAAGTACTTCAGTCAAACTTTGTAACACTACTTAACACAATACATATTTTAACAAGTTTGCGACTTCAATAATTAATTATTAACTAATTGAATATATATTCACAATTTATTTTTATTAAAATAATTAATTCACAAACGAATAACACAAAAAACATGAATTCACATATAAAATTACAGTTGACAATATTTTATATAAACTCAAATATATTTGTCTAAGATAATTTATATAATAATAATAATTGATCCTTGTATACAACTCAATTATGTTATTCGTCTATGTAGATATATGTAAATACGTAGGAATAGCATACATAAATAGTTATGTTTAAAAAGATTGAATAACAATTAGTTTTCTATAAATGTAAATTAATATTGAAATACGAGTACACTTCATAATACGTATAAAATTTTGATAATCCTAACTTTATAATTTAAAAACTTAACTTTAAATTAGTAATGTAAAAAAATATATTATTATACATAATAAAAGCCTACTAAATAAAAAAATAGTTTTAACCATGGATTAACTATTTATTGTAAGTACATTGAATCTTTAATAAAATGTATGTAATAATCTTCAAAAAATATTAAATATGAACTCAAAATTTAAAAAAAAAAATTTAGACAAGTGGATACCACTCTCCTCTACATTAAGTGCATTGAGTAGGTCATTATCATGATATGATAATTATTATGTTGAATTTTAAACCAATGATACTATTTTGTGTACGTAACACGATTCTGAGCGGAGTCAATGTATTTTTTTCCGAAAATATTACATTTATTATATTATATATTAAAACCATATTATATCAACTAAAAAACTCAAAATTTAAAAATATTTTTCAGTAAATACCTAATCAATAAAAATAGAACCATAGTATAAATAGATAATATCTTTAAAATAATCAAAAACGTCATTACATATAGTAAAATCCATGATTTACATCATGTTAATGTTGCAAAAATGAGTTCCAAAAATAATGTTTTTAGATTATAACAAAGTAATTAACATATTTATTTATCTTTAAACAAGTTTATTTTGTCTAAATTTTAACTTAAAAATAATTACCTTTATAAATTTATAAGAATGGTGTCTTCATAAAAGTTCTCACATTGCCTTCCTTAATCTTCAAAACCACCTTGATCTCATGAGTGTTTTAAATTGAGTTGATTTAAAAATCAACCAATCTAAATCACTACACACTACATTTATTTTTTGCATTCCTCCCTATTCTGAGTGTTTCTAGATAATATTCAAATTCTTACATCTCAATCAACTAAATACTTAGATCTAATTATTTACTGCCAGCTCATTTGGTCACACCACATCAAACCTAAAAAGTTTATCTTAAATGTACGTCTTCTATTACTTAAAACTATAATCATCAATATTAAGTACACTTAATTAAATACAAAACTTCTAATATATAAATTCTTATTTAAGTCAATGTAAATTTAGTCTACATTCTACAGCTCTGGGACAATGTTAAAAAATCAAACATTAACAAAATTCAAACATTTCAAAATAATATTCTTTGTGAAATCGCTGATTTATCACTTAACATCTCAAACCTAACATTATATGCCGATCCAAAAATCAAAACCATCCACGAAGAAACAGTAACCTTTTACAAAGGTTCCACTCTAGATTTCCGTCTCATATCAACACCCTAAAGTTTAACCTCGCTAATCTCACATTTCCTAGAAATCCTCCAAAAAAACTCAAAAAGAACTAGTTTAATGACCTACTTAAAGATTTAAATTAATAAAAAAAAATATATGACAAGTTAGGGTAGTGTTACCATTAGCTACTGAGTAATTCCTTTTATCATGTTACTCGTGTAAAAAAAAAATAATTCTTTATCACATATTCTTATTGTTCCTAAGAGAAATAAATAAATTCATTTATATTTTTATTCAATTTTATGGTTTTAGTATAAATTTCTTACAAGGAGTCTTGAATTAAATATTCAAAAATTTTATATAAAACAAAAGTTTTCATGAACCACAAAACAATTTGTATATTTTTTGATATTTTTCAATTAAAGAATTATCGACTTATGAGAATCTTCATTCATATTAAATTTTCAAGCATTTCTATCCAGCAAATTATTTTTAATACCTTAAATATATATTTTAGATTTATTATCAGATCCATATCTTGATGACTTTGATGTAATTCAAATAATATATTATTGTTAAAAGAAGAAGTATTTATGAAATTTTAGTTAACCCACTCTGTGATACTTTTCTTTTTCTATCGATATCCTGTAGCAAACTTGTAGCCTAATCAAGTATTTGAAAGTAGCCTATAGAAATATTTTTAAAAAAATATAATTATTTCTAAGATATTTTAATTTTTTATAACTAAAATACGTAACATAGAAAGCAAAAAAAAAAAAAAAAGGTCATTAATAGCATTTATTTTGTATATAATGAAATAGGACATAAGTTAAAATTCTATACCTATACCTAATGCAATTTGAAAATTTAGTGCGGGCCAGATAAAAAAGGCTCGCGGGCCGCCAGTTGCCCACCTCTGATCTACACGAATGCAACATTTTACTAATGTGATACACTAAAAAATATTTATCGAAGAGTATAATTATGTTAACTTAAAGATAATGAACGTTATCATTTGATAAAGGTTTGAAATCACATCATTGGCAATATTCTAAACATTTCATTAATTTAAGTAACAGAATTTTAACTATTGCAATCTATTTCATGCATAATTAACCTATGTTCTAGAGATATTAAAAGCATAATTTATTAAATTTTATTCATCATTTTCTAAGAAAAAAATCTGAATACAAAACTACTGAAACCAAATTTGAGTATAAAAATGTTTAAACAAAAATTATAAATAGAATATAGGTATTTATAATAAATAGTGATACAGTAATGTATAATATTAATTTTAATATACTATAGTGAAAATTTAAAAATATGTTGTAGTTTTGTGCATGTAACAGCAACAATTAAAAAAAAAAAAAAGTTAATTAATTAATATTGTAATTGAATAAAATATTTAATGTAAGTAAGAAATGTTTTGGAAAAAATGTAAAGTTTTGTATTAAAAATAAATAACTTATATTTTCATAAAACAAGGAACATACTAACATTTGTAAATATAAAACATGATATAATACTGTCATAAATTATAATAAATTATCTGTCAGCAACAAATTTAGGGATACAAAATGAATATTTAAAAGCATACCCAACACTAAAATTTACAATTATTCAAAAATTCAATTCCAACAAACACTATAACTATTAACCATACATATATGTCATTTTAACTAATTTAATTTAAATTAGTGTTTAATGATCTTCATACTAATCAAAGTATAAGATAATCGAATGTAAAATTATAAAATACAATTATAATAGTTTTATAAATTATTAATAATATTATAATAATTATAATAATTCCGGCTACATATAAAAATGTTGAACATAACATGTAATTTTAACAATATCTGTGTACAAATCATTACACCGATAGATTACTATATATATTCCAACAGTTTTAAAAAGCAATAAAATTTTATATAGTCATGGACTCATTATAATATTTAATAGGATTTCCCCTTTTACTTAAAGCCATGAACATACTGAGAGCTTAATAATAATAATGCTTTAAACAAATATTTTTTTTTTTTATGTTTGAAATATAAAATGTATTACAAAAATATTAAACACTTAATAAAAATATCTAATGATTTTGATGAAATTCTCGGGAATGAAAAGTATAAATTTTATAATATATAAGATATTTTATACCAAACTTTTTATATTCAGTTATTCAAATTTACTTGTAATATCATTTAATATTTACTTATTTACCCCAATATTTTTAAATAATTTAAATGTATTGTGTATAAATTAATAAAAATTAACATATTTTAGTTTATTTATAGAACTTTAATACCTGCAGTTACGCATTGAACTGATTAAAATAGGGTTTGGTTTTGTAATATAGTATCTACTAAATTCTGGTTGGTAAACCATACTATTAAAGTAATATTTTATATTCTTTTAACCACCTAGAATATGTTGAGCGACATACTAAAATTAATCTATTGTAATAAAAACAAAATTAAATATCTACTAATATACTTAGACTAAAATATAATAAAATATCATATTATCAAAAAAGTATAAAGTACCTAAAAAGTTTAAATAAATTATTTGTATCTCAAATTCCACTTATTATTTTAGACTAGACACTGGGTATCTTTTTTTCAGCTAATACTTCCTTTGGTAAACTAAAACCAATACAATTTTCTTGCAGCATCTCTATTGATTGGAAATTTAATCAAAATAATTGTTTCAATAAGATTGTTTTTAATTTTTAAAAACTATTTTTTTAAATTAAAGACTACCACAAATTAATAATAAAATGTAATAAAGCAATACTTTACAAAATCTAGATACATTTTTGATGAAGTCAAATCTTATTATTTTTTAATTTAGTAACTTCTGTGATTAAATAATAAAACAAACCATATCGTCAACTGTTGTTGTTAACGTAAGATATGTATAGATGTATACAGTACGTTATAGGTACTTATAACTAATAACTCACCAATTATCAATATTTTCATTTTTTTTTTTTTTTTTTTTGAAACTTTATTAAAATTGTTAAAAAATTAAATGTCTTACGAATTGATTTAATTACTTGTATTTATTTCTCAAAAAATAAAAACTTAATAGACAATAGGCATATCATTTTACTAATATTTACTTGAAATAAAAAAAAAATAAATAACCAAATAATTCTTTATAAAATTTAATGTGAAATATAAAAGTATTAAAATAAAATAATAAATGTTTAGAACATACAAAGTTTGAATATATGTTATAAGCATACAAATATAAGAACCGCTTAAACCAATACATCACAATATTTCTTTATAAATCTAAATTCTCAACGAATGACAACATTTATTTATTTTTCAGTAAAAGTAACTTAATAAGTGTTTTTAATTATTAGACATACATTTACCACATGTCCAATATTTCGTTTTCAACAGACATAAAAACCAAATGGTGTTTGTTTAATGACCCAAATACGGTCAAAGAACTTAGGTTAAGAGTTATTTTGCTATGGACAAAGTACAAGAGTTTTCGAGTGTTATAATTAATTTGAAGCTGATTAAAATTAGAAGTTTTTCTAACATTTTAATTTTGGAACATATTTATGTTTTTTATAACATACATTTTAATAATATCCATTTATGAAAAATATTTATTTTTCTAATAGAATAGCTGTAAATATATATTAGATTCCAATAGAAGCATATTATGTATTGTTTTACACGTATTTCCCCCTCTCGTTCTCTGATTATATTATAATGGAGTGATTTTCAAATTAGGGAGAAGTAAAATATTTATTTTAATATATAGCTAAGAAAAAATAACTAATAATTTTGATTAAAGAGGGTTTGATAGTTTCACATTAAATTTAGGGGGGCCCATGACAAAAAAGTTTGAGAAGCACTGTTATAAAATACTTCAACATTTATTCTTTTAATACCCAAAATACAAACTAGATTCAATTTGCTATGAAAAAAAAAAAAATAAATAAAATATTAATCTTTATACATAATTATATTAAGATAATATTTTCTTTAAGACTTAGAATGTATTTACAAATTATAACAAAACTTAAACAAAATTATTCTTCTAAAAAAACAATCAGATATCTCCAAGTATATTTTATTTTATTTTCTTCTAGTGTTTCTGAACTAAAAGGATTTTGTAAATCAGCCGATTTCAATATGTCTTGATATCATATAATTGACTTTATAATGCTTTTACATGCCAAAACACTAAACATTGATCCTAAAAGTTTTAATATCGTTTATCTAGATATTGTATATATTTCAAACAAGCAAGAATAGTAGTGTGGTGAAGAAGTAATCGAGAGGCGACTATTTAGACTTTCAACGGCAGAGGGTAGGTGAATAATGCCCATTGGTGATATTTATTAACTAGTATTTTTATAATAACTACGTCAAGTATTATATATTATAGTTATAAAAAGATGACAGTGAAAGCCTTTATCGTATTTTAAGTTTTGTAAGGTAGGTGAAATATCAGACTTGCCACTGAAAAATTTCAAGTTCACCCGTTAATGAGCACGGATGAAATTTAAATTCAAAACAACACTCTATAGATGTAAAATTTCAATGAAAGATAGTTTTTTTTTATCAATTTTTTTACTTCCCAATCAAAATGCTTTCAAACATAAACGTTTTACCTTAATAGATATTATATGCAGTTCATAAATAAACTATACGTAAACTTTTATTTTTATTTTTTATAAAATAAAAATTTTAAACAAGATTCTATAATATAACTTACATATGATTTTACATATAATATGAAAAAAAATGATTTTTAACTTCACATAAAAATTATAAAATAATTATATTAAAACATTGATTAAATATAAGTAGATAGATAAGTTAAATTATCTATTTAAACTACATGAAATGATTCGTTATCAATTATCATTAAATATCTATTGTTTAATCTATTGGTTTATATTTTGTTGCAATGTGTAACTATTTACCATTAAATATTAAAGTGTGACCAATAACTACAATTAATTAAATACATATTAAAAATAAATGTATTTAATTGGTATAAAATAAAATTTTATTCAAAATATTTTACCAATAAATAACTGACAAAAATCAAAATGTTTTTATGTAAATATATTTATTTTTTTCATCTTAGAGTATACCTATTATTTAACTTACAGAACCATTAAACTCCAGTATCAAAATATTGTCTACGAGCGAGCACATGTTTAAAATGTCGTTGTCATATCATCGTTAAAAATATATAGAAATGACTATCAATTAAACTTTATATTATAAGCACGTGTATTTTACGTGAAGGTATTATAATGATAATATCTTAAAAGTTCAATGATATAAAAAAAATGTGATTTATTTTTTAACTAATTAGATAAATATTTATAAAAAAAAAAAATAATAACTAAATTTATTTTATTATTATTATTATGCTGAACAAATACATACTTGGCGCCACTCTATGTAAACGAAAATCAACTCGCATCCGGGGAGAGGCGATCGTAACCGGACCAGCGGTGGCGAATGAACATGCGGCCAGATCACACGATAGCCAAGCGGCACATGAATCGGCCAAAAAACAGGAGACGGCGGTGACGTATGAATGCGTCCCCCGGTGGCGGCGGCGACGATTACTTTGGGTCATGACGACCAGAGGGCGTCCAAGGTGGGGAGGAGGATCGATCCTGAATCTGACAAGAGGTTTTGCCAGGAGTAAACCGTTTGCCGCCCTGTCGTCGCCGCCTCTGCCCTTCACTAGCTACTACTACACCGGTGCATCTTGTGTAATTGTGTATCGGACTTTTGTTCGTGTGCGTGTATTATTATAGGAGTGCGAATGTGTGTAGCGTAAGACTATAGTGCATTATTCTCCGAGACAATATGGTATCCGTGACATTAAAATCTAACCCCAGGGAAAAAAAATGATAAAAATGTTTCAAATAAATTCCGTTGTTGTGTGTAAAGGCCGAGGGAAAACGATACTAGTAATGGATAGCAGATGGACGCAAGTATATAGGTAATATATTCTATATAAAACTAAACATACCCGACTCGCTGACTCTCCAGAATAGTCAAATGGAAAGTGCGAGAGGTAAGCGACACGATGGGTGTTTTTCTTTTATACAACACATATATAATAGTTTCAAGTTTGGTCTATCTAAACAAGAATCTATAGATATCATGTACAATTTAACTTTAAAAGTATACTATTAATATAATCTTTGCATAACGTGAATTGAACTTGACAGGAAAAACATGAATAGTGGTACGTGGATGTTTATTTAATATAAATCAGTACCTGCCATAAATTTAAAATTATATATTTTAACCGTAAAAACAAAATTATTTATTTAAGTACCTCAAAAGTTATAAACCAAAACTTTTTGTACGCTATAAAATAAAAATAATTTATATAAAATTAAAACTTGATCACTCAAAAAGTCAAAATATACTTACCTTATTTATTTTTAAAGCTTCAAATTAAAACTATTACAGTATTATATTACACGAATTTTAAATGACGACATTTGCTTTTAATAGTTCTCGATCAAACGTTAAAACAAGTAAATATACCAAAAAATAATACAAATGTTTAATTAAATATTAAATTATTATGTTCAATATTTAAGTATAAAATAGTGTAGATATTCAGTTTTTTAAACACGTTAACGTAAAAAATAGAAAAGTTTTAAATGGCATTTCTCTTTATCTTAAAGAGCAGGTAAAGACAATACAATTTTTAAAAAAAATCCTTTTTACCTTATTTGACACATGCCTTCAACTTTTCAAAAGAATTTTTATTTTTTTTATTTTCATCAATAAGATGAATTAAAATATTCAAATGAAATTCTTATTTTTTTTTTTAACCTTATTTAGAAATTTGTTAGTTTATAATATATCTACATTTAACATATTAGTATTTGTTTTTTCGTTCTCAGTTATTTTAATAATAAATCTAAGAATGTATCATTTGTATTATGTGGTGCATAATGTTTTATAACTATTTAGTTCTTATGATTGAAAATAGCTACTTAATTTACAAAATATCTTGTAATTAATAGTTATAAATTACCTATTTACAGATACAATTTTTATAACTTAATATATCAAAGACAAGTGGCTAAATTATCACAACTAATTGTCATATGAAAATATAATTTATTTAATAATTAATTATATTAATAAGTTAATCAAAAATAAAAAAAAAAATTTAAAAAAATTGTACCACAGAATATTATGAAAAAGTAAATAAAACGGCATCTAGAAGACATATAGGCACTACATTTTATGAAGACTCATGTTGATTATGATTATTCTTGTGTTAACGTAATTGTAAAATATTTATGAAGGAGAATTTGGTTCATAGCACGTGCACAAAATAGCAAACAATTTAAAACTCTTAATGAAATAAGAATATAATATTATACAGTATTAAGATACAAGTACACAACGTGATTTTAAATATTTTAATGTTTAACTAACATTACCCCGTGATTCCTTAAGAGTCAAGTTCCAATTATTAATATATACACTTACCCAATGAATGCAACAATAATGCAAATATCTAATGAACAATGACTATTATTAATAAATGTGATAAAATTGGAATAGATACTATTATAATATTTGAGTTATTCATTTGAAATTTGAATTTATTTTATTTTTTTTTAACTAACACGTTTTTAATAGTCTAATATTATTTATAACTACGCATTTGTCCATGTATAATCACCCCACCTAAAAAAAATGATCATTTAATTAAAAAGCACTATTTTGAACATTAGTGACAATCATAAACATTTAAACTTCATAAAAAATGTAGTTATCTTAAAATATATTAAAATTTAAAATTTAATTACTTAAAACTATTACATTACACACTATAAATATGTATCTAATATTTACAATATTACAATATGTATATAAACAATTAATAAGAAATAAGAAATTTAAAATTAATAATGGTATACATTTGTAAATACGATTTAACCTTGCATTAAGCTAATAGTTCGAATTAAACCTTAAATTAAATCTGATTTAATTATTTTTTTAAGTATAAAACACATAGGTTTATAAATAAAAAAAAAAAATGTGTTGTAGATACTTATTTGGTTCTTATATGAATCACTAAAATTATTTTAAATTATTGTTATTCAATTGAATAATTATTTAAATATTTGATATTAGTATTATAATTTTAACGAATGATAACTATTTATTGTGAAATTATTATTTATAAATTCTAAAAACTTTTAATAGACGATGAGACTAGAGTAATTTATACCTATTTACTATCGAAAAATTGTTACTTTATTATATTGGCATCATATATTATCTAGTACCATGTACAAATATATAGGTAATATAAAAATACCAAATAATAAGTTTATGATACATATTTTAAAATACTTATGATCTGTGATACTATATTATACATTCAATACCTTTTAAGTATTCTTCGACTTATTATTTGTTTCATAACCAGATATTTTTCCAACACATAATCAAAATCTTATAAACACAAGTACACAACATTGTTCTGATAAAACAAACTTTAACATTTATGCATTATAATTTATAAAATATTCTATTATCAGTTTAAACATGATACCAAAGAATACCTATTAAAACAGAATAGTGTACACACAACTAAAACGAATAATAGTGATAAGTTATTAACTTAAGTAGCAAAATCATTTTAAATTGTCTTTTTGAATACACAATATTACGAGTATGTGCAAGGCACACCTAATTATACTATAGAAATCTATGCTAAACATAAAGTATCAGCTAAGATATTATAACTATAGACTCCAAATGAAACTATGTATAATTCATTGCTTTTTAAATATCGTAACATTTTTATTTTATTCATCCGTTGTTTATTTTTAGTGTCAAATAATCACATCATGACATAAGTATATGTACAAACATTAGCATATATATATGAACGTACATAATTAGGTATCAAAGTGTTGATTCAGTATTATGACAAAATAACAAAATAGGGTAAAATAAATGAAATATCATTAAGTTAAATAAAACAAATAAATGAGCAATGAATAAATTACAAGTCAATTGGCTATTTTACGGACTATATATACATAATGATTAAATTTAGTGTTATCTTATGGGCTATTTTATTTCTCCTTCCTAGTCATCTAGTTAGATGAATAGTAATTGATAATGAACGGGTATAGTTCCCATATCTATATTATATCTCATAATTTGTCACTATTGCATCTATTCAATATAAACTATAGCATAACGTTGAAAAAAATGTTAAGGTATATAAAATTAAAAAAATTATACTCGAACAGTGAGTAGATAATATTTACCATCATTCATCACCGGTCATTCAAACACTAGGGTCAACAAAATACAACGTAATTCGTTGGTATTATATTATAAATCCATGATATTAGGTAGGTACTCATTATTTCTATTATATTGGAGATTACAGAGTAAGCAAATAAATATATATATACAGAGTGATTCACCAAGCACGTTCGCCCCTTTTTTCTTCACCAAATCTGTAATTCAAAATCTAATTTTTGGAATTTTTAATAAATATACTTAAAGACCATATTTTCAAATTTTCGAAATTTTTAATTTTACCTAAGAAATATCTTGCAAAGCTACAAACTTTCTTTTTTCAAATTACAATCTTCTTTTATACAACAAACTATTTAGGGTATAATATTTTTGAAAATATTGACATTTTAATACAAATGAATAGTTTTTGAGTTCTTTAATTTTATTTACTAAGAATATTAGGTCCATGATAATAGGTTTGAAAAATATAATGACTATGATGATATAAAATTTTTAATAATTTTAAAAAAAAAATTATCCGCTTAATAACTAACAACAAAAATTGAAGGGATTCTCATTTGAAAAATAGAAGTTTATATCACCACATAAAACTTCATAAGTAGTACAAAAAACCTTAAATATTTGTTTATATGAAGTATAAATTTATTTAAAAACTCAAAAAATCATAATTTGAATAAATTCATTATTAAATGAAAAATAAAAGTGAACATGGTTTGTAAATCACTCAATGTATAATCGGTTAACCTCAATGACCCTTTTGGACTATTTCATGTTCCTCTATTTCTCTATTAAATTTCAAACATCAGTAATCAAAGTTTGTGGTTATTGATTTTTCACTATTAGGCTCATAACATAATTACATGATAGATCATAAGACAATATGTATAAATAATCAGGTCATTAAATACTAATGCAATTGGCCAAATGGAAAAATACTGGATTTCATGTATCCCAAAATTTGTTAGATAATATTTTTTTTTACTTTTAACTTACAAGAACATTATACTAATATCGTTTTCATTGACTACTTTTGCGCGTTGTATTGCTACAATATACGTATTGCGAGTAATACTGCTAGTATAGTAATGTAGTATGTACCTACCTACTAAAATACCACGTTCCATAATAAATTAATTTTTCTTACCAGGGACGTGCTCAGGAATTTCAAATAAGGAGTAAAAATAATATCTTAAATCAAGCCATCGGTAGTTACTATCTGAAGCATTTTAAATATTTTATGAACCAAGAGTATATGTATTTAATTTTTAATTTTTAACCACCTATCACTCAAAAAAATATACCATTAATCGCGTTCTGCAATTCTACAAGTAAAACTCCTTGTCTAAAGGTAATTATTATTTAAAAATAATACATTTAATAACATAAAATATATTTTGTGTGATTTTTCTAGATAACTTTTATAATGTCTTTGTGGTTAAAAAATTAGTCAAGTTTAAAATTATTTTATTTTATTTTTTAATCATGTATAACTTTTTCAAATATAAATATTAAAAACGCGTATGATAAAAAACAACGTTCATCTTTAAAAAACTATAATATAATGACAAGCTATTGATTAATGAGTATTTTTTTTTTTTTATTTTTTTTTATAACCTAACTTTGATATACTTATTCTCTTCCACTAACTGTGGAAATTTAAATGTTTGATAAAAAAGAACGTTTTTAATTTAAATTAAATACTTACCAATTTTTTACGAAATTTTAAATGATTATTTTGATCTTTCATGTTTGTAATTGTATAAAATGTTAAAAACTACAATACAAGTGTGTAATTCATAAATTGCCTAGTCATTATATCAAATGACAAGCATTAAATAGACGACGTGTTAGTTATTCAAATTAGTAATAATTTTGAAGTGACTGTTCATATTATTCATTAGCGAATAGCAGACAATTAATTATTTATCATCTGTTGACTTTTACTTATAAAAAGTACAATATTGTTCTATATCTTGATAACATATAATTAAAATTAGTCATAAATTAATTTTGTTATTAAAAATAGCATTTATGCTATTTTTATAATAAAATATCATGGATAAATTAATTTTACTACTATTAAATCAAATAAAAATAATTTATATACTATGCACACAATTTTATCAAAAACCAAATTTTTTACATTATTTAGTATTTATTACAGTAAATATTTTAATTGTAGATAACTTTTTAGTGATTATATTTTAAAAATCATCTTAAGAATATTTATTTATTTGTGGAGTTGGGATAGTTAATTTTTCAGTGCACTGCCAATTTAAATAGTAAGCATTCGAAAATAACTGTCTTTAAAATATACCTACATAAAATTATTATTAAATTAGTTATACTCACAAATGATACCCAACTACAGAATGTATAAATATTTTATAAATTATAGATACATATAACAATTAAACAAAGTATAATTCAAATATCTTACGATAAAATTATTTCTTTAATTGTATGATATAAATCATTATAGAAAAAATTTATCATTAATTGAAGAACCAATAAACCTGTTCTAAAATAAAATAAAATTATTTAGCTTAATTACATAATATACATATTTTGTTAAATAAACATTATCTAGGTAAAATAAATTAAATATATAGATAGGTTCAAGTTCAAAAATAAATATACATAGAAAGCTATTCTTCATTGGGTGAACACTTTTTTGATGAACTACTGAAGTGTGTAATAATTTGTTACCCTATTAAACTTGTAAAGTGTCTATTACTGTACTTTAAGAGTGATTTTTAAAAGAATTTATAATGTATAAGTATAAAAAAGAAAAAGTTAATAGTTAAAAATAATTATTTATTTAATAATTACACATCTTTTAATAAAATTAATAATATACTAAGTTCAACAAAATTATAGTCATTGTATAAATATTTTTTGTGATTTTAATAAATAACTACCTAGCAGTTTTACAATTATAACACACTCGCAACATCTTCTGTAAAACCAGAGTTCACTGCTTAATCAAAAATAATACAATATAAAACTTTTGTTATATTTTTTTGCCTCCACAATGATAAAATTATAAATTAAATCTGTAAAAGTAAAAGCAATAACATATTATAAAAGATTCCACAATTGTCTAGCCTCTCATTCCAATCCCCTAATTAAAGCTCTCTCAACAAATGTTATTTCTGGTAATCCTCCTAAGCGCTTAAAGTGAAATTGGTGTAGAGATCTTTTAACTTAATTAAGAAAAATAAATTAAAAATAAAAATAAATTAATATAAAATAATCACTTAAAATGTTCATCATTGAGTGGCTTCTTTTATTAAATATTCATGTAATTTATATTATTTTAGCTAATACTCTTATTATGTTATTAAGAAAAGACTGTATATATCATATCAATAAAGGAAAAAAAATTTTTTTTTTGTATCTTATAAAAAAATACAACATTTATAATCAATAACTATAACAAAAAAAAAAGGACTTGATTAAATGTAGTGTATTATTATTTATATTTTATTTAAATAATATTTATAAATATTCCTATGAAGTTGCAATTTATTTATTTATAATACAGTTATACATAATAAGTATAATAGTTCAGCTAACAGTTTCATTATTTAAATAAAAATAAAATAAACAAAATTTTGAACTTAAACGTTAACACATAAATTACAATTAAAGACAATTTTATTTTAGACAAATTATATTATTCAATAGTTGTATTTTATTATTATAGTATTCAATCATGCTTAAAAATGGCGTCATATTATTCGTTTGAACATCGATTTAAATATAATAATTTAGAACCTATAGAAGGAGTCTAATTTATTGGATCTATTGTGCTTTTTTCTCATTACTATGTAGATATGTAATACATATTCTAACTGTATTAGTATTATAATGTTTACATTTTGCGATATACTAAATTATTCATAACTTTACTTTCAAACTAATATCATGCAACAAAAATACAAAATATAGTTTACAATACAAGTATTTAAAAAAAAAAATGACCAAACAAAGAATTTATTTAACAAATTAATACAAAATTAAACTTATAAAATTATATTTAAAAATTGATTATAAAATATTATAATTTTTTATTTTTTATTTATCATAGGTATTAAAGTTTAAAAATAATTAAATGTAAATTTAAAATTACAAAGTATTACAAGACGTCCTCTTCACGTATCATATAACTTTTATTACCTTATAACTTACTTTATTATTTATTATGTATGAATGATTTTTTTTTTTTTATTCTAACAAAAGATAAAAACTGAAAATTTATTTTTGATAAAAAATCAAAAAATCAAAAAAAAGAAAATTAAATTTTTATTCAGATTTTTATTATTTATTAAGGTTGTTTTATTTTATTAAACTATACTTGTTAATATTATTATTTTCTTTATTTTTTACTTTAAATAAATATATCATTATATAATATATAACTATAAATATTAAATGTTTTTGGTAATTTTAATATAATAACTATATACACATAAAAAAAAAAAATAAATAAATAATATTTACAAAAATGTATAACATATACAATAACTAGTAACTACATTACTACAATTTAATTTACTCGACACGTTGATATTTAATCTATAAACATATATAATTTTGAATGAATCAAAAATCATAAATTAAAATTTGATTTGATTTTAAAAATGCTGATGACTAATTTAAACAAAGTCTAACAAACCATCAAATTCACACCTATAAACTGACGCACCTATACAAAGTTTTGTCCTTATGATTTTTCAAGGTTTCTGCACGTATTAATATTCATGTACTAAATTATAAAGTATTGTTAAATAAGTACAATATAAGATCAATACCTCTTCCGGAAGAAAAATATATTTGAATCATATACTAAAATAGGTTCATATCACGACAAAACCACCAACATTTATTAAGTATTACTATTATTTATAAATACTAGTGTTTATAATCAATAGTATTACCTAGCAAGGTAGTTTAATATTTTTTTGCACAATATATTCTTATATTTTTTATAATATAATATAAATATGTGTCCATGCATTTTTTACTTAAATTTTCTATTGATATCTCATATACGAGTAATTTTGTATATTAAATAACATAATTCTGCTTTTAAGATACAGGGATAATTTAACTTTTAAATTAAATTTATTTTACATACAATATTTAATAATATTTCAAAGCGTTATTTCTATTACATTTTTCTAAAAATGTAAAAAAAAAAGTTAATATTAAGTCTAATTCATTTACACTATTCCACTACGACATTCTAAAATTTTAAAACAAAATTGTACATACAAGAAAATAAATCATTTATTATATGCATAATAGGTTTTATTCTAAAAATAATATTTATGTCTCTGACACGTAGTATATTATAGCAATTGTTATTATGATAAACCAAACTAAATTTCGAAAATTAAAAAAAAAAAAACTTTAAACTTGAGAATGAAACTGATATCGTACGATTAAAACTACAAATTAAACGTATATTTGTAACAAGATATTGCAATTCATGTTTGTTATAATTTATTAGTTACCTATAATTTATGGTCAAATGCATGATATAAAAAAAAATTTGTTTATTTTATAAAATTATTCATTTTACTATATAATGGTTCTTTAAGATAAAAAGTATAATTTTCTAATTGAAATATTTTTATCAATAGTAAAAAAAGTATCATGAACTCAACTAGCTTTGTATTAACCAACATATTAGTAAACCACATACTCATTACCCATTAGTTAAAGTTATTCTATTCTATCCAATATGTTCAATCAACATATTTAATCCCACCCCACTTAATTAATTTTATATTTACATCCCTCTGTAATAAATTACATATTTTTCCTTCCTTACTTAGATTTATACTTTAAAAAAGTACTATCTTTTATTCATTTTTATTTTCGTTAACATTTTTATATTATAATGGTATTAACACATAGAGCTTAATTTGTTCATTTTATCGTTTTAAAACACTCTGTTCACTACACTTAGGTACTATGTTTTGAGAAAAATATAAAAAAAAATAATAATAAATATTTTTATAAGCTATATAAATAAAATATTGATTCTATTAATTCTATAATATTATTTCTTAATTTTTTACAGACTTATGTGCAAACGTACAAAATAACATACATTACATAGTCTTATAATATTGAATGTACATAAAAATAAAATATAAAGTGAGCATGATTATTCATGCTCACTTCATTGATCACATGCTCATTCATAGACTACAATGTTGTATTATTATTTATTATAACACTAATCTGTAGGTGATAGTTTGTCTCATTAATAGCAAAATTTGTATTTAATTCTTCTATAGTTGTACAAAAAGGGATGATTATAGAAAATGAAGTAATAAAAATAAATCTCAATTTTTTTTTTTAATTTCTTAGTTATAATTCATCTAGTTCTAATCTTTGTATAGATAATTAACAACCATACAATTAATTGTGAATATATACTGAGTGAGGGTTAATTCAATTCACACATCAAGATTTCATATCACCTCTATCATCAGTGACCCATATATAAACATGATATGCATACAATTACCAAGTATAATAAATATTCATTTATTTTCCTTTTGTTCTAGTTATAGGTAGTGCCGCAATCACCGTAAGTGCAGGTGGTGCGACACACTCAAATTTATATACCCATGCCCATACATTGTACATTTTATCAAGCATTTATTTTTTTCAAATATATTATTATATTATACAAAACCTAAGAATACATTTTAACAACGACAACAAATATTTTAGAATATTGTATATTTTAAAAATATACAGTTCCCGAAAATGTATTATAACATAATTACTAAATATTATGGGTATTATTAAGTTTTTTAATAAAAATAAATGTTTATACAAATTCATAATATGAAAACCACCCTTTCCATCCAACACTGCACGTCTTGGTTAAGAAAAGTAATAACAATTTTTGATACCATTATGTATTTTACAGTGTGTTTTAATTTGCTCAGAAGTCAGAACATACGTTCTGACCACCATACACATAGGTGTATCCTCTGAAATAACATGCAGATGTTGATCAGAATAACTGGTATGAATTTCGCCAACATACGCGCAGTGTCCGATTTATCGAAAATACAGAGAGATGTTATACTTCACAGAGGCTTTAGATTATTGTCCTGGATTTTTTTAATTTCATAAAATAATGAATTACTAAGAAAATTGAACGATGATAAAAATAAAAAGTATTTTAAAAAGTTACCTTCATCCGTTTATTTTAAAATTAAAATTGTTATGGACTTAGTTTTATCCCCACTAATGACTTAATTTAAAAAACACGTAGGTCATACGACGGTCATAAAGTTCTAGCTTAAAGTGGAATGTTTTTTTTTTTTTTTAATCCATTTTCACTTTTATCAAAAACCAAAAAAATATATACAGTGAAACCTCCCTTAACGGACACCTCTAAATAGCGGACGTTTTTTCGTTGACGGGGACATTTTCACTATTTATGTATAAGAAAACCTCTAAATACAGGACACTCTAAAAAAACGGACACTTTTATGACACTGATATTAATAATTTTTATCTTAAATTAAGAATTATTTTGGAATACCTAAATAAAAACCTCAATTATTAAATTATCTTATGTGTACATTATTAAACTGTATATAAAAATCTTATCTTATCCGTTCAGTCATTGAAATATTATCGCGTCAACGAAATATTGTAACTAATGCATTGTCCTATGTGCGTTTAGTTGTAGTGATGCCAATATACAAACGTTCATTGTAGTGCGCTATGGCCAGCAAAAGAAAACGATTAACACTAAAAGAAAAAATAGACATTCTGGAATTTCGAACATCAAATACAAATATGGGCATTCTTGGGCATTTCAATCTGGGCATTTTTTAAGATGTATTTAATTAATGCAAAAATAAAATAATTTAGTTAACTGGTTTTTTTTTATAAATGTTAGTTTTAGCATGTATTTAATTAATGTAAAAATAATATAAAATAAAATTATTGAATTATTTATTTATTGAAAAAAATGTTATCCTCTAAATAGCGGACAAATTTTCGGCGACCGACAGTGTCCGCTATTCAGAGCTTTCACTGTAGTTAATGCATTAAATGACTTACAATTAACATTTTTTTTTTTTTTTTATGGGTCCTTCAATATAAGTAGCTGCACCCTGACCTTTAAAGATTTATACCTGGCATTTTTTACGCTTTACATCCTTGAAAATAGGTAATCGTAATAATTTCTGTCGTCTTCGGCCAGACTAACTGGCTTACACGTAGTAATTGCCAATATTTTTTCCACAGCTATTGTATTTGTTAATAAAACTATTTTTGCGCTATCGTCCACGAATACATATCAAACTATAGTGGGTGCAGTTGAAAGAAATTCGACCACAACACGAGTCTTGTACATATTTTATTAACGAACCTCATAACCTCTAATTCAACAAAACATGTATACTGTTTTCAATTGTACGGTTAAAGGGATGGTTTTATTTCTGCAGCCGACTAAAAGCAGCCACTGCAGCAACATTCACATAAAGCAGCACTGGCTCTATTTTTGCAGTCAACTGCACGCAGTTGAATAAATTTTTGGTATATCACCAATTAACCTATCATGAAATACATTGTAATACCTTAACAAATAATTGAAGAAAATAATTGCGATGAACAAATCTTAAGTTTCTGTTCCTAGAGTCAACAAAAAAAAAAAAAAATTGCATGATGAGTTTATTTTTTATAGCTAGACTTAAAGAAGGGAGTTTCAAAATCTAATTACAAAATATCTTATTGAAATTTACGAAATTATACACGTGTCATCTCTATCACTCGATAGTTTCTCACGGAGAAATAAACAATTTTATTTATATGTTACAGTGACTGTAATGAACATTATTTAGAATTATTGCATTTACATAAATATAATAAAATATGTACATGCAATGTGCAAACATATTTTATAAAAGCCAGCCAAATTAAATTTTAGTTAAATATAGTTATGTTTTTTATATCATGTTTTTAAAGCCCATGTATTATATAAAATATTATTTAATACACATATTATTAAAGGATTGGATTGGGATGAACATATGCTTGAAAAATCAACCTTTATGTGTACATAAAAAATATTGTTAATGAACCATTGATAGTGAACATTCTTAAAATAGACATAACATACATTGTTATCATAATAAACTACATTAATATTAGTAACTAATTACCCAAATTTAATACAATTTAGCTACAATATTCAGTTGCTGTACTATCTATAGTATTTAGCTTAGCTCGTTATACATTAATTATATCATTGAAATAAATATACTATTGCAAATAATTTATACACCTACAGCTCCTAAAAGAATATGTGTAAATATTACAATATAACTTTAATCTTTATAATATTATACTAATAAAAGTAAAAAACCTTAGGAGAATGAGCGCAACTATACAAAATCCTAAAATAATATACATGTAGACCGGTGTTTTATCTATATAAAAAGCTACTCAGATACAATTTTATGTTCAAAAGGTTCACATTATGTTTTACTCGTATTGGCACAAGATAGTAATTTACTTAGTTATGGCTACTAATATATATATTATATATAGTTTAAATTTTAAAATAATGTATAATAATAAATATAATAAATGGTATAAATGTATAAATCCACACATTTAAAAACGATTCTGGGCGGAGATCAATAAATTTTATAGTGCAATATCTACATAAATATATCGTTTTAACATTACGTTTTATATGATTACAATACAAAATAATATCTAACGGAAATAATAAGCTATTTAATTTTTTTTCATTTTGTCAAGTAATATAGTTTTATTATAAGATGCAAGAAAAATCTTAAATAAAAATAATAAATTATATTATTTGAGAATTAAGATAACAAAATATTTATGAAATAATTCCATCATTGTTTAAATTCCAAATAATTATTTTAATTTTAATAAATCGTTCAACAATATCTTAATTTTAACTTAAAATTTAAAGACTCTATACGTGATGATTAAAGAGAGTATTTTATTGTATAATTTCCATACTCCTTGATCATAGTTTAGTTAATACAACAAACAAATGAAAAATAATATGTCTTGATTATAGTTTACAACTGAAGGACATTGCGTGACAAAAATCATGGTTAAAAATGATGTGATCATTATTATGATCATGCACTATAGCAATTTGATCGTTTTAATGATAAACTAAATAATAAAAAAGAATATTTAAATATTAAGTTTAACTTATTTACATATATCTGTAGATTATGTGATGATTTTTTTTAGATACATTAAACAAATATAAAAACTAATAAAGTTCTTATTATTTGTAAAAATTTAGAAACTGTAGAAAATTGTATGCATTTTTTTATGTTCATAATTTAAATTATCAAGCTAATAATTTTAACAATACCTAGTATAGAATTAGAAACTAAACACGTTTTTATTAGTCTATTGTTGTTTTTGAATAATTTATTAAAATGTTTAAATAATATATAGACTTATAAATGTATAATACTTAAACATTAACTCGAATAAACAGTAAACGCACAACAAGAGATAATACATTTTTAAATTAAATTATTCTCATAATTTTGAATACCAATCTTTTTTAATGACTATATATATTATATTCGAAATAAAAATTATAAATCTTACTTAAAAATATTTAATAAATAACTGATAAAATAAATTCATAACTACAAAATAAAAAAAAAATAATATCATTTTCATTAATAATTATTTAAAATATGATAAATAAAATTGTATTCAATAATGTATAAACTTATTGTATACAATAATTTAATATAATCACTATCCTAGGGATTTATGATACATAGACATATTTAAATTGTATCTACTACTGAAAAAATAATAATTCATTATTCCTGAATGCGTAAAAAACAAGAGATAAACGTTTCATTGTTTGTTAGTCGTTAAAAATATTCTCTTTCTGAATAATAAATCATAAAAAATAGTATGGGTAAAGCAAGTTTTGTTAAATAACTATTATAACTAAATTATTAATACTTATAAATAGAGTCCTGAAATCCTAAACATTTAAATGTATGTCAATGACAAAAGTCCACAAAAAAATATGTTTACATGGTTTTCACAATATATAAATAAAAAAATCATTCATCTATATCAAAAATATTTTTTTTAAATTTATTTTATAAATATTACTGTTGAAGATAAGTAGTTTAATATTTTTATAGTAATTGGCCAAAGTAAAAATTAAACGTTCTAAATAAATAGAACATATACTTAAATTTTGTAATTTAAAAATAATAACAATATTATAAATGCCTCTAGGCAAATAGTTTAAAATTGTATTTTTATACGTTTTTACTATTAACCTAAGCATTTAGTTAAACGCTTTATCCTTATCATTCAATGAAATACCTAAGCATTTAACAAAATGCCTAATTTCAAGTCAGAGTAATAATAAAAATGGAAAATGTTTATATTATTTTAAAGTTTAAGCTATATTTTTTTATTAATTATTTATTGTTATTATTCTTGTTCCATAAAAATACTTTTATAATAAAATTCTCATTATCCAATAAAATTAAAATATAACTTCCATTAGTTTGTATCTTTGAAAGTATGTTGTTGTTGTATAAGAATCTTATATTTATTAACACCAAACAAATAACAATTTTATCAATAAATCAAATTTATTATACATGTATAATATGATGTTATAGAAAAAGATACAAATCATATAATTAAGTTATAAAATAATCATTAAGTGTATGCTTAAACGTGTGCTATATACAAATATTATGATATTGTGGCCCTCCAAATGAATATTTTTTTCTCTTAGATGTATTTATTTTTTGTATTATTTAAATATTTATTAGTTTTATTTAAATTTTAAAATATAATATAATGTCATACAATTAATTTTTTATAAAAATTGAGATGAATTTATGACAATCAAGATAAAAAAAAACCCTTAGATTTAGGAAGGCTGCGTTAAATCTCTAAACAAAATCAATGATTCAAAATTAAATCCAGTTAAAACTTTAACTCGAAACTTACATTATTCATGCCATAAATATGACTGAATTGAAATGAAAAATGTTAAACATTTTATTTTAAAGCCAAAAACTAAAGTCAAAAATATTATTTATAGTATACCGTATAAAAATTATTTTGAAAAAAAAATCATAAAACAATTGATCATAGTGAAAGAAATAAATTTAAACAGTATCTAACAATTAAGTATAGTATTTTATAAATTCAATCCAATTATTATTTATTAATTTTTGTACAATTTTTAACTTAAAAAAAATCAGCAAATTTCAAAAGCCATGTTATAAAAATCAATAATACCAGTAGATCTTAATTCTAGGAGTCAAATTAACCTCATTGATTTTCAATCTATACATGATGGAAATTTTAAATGGATCATGAACTATCAGGACCATGCAACCTAATACTTATATCTTCAACCAAACACATAAAAACAGTCATCGTAGATGTAAATAAATTAAATATTTATTAATTTTTTTTTTTTTTTTTTTTTTTTTGAAACAATAAACTTTCTATAAGTACTCCAGTTAGATAATGGTATAGAGAATTTACAGAAAAAAATAATTTAAAAATTAATTAAATTGTGACAATGGTGTAAAATATTACATGGATAATCACAGGACCCTTAGCGTTATTGGTCTATAAAAAGATCAAATCAAGATGTTGAGAACATGTAACGAACTTAAATTGTAGACAATAAAAGTACCAAGTGGTCAATCGAAATTTATTTTATATAATGGCAAAAAAACATTTTACATCAAAAAATTTTAAGTCGTTCACCATATCAAGCCTTATCTACAACTGAATCAAAAGAAGATTTTAGTTCAAAAAGATAATCTGTAAAAAAATTTCAAAAGTAATCAAATTAAGACGATTTAGAATAAATTTTACAAGAAAATAATGTTGACAATATGTCTCTAATGAAGAAAAAATATTCCAACATGAATATATCTGCTGTGTTTACAAAAAATCAGGTAGTGAAAATAATATACTACCTATGTGTAAAAGAACAATTCATTTATATAATTTCAGTTATTCTGTATATAAAGGTGATAATAATGAAAATATTTATCTATTATGTAATAATAAAAAACAAATAAAAGTAAACCACATTAAATTCATGAACAACAAATAATCGCAGCGGAAAAATGGTAGAAAATAGATGAAAACTATTTAAAGAACTTAAGGTTTGTGATAAAATAGTATTAAGTAGTCCTAAAGTAGACTGAGAACCTCTTGGTAATCAAAATATAAATGGGTTGATGATAGATATTCAAAACAACGTTTATCAAGTTAGCACAGCGATTGTCACCTTTAATAAAAAATTGATATTTTAAAGAAGAACTTCAACTAGTTTCAAATAATGATTCGAATATTATAGCATAGTACTCAAAGATAAATTTATACCTAAGCTATAGTGAATTTATCAAATGTCAATAGCCGATGTTTTTTTTAAAGTCACTATCGAACAGAAATGCGGCAATTTCAAACTGGTCAGTATTTGTGTTTAAAAAAAATGTTGTGTTCCAGCAAATATCACCAAACAATAACAATAATAACATATAACAAAAAATAGTTAATAGAAATTATCGAAAATTTTTAGTATAATACAAGCTTTTAATCAATTTTCATTCTAATATATTACAATACTTAATTAATAATTAATAATTACCAATACTTATTTATAGTTAATATTTCAAAATAATAGTACCTTAGAACACAAAATTTTAAATATTGCACATGTGTATTTTTATTTTTATTTTTTTTTGTTCTAATGTTATACATTTTTTTTTTTATAGAATAGCAAGAAATAATTTATAAGAAAATATAGTTTAATACTTTAAAATACTAATAAATTTAATAAAATCTTTTAATCTTATATTTTAAACCTATTGTGATTAAATAATTATATATATTCTATAAGAAAATTTCGAGACTTTTAAATTAATTTTTAACTTTCTGAAATATATTACCTATGCTGTTTTAATGGGTGCTAAGAATAAAATAAATATATTATATTATATAAATATATACCTTTTTTCTTTTATTATAAAAAATATTTAGAAAAATATTGTACACAAATTGTATTTGATTATTTATAAATTTGATACCCGCATTTTAATTTAACACAATAATAAAATTCAGTTTATCATAAACCTAGGTATCATGTACACTTTACATTGCAAAGAACAAAATAATATTGTTAGAAATTAACTATATTAATTAATAAAACATGGATTTTTATGAAAATACATAATTTTATTGAATGCAGTTTTCTTAATTTTGATTAAAAATAAGTACGTTTCATAAAATTCTGAATAAAATAGCACTTTTTTATTTGCATATTTTCATATATACTAATGTAAATATATATTTTCAAATATTTTACCAATGAGAACATATTTTGTATTTATATACGTAGAAAAAAATTAAAGAAATATTGACAATAACTATTATTATGTTGGAAATTTTGATTCAAATACTGCAATTATTGCTAATACAAAAACTATTGATATTATGCAAAATAATGACCTGAAAAATCATTTAGCATATATTTCCGCAAATGTCTGTTCTTGGTTAAAATAATGAAAAATTAGAAACTTCAAATTTAACAATTATTAAAAGTCTTTTGATAGTAAAACTGCAGCAGACAAATTAAATAAACTTCAATAGAATCTGGAGTAATAATCAAAAATAAATTAAATTTCATAATCAATAAATATAATGGCTTAAAAAACAAAAAAACTATTAGAGATATTCTTCTAAATAAAAATTCAAACAAATTAATAAATATTAAATTAACACCATCTAATTTATCAAGTATGAAATATGCCCCATTATCCTCGGTCAACGTTGAACGCTCTTTCAGCCGCTATAAATCAATTTTGAGACCTAACCACTTTACGTTTAAATTTTAAAATCTCCAAATGAATGTTGTATTCAATTGTTTCCAAAAAGACAACAACCATGATGAATTTAATTAATAAAATTCAAAAAAAAATGCATATAATAAATTAATAAAATAAATTTTTTGGTAAATATTTCATATTTAAGCAAAAATAAAAACATAAATATTTACTATTTTAACTTTTTTATTACATAAAAATGCATGCCCTATTGATTAACGTTGAAAGATTAATTAAATAAAAGTTTTTGAAGCAGACGATTCTATAGGTAATGAACTAAATTTCATTGTTTATTGAAATACCTAATAACTTCTACTTATAACAAATTAACGCATTTCTTGACTTAATAGATATTTACGTAGCGCTCAATCGACCGCCCATAAATAATCAATTAACGTCCATTCAGAATGAGAAATAACGTTTTATTCATGATTTCTAAACAAATAAAGAAAGTACTGAAATCAACGCCAATTGAAGTGCATGTATTATAAATTTGACAAATCAAACATGTTATACTTAAATTGTTTACATATTTTAATGAATAGATACAAAAACCTAATTATAGGTCATTTGCCATTGTCCATAATATACGAATAAACACGGACTTAATTTTACATCGAAAATTCAACAGATTTATAAATCTTACACGTAAAACAACAAACACTAAAAAAAAAATATTATTTACATGTGATAAAACATTTTGAAAGTCATCTTGCATAGTGTACACTGTATACTATGCTGACAATAGTCAACATAATGTTTATTTTGATAAAATTAGTCAATAAATTCTCTTAAACGATAATAAATTTAGTTTATATATACTAAACTAAATATATAAATATGTAGTTAAAAATCAAAAACTAAAAAAATTGTTTTATATAGTAAATAATTAAATCCAAAACATTATTTAAGTGTCAAAACTGAAAAATCTACCAGTCTCTTCATAACAGATCTCAGAGCAATCTCTTCATGAAATAAGTATAATTATTAATATTAAAAAACAATATTCTTGATTAATATCAAATAACAATAGTATGTTAGTTGGTGATAATATATTATGATGTGTTACGAGCTTACGACTTACGCTCTACAAGTGCCATTATAACCCACCAAAATAATATTAAAAACGTGTAATGTAACAAAATATATAAAATTATAATATATTTAACTATAAACAATAATTATGAACAATTATGAACACATTGTCGAGTCATGTCCGCGGACAAAATATGAAGGAGAAATAACAGAGCTCCACAAAGGCAGCAGTGAGGCACAAAATTGACTTCGTAACCAAGAAGTACACCTTTAGAAAGTGGGAAAATTCCTATTTATATCATTGTATGCGTTATTACTTTCAGCCACACCCATAATTATATATTACCGCAATCATCTATGTACTTTTTTATTTATTTTATTTTATTTTACTTATTATTTTATTTTGTTTTATTTATATATTTTTTATAGTTTGGAACTCCAATAATTTAATTTATATTATTTCAGCTTATTTAGCTAGTGTAATCGATATTTGTTATTTTTTTGGTTTAATATTAGTTAAGTTATGTATGTTTTCATCAAAAACTACGCCATATGAAAAAAAAAGATCAAGAGATTTATTAGTTTCAGAAAATAAATATTTCAATTTTGTTTAAAATGTTAAAATCATTAAAATACAATAAATAATATTATATAATATTATAATTATATAAATATAACCATATAAACCTATCACATGAAAAATTTATCGTCAAAAAAAATTCTGATATGTTAAATCCGCAGAATACAATTAACAATTAAGCATCTACTAAATAATTGCCTTTAATGCGAAGTACAGAGAAAAGAAAAATTTAGGAAATATACCTACCTACAAATCAAAACAATAAACAAAAACATATTTTTTTTAAAACAAACTGATTTATAAAAACTGATCCGCTAGATTGATTTATAATGTAGTAAATAATTAATTTCTAAATAATTAAATCTATATATTAAGAATAAATGGTGTACAAAAAAAAAAAAAACAAACAATACATTTAAATAATAATTTATCGTAACTAATACATCGCTGTAATTAAAGCTTCTATATCATATAAAAATAAATAGTACATATTTTTTTGCATGTACCATACCATTATTTTGAATAAGCTTCTGGGAAATGTAAACTTTAAAATGTGTTATCAATATTGTTGTAATAATTTCGAACGTGATTCTAAGCTATGTAAGTTTATTTGCAATTTCTTAGAATATGATGAGAATCTATGTTCTTATTTACTGTTTATACATTGTATGATAACACTGTCCAGACATTACAGAATAATATTATAATACTATACTTCAAAATAGATTTTAAATTAAAAATAGAAATATAATTTTTTTTAATTAATTCATGTTTATTATTTGTTTTTGTAACTTAACTTTTAATACTTATAAAAAAAAAATAATATACATTTTATATAAGACACCTTTTTTATACTATTTTTCAAACATTCTATACCGCTTCAAATCTATAATATATTAAACGAATAAAAATATAAAACATAAACTATAAAATAACCTATTTAGCACTTAAATATAAATATTTTAAATAATTTCACAACGTCACATAATTTAAAGTATTATTTTAATACAAAAACTACCTACTTTAAAATATTATGATAATCATTGAAGACAAATGATACAAGTGTTGTTTTTTTTTTTAAACTACTTAAAAATGAAAACTTATTGTTTATTTATATTTGAATATAAAAATTAAACAAAACTAATAATTTATAAAAAAAAAAAAAATGTGATGAAATTTTTATATTACAATCACATTCATCCATCAAATTAACTAAATATTAGTAAAAACTGTTGCATACGACAAATCTTGCGTTTATGGTCAATCCAGTTAATTGGACCATTTTTAATTTTCCTGCAATTATACATGTCAAAAAAAAACTAAAATATATAATTTAACATCTAAATGAAGTCTTAGGTTATACTTTTTTATAAAATATAATGTACGTAGGTATAGCAGCATAGTATTGAATTCCCAGTTGTCAACTAGAAGAAAGTTTCAATGAAAATAGGTAGATAAAAAGGATGCATTTTTTCCAATACTTTTCTTTCAAATAGAAATTGTTTTCATTCCAAACTTTAAAAAAAAAATGAAGGATTTCATTTTCTTGTACCTATATTTACATTAAATTAAATTAGTATTACTTTATGGGTTTTAGACAATTTATTTTAAGTTTTATGTCTTTTTTGATTATTTAGAAATATTTCCACAGAATAAATTAATTTTTAATATATTCTTTAGTTTTTACGCAAACCTTGAGTATTGTTTAAAGCACTTAAATATTTTAAACATATTGAACACTTAAAAAATAAATTATAGTAGATAAGCAATAATTTGAAACTCAAGAACAAATTTTAGATCTATCAATAATAAATTTACTTATTTGAGTAACTATACTTACTAATATTTTGAGTAGTTCCTAATAATTAACAAAACTAAACGTATTGATTAATAATATAAATACTAAATATCAATTTAATTTAATTTGGTAAGTATAACTGTAATAAGTAATATAAATTGTATTTATATTTTATATTATCAGTGTTTAGATTTAATCACAGCAAACCTGCTGATTAGACGATTTTAATTCTACATTAACACTCAATATATTATATTTATTTATTATTAATAAACGGGTAAGTACCCTTTATAACATTAAATAATAGTACAGTAATAATAATAAATTATAATGGAAAATTAAAATTAAGAACACAATTCTGATACTAAAATTACAGAGACTATACAGTTCCGAAAGTTTAATTTATTATTTTTCGATGTTAATAATTTTTTAGTGTAATATTAATAAAATTTTACTCTTAAATTTAATATATATATATATATAAACATATTTGATAGGTCTAATAAAAATTTTGCACTTAAATAATATACAAATTAATAAAACTAAAATTAACTTAACACGCTCACTGTAGGTATTTATAACAATACTAATATTTAAAATTTAAATTGATAAATAGCATAAAAATTCAAACATTTTGTTTTAAAAATATTAAAAAATAAAATAATTAAAAACAAACAATTTTAAATATATGATATATAATGTGAAATTAAAATTCACTAGTTTACTTAAAACTATTGCCCGATTGCATTAAATAAATGTTAAGGAATATCATCTAATGCAAATTTGATACATTTTTGTATCAGTGAATATCACAATATAATACTTATATAATCGCACCAATCACCTTCTTCAAATTAAATGGGTTAAAGTAAATAATATGATAATTAATATACTATAACTATAAAATACCTTATAATTATTAATATATTAGAAGTCTTAGTAGTATCTTAGTGTAGAAAAAGTTTATAGATACATTCGATTTATTTTTTGTACTGTATAATATAATATTGTATAATTATTACTTCCCTGTGTATTTTAATAGTTTTGAAGCGATGTAAATAAAATATTGTGATATTTTCTGCAGTTAAATTTTATGTTTTTAATATTTAAAAAATCTTAGCAAACGAATGTCAGTACTCATAAAAATTTTTTTTTAAACAACCTACCACGTATCATCATTTTGTATACTTGATATAATTTCGAGTATATAATGTAGAAATATATAACATATAGTTTCATAGGTTAGTATAGGTTAGTATAGGATGACTACAAAAAATTTTTTACTATTTATTTATTATTTGTTCAAAATCAAACTTGAAGGTAAAATAAGTTTTGATCCTTCATCACTTTAATGCTTCGAGCCAAGTTATTATGTACATGTAAAATATAAATACTTAATCAAGTATTCTAATAAATGGGTTTGTTGAATAAATTATAACTATACGAAGTATAGTATATTGATAATGTACGTCAATGTCTCAGAATTTAAATTTTAAATTAAGTACCTACAATACTATTTTAACGTTATACTTACTTCATCTAGTAAGCTTAGTAAGTTATTAAATTTACAATTTATAAAAAATAATTTTTTAATTATTAAAAAATACATTCTATAATTGCATTTTTTTTTTTTTTTTTTAAATAGAGTCTATATTGTAGATCATGACATTATAGTCTAATATCTTCCAACGACCGAATAAAATGTAATATAATAATATACTTGTGTGGTCCTACAGTAAGTTGTGGTCCTGCAGAAAATCTTTATCCAATACACCGTAATCGGTTCAATTTTATTAGAGTATCCGTCCTGTTTAACGACGGTGATATGGGCTCAGACTATTTCATTAAAACATTCTAAAACAAGGATCGGTATGTAACCAATAGCTGTAGCCATAAAATAATGGTTATGAGCCGCCTTGAACACGTATATAATATATATTATGTTATAATATATATAGGGCTATCCAAAAGTACGGGTTGATTAGGCAGTCAATTTTCTCTCGTTTGTTAAAAAAAAAAAAAAAAAACAGAAAACAAAAATGACCGAAGGTCTACTTGCGTAACCGGCCATTTAAATGTTTTATCTCCGTAAATACGCGCATAATGCCAGTTTCACTTTCGTATGATATATTTGTAAAGCACACGTATGTCCTCCTTTTTTTCACATTTAACGCGTATAATACATTTTATATGTGTTTGTGTGTATGCGTATTTTTAAAACAAAAAGTATAATATTTGAATAACTACTATTATAATGTATAGTTGCATGCGCATGGACTATGCACTATGTATACAGTATCCCATATACTATGTATATACACATATTATGTCAATATGCATTCACCTGCGTTTATTTTTTATTATGTTTCTAGTTCTACGGGGCCGTTGTATACATTATACACTATACTCGTACATCATACACGCAGTTAAGATTTCGTTGTCTGTGAGGATTTAGAGGGTCATTACACCCGCTCATCCTCTTAACCGTCGCCCAAAATCTGTACACTTTCAGTTTCAATTTTAATATTTTAATTATATCGAATTCTATCTAATAATACTTAACTTATACATTAAAATTTAAAATCAGACTTTTATGTAGAAGTACAATTCTTTTAGCTACACCTCTTCCAAAATCATATATTATATACAAAGCAACTTAGTGACGAACTTAAACTACAAAAATATTAAGAACTTCTTAAGCTATTCACAGTACAACATAATTTAGATACCTACATGAATTGTTTCGTAAAAATATCACGACTTTTCTCTAAAACCTACTTCAATGTAGCGATTTAATGCATGCTAATTTGTTAAAACTTGATTGCAATTTCGTCCCGAACATCGAATATCGCGAGACTGTGGAAAAAAATACTCGATGTTATTTACTCCCACATAATATTATAATATTATTTGAACGTAAGTAAAACAATATATTATTGAATTACTGTCTTGGCCGATTGCGGCGATCTATGATTGACAACTTTGTCTTTGGTTCGGTGACTGACTTGAGACATCCAGAATCATTTTCTGTGAGTAAAATTTTAGAGGTGCGTCCTGCAGAAGATACGCCTCGTTTACGCTGGGAGGGGGGGCATATTTGTTACAACGCAACGTCCGTTTCGTATCGAATTAACGTATTATTTTTGAATCGCGTTAAATGCATTTCATATTGTTGTTATTCCGTCAAGTCATTGTAAATTTGTATAGTCGAGGTAATGAAGCAATACAAAAAAGCGGATATAGGTCCGCATTTTCTATAGATAAATAATAAGACGTATGCAATCAGCCATCGTGAAATAATATTATGATAATATATTATAATATGTTAACTTTAATAATATTGTGAATCTCCTTCGTAATCGCATGAATAGGTAGTATCTAGTGGATGTTATCTGTAGAAGTAGAAATTGATGTACGTTGTACCTGGAGACTTTTTTTGGGGGGGTACATCTCTAATAACACTATGATACCTATGTTAGGGTGATGAAAGGGGGAGGGAGGAGACAAGACCATGCGACTTGCGGATTTATAGACAGATACCTAGGCTTAATGGTTCGTCGTGTTCTCCCGTCAGCCGCCCTCTGCCGCCACCCGTCGACGACAATCGCTGAAAACCGACGGCGGTATGACTTCAATAACGAGAGACATAGCAATATTATAATAACAATCATAATAATAATAATAATATTATAACCATTAGAAGAGACGTGCCCGTCCGCGGTGACGTCAACGTCGCCGTCGACGACAGAGCACGTGACCCGTCGCAAGGCCGTCCGCACGCCCGTCCGCCCGTCGTCGGTCCGCGTAGATTCGCCGTAGCCGCACGCTGTCGTTTAAACGATCGCCAACGTGCGCACCGCAAACACACACGCTCGCGCGCGCGAAAAACCGTCCGCCGACGATATTATCGTTGAAATACCTGTCCGTCCGTCAGCAAGACCGACCGCGCATCAAAGGCGACGCACGTCGGCGGCATTGCCTGCAAATCGTAAAAGCCGTCACCGTACGAATACCGAACGACCATCACCGCAAGAGCACCTAAAACACAATATTATCATCGGAAGAACGCCATCGCAATCGAGACGTGGGTGTTCGGCCGTCAACGCCGCCGCGCCATGGATTCGCGCGGGGCGCTGTTGCTGTTGATCGTGTACGTCGTGGCGTTCCAGCGACAGGCGCACGGTAAGTCTATGACATAGGCGTGTGCAGGGGGTGTGCAGAGTACGCGACTGCATACCCCCCGAACGAACACGGAGCTTCACGCATACCAAAGACCATTTTTCAAATTAAAAGTGTTTTATGTTTTATTTATGATTATTGTTTAGTCTATTGTACAAAATATGTTCGTAATCGTATATAGTAAATGTTTAATAATAATAGAAGAAAGGTTAAATACTTTGATTCTTTTGATAGAACAAGAAATGGTTGTTAATTTAAATCCCGAAAACATCATTGATGATTTCAAAAACTTAACCCGACGCAGAATGGTGTTATGATAAATTATAATTGTTATTATTCCCCTTCATTCCCCCCCCCCCCTGTATCCGCCATGGCACCAGTGGCATCCTTCTGCATACCCTGGAAAAGAAGTCTGCGCACGCCTATAGTCTATGAACATCGTTATCGCCCGGAGACGACGGCATTCTTTTCGTCGCGTCCTCCGCTTTGTTAGGGTTAATAAGCGATGGCTAACGTCCAGTCGAAACGTATAAAGCCGACTTCGCACTTTTTGTCGGTCACGTGTGTCGTGTACGTGGTATCGGGTGTTTGGCGGAGTGCAATGTGCTGGGTCCTCGAGGCTGAGGATGTTTCAGCGGCCTAGATGTGCCCTAGATTTAATGGTCTTAACGACTTTATAAGCAAATCAATTATTAACGACGTTGGACAATGGTCGAGGAAAAAATAATTTTAATAAGTTACCCGCACTCATTAATTATAGACTATCATAAGCACTCGGTTTTGTGACCCTAACTGTGACTCGACTTAATAGAACACGTGTGCCATGAGATATCTAGTTGAAATATTTTCTTCTATAAGACCATCTTCGCTTTTATCAAACGTAGAAAAATATTTAATTAACACATCATATATGACATATAAATAATTATTTATAAATGTTAATTTTTTTTTTTTAATAGACCTCTAATAGTTATAACTTGGCCTCCGAAGACTTAGATCCGGCATTGATGATACAACGTGTAAGAAACTTAATGTTGGTATCAGAAGTTACCTACAGGTTACGAATCGAATATATTCAACTCTACGTTATTTGGTGTACAGTAAAAATTTGACTGTAATATGTTCATTTAAAAAAAAAAATGTTCAATACCATACATAGGTTTAATATTATGTTTTTAAAATCTAAAAATTGAAAACAGCTTTTGTGTTAAGTGCTTCGCCTAGAAGAATTTTAAATTCTAAATTATTAATATCGATATAAACTAGCTATAACATTACGCAGCACACTTGAATAATTAGGTATACCTATGGAATAGACTCACAATCAGGTAATCCAATTAGAAAACGATTCAAACATTTTTTTTAACGGATACTTGCAACTTACTATCGAAACACTATTTATTTTTTATTTTATGAGTACATTTTATTAGTTTCAGAGCCACATACTGTTCGGCAATATAATATTGAAAAAATATCAATTCAAAATTAAAATGTGTTTCCACGGTATTATTATAATATACCTAGTACATTAATCGTATAGTTTTAAAAATTAATTTTTTATCTGGTACGACGGTCGTTCTTACCATAATTTTTATTCTTCGACCAACTGATAAAATTGTGCATTACTATATCGATCCCATCGTTTCGTGTAGGTTTATATTGTAAATACGTGATACGAGTAATAATACATATTGCATACACTTTTCCACATTATACGAGTATCTTCTGCGCTCTTTCGAAATCTGTCGGAACTGATAAATACGTCACTGTGTTACTATATAGTTATTAGTTTATTACGCACCATATTATTAACCACTAATGACCTAAACATGACCAACATATCTAAACACGTAATAAATCGCGTACTCCAATCTAACTATTTACAACTTTCAAGAATAAGAAATTTTAATTCATACAAATTGGCTATTTTAGAAACAAAATTAATTGTGTTTACACTATTAGCCTTTTTATCTCATTAACCTTTTATACCATTTAAAATAGAATTAGAATTTAAAACAGTAAAAAAATAAATATAAAACTGAAATCAGTCCGAAGCTGAGACTGGCTACTTTAAATCTAAATCATGGAAACAAATATAAAAATTTAATAAATTCTAAAATAATGGATAAATTTAAAAGTTTACTGTATTCACATGATATATTATATATTAACTGAATTTTCAAAAAAGTAATTTTGGTTACATTGAATCTAATCATATTATATTATATATATGTTTAAAGATCGTAATTTATTTATACATTTTTACTTTTTATTGATGTTCGTTATCACTACCACTGACATTGATTTGCAAACTAAATAAATTGAATTTATGAGTGATATTTAGTTTTTCGTAAGAATATTTTGAAAAAAACACATTAGAAAATAAGTTTTTGTTCATTTTATGATTGATGTGACATTCGAGCAGTTGGTGTATCTGACAGTAAACATTTTTGACCTTTTTTTTGTTTATTTAATATATTAGGAGATATTTATATATTAATAACTTAGTACATATAGATTTAGTTATTACCATATTAGTAATCAATATTGTATGCTTTCGTTCCTGATAGTTTTCAGGGCATTTAAATCCGGGCACTATAAATAATCTTAAATTAAACATATTTAACAAAATATAAACTACATAATATAGGCTGTACATAATAAATACAGCATATGAATGCAATAGTGTAGTTGTTTAACACAATATATTGTAGTATGACACGAATACGTTTACTAATAAATATAGTGTCAGGCAAATGTCTAGAGGCTGTTGCACTAATAACAATAATTAGTGATAAATATTCACAGACTATGCTTATGTAAAATATTACATCTATATGCATCTATACTTTCGGTTAGTTACTTTAACGAATATTAAATAACTTGAGTAAAAATTGTAACGTTTTTTATTGTTATAACTCCAGTAGGTGATTTTATTTTTAATTTATGTCGTACATACCTATACATGACAAAATATATAATTGAATTTTACTCAAAAACTTTTTTAGTAAACTATAACTGTTATAACAATAGTCGTATTTTTGGCTTATTACATTAGTAGTTCTACAAAGTTTCATTATACTCTTGGTACATAAACTAACTTTATTTATTCTTATTTCTTAATTTTTTTAATGTTTTTTGCATGTTATTTATTTAAATTAAAGAACAAAATGAAATGATCATAATATTAACTTAATAAATGTTACCTATATTAACAAAATAAATTTGCTTACTATCTAATTAAAACATAGTACAAACGAATCATTAAATAATTATCAGCCATTTAATTTCTACGCTAAATATATTAACAGCCATGATCAGCGGGAGCTTACAATTTATATCATAAAATTGATCATGACACTGGTATTTTATAAAATAGGCGTTCATTGTCTTAAGCTGGGACCACCTGTGTTATATAATAATACAACGTGAAAATAATATACAATTAAGTCGACCTTCAAAATTAGCTAGGTATATACCACACGCCTACAAAGTATATTGTTAAGTTGTATATATTATGTATTGTCATATCGGTATACTTTCGCTTTTTGAGTTAAACAAAAAACAACTTTATTAAATTCAATTTCGTAGTTACAGGCTTTTATACGTAAAAGTTATTTCTTTATTTTAATAATTAATCTAGGTATTCAATATTTATTAGTATACTAATCTTTGTTTATTGTTATAATATATGTTACACATATCTAATTATCGCAGTTTAAAATGAATCTTTAAGCATACAATTATTAAGAATTTACACACATTTAAGTAGTTTTTATCTAATGATATAAAATGAAAAAAGTTTTTGAATAGTTGACGAAGAGTAAAAATTATTTTTACCAGAGTGTATTAAACTTTTAAAGATACTTCTTCATTACCGATTATATTCACGTGCAGGTACTATAGTAACTCAACGATTTGAATTGAAAGTCATACTAAAAACATAGACATATAAATATGTCTACGTATAAATCTATCTCAAATTTATAAAAACCATTTCAATCTATCGATAGATAATATTTTAAAAGACATATTCAAATTCTGATTTTATAACTATAGGTCAAGATTGTCCGGATGGCGTTCCAGTAACGTACGTTAAATATAGTAATTCTGCTCCGAGATCTGTAGTACAGCCGATCTTATTATACGCCAGCACTCCCGGAGTTGCCATAACTGCAGAATGTTATAACAGGTAATTAAAACCATACATTTAGATATGTCTAAAAACGTTTTTATACATCTTATATTTGACATTCATAAATGATTATGAATTGTAGATGTAGAAAGTCGGTGGACTGTGCCGGCTTCATAATAGATTACACGTCAACATCATGTTACCGGGTGCCTAACATGGGAAGTTCCACCGACAATATTGTCATGACCCCTAATGTAAACTTTTTTAGGAAAGCCTGTCTCCGCGGTAAGTGATCAATATATTTATACGGCCGGATTAGTCAAATATTTGCTTAATATGTTGAAAAAACCAATTTCGTAACTTTTTTACATTCATTATTAGTTCCCGAATCATGTAACCGAAGAGCATGGCCAATCGAAGTATCTATGGACTATGAAATTAACGGTTTTCAATATTCAGTTATACCCAATATTGGCGACAAGTGGAGATGTGCCCAACTATGTATTGATCAAAACAATTGTAAGTCAGCGAATTACTTTCGATCAACCAAGATGTGTTCTTTGAATTCCGAAACCCGTAAGACCAAGCCTACAGCATTTAATCCAAGTCGGAATCAAGTTGAATATTTAGAAAATGAATGCGCCAATACACTGCCAGGTTTTAAAATAAATATCATCTTATATTTTTATCACAGTAATATAAAGTTATTAAATAGCGGTTTAAAATTTAAGGTCTAAATCAAATGAATTCATGCTGGCATGAACCTGTATATGATAGAACTTTACAACAAGTGGACTTACAAGTAGAAAACATTAATATTGAACAAGTATGAAGTGAAGTTACAAAGAATAATTATTAAAAAATAATAAATAGTAATTACATTAATTGTATTCTTTATAGTGCAAAGAAAGATGTGAAACTGAACAATATTTTAGCTGCAGAGGTTATACTTTTAAATGCCCTACAGATGAATTTGGTGGTACTCTTTGTCTTTTACACGGTGATGACACTAATACAGCTGGCCCACTCATTCCATCGCCATGTTCCACTTATATAGAAAGAATTACTTGCATTGATTGTAAGACATCATTTATTTTTCCAAACTAATTGACTCGAAATGTATTTAAACCTACTAATTAGCCATTAAAAGTAATTTATTGTTAGATTTCCAATTATATTTTAAGCCTCGTACACGTGATTTTTAATTTCATATAATGATATTAAATACCTTATTCCTATACCATATTATTAACTTTTGTTTTTCTTATACGTTTTTTTTTTTTTTTTTGTAAAATCATCATTATTGCCGTATAAATATTACATATTATAAAATAATATGAATAAAAAAACAATGTGTTGGTATGTTGGATTACAGTAAGCGTATCATGTAGTGATGATTCGATGATAGTGACATTAAGATCTCAGGGCTTCAAGGGTAGAATGTTTGTGCTAGGAAGACCTGAAGAATGCGGCGTTAACGGTCGCCATACAGATATGACAACGATTACTCTACCAATAGTTGAAAACCACACTCAACGTAATCTCTGTGACGTTGTGATAGCTAAATCGGCAAACAGCAATAGGAAATTGGCTACAGCTGTTGTCGTAGTACAACACCACCCGATTATACAAACGGTTGGCGATCGAGTGACTAAAGTATCATGTGCTGTTGGTTCAAGCCGCCACCCATCGTTCTTGGCGTCTAGACCACAGAACATTACTTTAGACGCAACGTTTGGTGTAGCAGAACCGAGGTATGCAAAATATTATAGTTAATGAACACATTACAAGTCAATGCTACCTACATGTTTTACAAAAATCATGATTAGCTAAAATGGTTTTTAAATGCTATCACTAATCAAAATAAATGTTCAATCAAACAAAAAAAAGTAGGTACTCTGAGTCTAAAATATTTTGAATAACAGTATTCATTCGATATTTAGATAACTACATAATATTAATACTTATTAATATTATGTAGTTAAGAACTTATATCAAGAATATTTCATTATTTTGAAAACATTTTAATTCACTCAATTTTATAAAAATACATGTTCAGATAACGAATATAAACAGTAGTCATCGATCTTCTGCTGTGTATGTTAACCTGAACTCAATAAGTTGATTTTTTTACTTATATATATAGTAATATAATATTTATTACATAATTTTATCATTTGTATAATTTTCATATACCCTCTATATTATTATTGTTGTTTATAAGAATATTATAAACAATGACCATTATTAGGTACCATTGTATTAAATTAAATATATATATCAAACCATTAAAAATGAATATTACTGAAAATGAAAAATTTTTACTTGTGTATTTACGTAGTTTATACTTAAGTTATATTTTAAATATATTAATCCAAATACTGAAATTGTCATTACCAATATCATGAAAATTATTATTATTTATCTATAATAGCATACACAACACTATATACAACGATGGTGGATACGATCCAAATGGTTTAATTGGCTCTGCAAATCAAGTCGCTAAGATGAGAATTTTAGAAGTAGGACGAAACGTAAAACAAGTATCTGAAGTGAAACTTGGCGATGAATTAGAACTCCGGATTGATGTGAATCAACCATATAGTAAGATATTTGTATTTATTTATTTCATCATTATATTGACACTTAATAATTACTTAAATAATAATTGTTTTAGACGCAACACAATTAAGAGCAGGCCACTTGGTTGCTAGTTCTGGAGATGGTCTGGACTCCTTATTACTTTTAGATTGGAGAGGTTGTCCTCCAGAACCATCGACATTTCCGGTTTTAAATTTAGCACCTCCAAATTCAATGGTCGCTAGATTCAAAGCATTCCGATTTCCTTCGTCACCTGTGCTACGGTTTAGCCTCATGATGATGTTTTGTGATCAGCTTTGTAAGCCAGTGAGTACATTTATAATGTTTATATATATTTTTAAATAATTTATTAAAAAAATGTTTAGATTTATTTCAAAGTAGATTTTATATTATCTAATATTATTTATTTTTTTTGTAGAGTGATTGTGGAAATGGACAAGTGTCCTATGGTCGACGAAAGCGCGATGTACCTATATCTGAAACTAAAACAAAGGAAGTGCCATTACAACTCGCAATTGTAGTTCGTTCTCTTGAAGAACAAGAAGAAATCATAGCCAGTCAAAGTCAAATTAGTAATAGTAACAATAGTAATGAGAGATCATCAAGAAGATTGGAAGCTTCAGGTTTGAATCAATTTATTATTTTAAAATACACTCAAATCAAAATCAAAATGTATTACACGTTAAAAATTGGGTTATTTTATGTACATAGTTAATACGAAATGTTTTTCAATTATTACATTATAGATATATTAAAATATAAACTATATATTTAAATTTTATCAATTTATATTTAATAATTAATTGTAAAATTAATAATTCATTCTTAATGTCATGATTTTCTGTAGACTACTACCTACTTAATATACATTATTTTTTAATTTACCAATATAAGTACTATCACAAAATTATAAATATATTTTATAATAATATGACCAATAATTATAATTATTTTTAAATTTTTATGTAAATAATAATTATAAGATTCTAATATATAATTAATTATATTTTTTTACAGTTATTCGTAACAATGAATGGTGCATTACTTGGCCTATAGGATTAGCAATCACCATAATTCTAGTCACTATGCAAACATTAATTGTATTAGGTTGTTGGTCATTTTTTCGACGATCAAATCAAAAAGTCCTTAATGACCGTGTGACTTTAAATTCTGACTTTCAACCAAGGCATGTTACATGGGCTGACAATCAATAAATACCTACAAAATATACCTAATAAGATTTTGTTTGGATGTAAGTTTACATTTTTTTTTTTTTTTTTTTATAACATATATAATTATATCAAATAAACTTATGTACAAACTATTTTATAATCAAAAATATATTAAGAATCGACGGAAATGTAATGCAACGTTAAATTGTATATTAAGATCTATTATTTTATTAAACGAAGTGATGCACCAAGCATACTCCCCCTATTTATACCTTTAATTAAGCATTTATTCAAATTATGATTTTTGGTACTTTAAAGTAAGTACTTTTCGACTTAATATGTCATTTAAAGAGTGTTATATAGTGATACATACTTTAATTTTCCAAATAAGAACAGACTGCTATTCTTTAAAGTTTAAATTGCTAAAGATACAATTTCCCTACAGCGTCAAACAGTGGAACACCACGACGTCATAAAGTCGCGTATGTGGCAGGATAACTGTACCTTTAAGCAAATATTATTTTTTTTAATTATTACTTTCATGGATAAATCATAGAAAATTTGTTCGAATTAATTTTTTTTTCAATTTTTATTTTCTAAGTTATTAGAACCTTATGTATTAAGAATAATAGCCCTTTACAATAGATCTGTAAGGTCTGTTATGATAATTTAAAAATTTAAATTAAATAAAGGGTATTTATCTATTTTCTTGACATTTTATAATTTATGAAAATTATCTGAATATAATAACTACTATGAATTAAATAACAAATCTATTTTACATTTTATATTGTTATTATAAAAATTAAACAGGATTACATCAGTGGTATAAGCGATATAATTAATTAAACATATAGTATTTATATACGTACAAATTAAAAATAGAATAAATGTATTACTTAAAGATAAAATTTAGTGAGCATACTTGGTGTATATTATGTAATTATCATATTAAGCCTATCAAAAGTGTATTTTTTAATACAATTTCGACGTTATATATTATAATTTATAAGTTATAAATATTAAATAAAATGATATAAGAATATATCAAATATTATTTATCTGAAATAGGTAAAAATGTTTAGCAATAACGCCACTAAGAGTACGCCCGACCATTTATTATTATTGTACATTTATTTATCAAACCTACATCAAAATTAAAATATAATGTTTAAACCTAAAAAAACAATTTGCCTGTAGAATGGATAAAAGTACTTAATAAGTATGTTTCTTGTCGTAAGACCTATACATTTAATAACAAATCCATAATATATTTCTATTTGATTTTTTTATAATAAGTTAATGTGATAGGTGTTGATAATGTATTACAATATAACATATTATACTAAATATTTTTCGTTGGTAGATATATAAAAAAAACATAAGTGTTGCGTACTCTATATAAGTACTAATATTTTATTTATTTTATAAAATATATTCATGATTTGTATAAATTACATAGATATTTGATAATTAATTTAGAATAGGATAAAATTTAATTTGTATGAAAATCAAATACATTTTTTAATTTATTGCCAGAAAATTCTTCTTATTTATTTAAAATCTATCATTATAATAAATATCTAGGTTAACCTGAAATATATATACAATATACCTATGCATAAAGCATATTACACGCATACTCGTATATCGATTTTAAAGATGCAACGTGTATACCTGAACACCTTATTACTATACTCCAGGTAATATTGGAACGAAATTTAATTTATGCACAATTTAAAATTATCGGTTTAATTAAAATTATTTTGAACGAAAAGTAGATATTTCACTAAACTGTCAATACAAATTAAAATACACAATACTATCACAAAACTAATAAGTATAAAATCGTAGTATGTAAATATTTCATTTTTTGTAAATCGATTTCATGTTTTTTTTTTCATATATATATTATATGTATATACCAATTTCCATAAAACTAATGAATAATCATCAGTTATATACACGTTCAAGAAAGTAACAAAAAATATAGCAGAGAAAGCTAAAAATTGGTTTTGTGGATAAAAAGAAGCGAAATTAAAAATATTATAATTTTTTACGATTAGATTTTTTTCATGTTTATATAAATTTTTTTCTAATATTTGTCATAATATATAGTCACATTATCTAATAATACAATAGAAAACTATAATTTTTATGGAATATTAAATATTGACATATTTCCTATCGAGTTATTCCTGTAATTTTTTTAAATTTTTTTTTAAATGTATCACAATTCAGTCATGTTTTTAATTTAATTTTTTACTTATCTTTTTATAGTTTTTTTCTTATAGTCCATCAATATACTTTCAATTCATGAAATTATTTATTTTCAGTATTTTACAACCTACCAACACTGGAACTTAAATGGACACACGTTAGTCAATCATTTTTATTTTTACGATTATATTTTATCATTTTACAATTTTTTTATAATATTTTTATTTCATATGTAATACAACATTTAAGAAAATATTAAAATTCATATTTATGCGTTTTTTAATTCAAATATAATTTTATCTCTATTTCCAACTAATGAGTAATAAATATTTTTAATTATTTCCTAAATTTTTAACTATATAGAGAAAATGCAAAAAAGCCCAAATGGATTAATAATTAATTGGTCACTAGGGTTGAGTTTTCAAAATTAAAAAATCAGATTCTACATTTGATTTATTTAATTTTTATAAATCTAATATTTACCACAAAATCCTTTAAGCAATTAGATTTGATGGAATAATTGACTTATTGGATTTTTTTAGTGCATTTTTCGTCATAGTCAATGAATGTTTCATTATAAAATCTAATCTAAAATATCATCTTCTTTTTTGGAAATGTTTTACTCCTAATAAAAGATAAGAATAGTCTGCGAATTATATTTTCCTATATTTATTTATATTTAAGTCTGAAATCTTACAATGTTCTTAAACTTAATGTACTTTTTATTGGTGACTGCCGCTGCTTCTTTAAATTGAATTCCGGTCTGGCCTATAATTTATGAACAAGCTAATAATAAAATAAATACGCTGAAACTATTTTTCATAAAAATTGTATTATAATAATGAATTTATAGCTTATTTCAAATATAAGTACTTACAGGCTATGTTAATTATATTTTATGTATCTTAAACATAATCAACTGAATCACGTGTTGAAACATATAAACGGCTAGCCCAATATAATCTAACTACTTTGTACCCAGTGTCGTAGAAATTTAATACCCTTTAATGTTTAATATTATATACTACCGACTGTATTTATATCACTATTGTCTAACTAAAAAAGTGTATAAATATTTTTACCTTGGATAACATTTTTTTCCATATAAGACAATACAATACTATAATCAATAGGTTAATTTTTATATAAAATATACGGTTTTTATTTATAAATTATGAACTTTGAGGATGAGGTTTAGTCACAATTCAGTAAAATTATTCTTAAGTATATCTTGAAATCTAACTTCATAACCTATGCATTTTTTGATTCACACTAATTATAAATTTATAAATTCTTGCAATTTGTGTACTTACGAAGTTCTTCGTTTAAAAAAAATTATGGTCAACTTGTCTTTTTCTTCATAACATTTCTAAAATGTGACTTTACATGAATGTATAAAAAAAAAAAATTAAAAATAATATAATTTATAAATATGTACATATTTTATAATGTAGAATTAGTTTTGTGTAGAAATATGATTAACATAGACAAATTTTCAAATACATATAAGTATAACAAACAACACCACGCTTAAGTAAAAAAAAATCCTAAACCGTATAAATATCAATTATGAGATTAAAATTTCCAGGAAACAGTTAATGGAGTATTAAAATAAGTGTAAGTACTTTTGTAATTTATTAAGAAGTTAAAACGATACATCAATACTTGCCCATAGTTTGTTGATCATAAACTTTTCTTCGTAAAATAATTTCCATATTTTTTAATCACTTGGAAAATATGGAAAATAAAATTTATCAAAAGTATCACATAATAATTTTGTTTTTATCATTTTTTCCCTTAGGTATTGGTACATAAAACAATTACGAAAGTTGAAATTAAATTTATTACACATTACATAAATGACAAAGCAAACGTAAATTACGTTATACCATTAAATAATTTCGTATTAAATAAAGTTTAAACATTATAAATTTGTAATATTGACTTTCTGAAGAAGTAAAATTTATTAGTCGTGTCTTTAGGTAGGTTTTAGTTATTTTTGTATTAATGTAAGTAACATTCAAATCCATACATGCATATAAGTGTAAGTAAATTCATTCTAATTTTATAAAATAATATTAATATATACTTTATCTTTTTATAAACTAGATTGGGAATGTAGATAGAATGAAAGCAGCTAGTAGGAACTACTTATATAAGCTAAATATTTTATATCATACTGAGGTTATTAGTTATTGGCTATTTTTATATTTGTAATTATTTTTGAATAAATCTGTTCATCCACATGACGTGTACTCCATTTAACAAGTGGTATTAGTCGTTTACATCAGTTCAACTACACGTGATCGCTTGTTTTCTACAATATATAGATAAATAAAACACAGAATTAATGATTCAAGACAGATTTTTCAAACATATCTTAATACATAAAAAAAAGAAGAAATTTCTAATAACATTTCTACAGAATTTATTTCAAACGAATTTTCAAAGAAAGGCTTAAAAAATACTACTGTAAGTCCTCTTTTTAAAAAAAATAAAATAAACATACATTTAAATGCATTAACTTTGTTGTTTCAATTGCTTAAAAATATGTATTGTGTCATTTATTTTGCTGTGAATGTTTGTGTATGGAAAAAAACTTTAATACCTTTTATTTGGAGAGACTTGTATATTGAACATGATGTTTCAATAAAATAAAGTAAAAATTCGTCGAGAATACAAAAGATGAGCTGAAGGGGGTATGATGGGAAATTTTATTTTAATATAATTTTAGTCTACAAACTATGATCTTAATATTTCTATTAAAGATGTAAACAATAAGTAAATAAATATAAGATTAAAATATTTTTCGAATATAACTGTTAATGTTTTTAATACAAATTTAAATAGATATCTAGCTTACTTTCTTAGATTATCTATAATTTATAACTTTAAATTTTATACTACTTCAATTCCAACTACTAACTGTCTATTTTATTTCACTATTGAAAAATTGTCTGTATAAATAAATAAATAAACAAAAATAATAATTATTTGATCTATTTAGTTTTATTTTATATTTTTGTTTATAATAATTGGTATGAATAACAGCTATATTTAACGATTTAAATATTTCGAACTTATAGTAATTTTAGTATTATTATTTATTTAATTATTATTATTTTTTTTTTTGAAAACCCTATTGAGCAATTTGACAATTATTACTAACATCTTTACACCATAGCTTAGCAATAAAAAATGTAAAAAAAAACTTAATAGCTAAATACGTATGATTTAGACTCTTTTGTTTTTAAATTTATTTTCTATAAACCAAATCCCTTTAGGTAATCTTGAAAGTAAATAAAATAAGAACCACACCGCAATATTTATTTTTATGATTAATTGTCGATTCTACACTTTCATTACCTACTTTAACATTTCTGAAAAAAAAATACAAACAAACAACATTACAAACAATTGAAATTTGTGTTATATAAATCATTAATAAATTTAGTATAGTATATACCTAAGGATACATGTGAATGTGACTAGCAAGTATGTGACAGTAACACATTATATTGGCGTCTTAATAAATAAATACTTTTGTGAACAGATTTAATAACAGGCGTGTTTGCAATTTCAAAACCAATTAAAACAATGCTCAGACTTAATCATACCAAGTTTAAATTGTTTAAAGAGCCTAATTTATAATAGAAATAACAGAACGATAAATAAACTACCTAAGTGAATTAATTAAGAAACCGAGAAACACTGATGGAATAAAGATGGTATAATATATTTACCAGCTACCAACCAATCATCGCTAACACGTCATGAGATAAAGACTTGCCACAGCAAAAAATAAAAAATTCTACAAAAAAAAAATCTTAAGTAAATAAAATAATTTTTTTTTTTTTGTGAAAAAAACAAAGCCTTAAATATAGTGTCATTATCATCTTATTTCTGAAATAAAAGTGTAAGGAAAAACAGTTTTTAAGTTATTTAGTTATTTTAATTTAGTATAATTAAATTTGTAATTAAAGTGTTAAGTAAAAGTTTAAGTGAGTAACGCAATAAGTTCATATTAAGTATATATGAATATGAATATATGAGTGGTATGAATGTGTATAATATAAGTACAATGTACAATGTACATATTAGTACAATCATGTAATAGTCGCCTCTTATAGCAAAATTAAATTATTATATCTCGTAGAGTTGGGTCGTTTTAAATAGTTACTTAAACTTATTTAATTAAACATGATTGTACGTAAAATTAACTATCATAAGTAATTTTTTCTATGATATTATGATTTGTTCACAACCTTTAAATAACATTATGCACTGTGTCTATAGCACAAATGCACAATACATATTATTATTGTATTAATGTAATATATCTTATAAAATAAACGTTTTGAGTATGTATCCAAAAACACCCGCGTCTACTTTAATTAATTATATTACTTAATCGACGTCTTACGGTGCATAAATAACTATATATTATGTTACAAATATTACAAGATATTATTACTAAATTATGCCCATCTGTTTACAGATTTAGGAAGAATTTTTTTAAACAGAATTTATGTATTATCATTTTTATAGCCATCAAATTGTCAAAGTTAATTAAGAGGATGTTAGGGCTTGTTTTCTCTTTCTCTCTCTCTCTCTCTCTCTCTCTCTCTGGCCTGCATGTAACATAGATAAAACGTATTTACGTAGAATCATTTTTTTTTTTTCATGTTTTTGAATAATTTTAGAGTAAAATTACACTCAATGACAAAAATTATAGAGAATAATATTTTTGAGAGTAGATTATGAGTTATGACATATCAATTTCTCTAAATATTGCCTCAAAATAATTTTAAACATCATTTAAATTTATAATTTATTTTTTTTATTTTGAAAGTTGAATACTCTGTCAAATAATAATAAAATATAAAACCGATATTTTAAACCCTCAAAAATAATATATTCTATAATTTTTGTAATATGTGTTTTTACTCTGCGATTACTCAAAAATATCAAAAAACAATGATTCTGCGTAAATGCATTTTGTTCTCTTACTCGTAAACTAGAAAGAGAAAATAAACAATACACTGACATCCTCTTTAGTTGAAATTTTCAAATATTTATTGTATGAATGCTTGATCGATACTTCTTAATTTATGTAGGTAGAAGTCAGAAGAATGTAAATGTGTCACGTTAAAAATATATATTTGCTAATTGCGCCCGCTGAACTCATTTCTGCAAGTTCATCAGTTATTATTGTATTATTTATTTATACCAGATGCGGGCTAGGTCGCTGTACTACTATGCATCTGCACAGCAGATCTGTACAAAATAACTCGATATATATCATATTATTGAAATATAATTTTTACTATAAACAAACTTATAAACATAAGTATTAATTATTATATATTAGTAATTAGTATATTAGGTTCAATTCTACACAAGTTTGATTCCCTGTGTATTACTTAACATATTATATACGTCTGTTTAGGTCATACCTACTCGTTACAAATTAGTAAATTCATATTCTATTACTTTAGGCATATACAATTATTATTTAACACATTAAACATGGTACTATTTTTATGATGATTCTTCGTTGGAACAAACACTATTCCCGTCTAGAATTTCAAACGTCTTATTAACATAATAATAATAATAATAATAATGTGTAGTCTGTCAATAAATTATTTGTTGTTTGGTGAAATTGTGAGATCTGACTAGTCTGCAAATAATCACAAACGGGTAAATGAGTGAAAATATGTCTCGGTGTATAAAGTGATTAGTCACCACAGATGATAATACGTAGAACGTAGATATATTGACAAATAATTAACATAATGATGTAATAACGTAGAAAATAAAAGAATAAGAAAATTAATTTTAAATAGCCAAAGACAGCTAAAACTCAAATAAAAAGTCCAAGGTCTGGGGGATTCTTCCCTACACTTGTACGTGCTGGAGAGTTTAATCATCTACCAGATATAAATGTTAAATTCACGCGCTATTACCTTCCTCTTGATCTACGGAGGGCTCTTGAAGTCTTGTATTCGAGAATTTGATCAAGTAAACCGTACTTATAATACAATTTATATGTATAAAACATAATATTAATATGAAGTATATATAATAATCATGCACCTTATCTGACTCGTAGTTGTAAATATACTATGTTGTAGTATAGTAAGGTAACAGAAATAAAGAACTCCCTAAACACGTGAATCCAAATAAATACCTACAACACTAATTGAGCTCGTTGAAAAGTAAGGTCCGGTTGTCGCTCGCAGGGTCCAATGCTAAAAGATATTGTTAATTTTGTAAAGATGACTATGTTTCCAATAAATTAACTTTATCCTTGGCGGTAGAGATCCTTATTCAATATTTTAAGCCAGACAATAGTTTTTATGTCAAATAATTCAATTAAAAACATTAATCACGTGCATACACACATAGATACATGAGTACGTCATGAGTCATGATCATCTACTGACTACCTATACAGATATAAACTATGATTACCTATTGCTTATTGATAAATTGAATTGTATTGTGTATTTATAGTTTTTATTTGGAAAATATTTTTAAATCAAAAATGAATTTTATCGTATAAGTTTTTAATGATGTATTATTAGGTGTAATTACTTTTTTTAGCATAAACTGTAACCCTATGATTCAGAAAGACAAGTACAAAGACTGCAAGTCTCAACAGTTTTGTGTATTTAGTTTATATTATGTAGCGCTATCTATAGGTAAAGAAATGAAAATTAAACTCTATTGGTATTTTAAAAAGATATTTTGTAACTTAATACTAGTTTTTCATAAAACTAGGACAATTTACCGTACAGTTGTTTTATCAAAAAAATTGATTATTTAATAATAACTCTGAAATGCTTACTTGCCTACAAAGAATAATATGTTACAAACCGTACCTATAAGTTATAACTGACACAATTACCTAAAGAAAAAACAATTAGTAGGTTGCTGAGTAGGAACAGCACCGCAGCTTTCTTTGTTATCACACTGACATTCTACAGGGCAAGATAGTCGGTCTCTTTTTTTAAATAAACTAAATCTTATTTCAATAATTCTAAAATGATATCTTCATCAAATATCACTTCTACATTTCAACCATTTCTACAATTCAAGCCGCAAAGTTTTCAGAGGCGTAATTGCAGCATCACTCATATCCAACGTTTCAACAACGAATAAACCTACTTCTTCTTATACTTTTGTCGCTAAATAAGCTAACAACGAAACGATTCTCTCGGTATATAAAGATTCAATAATCGCATTTAATCATTTCCAATTTCATGTATTAAACCTGTTGTCAAAGCTGGAAAGTAAAAAATAATATAAGGCAAATCCAACCACGTCACTTTTGCTCTCAAACTTAAAATATGTCCTCTAATTGCATTTAACAACGTCCGAATTTCAACCTCATTTATTGCAAAATACTTCGATGTCACATCGATAAAAAATCTATTATAGTATAAGCTCATCATAACCAGATCGCCAAGCTTAAACTAAAATACGTTTTCGTATCCTCAAATGTTTCCTAAACTCAAAATTAATTTTTTCACTACACATTAAAATTAAACTTAACCTTTATAATAAATACTCTATGCGATAAGCATTTTTTATGTACTGCGTAAAAATCAAACATACATAAACCAAATACAAATGACTCAAACCAAAATGTTTCGTTTAACAACAAAAATCCTTTCTACATCTCAAATAAAACACTACACTAGCACACATATTTAAAAAATAAAAATGAATATAATATAAAAAAAAAACTGATTATCAACCCTAACACACATTACTACGATCCATTATCCGATCACATCCGAGTATGCTAGCAAAAAAAAAAAAAAAAAAAAAAATAAAATAAAAACATTTGAATATTTCATGTGCGCGGGACGGACGTCCGTGGAGGAAAGAATCAAATCGAACTCGCCGACAACTTTGATGGCCCAACCCACACGAAAGCCGTCGCGCCTATCGCATAACAACTTTAAGACTCTGCGGCCTGCAGCAGCTGTGACGTTATCACGCGCGGTGGCGGTGGAGGTGGTACCCGTTATCAGGTCGGCCGTCAGTCGCCGTCGTCTTGTAAACAACGCGAGCTACGACTGCCGAACTAGAGCAAATGAACGGGAAAAATCAGGAAATCAAGCGATGCTCATTGCCCAGCGCTACTGGCGACGACCGCTGACGACGATCGACATCACATTGCGTCCAGTTGTGACGACGACGCTTCGGTGTTGACCACGTCCGCGACGGTGGCGGTCAATGTCAATGTGACCGGCGGCGGCGACAACGACATGGAGCTGACCAAAGTGTGCCGGCTGTGCCTGTCTGCGGTCGACTGGCCCGTCAGCGTTTTTGACGAACTGGCCGACAAGATAGCCCAATGCCTGAATATCCACATATCCCGCACTGACCAGCTGCCCAAACACGTGTGCGTCAAGTGCAAAGATACCGTCAACGAGTTCTACGCGTATTATACCAACGCGGTCGAGTGCCAGAAACAGCTCGATCAGCTGGCTGACGTCCAGCAGAACATGGTAAGCCGAGCTCATGGCTGGTGCGAACCGTCAGAGTTGCCTTGCGACTGTCTGCTCACAGTCACCAGGCCAATGGTCTTGTTCATATATATTTTAACCACGATCATTAACTCTAATTGCATTAAGTTTTTGATTATTGCTCTGTTTCAACTTTCATTTTTCTCATTTAATTCGTTATTTTTTTCATCGTGTTACTTGAGTAGGTGTACAAGTGATTAAGCCCTTTGTCAACCTGATTTATTCATTCTAAACTATTGATATTTGATATTAATTGATTTTTTTTTTTTTTTAAAGGTGTGTCCATTATCTAACAATGGTCTTTGATAATTAGATAAAATTTATTTCATGAAAACAATTACATGATGTTATTAGAAACAAATTTCTCACATCAATTTATTGACAGAAAAGGTTAATTAGATTTAGGTTAACATGTTTTTAAAAGTTATCTAAAAAAATATTAGATACCCTTAAATATAGTAGGCACAGAAATATTGATAAACAAAATATATTAGGTGCATTATAGATCTGATTATAAAGTTTTATTATTTTAATCTAGTTCTAATATTAATTTATTTAGTTCTAAATATAGTTATACTATCTGACTAATAAATACTTAAATAATGATTGCACAGATCGATTATTTAGCCTACTTTTTACACACTGCTTAACTTATTGTACCTAATAACATTTTATCTTATGTATGTGTTTGTATTTTGTCAGATGTCAACTATTTGTATAAATAATTATTTACAAAATAAATACATTTTCATTTTCAATTCTTCTAAAAAAAAATTTCCATAAAATCCATAATCTACCACAGTAAATATAATTAAATATTATAATATAATAAAAAAAAAAATTAGTAAATTTCACGAAAGATATTTTAATGACAATTCGAGTATTTAATATTTACATTTAATTAATTAAAATGTCTTTATAATCAACAGGCTTCCAGTAGTTTTGAACCTGTGGTGACCATTAATTATGATCAAAATACAGAATACAAATCTGAGTACAACGAACCAGAGAGTTGGTCTGAAAGTAATCAATCAGAAATCGAAACAAAAGACACGGTGAAAATAGATCCGTAAGTTCACTCTTTAGTAATATGCTGCTTTCTAAAATTATTGATCATAATTTATAACATCAGGTATTAATGTAGTAGAAGTTGCTTGTTTGATATGCTATCTAATTAAATATGTACATTCTTAATCTCATAAACAAATAAAATTGTATTACCTGTCATAAATTCATTACATTTATTAATTTATTGTTTTATACAGCACTGAGGAAATCGATGACGACCAAAGATCAGATAGGACTAAAACACCTCGTAGGGTTAAAATAAAATTTTTCAAATGCAGAAAATGTGAAGAATCTTTTAATACTAAACACGCATTAAAAGATCATCAAAATGATGCACATCCGCATTCTGTATATAAGTGCAATTGTTGTGATAAAACATTCGACACAATGTGTGCACGGCAAAAGCACAAAAAAGAAGAACATCCGAGTGTCACTTATTCGTGCGACACATGTGATTATCGTACACCCTATAAAAGTCGAATGCAATATCACGAAAATAGACATAAAAAAGTCTACAGTGTATTCTGTGATACATGCCAAGCCGGTTTTTTTAATAAAGATGAATTAGCTACGCATGAAATTAAAAACCATGGTGCCGAGCCATACCAATGTGATCGTTGCAGCAAATTATGCACGTCAAAGACCAATTTATACAGTCATATGAAAGTACATACAACATCAGCTGAATCAGTTAGCTACCAATGCGAAACCTGTGGGAAAGCGTTTAGACGTATAGGCAGTTACAGACGACACATTCAATCACATTTAGGCCTAAAATTCGAATGCTCCTATTGTAATAAGCTACTGAGTTCAGCACACCATCTGAAACTTCATGTGCGTATACATACTGGTGAGAAAAATCACGTGTGCGAAATGTGTGGCAAAGCATTTACAGTTAGCAAGTACCTAGTTGAACATAAAAGAATACATACAGGTGAGCGACCATTCAAATGCGACTTGTGTTCTAAAGGTTTTACTCAGAAGACGTCTTTACGTATACATACCAGATGGCATACTGGAGACCGACCATATAAATGTGAAGTATGCGACGATAGATTTGTAATCAACACATTTTTGCAAAGGCACATTAAAAAACACCATCCTGACCTTGTAGAACCTGTACAACAAGACCCATGCGCTAACTCTCTTCAAACTTTATGAAGTGTTATTTTAAGGATATTATTTCACTTTTTTTTATGAAATTATTTCTCCATTGTTAATACATATATAATTAACTATATTATTGTAATACACTACTTTTAATAAATTATATAAATACAAAAAAAAAAAAAAATGCTAAGTTAAATAATTTTAATCTTATAGACTTCATTATCTTTCAACTATCTGTATTATATATATATTTTTTTTTTTTTGTAAAAGTGATTATTTATATACATCTATATATATATATATATATATAATTTAGATATTGGCAAGAGAAATAACCAATTAGATTTCATCTTTCATTTGTTAAAAATACACCCAACCACGAATAAACAAATGATGCAATAAGAATCCATTATAATTTGTTTTTTGTTTGATTGATACACATGTAATTTTTAAGAAGAAATTTTACCTTAACTTATGAATTTATGCCTATAAAATTTTTCATTTTTAAGTAAAAAATAATAGTAATTTGTGTTACTAACACATTATTATCAACTGTTATAAGATAACGATAAACAAAAAAACTTGTACAATAAGAACAACTGGCAAACAAATGTATGAACCTTTCTAAGATGTATTATAGAAATATAACTTTTAAGTTAGTGTCATTCAAAGTAACTGATTTAACTTTTATAAACATTATATTATGCACATTCCAACCTTTGTCAATGACAACTAAATAATAATACTATTCATATAGTAAAAAATTAATTCATACAAAATAACATAAAGTTTACTCCATTAAAAAATTTACATATACACATTTTAGAAAGGAATTTTTTCACAAGGGTACTAAAAAAATAATAAATAATTACTAGAAAAAATAATAATTACTAGAAAAAAATAATAATATAAGTAACATCAACAGTAATGAGAATTAAGGACAAGACTTTCAAGATTAAATTTAGCTAGTCCTTTACCTTAAAAATATTCTTTTGTTTAGATCGATAAACATAAGAAAATTATAAAATAGCAATTACTTTTTTATAGATTCTTATTTTATTATTTAAAAATAACTTCATAGTCCTGAGGAATCGGCATCATCATCAGGTAATCCTGTAATAAGATTAAAATATTATTTATGTCATCATATAAAATCAGATAATATGTACAGAAAAACTAAATACCTTGTTTCTTATAGAACAAAATATATGCATTACAATAGTCTTCTTGTCCAGGTATTGTTTTAGTGGCTGATTCGTCATTATAATAATACCATTCTTCTGACTCCACGTGTTTAGTATAAGATGTATAGTGACCCATAGAAGTACCTTAAACAACAGAAATAAATTAATAGATATATTTAATTCAAAATAAAAAATTAATATAACATACTTCCTGTATGACAAACACAAGCATACAAATCATATACTATGTCTTGTTTTATGTCCAATATCAATCCATCTAAAGGAAATACTACACTATCTTGTAATTTTATTCCCCAATTTTCATGAAAAACAAATCTAAAATGATAAAATACCTATTAAATTTATTTTTAAGCATAATTAAATAATATTTTTTTTTACCTTTTTAAGTATACAATGAGACATCTAGGATACTTGGATATAGACAATGTTTTAGTGGCACGCTGATTCTTTTTGCAGAACGGACACCACCAAGGATTATTATCATCTAATAGTTCACTATAAATCAAAACCATTTAATTAATTAATTTAATCTATACTACATACCAGGGTGGCAACATTTTTTTATACAAAAATCTATTAAGAATATAATATTTTCCCTTTTGAAAGCTATAAAGTACATAATTTTTAAGGGGGGGGGGAGGTTACTAAATATAAAATATATTTTAACAAAGAGATCAACTGTAATAGTCTGCAATTGACCATTTGGCATACCATAGTATAAAGAGTAAAGAATATTAATGTTGAATAACATGAATAACAACAATCTGTTAAAAAATTCTTATTTTAAAATATAAAACTGATGAATCAATTATAATTAATAGATAGATAAAGTTAATAAACTTGTCTATCACCACTCTAGCTGTATTAAAAAGTAATTATTCCATGTAATGAAATAGATCAAATAGATTTAACCTTAATTCAGCACTAATATATATAATTTTCTATTAAAAAAATATAATAAAATTATTACCTTTGGCAAAAAGCATTAATACAGTCATATATTGAAAGAGGTTTATTTGATCGCATTTGTTCAGTAGACCCTGGATGTAATGTAGTGTCTAGCAAATATATATCTACAAAATCTTCAAAGGTAACAGCTAGTGTATCACCGCTACGAAACTTGATTATACCATCTTTGGGAATAACACAGCCGCCACAATGTACATCCCACATGCATCTAGAGCACATGGTCCCCTGACCATCAACTAAAGATAGTGAGAACTCTTCAGTGTATGGGTGAAGTTTGGCCACTTCAACATAAAGTACTTCAGCAGGAACTTCACTTGGTAAACGAACCAATGCAGGCCGACCAATTAAATTTTTTCCATCAGCTTGTTTAAACACGATTGGAATAGTCAAACGTCGTATAGCTTGATTTGTATTACCAGCAGGTTGTTCAATTGGAATTAAATCCACCTTAGGGTCTATTCTCACTCTACAAACAGGACAGTCCATTTGATCTTTTTCTCCACTAGAATGAAAACAACTTGATTTAATGCATTCTTCACATAATACACAAGTGCAATCTTTGATATCTTTGTGGAGTACCATATCAGGTTTATACTCTAAGCATATGGTACAAATATCTCCTTGTTCAATAGTTCCAGAGTCTATATCCATTGGTTCCTAGAATAACATAGATATTTTTAAGAAATACAAATCATAACACTTAGAATTCTGTATATTTTAATGAAGACTAAATAATGCTAAAAGGTAGATCATACAACTTTAATATTATTCAATACATTAGATTTAATTTACTAACCACTTAAAAAAAAACTACATGGGTACCTATTGGCTATTTTATACTAAATAAACTAATTATATAATAAAATGTACTTACAATTTGAGTGTTTCCTTCAATTAATACTTCAGTATCACCATTCACGAGGTCCAAACTAATTTCCAACACTTCAAATGCATACAAGTCACGATTATTAGAATCAACACTTCTCACTTGATGGTCATCACTCTAGTTAAATATATTGTTTAATAATAATTACTAAATCAATTAAATAATATTATCACAAATTTAGTATTTCCCAATAAACTTACTAATATTTTTGAAATATGTCTATTAAAAACTTCGGCTACAACCAACATATCAGGGTTTTTATCTTCACCTATCAAATTTACCAACTCACTTTTAACCTTTTTAATATCATCCTGTTTATTAACAGTAATCAAGTATTTCATTGGTGGATTATGTGTAGCACTAACAAATGTTACATCTAATAAAATAAAAAATTAAGCATTAGCATATCAAATAACACTATGATAACTATACTAATCTTACACATTTGTTGTTGAGTAGCATATGGTAGAGGTACAGATAGATACATGAAAGGCTCATGCATAACAGACACATAATTACATTCAAGACAAGTAACCTAAAATAATAATGTTTAATCAAAATATAATTATAACTATTGCTTTATAATATAATTTGTTACTTACAGAACTTTCAAATTGTCCTTGAAATATTTTATTGATAATGGACTCTTGTTGAACACGTTTTTCAAGAACAGTAGATCCTATCGAATCAGCTTCAACAAGTTCTGATTTAGATATTTTATTGTCATCTAATTTTACACGCTTTAAATCCATAAGTCTTGAATCAGATGAGGAATCACAACATATTTCTCTTTTTCCATTCAACAAATCATTAATTTGTACTTTGGCTTTCAGAAGATCAGGTTCACAAGAAGATATGGTACCATCGCTTGGTGACACAAGAATGTCAGAGTCACAATTATTCACTTTCTGTGTCATGAAGTCTTGATTGAAAAGGTCACTTATATTTTGAGGTATTTCATAATCAGACGAACTAATAACAAATTCATCAACTTCACGTGGTAATAGTTTTCTGGGATTTGGAGACTTACGAGTTTTACGTGATGTCACTTTGCTGTGTTTGGCAAAATGCAACAACAGTTCATCATTTAGACTGTCTAATAAAAGAGCCAAGAATTCTTGACAATCATGCTGGCTGCAATCTCGAAACTGTGCGTATCGTTTTCCCAACACATATTTGAACTGATGTGGATTAATAACACTGTACTGTCCATGCCAAAAACGTTTAGCAAGATCAGAAAACTGTCCAATTAATGTGTCTTCAGATCCATCATTGTCAAAGCCCAAAAAATATGATACAAGACTCTCTGTAGATAAGAGAGCTTGTAAGCCAGCACTCATAAAACACGTATTACCAAGATTTCGAAGACCACAAACACCAATTTCAGCAGTTGGATCAGATAAATCAGCATCAGCGGAAAAAATTGTGCTCAACCCTAATACTGGTGATTCAGCTCTAGGAACAGTTTGAATACTATTGAACTCTTCAAAATCACTAGGACCTGGAAGTGCAATAGGAAAACTTGAGTTTGTTGAAGTAGGAAAACATGATGCTGAATCTTCACTCCTAAAAAACAGTAAAAAATTCTTTTAACTCATAGTTGTCATTTTCTGTTATACTATTCTACAAACATCTATTCCATTAATTTTGAACATAAAAATATACTTAAGTGACATTTAATCTACTAGTTTATATATAAATCAGCATCAAAATAAAAATTTATCAGTACAAGTTTTTCAATTATAAACCTAAAAGAGTTTAATTATAATATAATATTTGTTGTTGAAAAGTATAATTTGAATCAACAGGTTTTTGATGACTCACCATGAACTGTCAATAGTCATCATCTGCGATGGTTCGTTGTTGCGCAGATAAGTGTCGCTGTCTGTGATTTCAGACAGTTCGGGCAATGTTTTTGGCAGTTCTTTTTCAAGGTTTTCGGCTAAGAAAGCTGAATCACCAAAACTTTCCTTATCGTCTGCTCTCAAGTAATCGTACCGGTTACTGTGCAACGAACTCAGTATGGACGTGTCAACTTCAGAGGTTTCCATAAGTCAATCAGTCTACGTCTGGTTTATTATGAAAGATATTTTTGAAAAAAAAAGTTTTTAATCCGCAACTGTCTTCTCTCTGCTACTGAAGGCGTCGTCACCCGTCCTAGTTCGGCGCAAGTATACTTTCTCGCCTCTCGGATTATATCGGATGCGGGTCGTCGTCGTCGTCGTCGTCTGTTTCGTCCAGCAAAATATGATAGAATTTGGTCGTTAATACGTGCCAAGCTGATTATCGTCGTGTAGTTTGCTACGTTACACCATAGATGCACTCGAATAGTTCGCAGAAAAACTGACCAACGAACTTATGCGACTAAGAAATTCTGACGTGCGTTTTAACAAGTAACATTAACGTTTCGGATATCAGCAAAACGCGCGATAGCATTGCCGCCACGAAATAATTAACACCAAAACCCAGAACGGAATAAGAAATATTTACGCGATTAATCACACTGAGAGTTGTTTGTTTAAAATTCTGAATTAAGATCTCTGATCGTTCCGGTACGATTTGCGGTGAATACTAAATAGTAAATAGTAAATACTGAACAAAATCGGTGGACACTGGACGGTGATCAGTAGCTTGTTTCTTTTCCCCAAAATTTTCTTGGTTATGCGGTTTCAGAGCGGCAACACACCGGGACCGGGTTTGGTATAGACCAAGTTCACATTATCTATTATCTATTGGTAGTAAGTGCACTCATATTTAACCCATTCTATGGTATGCGCTACCTCCCACTCAACAGCATAGTAGCATCAGCTGTGGTCAGTACTCAGTAAGTTGTAACGTCCTTGTTCGATTATTAATGGGTATTGGATATTGCCATAGACATATAATAGAATAGACCGCGAACCACACATATTACATGTAGAAATTATAGAAGCCAACATATGTGCGAGTGAGAAAGACTCTAAAGAGGTTTTCTCATGGAAAAAAAAACTATTTACTCCATGGCAAAATAATGGTGATAGTGATATTATCATTTTTTTACCATAACAAATAACAATAAACAATAACAAATTGTCGATGAACATATTCTGGTTCTTACGTGAACAGTGAGTTTTTTAGTTGCCTATTGAGCCTTTTTATTTTGATCATTTTGATATAATGGTTCAAAAATGTTATAGTTGTGGTTCTGCTAAGACAGACAATGTCAAACTTCACGGGTAAATATTTTTTTATTCATAATACAGGATGATTCTTTTATCAAAAACTTAATTTTTTCTAAAAAACTTAAAAAACTAACTTTTTATTAAAAAAACTTAAAAAACTAACTTTTTTTATTAAAAAACTTAAAAAATATTAGGGAGGTTTCAATAATAATCCCACTGTAGCACAGTTTGAAGCTGCATACAAATCCATTATAATCAATGCTGAAGTTAAATGTCCATCGACTGCCAACGCTTTAGCATTAGACGACACAAGTATTCTAAGAATATCAAGCGCTCCACCAAAAAAAGAAGATGAGCAATCTGAAATGCTAGATTTGTTATGTGCTGCAGGAACTGAAATAATTGAAACAGAAGATATATTAGACATTTATGAGCACAGAAATTACCTTAATGATGTTGTAACATACATAGCAGGATTTGTTGTTTACAAAATAAAGAAGAAAATTCTATGTACAGTTTGTGAAAAATCTTTGGGAACAAAAGAATCGGGACCTGCTCTAATTGGACGTAAAAATAGAGGTGGTTTAATTATACCGAATCCAGATATCATTGAAATTTGTAAAATAGCTGAACGTGTAATTCGTGGATACCAAAGAATTGATGGGTCAAACGTTGTAAAGAGGATTACAATTGAATGTATGAGAAAGATTAATATTAATAAATATTTTATCTCATTATCAAATCATTTTCTCGAACAAGAACCCTTCAATAATCATCTCCTACAGCTGTTAAAACTAATTATGCACATTTATATTACACTAAGACTTCATCATATTAATTCATCAACAAATTCAATAGATCAAAAAATTAGAACATTCTACACAAAATTAATACTTTTTAAACATCAATAAAATATCATAAAATTAACATAAAATTAACATATTGTTTTACCTTTTTTTTTGTTATTATACCATTTGTACAAAACACATATTATAATATATTAATTGTAATTTGTAATAATTTGTATATTATATACTTTAAAATTTAAAATGTTTAAATTATAAATATATTTTTTTTAAACTTGTAAATTGTCATTGTGTCTAATTAATAATTAGTAATTTTTATATATATTATCTACATCGTGATTCCGCCTCATAATATAATTCAACTGGAAAAAAAAACAGTTTTATTAACTCATCCATGAGAAAACCTCTTATGGTTCTTTCTCTCTCGCACATATCTTGGCTTTGTAGTTCTCTTTCTATTCGCGGTCTATTCTATTATATGTCTATGGATATTGCCGATATTCACGATATTGGATAATGGATGGACATTGGGCACAGTAATATGTGTATGTGCAATAATGAATATTTGAATTTTAATAATTTTATGTTTATATTTATTGTATTTGTATGTAACTATATTGTAAACCGTATTTATAAAAATATTAAATATTTAAGTTTTTATTTCACTGATGATAAGGCTTTGCGGTACATCAACAGAATATATGTATAAGACCCAACGCAATTGATTTGAAGTTTTGCGCAATCTATTTATTATTCAATCTAATCTCAATACAACGTATTTCTTACAGTTTATAGTGTTTATACTTTATTTGCATCGTTCGATGTCCGCGACACGGGCATACCGGCCATATCTACTTTAATCTGTAGCCAGCATCTGATTGTGGACCACAATCAATTATTATCAATTTATCACCGTACTATATGTCACAGTACGTAAATCGAATAAATGGTACATGCTACAAAATGTCCGTTTGCCATCCGAACGTGGCACGTGTTCAACGTGCACATTCAGACATTGTTAATACGAATACAACAATGTTTACATTACTCATTAGGTGCTCTTAAGTTTTGAATATATATATAGATAAATCATAAGCAATATTTTATTTTTACAATAAATTATTGAATGATATACGAGTACATAATTTTTTTCTTGCAACGTTTTGCGCATCTTTATTAGTTTTGCTTATGCCATATGATATAATGGAGAAAATACATTGGCTGTTTATTGTTCAGTCTGTCGGATCGATTAAAAATGTGCTCTGCACTGCATAAAAATCCTGTGCAAGCTAATATACGTTTGTATCGTTATATAAAAAAAAAAAAATATTAGTAATATTTTTTATAGCTACAGATAAAATATAAATAATAAATATATAATTATAATAATTTTAAAATCATTAGTTACATAATTTCATTGCATATATATATATATATATATATATATATAGATAAGGCTTCTGAACATAATGTAACAAAATTGTTATTTCAAAATTCAAATCCTAATTAATTATAAATTATAAACATAAATAAGGTGAAATTAAAATTTATAAGATAATAATACAATGGATAACAAATTTATACATGTTATAGGTTTGATTAAAATATTTTAATGGGATCTAGCAATTTCTGAGAAATACTGTAATAGATCTTCAATGGAAAATTCCAATGAAATCATGGAACCAGGATAGCACCTTTGAATTAAGTCTTCAATATATTTATATTGTTGAATGAATTCTTCTTGCATAGCTCTCCAAACCACCTGAAAGAAAATGATAATAAAATATAGATCAACAAATGTTTATTTTATCAATAAAAAAACAAAATTAGATTTTTTTGGAATTGGACATACTGATTAATTAACAGTATAAAATATACTAAAGCATATATTAAAATTATATTGTAAATTCAATAACAATTAAAAATTATTACTTGTAGTAAATTTTCTTCTTCACTAAGGTGTTTTTCTACTTTTTTATACAAATGATCTAAGCCTTTTTTCACCTCTCGTCCATGGTATTCCTTAGTTACTTTCCTTAATTCTTGTTTACTGAAAGCTACTTGATAACCTACTTCTGATTCTTTAATACCTTGTGCTACCTTAGCTTGCACACCTTCAAAGAACAACTAAATATAAAACAAAGTGTTAAAAATGATTAACTATATAAATACAAAATTAACTTTTAATAGCTTAAAATGTATACTATAATCTATAAATTGATTATACTTGCATTCAGTTTTTCAAGTGGTCTACCAAAATAACGTGTTACATAAGCACTTAATGCTTCACTATATTTTTGTTTTGCATCTTTTCTGAATTGATCCAATATACCAATTTTTAATTGAGACAGCAATGCATACAAATGATGGAAATTTTCTAGACCACGAATTGACTATTAATATTAATTTAGTTACATTTTTTTTTATAGATCTTACCCATTCTGATTACTTCAGCAGGGGTCTTAGGATGTTCACTAGCAATTGAATGAATAGTTTCAAACATTACAATTAAAAGTTTAACATACCATTTATCTAAATCAGTTCGACGCTCAGTTCCTTTAAATATTTGTTCAGCTGTTTTAGCAAAATACTACAACAATAAATAAAATTATACAGCAACTTTAACATAAGATAAGTCAAATTATCAATAAAAATGACAAGTAATATTATATTTACCTCAAAGTTAGCGACAAATGGAAGTATACCACATTTAGACTTTTTAATAATTCTTACATCTTGAATTGATTTTAAGTGTGCGTGCATGAGTTTATCGTAATTTCTTTTTACATGAACTAATGCAGACCCATAAGTCATACTTAAAAAGGAGCCAGTATCATTAGCAGACATAACATGGCGACCTAATCTTACTAAAACAGCCATTGAATAACTAAAATAATATATATATATATAATATGTATTGTATTCATTCTTTATTTTAATTAAAACAAAAAAGATTTATAATCATAGTTACGTGCTATCCATTCTTTCATGATATTGAATAAATCCAATCAACTCTGGTTCTATACAAGCAAAAATTTCACCCATCATTTTTCTAACTTCTTCATTTATTTTTTTTTCAATTTTAGTCTTTGGTAAAGACGGTAATATTTCTTGGTTTGATTTTACATCTGCTCCATCCAAGGTTGTTTGGGTATTCTAAGTACAAAAGTAATAATATCACAAATTAAAGAATAACAATACGTAAAATAAAAATATAAATTATATTTTACAAATGTTTATAAATTAAATAATACTATATTTATCTATATTTGAAACATAATTCTAAAGATAGATTAAAATGTTTTAGTTTTGTCAATTTTTTTTGTAAGGTATTCTAGTTATAGTACTGTACAAAACTTAAATTTGAACAAAAATCTTGATTTATGCATTGCAATTGTTTAGTTAACAAATTTAATCAAACATCTCAAAATGTATTTAAATTTCTTTAAAATAAAAATTTCAACTTAATTTTTAATATTCATTATAAACTAAAACTAAACTAAATAAGAAATAGTATCATCAATTATATACTTTGGTAGTAGAGCAGAGTATATCCAATTGAAAAAATGAAACACAAAAATTTTGTTCAGATAAACAAATTGGTTCAAGTTCAGAAAGAACTGTTTCCAATACTTGGTCAAATCTTTGTCGTTCTTGAGCATCACTTTCTTGAGTCCAAAATTCTTTGTCTACACCTAATAACCAATCTGATGGTGGACCAGTTGACTTTCTAATATCTTCTTTGGAATTAGATAAATGACCTAAGATCAAAACCATTAAACAATACATTATTTGGATGAAATTTTATCATATTTAAAAGTTTTTCAAAGACTAAAATATCAAATTAATTTATTTTCCTAAGAATAATTTATCTAATTTAAATAAATAATTTTTATAAATATTAATTGTTTAATATATCTTTTAAATTATACTTGAAGTTAATACTTACTTAAAGAATAAAATATACTAAATAATAAGTTATATAAAAATTAAATTAAAGTCAAAAAAATTTATGGCAATCGAACTATAAAATAATAAATAATTATAGTAACTAATTTTTTTGTGAACGTAAATTAAATAAATAATTTTAAATTACCAGCATTTATACGCAATTTTGCATCTTCTAAAAATAATTTTATATCTCTTTCATAAAGTTTAGATAAAGATGAAGTATAAACTTTATTAAGTGCCATAAATGATTTTCGATCCATAGCTTTACACCAATGCATGAGTTCTGTATAAGCAGCAAGTTCACGATGCAATGAAGTATGTTTCATGATTGTCAATTCATTATTTGAGTTTCTTTTTGTTTCTCCAATATCATTTCCCTAAAAATTAAGAGTATATACTATTTTATAATATTATATATATACATTATACATATAAAAAAAATATTTACTGAAAGAATATTTTTATTTTTTTTAGTGTGTATGTTAAATATTTGTATTTTGTTTTATTTTTATTATTTGATTAATTTTTCATTAAAATGATGATTTTATTTCTTTATTGATTTGTTTAAACCATAAAATTTATAATTTTCGATTTATGTTACAAATTCTTATTGATTGAAAGGACACTCATACCTAAATGTATTATCTCCGTATAAAAAATTTACAATGTAGTAAATTTTAAATTTTAAAATAATTGTAACTTGCTTAAATATTAAAATATTTATAAAAGCCCTCTATTTAATAATTTTACCTTTAAATGTTATAATAAATCAATTCATTCTAATTTTAAGAATAACAGTAAAATTAATCATTGTGAATATAAAATTTATTATACTGTATGTTTGTAAATACAAAACAACACACGTTAGTAAAAATTTAAACTGAACTATGTGCAAAATGCCCTCTGTGTTTCAGTCACACACTTCGCATTTTAAAAAAATGCCTTGATAAAGAAACCACATTATTCACTAGGCTGAACAATATTTCACTAGGGGACAATTGAAATTCTCAAATTACTCAATCTAACAAAATAAACCATTTTAATATAATATGTCTAATTACCTATCAATGGTTTTAAAAAATATTGGAATCTATTACGCCACACTTTATACATAGTATACATAAAATATAAAACTATTTAAATTTATTAAATGTATTTACAAGTTGGCTGTTTTTTCTCCAATTTCTACCCCTACATCTATATAATATATAAATGTGTATATATAATAATTTATTATTTATTTTCAAACATACCATGTGAATAAACAAATTATTAAGATGTCTAGAAAGAATCTGAGAAAATTTTGCTTTCCATTTTTCAAACCGTCTTCTTTGTTCCTGTATTGCTTTTAACCGAACTAAAGCTGGATGAATTTGAGCATTCATAACTGCTTGTAATTCTTTTGCAGCCTCAATAGCATCTCGTAATCCAGTTGATGTAGTTAAATCAGCATCAGTTAATGCTAATTGATGTTTTGGAGAGAGTTCTAATTGATGCTATTAATTGAATATTTATTTTCAAAAAAATGTTTGGATAAAAGTGATTTATTAGTACTTACAATTACTTTTTGAAGTTCATTAAGTAATTTTTCGTTATTTTTATTAGCTGTTTGAATATTAGCATTTTTCTGATCCATCTTATCAATAGTATCTCGCACATGTCTTAAGGTTTCATCATACATATCTAAAGCTGATTCAACCTTTTCAATTTCTTGAATAGCAGTTTCTAATTGATCCATTAATTTTGTGACTTGCGGTTCTGAAGCAAGAACACTTTGTACATTCTCCTATATTTTAAAATAATTAAATTTTATAACTAAAAAATATTTCATCAAATAATATTAATGACCTTAAATAATCAGGCCTAAATAAAAATGCTTTTATTATAAATGCTTAAAAATATATTGGTCTTTAATGTCTCTTGTAACATTATGCTTTATTACCAATGATCAGCACCATTTAAAAGCAGCCCACAAAAATTTGATATAGTATTACTCAGGTATATTATTACGCTAATTAAAAATAACTAATTACTTACACCATCAAGAGCCATTAATTGAGTGGCTAACATATCAGTAAATGCTTTAGCATCCTTAGCAGCAAATCCACATTCTTTCATTAATAACTCTAGATCTTGTTCTTCTTTTTCTGATAGAGGCTGAAAATCTTCAGCACTAATAATAGGCGATACAGCTACACAATAGAATGTTTAATAAAAAAACTAATTAAAAAAATTATAATATATTTTAATTATAATGCATACCTAGAGAGAGTTTTGATTTACGATCAGCTGGTAGAACAACTAAATCGCCAGATGTCCAGTCAAGAGGTAAATTTTTGAATTCAGGTTTTTTGTCAAATACATAGCTTGCACATTGCTAAAATAATAATTAAATCTTAATAACTACTGTTATAATACATTACAAATCACATTCATTATTTATTAGATATAAAATATTATCTACATAAATTCTAACTACCTTCCATAAAGAAATCAAAAATATTTTACGCTCTTGATTATTAGTTGCTACCCATTTATATGGTTTATCTAATGTCAATTCTATTTCTAAACAATCCTATAACAATAAAAATAATATATTATATTAAAAGTACAAATATATGGAGTATGTTAGTACCTGAGATGAAGTTTTGCCATCAACAGTAATCAATTCATTTAATGACCATATTCTTTTTTTTTTCACAACTTTATTATCAAATTTTATCTGCAAAATAAAATAAAGTTTGTAATATGATGCAAAATTGTATACATACATAAAACAATTTTGTACATTGATACTGTAAAGTTTAATATTGATTTCATATTTAAGTGTATACAACACATATATTTATATAAATACTTTTTTTTTTTTTAACATTTATTTGAATATATACAATCTGTAATAGTAGTTACAATAAGCATATGAGCTGAAAAGTACAGTTGGCAGTGAAATCATGAGGGGAGTAGCTACCCAACAGTAACACTCAACTATATAAATACTAATACTTTTTAAACAAACTACAAGTGTTTATATTGTTTATAATATAATATAGTCTGTATACAACCATTGTACTCTCAAATTTATATTTATGTTTCATTGATCATTAAATTTTGATAGAATGCAATTAATTTTAATAAGTATATACTTAAAAATGTATAATAATAAATTAATATTTTTGATTCAAGATAAATTTAATATGTTTAATAATTATGTTACTATAGTTGCTTTAGTATCTATCATCACAATTTGAGTCAGTAATGTGCTCCAATCAATAATAACAAGGATTGTTTTTGGTAGATAATTAATACTTAGGGAGTTTAAAAGAAAATAATTTCAGTGTTTACCAAATAATTGGGAAAAATAAAAATAAATTAGGGGAAAAGATCATTTTTATGCAAAACAAATTTTAAAAAAATCAAGTTTATTACTTTTTTTTTATGATTCAAAAATGAATAACAATAAACACATTCTATATACCTGATGTTTTTGTCAAATATATTATATTTTAATATTTTTAAGAAGAAAATTCTAATTATTTTGTACCGTTTTGAGCTATATGTCTTTTAAAATTTTAAAATCTTTAGTTTTATTTCATATACATTTTTTGTTTACAATTAAAATAACAAAATTTAGTAAAATTAAACAAAAATTATATAGTTAAAAGTGCATACAATTTTTTATATCTTTTTTTTTTCCGTTTTAAACCAACATCAGAGAAGGATCATTAATATTATATAGCTTTTAATCTTTTTATAATTATTATCCCTATATAATATGAATGAATTTTTTTTATACTGCAATAAATTTAACATTTTATACAGAAAAATATATTGGATATTAATAGAAATAGAAATATTATATACTTAAAAGATAAATCCTTGAAAAATAGACTAACATTGAAAATTGTATTTTGTATACAATAACTTATTATTGAATTCAATTTTAACACGTAAATTAAAGTTACTTATTCAATGATAATGTATAACCTTACTAACTATTATACATAAGTAACTTTCCAATTTTTTTGTTTGAAAAAAGGATAATTTATAAAAATGTATCATCAGCAATGAATAAATTATTGCTAACCTGATGAATATAGATATTCGAAGGAGGTTCCTTGGTGTCTGATAGACACAAGTATCCAAATTTCTTTTTTTTTGAATCATTACTAACACCGACAAATGCCAATAGTTTTTGATCACATTGATCGAATATTTCTTGTTGTAATATCTGTCGAGCAGTAGCCATTTTATAATTTGACACTACGCGTATGATCTAAAAACTATAAATATGTTATTTAATTTTAATTTTGTCCTCAACTAAACAACTTATTAGTTATTACAACAAAATAAAAAATTATTTTATATTAATGTATATTAATTATAGTAGGTACTACAACTATAGTAGTACAGTAAAGTTATAGTGAACTAAACAATTTTATCACAGAATTGATAAAATTTCAACTGATTACTGGTTTAATGATAACACATTGAATTGAATTCACTAAAATAAATAAAATTGATAATAAATGCATAACCAATGAGGTACATAAAAATTAAAAATAGTAATCATAATTCATAACATTCATAACATAAATAAACATAATTATTAATCATTAATTCCGAGTTGCATGAATATCACTAAATATTTTATGAAAATGAACCAACAATGAGCTAATGGCCCTAATGATTCTGTGACCTGTTCAAGATCTAGAGTAATATTTACACTATAAAAGATATTACCTAATTCACAATAAACCATTTTTTAGGGGAATAAATCTTATGCAGTGGTATTAAGCTCTCATAACCTCATATTAATCATATTGCATTTAAAAAATCGAAGAATTGAAAAAAAAATAGTCTAAATTACAAAAAAAAGTTTAAAAACAAGTTATGTTATCCCTACTTTAAAAACTATGACGAAAATGGTGTTTCTATAATTTATTAATACTAAAATATCTTACCGCCCTTAAGAGGACGTCGTACCCGCATATGTTGTCTCCGTCTTACAAATGCGTAACATGGCAAATAGTACTCTCAGAAGATCACGTTTAGCTCCTTCAGCTTGAAAATTAGAATGAATTGACCTCTTTTGAAATTTAAAAGTGAAATTATTATCTAGGGCATCTCATAGGCTTTTTATTATATTTTAATTTTAAAGCAAGTTATGAGTATTTTAAAATTGTAAATTGCTTGCACGTCTTAAAACACACATAACTCGCTTTAAAATTAAAATATAATAAAAAGCCTATGAGATGCCCTAGATAATAATCTCACTTTTAAATTTCAAAAGAGGTCAATTCATTCTAATTTTCAAGCTGAAGGAGCTAAACGTGATCTTCTGAGAGTACTATTTGCCATGTTACGCATTTGTAAGACGGAGACAACATATGCGGGTACAACGTCCTCTTAAGTAGATATAGGTAGTAGGTACCTATACAATATACAATAGGTACATTTATTATCAAAGTTGTATTATTCTTGTTTGTTTAAAATAGCTAGAGTCTATTGTCTATAGTATACCTACCTACCAATGCACCATAGACTAAATGAAATAAACAAAAATAGTAATTCCATCTATTCTATAATTTTAAGCTTTTAATGTCTTTTGCCATCAAAAATAAATAATTTTAAATTCAAATACTATTCGAGACTGACATTGTAAATTTGGTACATCGTTATGAAAAGATTGTTAATTGCAGAAAGTATCAGAAAACTTAGATTATGGTGGAAGTATGTAGGTCAAATAAATAAAGATATTAAAAATGCCCATTCGGCTTTACACGTATGTGATGAAACAATATTTCAAATTCTACGAAAACTTCTAATTATTCTTGTTACTTTACCAATTACCAGTAACGACAGCCACTCTCGAAAAGACTTTTTCAACTCTTCGCTATCTCAAAATCTATCTACGAAATACAACCGGAGAATCTCACTTAAACAAATTAGTAATGTTAAATATTTATCGGGTTATTGAAATCTCAACAGACGTTGTACTTGATGAATAGATAATAAAAAGCATCAAGACGAATTAATATTAAGTTGTAAAATGTTACTTTGTTAGACCATAAAATATACATTTTTTAAAATTTAATTTTACTATATGACCTTTAAATATATAGAGAATACAATTTTATAAACATTTTTTATCCACATATAAGTATATAAACGGTAACCTCTCTCCCCCCCTATAAACAAATTCTGTGTACGCCACTGCTACTTACTAAATACTAATAATAGTGTTTGGAGGGAAGCCTCCTGTATTGTGTCGTTCAGGTTGATATGCGTATAATTAATTCATTAATCGTTAGTGATGTATTTAAGATATGGCCAATATTTTGATTTTTGAATATCATAAAAATATAAAACTTAATACATCCGTCATCCATCATTTACCCAGGTAACTAATACATATAACTATTAACCGCGGTATAGTTCCGTTGGTGTCAGAACTAACATGTTTGTAACTTTGTAAGCGTTTCATGGAATAATGTATAGAAAAAATTTAATTAATCCTTTCAAAGTTTTGGAACATTTAAGACTATATGATTTTTAATACTTCATCACGATTCACGATACGTTAATGTACGTTGTAAATTTAAACTTGAACAGTCTATTCAAATTAAATTCAACTAGCGCAACAGTCATGTTTGAATATTATAGTATGTCATTCATAATATTTATTAATATTACTAGATTTTATTTGTATAATAATTAATAATAAAGAAATAAATATTGAATAATTGATATATAAAAAAATTACATACCTATTATAGGTACTGATTCATTGAAAATTTAATTAGTTCAAAACTTTGCAAAAATATGTTGGAAATACGCTTCTTTTTATTCCAAAAACGGGATTTCTCATGGTTGGAGATGTTTTCATATTTCTTTTTTTACTTGAACAAAATTGTACAAAAATTATATTTTAGGTACTGTCTAGGTTTGGTGTTAAAAATTGAAAATGGCAGTGATGGACAAATTAAGCTCCTAATATATACAATATATACCTGCTAAACTATGTATATTAAATAATATATGTACTATAATGATATGTCACTAAATAGATAAATTAAGTTCAATTATTCAAAAACAAAACAATTTAATGTATTATAATCTATATTTTATAGGCTATAATTTATAGATATAGAATATAATGAATATCTATTACTGGATCGTTAAAAGGCCACAAATATATTTTACATTCTATATTCTATAATATTTATTTGACTTCATTAATAAATAATTAAAAAACATATCCGTCACGCCGTCACGGCATCATTAATGTATATACATGTACAATAATATTTACTCCTTAAAATAAATACTTTATAAGTAGTTTATATTAAATATTATATAACATATTAAGTATTACTTATTAGACATTTGTATTATTTAATATTTACTAAAGGACATAGGACTGTATATTAATTATAAGCCCACACAATTAGAATGTATGAATTTAATTTGATAAGCATAATGAAATGTTAAATCTAAAGTGGTCTGCTGGTTTTGCGTTTAGGCATTTACTTACTTTTTTTTCCACTAAATTAATTTTAATTTTTATAATTGAATTAGCTAATCAACATGAGAGTTTAGTGAAGTGTAACAAAAAAATGTGTAGAGAGTAAAAAATGTTAGAAATTGCAATTAATTTAATTATTCAAAAAAAAAAAAAAAATGTATTTTTTTTTTCTTAAGTTGACAACGTTCAATTGATATACTAAAAAATTAAATACAAATTCGCATTCACAAATAGCAATAGAACAGTTAACATTTACAGGGAATTTAGTATAAACTATTTTTACAAATAACAAAATTGAAAGATTAAAATTGTTTATATTTTCAAATTGCAAATACATTTAATATTAAACAAAATATTAAGAAAGTGTATTTATTTTTAAGTTTTATTCGTAATAAAATTATCATTTTATGTAAACATATTATAAAATTGTATTTTATGCATCAAACAATAACCTCATGGTAAGTTACAAAAAATGTTTTGACTCCTAAATTTGAGTGTGCTAGATACTGTGTTTTGCTAGTACTATTTATAGTACCTAAAATTGAATATTTATATGTAATAATTAATACAAAATATGGTAATGATTTCTCTAGTGCATTTTAAGTACCTTATTATAAAAATATATAATATACCTAATTATCTTTAGATGAAACTGAGTTAGTATCCTTGATGTTGAATAAAGATGAATTTATACTATACATCACACAACAATGTAATAAAAATGATTGCTGTACACCGCTTGAACCAATTATATGGGCAATACATTTTAATATTCCTAAATTCCAAAGATTACCATTATTAGAAAATATATTACTTCGAAGTACGGCATACATAAAAAAAAATTATAGCTTTCTACCAGATAAACAAATAGCCGGAAAAACATATGAAGCTTTAGGAATACCTACAGTTTGTGGTGAACCAGATAAGTAAGTACTGTTTTAGTTATTATTATTTATTTATTTATAATAGTATATACCACACAGCTTTTATAAGCAACAACCAGTAATGCAATTTAAGTAAGTAAATAAAATGTTATATATATAATAGGTAATTAATAATTAGATTGAAACTGCTTAAAAAAAAAGTAAGGGTTCAAATTGGCTAGTAACATCAAGGAATAGAGTAGTTGGTTTTTGTCATAGTAAAAATTGAAGATTTTGATGTAAAATCAAACAAAATGATTTGTGGTGTGAGAAGGTAGGTCCTATTTTAAAATATAATAAAGAATGAGTATTATCAGGTTATGAGTTATGATGAGCTTCTATTTTCTTAATGAAAATGGAACATCATTACGTCCAAGTATTCCATAGTACAAATTGTATCACTTTGTAGCCTAAAATTGTAATTTTAAACGTTAGAAAAAAAAAGTTCAAATTTAAATTAACAAATTCTATACCTTTCTTCTGTAAATTATAACCTTTCTTCTAATTTCCGATATTTAGTTTTCGTCTTGGTTGGCCGATTGCAATATTTTTGTGCTATAGGGCCAAGCTCAAGTTTATTTGCAAATGTTTTAGCTTTTTGATAAAAATAAATATGTTTGGTTTTGGTCAACCAACAGCTTTATTAAGCACTGCATGCCATTTATACATTTTGATTTCTACATAAAAATGATTTTTGTATTTTGTGATCCTACAATTTGTTGGTGAGTTGAGATTTTTTCCATTTTTACCAGAAACCGGTTTTTGCGTCGGCAAAACGAGTAGTCGACGAATCGGGCCTGAATCATGGATTGATATTTAGTAATATTGAATCGACATTTAAATTCTTAGCCTAACTCACTAATCTATTTAGACCATTTAAGAGAACATAATTTTTAGAATTAATACGAAGGAACATTTTTATATCATCAGCAAATCGTAAGAAATCGTATAAATCTGGTGGGCGGTGAACACTAATAATAAAAAAGGAATGGTAGGGAGGATAGTCATTTTGAGGTATACAGAAGACACATTTGTATTAATTATATGATTACATATTTACATGTAGCCTATGTAAGCAGGTAATATAGATAAAACTATAAAGATATTAGGATGATAAAAAAATGAGGTTAACTAAAAAAATATTGTAAGTCAACATTATATTCTATTGTATTATTTGCATTGAATTGAAAAAAAACTCAATACAATTTGGGTTTCCTATAAAAATTATTTAAGTAATATGGTATTATGTAACCTATATATATTTTTTAAGTATTTATTAAAATGTTTGTTGATAACTAAAATAATATTTAATTCAATAAATGCCGATTAATTATTATTATACAATTTAAAATAATTGTTGATTAATAATTTTACCTATTTTTAGATATTTCTTAAATGCTTACAAAAAGTACAAGCCATATTATCCTGTAAGGTATCCGAAAAACGAAAAAAAATTATTATTATGCAATGTTGTTCGTCAATTAGTAGGAATTAAACCTGGTATCTACTTTTAATATATTTTATTTGAATAACTTTGTTACAAAGCCATAAGGATATAACATAAATTACCTTTTTAGGTACAAAATGTAATAGTGTAAATTCTACAGCATCTACAGTAAACCTGGAAATAATTTGTAGTACTCCAAATACTAAAAATGTACACAGTTTCGAAGTTGACCCATTGCTAAGTCCAATAAAAACACAAATTCAAGAAGAAAATCATAATTTGCCAACTAATTTATATCGTAATAATGACAGTGTCTTAATACATAACATCACAAAAAATAATATTGTTCTAGATAATAAACAAATAGTGACATTAAAAAAAATATCAGAACTTAGTGGCATAGAAATGTTAAATACTTCACAACAAACATTATCAAGTATACAAAATAGAGACATATCGAAATTTAATTACTTAAACAATAAAATACAATTTATTAGTGAGGACCCCTATTACTTTCAACATGAAAATTATATTTCAAAGTCCAATAATACTTATTTAAATAACGTGTCAAGTCAAGAAGAATCACATAACAGTAAAAAAATAAAAAATATCAATACAACTACAAATTCGATTTATTTTGAAAACAATCTAAAAAAAAGTGCTAATGTACTAAAACAAAGTTTGAGCGAAAAGATTAAAAAAAATATTTCACTCTTCAAAAAGAAAAAGAAAAAACAAATTAAATATAATATTGAGAAATCAGAATCGTGGACTAGAATCAATGAAACTTTCAAAGATTTTTTGTTTTCTGATTTTGATAAGACATCACAAACACAAATAATAGTAAACCATAATAAAAGTAAGAATATGCATCATAATACAATAGAAGATTCAAGTTTAGAGTATTATAATACTGAAGAAAACAATTTGAACAGTTGGATTGTGGAATCACAGAGTAAAAATAGAGAAGAGGATAGCATATCAAGCATTAATTCTTCAACCAAATCCTCTAATAAACTAAATGATTATGATCATAAAATATATGAACCAAGTATTATTCATTCAAGTTTACCCTCATTTAGTGACATTAGCATTTTTTCATCAAATTCAACAATAAATTCTGATAAATTAGTTTCTATTCAACAGAACTTTATAAACTGGTCACAAGATAATTCCAATACAATTAATTTTGTAGAAGATTACACAAAGCAAAACAATGATACTGCAGTATTCAACAACACACTTTCAGAGGATATAATTCACTTAATAAAAAAATATGTGGTTAGTAATGATTAATTAACATTATTACAATATATTCAGATTTTCATTATTTAATTTTATATCATTTTTCATCAGCAAATAACATATCAGAACAAATATTCTGATATGTATATCAAATAATAATGCAAGTATAAACATTATTATAATTTTATTTTTTATTTGTTTGATGTTATTAAATAGTTAAACATCAAATCTAAGAACAATTTGGAATAAAATATTAGGAAAACTATATTACACAGGAATCATATTAAAAAGTATAACCATCATATTTCTGATAGTATAAACTAGAAGTATAATTTATTTTACTTTTATTAACAAATAAAAATTTGTACTAAATGATATATATAAAAAAAAACATATTAATACAGAATAATATTGTTTATAAATACAAAAGCAATTTTAATATTAACAATAACAGTTTATTAAGCAAGGTAATTATCTACAGTTTTATTTATTAACAAGTAATAATAAGCAAATAAACTATAGTAAGAAAGCACCAGGAAATTTAGATTTAGTAAACAATTTTATAATTGTTTTCTTAACAACTAATAAAGATGTTTTATTTTTCATTTTAATATCTGGAAACAATAGACTAGCAAAATTAATCAATTAAAGAGTTGTAATCAATACAAACATTTAGGTTGATTTTAAAGGGAAAAATTATTGTGTATTTAAATTATTAGAAAAGTACATTTTCGGACGGTTTGTATAAAATAATGTATTTAAATATACAAATAATGTAATATTTTTTGAATTGTCAAATTTGTTTTAAAAATAACCATGACCGTCTTTGAGCATGTTGTATCTGTATTTTGTTTATTATAATAAAAATGTATTTAAAAACTTAAAAGGCAGTCATATAGTCTTTTGAAAACAAAATGTATTGTCTGTACCAAACGGAAATATTAAAAATATAAAAATAAATTAGTTTGTATAAAATGTTGAGCTTAGAAATGTATAATTTTTTTTTTCATTTTTAAGAAACAATAAATTACCACTTATTGGGGCATTTAGATTTATTATTATTATTTGGTAAACATAATGTCTTTAGGACTTGATTACCAAAAAGTAATACATTTTGGTAAACACAATTTAAAAACTATAATAAATAAAATAAAATCACAAATAAATATATTTTATGAGTACATTCACAGTGTTGCCAAAGTTCCATTACTATTAGGCAAGCTAATGTCAGTGTCATTTTGAGGACTAGAGTAATTTGCAGCTTCTCGAAGAGTCATTAACATATTTAACTAAATTAAAAAAAAAATACAATTATTAATATCAACTTGATTAAAAATTATGAATTATATACGAGGCGTGTCCCCATGGGCGCCCATAGGTAATATTTTAGGGGGAGGGGGGGGGTCAAAATAAAAATTTTTTTGAATGTAAGATAATAAAGATTTAATGTTATTTTTCACTTTTAAATGTATACACTATACATGCATGTTATATTTTTATTTGTATATATAGTGTATTAATAATAATTGCCATACAAATAAATAAATAAATAAATAATAATTTTAATAAGTATATAAAAAAATAGAAATTAAATAATATAATTAAGTATACTATTCGGTATCAGTAAATAAGAACTGTAAATTTCTTCGTTTTATTCCAAACATATTAATGACATCCTGAATGAAAGTATCCTTGTTTGCGTTAGGTTAAAATATTTATAGTACCTATATTGTGATCTTTATAGATTTACCACAAATTATCTGCGATAAATAATTTTACGTATAGGTTATATACGGACTTCAGAATACGACTTATCTATGATGTTAATATACGATAACAATGAGTATATTTTTATATTTATTTCATATCTTAAAAGTGATCTCAACAAATAATTTGCCTCGGTAATAAGGTAATATTGTGGTAATATTTTTTTTCCAGGGGGAGGGGGGCAAGTGCCTATGCGGGTCCCAAAAGTAAGGTCTCCATGCTCCTAGAGCTATAAATAAATAAATTTTTCAAAATTTGGTAACGCTGTTGTATAGTGTCAGTCGTACCCTTTCCAACGAAAGGCGGCTTAAGTAGATCTGATGTTTAGTTTGCGTCTGACACGCGTTTAAGGTGAATGTTTCTATGTCGGCCGCCGCCACCTCTATTCCCGTGTATGCTCAATGCGAACTTCGCGCCGTTATTCGTTTTTCGCTTTCAACAGGTGAAACACCAATATCCATTCATCGAAAACTTTGTCAAACATATGGTACGAGTTGCATGTCTTTAAAAAATGTTAGAAAGTGGTGTAGAAAATTTTCAGGAGGTCGGACAGAAGTTCATGATGAACAAAGAAGTGGAAGACCTTCGATTTCAGATGAGTTGAAAGAACAAATTGAAAGAGAGCTTCATGAAGATCGACGAGTGACGGTTCGAGATCTCGAACAAAGATTTGAGTTGTCAAAAAGCACCATTCAAAGGTTTTTTAATGATATGGGCTATCACAAATGTTGTGCTCGACGGGTGCCTAAAATGTTGACCGAGGACCATAAGCGCTAACACATTGAGACTTCTCCAGAATTTTTGTCTCGTTATGCCGAACAAGGAGAGGTTTTTTTAGACTCCATAGTAACGGGTGATGAGACATGGGTTTACCATTTCACCCCTGAGTCCAAACAACAGTCACTAGAGTGGAGACATTCTCGCTCACCGAAAAAAAAGAAAGTTTAAAGTGACGCAATCTACTCGAAAAATCATGGCCACTGTTTTTTGGGACAGGAAAGGAGTTCTGTTGATTGAGTTTATGCCAACTGGGACAACCATTAATGCAGCTTCATATTGTGAGATTTTGAAAAAACTTCGCAGAGCCATCCAAAATCGAAGACGAGGCATGCTGACGAAGGGTGTTTGTCTATTGCATGACAATGCCCGACCCCACGTTGCCCATGACACAAAAGCACTCTTGGAAAAGTTTGGTTGGGATGTGATCTTCCATTCCCCTTATAGTCCAGATCTTGTCCCGTCCGACTACCATTTATTCTTGAACTTAAAGAAACATTTGGGAGGGAAACGGTTAGAGAAAGATGAAGAAGACAGAAGTCACCACCCAATACCTAAATAAGGAGCTGGTGGCGAGTTTCTATGAGGCTGGCATACAAAAACTTCCAGTGCGCCTTGAAAAATGCATCCAAGTAAATGGCGATTATGTGGAAAAATAATTCATAAGTACTGTATATATAACCATGTAAAAAATATTTTGAATAAAGCTTATTTCGATTATTATAATTATGGAGACCTTACTTTTGGGACACGCCTCGTATGTGTGATAAACTGAGCTGGAACTTTATGTATTTGAATTTATGATTGTATGTGTCAAAAATTTATGTGAAAAATATTTATACTTTTAAGTCGATAATAAGATCATGTAATACTTGATCTTAAATAATTAAGAAAACATTAAATAGAGGTATATGTTTCTATAATGCACTTTAACTTAAAATGTATTAACTTAAATTTAATGTATGCTTTTTTTAAATATTATATTTTAAAAGTAAATAACATTATTAATGCACGCACATGTGCATAATATGTATAAATGAAATAATTTTAAACACATTAAGTCCTTGCTACTATAATAAATAATTATTCAACTATACCAATGGATCATTATCCTGTTCTATATCGTAACCAACATCTTCTGGTCGTATTCTAATGAACGTTTCTATGGTTTTGTGCACTGCATTAGACCAAGGATATGACTGAATGACAAATGAAGCTGGGTCTTTCCATGCTGCTCTTTTTCCATACAATCTAATGCCTTCACGAATCATGTCCATTATATAAGGAACTAAAGAATAGTTCCATAAATCTGAAAACCACATTTGAGATGTTTCTAAATCCATTGGACACGAAACAAACAAAATAGGTCCTAAAACGTATAAAAAAAAAAAAAAAATTAGATATACATCATTTGTAGAAATAATATAATCTATTCTTGTGAAAACCACCTAGTGTAACTTCAGATGAACTATGGATCTCAAGCAACTGATTCAAATGGTTTCTAACTTCAGGAATCCATTCTACAATACGTTTTAGCTGCGCATTCCTTTGGCCAAGTCGACATTCATGTTCTACTAGTTTACGTCTCAAATGACGACCAAGGAATCCTTTCATTGGTTCCATGTGGTTGGCACAAAGTACCCATCTAAAATTGTGATGTAATTGGAGACTAGTTGTTGAACATGTTGACTGGTTAATAGTTCCTATTATATAAGGACATTTTGGACTTTGAAAACCATTGAACACATCTGGTAAGGACAATGCTTTATGTAAATTGTCTAAGATCACAACACAAGGAATTTGAGAAGAATCACTATCTGCTTGATCTGATATTTCAGACAAATATTGTTGCAAATTTTTATTATTTGTCTCATCAACACTAAAACAATATTTTAAATAATTTTTATACACTGCAAAATATATTACAATTACTAATAATAATAGGTCTAACCTAAAAGTGACTATAGTTGAAGAATTACACTCTTTTCCCATTTTCATTACTAGGAACTCGGCAAGTTTATTCGATAAATAAGACTTCCCAGTACCACTAGGTCCACATAATATTATTCTATGATGTTCACTTAATAAAGAAACATATCTAAAAAATAAAATACAGAATTATTTTTCTTTTTTATAAATGTTTTTAAATTAGTAAAATACTTATATAAATAAAAAATTTTCTTCAAATTCCAATAAATGAAATTTAAATATAACATAATAAGAAGGGATAACTAACCCAGAGCCTTGGATAATTTATGGCCAGTGAGATTTACCATACTTTTACAAAATATGTTTATTTATATTGGGTCCAAATCTAATAGGGCTGTATAACTTTATATGTGGTCACCATAGGATTATAATATATTTTCCTAAGTTGGCCCACAAGATCATTTGGATTGGCCACTGCTAGTAAATAGCAAATGTATAAAAAAAAATTTCTTTTTATATAAGTATTTTTTTATTCAATTAAATGCAATTAGTACCTCTGGAGAATACTTTTTGGTATGAGAGTATCAAACGCTAAAGCGTCTAAACTTCCTGAATGCATGGCACCTTTGAGACAAATAGAAATATTAGAACCATTAGTCATACATTCGTATGGAGACTTATCAGGAGATTTATATTCTTTTGTGTTTGATATATATCGTGTTATATCTTCAACATGATAGCTCCATATTGAATCAACACAAAGTCCCAGTTTAGTCATTGGATCAATACGTTCCAAATAATCCTTAAAACAAATCAAATGATAACAGTTTAATATAATAATCAAAAATGAAAGAAAGAAGGATATTATTATATTAGTAATAAATATATAATTCTTACTTTGAATCCTTTAACAACAAGGTGATCAACCATATCCCATTTTGATTTTGGTGAAATGGGTAATGAAGATATTATGCACGTTTTAGTCTTATTTTCTTTATACTTGTTGTAACTGCCATGACTACCAAGAAACACGTTAAGTTGGACCAACATGGCATCTGAATCTAATGAAGGTAATAACGCTTCTGTTCCTTCATCACCTAATAAAAAACATCACATAATAACATGCACAAATTTTAAATATTTATCATTTAAATATTTACTTTGAGTGTGATTTGATATAGGTGGAGACTGTAAAGAACTACAACTAGATTGAAGGGATTGATTTGTTACAATTTTTTGTAGTCTCTCATTGTCTTGCTTTAGGTTCAACATTTCATCCTGTAAAAATAATTTCAATATCAAAATAATATACTCACAAGAAAAAAGCGAAAACAATATCAAGAGTTATTATAATGTTATATACCCTCATTTTAATCACTGTGTCCTTTAAGGATTCAAGTTGATGTGCTGAACTCAAAGCTTCTAATCTAATGTCGGTAAGAACGAGATCTTTTTCTCTAAGCTGTTTTCTCAGTTGCTCCACCATTTCTGGACTTGAGTCTTGTTCAGCACGATCGCAATCGTACAAACTCCTAGAAATGTCGATAAAAAAAAAAAACGCAATAAGTATAAATATTGATTAAAAAAAAAAATCTGAAGCACGCACGTCGTAGATGAATGACTCTTAAATCCCAATCCGTTCGTATGTGGAGTATTGAGCATCGGTGATGACGGTGCAGACATGTCAGATAGAAAAGCGCTCTGGTGGTTTCGAGCGATGTGAGCTTCTTCGGCATCTGACAACGAGTTGCTGCGATTCTTTTTAGATCGTGAAAACGCCTTGCTAAATGAGCTGCGCAACTAAAATTTTCAATAGAAAAATAAAATGCATAAGTTATTATAAATCATACTATCCGCCCGTTGCGTTTATTTTCACAGTTCAAAATCGGACGGACGGTGTCAAAACAAAACAGAAAAACCAATCCCGAGCAAAATTTATATATTGGTCTATTATGACTTAAGAGTGCTGAAAAAAAAAAATAAAACCATGTATGTAGAAGAAAAGGGGGAGAATTTCTTAAATTATTTTAACACCGATCATCGATTAAAATCTAGTCATCATACGGATATGTTTGGCCGTACCCATCCTCTTTTCTTCTTCTTGTCGGCCTCGGATTGCTGTGCCGAACTGGACGCACTGCACGCCGACGACAAGGAATTCAAACTTGAAACCGAATCTGTCGACAGTTGACGTGAAATGTTATTACCTATAAAGACGATAGACGGGGGGATAGTTACACGATATAGACAATTTTGGTGGTTAATACTTAATACGGATGGCCGAAAAAAACGAGTAATTTACCAGTGCTAGAATCGGCGACGGAATTGATCGTGTGCCGCCTTTGGTGGTTGTTACTGCTGCCGCCGCCGTTTGGATGGTTTCCCGAATCGGCGGTGCTCTGTTTCCTCAACATCTCGACCGTTTGACGGAGTTCGTGTAGCTCGTGATCCTATAACCAGAAAAGCATACGGTTCAACCATTAATAATAATTAATAATAAACTTGTTTTTTTAAATTTTATTACTTGAATATTAAATTTATCAGAATTTATAGAGAGGGTTGAAAATAAATGAAATATATTTACCTTTTTCTCGGCCGTGGCTGTCAATTGTTGCAGCCTCTGAGTCATGTTAGATAAAGACTGTTCGAATGCAGACACAACGTGCGCCTAGAACAATCATAATTCTTTAATGAGCGCAAATGCGATTATAATTTATAACAATAATACACTCTCTTTAGTTATTACACAAAGAATAAGAACATCACTCGCAATTAGCGGATTATAAACATAGGGTTGTAGTGTATTTAATTTTTACGAAACGTGAACGGTAGTATTTCTGCATAATATTATAATTCGAAAATAAAAAGCGTACCAAAAATCCAACCCAATTTCAATGAATACCATCATATAACATGTACCCATATCGCAAACATTAATATTGTTTGAACCTTATTATTGAGTAAATGTCTTAAAGTAGGTAAATTAATGTAATTTATTTCCATGTAAAAGCTGAATATAATTATATTGATTGTCAACAAAATATTAAGAATGTACCTGTAGTTTGAATGATGTAAACCGTAACATATTACATGATAATATGTATACGAATATGTTTATGTATTATTAAAAATTAAATAGATAAGCATTTATCGAATTATAATAATATAATAACTGGAATTTGAAAAACAAATTATTCGATATTAATAATATTTTAATTCTGGAAAAAAAATATTTTTGTACACCATTCACGATTAAAGTAACAACTAGGCTTTATCAGGTTTATCATTTAAAAGCAAATCGTAGCAATCACATTCGAAATCATCGTTTAGCCGAAAACAACGATCAATGTTTTAATTTTTATTCGTTCCAGTTGCATTCACTTTCAACGAGAACTGATATTATACACGTTGACGATGATTATTATTTGTACTGTCGAATTTATACAGCGAGTAGACAATTCATAAACAATATATAAGTCAAAAATATGCCAAATCACAATATATTATAATATTATTTCACGATGAATACTACAACTGAAGAAATCGAGGAAAACTAAAAAATTGTCGTTAAGTCTTCATCGCACACAATTGCAATTGGTGACTTACTACTATAATTAACAGTTATTACCGGTTGATTTTATTCACATACAACTATACGAATAGACTTCTATCGTCGTATAGCAGTGTAACACCTTACATTAAACGAACGTGAAAGACCTCAATTTTTTTCAAGTCAAGAAAATTACAGGGCACAGACAGAATAGATCAACGTTTCTCAAGCTGTGGGTCGTCGGTCAATTGTTGGCGAGTCGCGAACAATTCTTTAAAAAATACAGATTCCAAGAAATGTATGTTAAATTAATATTAAATATATCATTATTAATAAAAGTATATTTGTAAAAATACATTGATTATAAACCTATGGAATAATAAAAATAATAATTTAAACCTAATAAACAAATTTTGTTAAAAAAAATTGAAATATATTATATTATATTATTTTAAATTAAATTTTTTTTTATTTAACTACTTTTTGAAAAGTGAAACCATATGGGCCACTAAAGATTTTTCGGGGGAAATTTAGGTCGCGATACTAAAAAGATTGAGGACCGCTGGAATAGATCATAGTTTATAGTGTTTATACGTCAAGTTGATAAATATAGTCTACATCGACTATACATTGCACACGACACACATGATAATGAATAATGATCATACGAATCGTCAACATCGAACAAAAATACAACGGTGTATCAGTACGTTATAATATGATAACGTTAAAATCATTATTAATGATACGTTTAATCTAAAAAAAGGCATTGCGAATAATCAAATGCCACAAAATAAATAAACATTTTTGACAGAAGCAACCGAATTCAGGCAAATAAAACAAATTGTCGCACCTGGAAGACTTCGGTTTTATATATACACTGGGTACACATTTTTATACAATTTTTGTACACAATTGTGTACACATTTTTTTAAATTGTTAAACCATACACAGAGTGATTGCAGAGAACAACATAATTTGACTAATTTGAGACTATACAGAGAGCGATAGACTATGTTATTTATAAATCATGTAACAACATATTATGCATAATAAGTAATAACTTATTTATATAATGGAATTGATTTGATATACTAACATAGTAAAAGAAAATAAATACCAACGGTTATGTATATAATATATAAATCTAAAAAACTAAAAATTTGGTTTTATTTAAAACGTGGCAAGTATATTTTTTACCGATTAGGTGGCACACGGACGCGGTCGTTAGTAGGTACGGAATATGAATTATAATATTGACGATGCATGGCAGTATATCACACATCATTTTTTAACCGAAAATTATTATTTACAGTATGTCAGTATAATACTATAATACGCGATGTAAGTTTCGAGGGACGACAGAGCTCTGGCATGAAAACACAAAGTGCAACTGTGTTCTACCATCGAATATTATAACATTAGAGAGTATAATATCATTACTATAATGTGTAATAAAATAATAATAATTTTCGTCCATTACAAAATATCAGACCTATCTTCGAACACCGCCCCAAAGCAGAGCACTTGAACCGCATCTCTATTTTTAAAGCACTACTCTTGACGGCTGCGTTTATGTATAATAATTTATAATAATATGTACAAAATATTTATAATATAAACTATATAAGTACTGTACTTCTATATTTTATAACATAATTATACACATATCGTAAGATGAAAACGTTTTTATCACTGTTTTATAATATTTTATCAAATACCGTAGTGAGTATAACAACTACATAGCACATATAAATAATAAGATTTTGGTTTAGTCGTCGTTATTCCGTTACTCGTTAGCATGAAAATAGTTCCACATGCGTACAAATTTTAGCCGGTGATGTGGTCGATGAAGTCGATAAATGTAAATGGAGAGGAAGTCTCAGCCGTTCCTAGTACAATTAATATACCTAATAACTGTAATCTATGTATATAATTCAAATACCACTCGCTCATCGCTACTTCTTAAAAATGGAATGTATCGATATATCTGATATATTTCATTAGGTATAATATTGAATTAACATAGCTTTATATACTATATAGAATCTATATATTATAGATAGTAATGGAATCGAATGGGGATTATTCCTCATCAATATCGTTGATATTAATAATCATAGAAGAACACACACACACACTATAAATTATAATACATAAAACTATTTTGGAAGGGATACGAAATTTTTCGTAATCATCATATTACTCCTGCTGCGGTAGCACACAATTAACCACAACATACGAACCCGAATTCCAGATGACCGACCATCGACGTGTCTAGATTCTCCGGACGCAATCAATCGTTTCTTTCGAGTGGTTAAATATTATTATATCATACGTAGCTAGTGTTGATCGAGTAACACGAAAAATAAAACGAATAAGATATTGCATTGACAGAACAAATACGCTAGAATTGGAAAAATATTTGCCCAGAAAGTGAGTAGGGTGACAAAAAACCTAAAATCCAATACTAAATTTGAAATAGATACAAGTAATATAATTATATAGATGTGAATTGGCAAGTTTATGTACACGGTTCTATACAATGAAACTTAATCACAAAAAAATAATAATAAACAACATTCCGTTGCACAAGTGGAGTAATAGAAAAATATTTTTATTATTTATATAATATGCATTGTTGATCGTTCAGAATCCAAAACAAATCGGACCGACACTATATCACACTGTCAATCATTCGTGACGGAAGACAGACAAAAATCGGTACGAATAGTTTTACAATATGCGCACACACAGGAAATATATGTACCTACCTATAATACTACATGCGCATAGAACATTATAGATTTTTAACCAGCAAAGAGGCATTTTCACAATAGTTTATGCAAATTTAGTATTATACGATAGAGTTTCGACGTCCACGAGTCAAAGCAAATATACTTATACGACACACAACTGTTTTTGTTTTTAAAACACCCACTCGTCACATACTGTAATTACACAAACATCGAACATCGTGCAGCGATACGCGGAAAAAAATAAAAAACGAGACTAGTCTAAACTCTCGCAAAAGTAAAAACATCGTCACAGCAGTATTATGCGTACACAATGCACAGTACATACACATACCAATTCATCGACAGAGGTATTCCCACAACAATCCTGGGGTCCCTCTATTTATTACTGAACTATAATATTTACCTAATGATAAAAACATTTAAAAAAATTCCACTCCAACACTATAGATCACCCACATCCCCCAATATCTAATATTTCTTTCATGACTCTCCGGGATAACAGCCCTCACACCGCTACTCAAAATGGAATTGGCCACGCGGCCTCCTAAACAAATAAAAATGTATACATATAAATGTAATCAAATCCAATCAAGCTGACGCAGTGTTACTGAACGAACCCTCCCATCATAGCATCCGAAGTTTTTACAGTAATCTCACACAGACATTAACCATTGTTTCATTTCACGTATCGTAAATTTCCTTTATTTACTTTTAGTAAAAAAAATAATACCTTATTAAAAAAGTTTTCTCCGAAATTGTTCACATATACACTCGTCAATTATCAACCACAAAATATTAAATACGCCATAGTTGTAATCGTTGTAAACAATGTAAACATATTGCTTTAATAAATCCGTTCAGGTGCAGCAATAATTTAACATGTACAGTACGCTAAATTGTCGTCTATTGATCTATTCGTGCGTTGTTACCATATTACGAGCGAGGAATATTGATAGAAATAGGCATTTTGTTCTTTAAGAAGAATCGTGAGTGAACTGCATTAAATTAAAAATACACTGTCGGCGTAAGTCGCGCGGTGCCTCTTTGATCCGGGACACCGGTGGCCGCCGACCAATTAGATCGCGCACATCCCTCGGTATTCAGACATTTCATTGACTTCGATTTTTTATCACTGACAACAGCAAAGTATGACTGTATAGTAATATTGTACAAGCTAAATTGTTTCATTTGCGAGAACCTCGCCGTTATAATTGACGGTCCCGTATAAGCCATGTCGTTCTTGGTTTTCTTAGAAAAAGCTGTTAGATAATGACTATGGCCGACACCCCAAGTCGTCAACTAAGCCAAAAGACGGTTAATACCAAAGACGTAGATTAGACGATGCAGCTACCACCTTATAATCTTCATCACATGAAATACATCGGTGTGTGTATAAATACAGCATTTTATCGCGTTTATTTGAACCAAATACTAACCGTTTATCCGTTCCTGTTCCGATATATAATTTCACTTGTACGACAAATAATAATATACTTTTGTTTATATCATCAGGAAAGAAAAACGGAAACTATATTTAAACTAAGATTAACGACGGTACTAATAACATTTAAAACTTCGATACTCAAAGTAGATAATCGTGCTTGGAATTAATATATACTTATTTTGTAGTGTCTTCTCGTACACACTCTCTACCGTATAATGTAGACACGACACTAACAAGTACCAATGATAAATAATAATAACATTAGGATGACGATGAACATTGATCACTATTATTATAAAACCACTACTTTAACGTTTGATATACTTAACAGTATATAATATGTGTATAATACGTATAGATAGGATATAATGCGATATATACAAAGATGTGTGATAGTTGATCTAATTGAATATTATGATATCGCGTGTCTTCGTCCGACCGCTGAGTGAATCCTCTATTTTCAGCTGCTACGACTACCTTTTACTATTATTATTAATATTCATTACTCGTTCCCTTGAGGCCAATTTCCTGTTTTACTGTTGAAGGCACATGCCACACGCACATCGCTGCTGCTACGGATTTTATGTACATATTTGCATATGTACATAAAACATAAGTAATAGTAGTAAAATATGTTACTATAAAAATAAGGAAGTATATTAACAAATTACGTTATCCTCATCACATAATTATATATAATCGATTAAAACGAATGAAAAGAGTAAGTTGATTTATACGATACGGCGCAATTTTCATTTCAAAACAGGGAGGTAATAAAGAAGTTAAGAACCTACCAAAATAATAATAATAATAATAAACGCAGGGACACGCGAGTGAAAACTATTTTTTTCCAGTATACGTTTTCGTGTGTCCGATCCATTAATTTTCAGATACTGCTTTCTAATTTTCCAACACTTTCTCCGAGCACCGGCATCAATTTTCTCGTAATCAAAATCGTTATCATTAAATTATTATTTTCACTGATGGGGAACCGTGCAGCAGACATGAGCATGGATTCTCCTCGCAGTCTTGGTAATATGCCGTACGCCCGTATACTCGTAAATATTATTATAATTCATAATGTTATGTAATAAATATTAAGTGTAGTTGCACTGACGCACGGTGTCGTCGAAAAGCATACGTCAAACGTGAAAGAAAAAAAGTTGTAATTACAAAAAATAAAATAAAAATTATACACATCAATGTGACGACCAATACGTAATAATAATAATACATACATACATAATATTATACTATATTATAATATAATGTATATAAAATACAAATACGATTTCAAAACGGTATTTTATATAACGCTGTTCTTTTTATGATAAACATAATATTATAATGTGTGCAAATCGCACAATAGTCCATATAATTTGACCGCTACTTCTACGACCACCACGATGTGATGTTTGTTGTATATTATATTTCGTTGGTCTCTCTTATCGATCGTGTACGATATTGTATTATATCTCTTTAAGATATTATACATATATGTATGAAGTATAGCACGTAGAGCCGTAGAGGAGATGTGTATACTTAATTTGTTTAAAGCGCGCCCGTAAAATAATTGTTTGACATGTCTTTCGAAAAAAAAGAAAGATTTCGTTTTACGATACCATTGTTGTTGAGAGATAGACCATTATTATTGTATGGCATTAATGACGCATAATATTATTATTGTATAGGTGTATAAACGAAATTTGATTTTATCGGAAACATAACACGCAGTATTTAACTGTATGCCTAAATGTGTATACCTATAAGTTTGAATTTAATTAAATCGCATATGTCAAATCATAAGACATTGTTTTTGTCGATAAGTTTATGATGGAAATACGATAATTTAAAATTATAACATACACGACGACGAATATATCATTACATAAATACACAATAGATAAAATGGTAGTGTACATATAAAATAAAAAAAAAACTAACCCGGAAATATAGAATAGTCAAACAAATAATAAATCATATCAAACTTGTTCCAAATAAGTTTAATAATAATAGTGTATTTAACTCACGTCAAAGTCAACGTTTATGTGATAAGTGATAAATAATGTTAGAAGTTTTATTATCATTGAATATTTTTTGCTCGTATATGATCAATATAGATTACAAACGATAAACAAAAAAAAAAAAAAATTTAATACATAATAGATTGATGCTGTGCCTTTAATATTTCGATATTAATAATTAAATCATTTCATTTTTTTTTTTTTTAATTACTATTTTACTTATTGTTACTCATGTGTATACACCATATAAATACAAGTATAATATAATAGTCACTGTTCCGATTTAGATAATTTTTTTAATTTTAATGAGTAACTACTAATAAAAAAATTTGATTAGAATTTTAGAAATTAATCTTGAAAACGCCATTAGCAATTGTTGATTCACTGCCATAGAACATGTCATTTCAAATTTGAAGGCAATAATATATAATATATTTAACTGATTAATTACAAATTACGATAATATTATTAATGTTATGGAATAGATCAAGTGTCAACATATACAATTTAGTTATTGGTGTATTGCAGATAGATGTATATTATAAAATATAGGCTATAGTACACGACAAAGTGATAGCGTAATTTTTTGTCTGTCATACGTATTGTACAGTTATTATATCAACGCAGTAGCATTGGAGGTGAAATCAAATAATCAAGCAAATTGGTCGTTGTTACACACCATAGTCTATATTGGACTTTTTATAATGATGATCACATCATATTATGTTATATTTGAAAATACAACATTAAAGATTTTTAAAGAACCAAAAACGTTCATTTGCAAAATTTTAATCATTAAATTCACATAAATGTTAAATTATTTCCTAATTATTGCAATAACATACTAACACATTTTACAATATATTATAATAAACATTTCAGGTAATATTTAATTTCCATTGAAATAAATTAAATTATAGTTAGAGTTCTTTTCGTACTTTTTTTAAGTTCATAATAATAAGGAAGAACAACACGTTTTATGAATTTAATTATTTTCAATGCAACATCACAACTTTGACTACTACTAATAAATAATATGAAACACTATTTCCTTTATGTGTGTATAACTCTATCAACAAACGTAGGTAATTTTATTTATTTCGTACCTTTCAAGTTTATTCACATTCATTGTACGTATTTCGAAATATATGTACATACTGAGACCACTCCTATATACAGAGTGATAACTTAACGATAATGTATCAATTCATTACATTATAAACAGTTTATAAAATTAAAAATTAACATAATAATAATAATAATAATTAAGCAATATTATAAATTATAATTTATGAGTTAGTTTGGTACAAGGTATTTACTACTAAAAATCAAAATTAGTTGTTATTCAAGACTTAAAATAAATAAACAAAACAATTTGGAGCTTCTGAAAATATGTTGATTAAATTTTAAAAATATAGGTATAAGCTATCCCTGAGATTTATACATACATATTATATCATGTTTCTGTAAGCAATAATACCTGATAATATTTTACAGATTGGATAAATTCATCGGTTAAACTCAAAAATATTGTCAGTACGATATTATAAATAATACTGTAATTTTTAATTCACTAAAATGACTAAATCTAATAAAATCTTGCAACAATAAAAATAAGTATCTATATATATTATTTGTTTTTAGTTACGTCAAAATAGTTTCCGTTAATAATGCTAAAGTTTTAATTTTAATACTAGTATTATATTTCTATACACCTACAATAATATTGTAAAGTTCCTACGTTTAATACATTTTAAAGCTACACGGATTAAAAATAAATCGGTAACCGCGCTTTGAATTATTTTGATAACTATCGTTTCAAAATGCAGTAACCTTATAAGAAGCCTCAAGCCGTTCGTGAATCGCAACAATATTTATGCGTACCTATATATATAATACACGTTCAAAAACTATAACTGATAATAGATAGATAACATAATGATCCAAGTCCTTTTTATTATAACACATGTCCGACACCGTTATAGATTATAATAAATAATAATACATATAAAATATAATAGAGATCATACATGATTGATAAATTATTTTCGAATTTTCGTCGATGACCGATCTAAGTATTGTTATCCGCTCAGACACACGTACCTGCACGTGCGAAGTATCTTTACGACAGCTCGACAGCATCACATCAATTTACAACATCAGTCGGACATGTTTATATAATCGCCAGTTATTCTTTTCAATTGAAGCAAACACAAACAACATTTAAAAAGATTAATAAAGCTGATTAAAATAACATAAATTAAAATCATTTAACATCTAACAGATTTGCACAACAACTGACCTACAAATTACTGCATACAGTGGTCGAAGAGTTAATGAATTAGTCTATGATAACATGACACAATATAGAACATATGTTGGATACAAACAACAATTAATTGTTCATTTTTTACGAATAATAATAAATTAATGCTTTATAACGTGGGCATTAATAATGATGAAAAAAGTTACCTTTGTTCGATTTAATAAAAATACATATTGAACGGACTAAAACAGATATGGAAGCGTGTGTGAGAGTATATTTTATATTAAATTATTTATAGTCGACAAATCGTACGCATATATTGATGTGCAATACTATAAATATTTAATTAAAAAACGGTTCTTCCAACGATTGAAACGACAACAATTTCGTAGCTTAGTCAATAGTTTACGTAATACTAAATAATAATTAAATAAAAATTATACATATTATGATGTAAGTACATGAATCGAAAATAGAATAATTGATTATAAATGCTATATATTATTGTGACGTTATCGCAGTCGGTATCCGTCTTTATTACGATTTTGATAGAATGCCAACCGATTTTCATACAAAATAATTTTACCCTAGACACGACATAATATCACATATACGATACACCGACCGACCGACAATGACGGCGACTACGCGTAGTAATAGGAATGAGGACGGACTGACAATTGACGGAATACAAAAACATAATAGCGAAATCATTGGCTTTGAAAAAATAAGAAAAGCAATTTAAATCATAGGTACAACAAACCCGTGAAAATAATAATAATAATGCACACCATTACACGAGTGCACGTCACACACACACTCGTAACAACATTTTTTATCATTGTGCGTCTTGAAGGCACCTACATGGCTACCTATATAATAAAAAATGGATTTTCACGCTTTTTACATGTTCAGTATTTATACTAGTAACATATTTTTATATTATGTTGCATCATTGATTGATTGTTACCAGTATGTATTTAAATTTATAATCAATGGTTGCACAAAGTGGTGGAAGGATTTCCGGAAAAAAAAGGATCGAAAATAACAGTCGACAGGTGTCCCATACCAACTCGGTCACCGGATTTGACCGTGGGGGGTAAACTAAACCATTATAATGAATTGTGTAGATACACCAGAATCCAGATCACCTCTGGAGGTTTTGCCAAAAGGACGACCGACAAAATCTCCAAAACGTGTCTGTGCACGAGATGAGGTGACAACAATTTACAGCCCATCAATGGTTTATAGTTGACCTTGTCGAAACACCGGATTTTAAAAGCGCTACCACCATGACAAATCAATGGACTGTGCATCCCCCATATTTTACTAAAGGTTGCTATAAGTGTCAACATTGTTTAAAAGAGAAAGGTAGGTATTTAATATATTTGTGCACATGATTAAATCCAAAGAGTATAGTATCTTTTTCGAGAAAAAAACAATGTTTGTCTCTAGACATTCTTAGCTAACAGTCCATTTTTTTTTTTTTTACAGATATAAAATACAATTATTATAATGACTAATGTGGCTATTACCTCCGGGAAGGCGGAAAATAATAATTAAAAAATTAAAAATAGGGCAGCGCACCTCACGCGTAAAATCACAATTCATCGATCACAGAAAAAAAAACCAATTAATACTTATACTGAAATTTTGGTTTCTTTAGCGGGTTCTGCGATTTTTTATTAATATTAAATTTCACCTTTTCAGTGTCGTCCGACGACGCGGATCCAAAGTCGGCACAACTCTTGGGCCGCCGGCGGGTCGCGATTTCCCACCAGGGCACGTCGGACGGCAGGGGAGGCGGCGCGGTGGCCGGCCCGGTGAACGATTTGGGCCTAAGGCCGGAGTACAGCTGCTGTTGCTCGCCACCGACGTGTTCGCTGACCGGTTCCAGGTGCAAGCCTATGGCCGCGGTGGCCGGTCGCCGCCGTTTGTGGCCGACGTAATGGTGTGGCCGACGGATCGTGGCAAAACCGTCGTGCACTGCGGTGGACGGAGGATCCGCGGCCACGGAAGTACGCGCGATCGTGTTGTTGTTGTGATGGTGGTTCCGATTGTAGAACATCATCGCTCGCGGTTACGATGCGATAATACTGACTACGGCGACGAAGAGCAACTGACGGATGCGTCGCTGCAACGCGGCAAACACGTTCGCGCCGGTCGACCGAACTGAACTGAAGCGACGACGCGACTACAGCCGCGCGGCACGCGGTGCGAGCGCGCGCACGCCGTCAAACGACACGCGGCGACGATTGGCGACGACCGTATGCGAACGACCGGCCCTGCGGTGTTTTTGTTATTATTGTTGTTGTGAATTATTATTATTATTTTTAATGTCGCGATTATATAGTTTTTCGTTTCAGTCAGGAGAAACAGCAATTTCAAGGATAAAACAACACAATATTATACACTACATACAGAATTACACTTAGACCCGCAGGAGCCCCCCCCAAGTGTACGCAATGCAAGACTATATTATTATGACACGTCTGTAAGTAAGGGAGTAAGTCGGCAAGTTGAAGTCACCAACCGACCGATCGCACCGCATTGAGATTGACCGATACACCGGTACGGCGGTGTAAGTGACGTTTATAATAATACATTACATAATATTTGTTGACGCGATGGAGAAAAAAACGAAAACAAACCGTAATGAGCGTCTATTCGACATGTCGACGAGAGTACACGCGACAATACGTTTTGGTAATGACTACATTATTATTATAATAATATACATACGCCATAATAATGTGTAAACCAATACGCCGCCGCCTCATCAATTTACGCGTGTGTGATGTTTACTTGGGTATGTGGTGGAAGGGGTTGTTAACTTATTAATAGTCGAGCGGTTGTTTAAAGGGACGGGTCAGATATCGTCGTACCTCGACTCCAGAGGATAGAGCACATCCGTAAAATTCGCCAACAAGTCCATAGTTTGGAAAAAAAGTAATAATAAAGGCGCTTTTAAAAATGCACTCATATTAAAGTCAAATAACTTAAATGATTATAATAGTAATGACTTAAATAAACTAAATGGTAAACCCAAGAGTGAGTTTTATTTACAAAGGAGAAGTTAAAAAACTTCCAGGCTACTCCCCGGGTACTATAAAGTATGATAGAACGATAATTAATAATAATAATTAATGTATTGTTTTTTTTTTAACTCTTTCTGATCCCTACTATCCGAGGGATATCGATATCGTACATCGTTTCCCGGAGCAGATGGCCATAGGCGTTTGGATTATTTTATTGTTCCAATATTTCGTGTTCTTGGTGTTGTAATCAAAATATTATGTAATCGTAATGCGTATTTTGACAATCGAATCATAATCTTAGTGGAATCGACAACTTATAGTTATAGCTAATTGGTATGACGTAGTTGTTATACAAAAATAATCTTTATATAGTTACGGAACTAAAGAGATATAACGATAAAAGTTATATATGAGTATATGACTATTGTTTAGTTTTTCCATTTTTATCATATCTTAATTTTTGTATAAACGACGAAACTAGAAATTTCTAGATAATTACGATAAATTGATGCACGAAAGAACCCGCGTCAAGCACCACAGGACGCGGGTTTCTTTCACACAATCACGTCTACACGATAGGCCTGAAAACATACCCATTTCAATTATTTAATAGAAAACGAATTCGCTTGAAATTCTTATCGTTTAAGTCATTCATTGTTTTATTTTTAAAAATAGTAATTTTTACAATATATTATACTGTATTCGTGGCAAATATTTGGTAAGTATATGAAATAATAAATATTTAAGAAGGAAATAACTATTAAATAAAATAAAATAAATATTTTATAGGCTTATTTCAACGTTTACGGATAGAACAGCAGCAGTAATACTGTTTTCTAAATATTATTATTCGATTGCCTTAATTAATTCTGAATTTGGTTAAACCATTGTTTAAATGAACAACTTCCTTAATAAAAAAAAATACCATCTATCCAGTTATCTTAAGAATACCTGCGTAACATATATTATAAGTACTAAGTAGCACCGATGTGTTAACAACCTTAAATCTGACAAATCCTAAAATTTTATACTTGACTCGAAGAGACTAAAAACTAAATGAAATACAATAAGGAATTAGTAGTACCTTATATAAATGTAACATTATGTCAGTCACGTTTTTTTCTTCTATAAGATTGAGTTTAGAACAGAAGTTAACACCATACACAACTGTATTATACAGAGGGAAATAATAGCTTCATTATACTATACACACATGCATAAAACACGTTCATAATATTATATGAGCACCTGGCTATAACTGGTGAGTTAATAAATAACGTTTGAACCTTCACGGTCTGTCCATCATGAGCCAAAACAGTCTAATTAAATAAAAACGTATTCACGTAATTATAAGGTTTATGTCTCAAGGAGAAAATTTGAACATCAATCTACCTTTTCCATATCAATATATGTTTTACAATAGTAAATAATGTAATAATTTTAGATTTCTGGCTAGCAAAAGAGCTATCTAAAAATTAAAAGCGATCTACTTTTAGTTATATGTATTATAGTAACATAAAACGGTAAATAATCATTAAATTTAGTTTGTAGTTAGGTTAATCCAACCTTTTTTTATATAACATCGTATCTCATTGGGAATTAATATCGTATTCGACATATTATTTTACTTGTTTTAATAAAACCTTACCATAACCTACGAAAATATAATATACATATAGTACCTATATGATTACATGAATAATTATTTATCGTTTAACGCATTACACAACAATAATAATTAGTATACGACTATAATTTTCATTTTGTGCATATAAACGCAAGATAAATACCTATTATACATTTAAATACACAGCAGCATAGTGCGTAATTGAATCCGATCAGCAGCGGTCTATAACTACTGAGGATAAGTAATATAACCATTAATTATACACAAAACAGTGCGTACATGACGCATGTACACGTTGGCTTTTAAATTGTCTTTAATTATCGTTTCTATTCCCGTTATTAGGCACCATATAATAATATAATTTATATAACACACAATGTCTTGCGTATTAGAATCGTGTGTTCATAAAACGCATCGCCGGTTGAAATGCATATACACCGGCACGAGTGTACGGTAATTGCCCATTTACTATTGTCTATTTAATACGTTGTATTACATATTATTATAATATTATACGTAATATAATATACGCGCAGCATTATCATATTTGCTATTTATTCATTCTTGTATTCACACAAGAGTGCACAATACAGAGTGTATCACAAAAATCATATAAGATGCAGTTAGCATTGGAATTAAATATAATAATAATACATGAGATCTTTTTAACACATTCACTCTGTATAACATTGTATTATATTAAAAGGTCTCAAACTGAGAATCGTTCGACGATCGTATATTATTATCCAAGATCCGCAGTCATATACTGCAGTGCAGAATAGTGCACTGACTACTGACTGTTCGTTCATAATATTATGTGTATAGGAATTTTGCAGCAATATAGACTCGAGTGCACAGACTAGACATACTATACTGTCTATACTACAGCAACAACAATAATAATAATAATAATAATAATAAACGACCGCTGATTTGGTTTTATTATTTTATTATTTCTTTTCCACTAGCACAAAATACGTCTTGTCTAGCATACATATATAGTACCGATATCAGACTATCAGAGTGATGGAAAAAAATCGCCATCGCTACAGAACATCATATCATAGTGTGCTTCGTAGACGCGGCGACGAGTGGGCACGAGGGACGATGGAAGTGATGGAATTATATAGTAAATTGGCTTTGATTGACGGACACCACTAGTTACCGTTGCGACAATAGAGTATGGACAAATACGCAGTGCGGTTACAGTTATCTACGACGTCGACGTGCAATAATGTACATTTTTTTTTCTTACCGAACGTTTCATAATAATATGGAACATCGATGTTGTTTACGACTCAAGTATATATATATTGGAGTATTTCAAATAACATTTTTACGGTTTTCAATTTTTCTTAGTGATATTTTAATAGGAATTTAATAGTTATGTCGGACGCCAAAATAGACTATTATTATATACGGTCTAAATGAACCAGACAATATGATATAATACGACAAAAATATCACAGTCCTACTTCCTATGTGTTATTAATGCATCGGTGACGATTCAATAAATTTTAACATTATTTGGAGTCATTATACTATAAATCTCTACAGCACTAATAGGTCATTATACGATGGTAGTTGATTATAATTTATAATCATCGCATAACCTCCCGCATAATTCCATCCGACGTCCGTCATAATATTTCCATGGATATTTAATAACGATTTTAGACTGCTGGTATCTTGGAAGACCTCACAATATTATAAAATATTAAAAACGATCATGATCCGATAGTAATATTATTTACGAGATCCACATTGTATTCAGAATGGAACGTATTTTTAAGAACGGGCTGTCCATACTAGGCATATTTTAATTTCAACTCAGACAAGGTAAAAAAAAAATGGCGTAGAAACGGAAACCACACCCAGCAACCGAGATGATATAGGTACCCTATTAAAATTATTCCCCTTTTGGCTTTTGGAATATTGCGTGTGATGCCATATAACTGTAACGCACATCATGTCCATTATTATAAAACGCCCTTTAACAAAAAATACCCTGCACCCTATCACAAATTTACAAAAGATACCTGCCGAGGAAAAAAGGGATAGGAAAGTAAATACAATATTATTATGCATGCACAATATATGAACGAACTAATATAACAAATATTTTTCAATAAATTATAGTAATTCATAGTTAAACACGTTTTAACCTAACTAAGTGGCTACTATTTGGATTATATTATAAATTTTAAAATGAATAGATCACAGTGAATCAATGTAAATAACAACTGTTGCGGTTTTGAATTTATAAACAATGATATTAGATTACCTATACTTACTAAATTAGAGCGTAGCTATATGGCTATAATATGTCCTATATATATATATATATATATCCGACATGCATAAATATTAGATATACAGTAGAATATATTATACATGATACTATGATGTATGAGCCATGAGGGGAGGTATATGAAAAAAATAAATAGTATCATTACCTAAGCTATGAAGTTTAGATAAGGCAGTTTTGAAGTAATAAATCATAAACATATAAAATATTGTAAGTACTAAAATTAAAATATATCCTTTTTTTTTTTTAAAATTAACAACGTATATCTTATACACATTATTATAAAATTAATAGGTTATAGGTATTTATTTTTTTTATTTACAGGTATGATTAAAAATAACAAAATACATACTAAAAACGATTGATTAACGGATGAAGTGTCACAAAAAGTTTGTGCACAAAATTATTACAAATGGACAATTTCGAGAGAGAATTATTTATTTTTAAAAGACATAAATACAATGCAAAATAAAAATATTTTATTTAAACATGCATGATTGGTATAATTTGTAATCTCGTGAATTAAAAACAAAATCAACAAAATTAAGTAGAAAATAATACATAATAATATGTTGATGGAAAACAAACGGTATACGATATTACACAAAAATAATCACTTAATAGCTGAATGATTTGTTTATTGAAAATCAATGAAAATTAAATTATCTTTTTCATAAAAGAAAAGAAAAAAAGCTAAAAAATTTTTTTTGCTGTTTTCTAAAAAATATACAAAATTCTATTGCTTTTAATTTATAAGTATAATGGGTATTGGCAGAAAAATTAAAAACACATCGTTAAGTTAGCAGGCGTTGTATTGCTTTTATCGTCGTAGGCGGATTGCCTAGCCAGGAATTGATTTTCACTGGTTGATGGCTGATAGCTAAACACTTAATTACTATTTCGGAACGTATTTGTCTATTTTCCATACATAAAAGCACAGGGCTAAACGTGTATTACATCTGTGATGACTAACAACTAAACACTCAAATCCGACTTTTATAAACTTTTATTATTTACGCGTTCAAAACGACACCGGCAAAGTGTAGAGCCACCAAATCAGAAGTACCAACGTCACAAACGTCGTTATTACCGGTTTCACCTACTTGACTTTTCTAACTGCGGTATTCTAAAGTCCTGCATCCGACCTAGGAAATTCACTTACAGCGAGTTTCACCGGTTCTAGTTTGGATATAAAGAAAATTTCAAAATATAGAATTCCAATATCATTTGTGATAATAATATTATTATTATTATCATCATGAAGATTAGAGATATCTCTAATCTTCATCATTATCATAGTTCAAAATGTTGACATTATTTTAAAATGTTGGTACCACTGTAATAGGTTACGGGAGGTCGCAGCCGCAAATCAAATTATTGATTTCTTATCAAATTTTTATTTTTATGATTAAAAAAAAAATTGAGATTTAACTAGTTTTGGATATAACAAAATCACATATTATGTTTTGTTTTTTGAATTTTAGATTAATGTTTCAATAAATAATATTAGTTTTATTTAACTACACAAAATAAGTTATTATTAAAATCTTTCAGTTTTTAACATTAAACTTTTAACTAGTCAATTAAAATATAATTTATATATCATAGAATATAAAATTCACTTCATGGCTAATGTAGAAAAGATTGTACGCAAAGGTCTAAGTAATAAGAAGGATTATCTGTTGCATACATTAAAAAATGGTATGAAATGTTTGTTAATAAGTCAGCCAGATAATGGATGTAAAACTATTACAAATGTTAAGCCTGAGATCAATAGATTATCTGCTACCAATACAGATGAAAATGATCATTCATCTACTGACGAGTCCTCTTCAAGTGATGAGGAAGAAACACAAAAAGAAAGCGACTCATTTGCAATGTCTTTATGTGTTCACAATGGCAGTTTTAGTGATCCTGTAGAGGCACAAGGACTAGCACATTTATTGGAACACATGGTTTCAATGGGGAGTAAACGTTATCCAGCAGATAATCATTTTGATCGGTTCCTGTATCGAAAAGCAGGCTATTCTAATGCTGAAACTGGATGCGAATATACAAATTATCATTTTGAAGTACCCATGGAATATTCTCAAGAAGCATCAGATATATTTGCTAGTATGTTTCAGGCGCCTAAATTAGCAAAAGAATCAATAGATAAAGAAAAACAAGTTGTAGATTCAGAATTTCAAATGGCTATTTCCGATGATGATAGTCGTATACAAAGGTTTGTATAACAATAATAACAATTTTAAACATAATTCATAATTTTAAAATTTTGAATTAGATTGATATCAATATGTGCTGATAAAGAAAATCCTGCTGGACAATTTTTCTGGGGAAATTTGGATAGTCTAAATCATGAAAATTTGAATGAAATGGTTGTAGATTTTTGGAAAAATCATTACTCGGCCAGCCGCATGACTCTAGCGGTTCAAAGTAAACAATCAACTTATGAAATGGTTGAGTGGATTGATAATTTATTTAGTGAAGTACCAACAGATAACCAACCACCTCCAATATTTAAAATGAGTCAAGATCCATTCTGTCCAGATCTTTTTCATAAAATGTTCAAAATCATATCAGTAAGTTCTACTAAAAGTATAATATTTACTTGGTATTTACCACCAATTATTGAGCTGTATAAAATTAAACCTTTAGAATACATTGCGTGGATTGTAGGTCACGAAGGTAAAGGAACATTGATTAATTATTTAAGGAAGTTAAACTATGCGATGGAACTTGAGGCTGGAGTTGAAGATGACTTTTATAGTAATAGTATTTATAGTTTATTTTCTATAACAATCGAATTGACTGACTTAGGCTTACAGAATGTAAATGAAATAATTGAGCTAACTTTTAGTTATTTAAAATTAATCAAAGAAAAAGGAATATCTGAAGATATTTTTAATCAAATTCAAATTCTGGCAGAAAATGACTTTAATTTTGCTGAAAATAAAACAGCTATAAATCATGTAAAAGAACTTTCTCAAAATATGTTGTGGTATGATGAAGAAGATTATATATGTGGTCCGGCGTTACTCTATGAATATTCACCAGAAACAATTGCAAAGTTTTTAAGCTTACTAACAATAGATCGTGTAGCCATTTTTCTATTGGCCAAGGAATTTGATAACTCTGATGAATTTATAAAGGACCCAATTTTTGGAACAAAATATTTAGCTGAAAGTTTAATAGAATTAGAAAACAAATTGTCAACAATTAAACCACATCCATTTTTTAAGATTCATAATGATAATCAATATTTAACTAAAAACTTTTCAATTTTATCTCAAAGTACGGACAGAAAATATCCAGAAAAAATATTTGAAAACAACCATATTGAATTGTGGTACAAACAAGATAACCAGTTTAAACTACCTAAAAGTTATATCATGTTTTATTTTATTACTAATTTACCTTCAAAATCATTAGATAATTATATGTGTATGGATTTGTTTTTTGATTCTGTTGTATTTTTGTTAAATGAAGAAACATATCCAGCTGTAATGGCACAACTAAATTACAGTATTAGAGTATTTATAACTGGGTTTGAATTAGCTTTTAATGGTTTTAATGAGAAACTACCATTACTTATAGACATAGTAATAAATTGTTTAAATAACTATGCAAGCTTGATGACTGATGAAATATTTATCATGATTAAGTCTAAAGCTATTAATAGACTTAAAAATAATCAGTATGATTTAGATTATGTTCCATCTGATTTAAAAAATAGTTTAATTCAGGATCCTGATTGGTATTTAGATAAACGATTAAATTGCTTAGAAACCTTGGAATATAAGCAAATACTTACATTTTATGAACAACTTAAAACTTTATATTGTAGAGCATTAATTCAAGGAAATATAGATCAGACCCAAGCTATTGAAGTTTCAAAAAAAGTTGTTAGTATGTTAAATTATCAGCCTTTAGCAAAAGAATGTTTTCCAACCGTGCAAATAAAACGTCTTAATCAAGGTGATTTCAGAGTGAAAATGGCAAACTATAATCCAAAAGATAACAACTCTATGGCTTATAAATATTATCAATTTGATAAAAGTGAAATAAATGATTCTGTTAAGTATCATGTGCTACAGTCAATGATGGAAGAATCAGCATTTGATGAATTAAGAACAAAACAATGCCTTGGCTATGATGTACAGCTAAATGTAACAGCTACTTATCACCATTATGGATTTTATTTTAAGGTGGCACATCAAAAGAATAAATTTGATACACAATATGTATTTAAAAGAATGGACGAGTTTTTAAAACAGTTTTGGGAAAACTTCAATGATCCAGATGAAGTTAATAAAGTGAAAGATGCATTAATTGCATTAAAAGCATCGCCTGATGATTGCTTAGGACAAGAATTTAACAGAAATATAAATGAAATTTTGGAAGGGCGTTTCAAATTTAATAGATTAGAATTAGAAATAGAAGCACTAAAGAATATGACATATGCTGATGTTAAAAATTTAAAACAAGGGTTTTTAAATGGTCGGGCATTAAGTGTTGAAATAATCGGTAATTGTAATACAGATAATTTAAATCATGAAAGTCCACCTATTAAAAAAATGTGTCTGAAAGAAAATGATGATTTTATGTATATTGAAAATGTTGAAGAATTCAAAAGCACTTTAAAACCCTTTTAACAGAATCATTAATATAATACATTTGTTATGTTTCTGTAAAATATAATTAATACAAATATATATTTCTATACTTTATTTATACCTATACATTAGTTTTTTTTTTAAATAACATTTAATTGAAACCCATGCTAGTCATAAGTTAGGTTAAGACGGTTAGGTTAAAGTCAGAGATCAATTACAAACACAAAATAAAGTAAGTAGGTGTTATGTAACAGTTAAAAATAGTGTATGAAAACAGTTTTAATAAAATTATAATTGAGATTTTTCCTTCAAAAAATCTTCAAATAAATATTATATTGCATTTTGTGTTAAATACTATATATTCATCTATATAATTTTGCAATTAAAATATATGTCCTTTAGCATATTTACTTAAACAATGTTTGTGGTTAAATGCATATTAATTCCAATCATATTTTAAATTGTTTTAAAGTATTATTATATTTATTTTATAATTTATAAAATAAAATATTTAAAAATTTAACTTATTACTTACATTTGTTGATAATTGACTCGTTAATGTATGAACTTTATCTTGTGCTTCGCTTAAATCTCTTCTCAAACGTCTGACTTCTTGTGCATGTTTTTCATCTGCACCCATTCCACTATACAAAGATGATGATCCTGTCGATATCAGACTCAAAGCTGATCCATGAGCTAATAATAAATACAATTTATTAGATTTACTTTAAGTTTAAATATGTATTTATAAATGCAAATATATAGGTATATATATGTAATAACATACCGTCATCATCTTTTGTATTGATTTTACTCATTATAGAAGCAGCATATGGAGATGAAATTATTGATCTATGGTTTGGTTGAGGGGATTGATAATTATAACGACTTATTGGTGTTGGGCTAGTTGGTTGTGAAGCATGGGGGTAAGTCCGATGATCAGACCGATTAGATGATGCATAAGGTATACTGTAATATGAATCTGGATCATCTGAACGTTGCAACATAGACGGATATAGTTTTTCTGACTTTGTTGATCTAAAAGAATAATTTAAACAATAAATAGTATAAAAATAAATAAATTACATCATTTATAAATTATATTTTAAAACTTATTAGTGATTTAAAAAGCTAAAATAATATTCCTCAGAAGTGAAAAACTGAAAAGCGACAACCGTGTAAAAATATTCAATATTGAAAGTACAATTTTTTGGCTATTTGCCTACCTTGGAAATGTCCGATCTCTTAGGTAGCTACAAATAAATTTACAGCATTAAATTTCCCCAAAATTATTTATTTAGCCATAGGTTATTTATTAAAATTATTATTAATAAATAATTATTTTAAATGTAATTTATCATAAGACAATTTTAATACAAACCTAATGCTATTGCTTCTTGATATTCTATTTGCCTGGCTAGGTGATGGGCTAGTATTTGGAGATGCAGAAGTCATTAATCGTGAATGGGTTAAACTTGCTCTATGATGTAGTTGTGCAGGAAGTGATTCAATACTCTCAGCTTCAATCATACCTCCTAAATCAATGAAATTAAGAAATTATTTTACATTTTTTATTAAATATAAATTGTTGTACCTATAGCACCAGTCCTAGAAGGCAGAGAAGCTGTATAGTGAGGTGGAACAGGACTGTGTCTCATCCATGTTCCATATGGGCTGCTAATTTTAGCTTCTTGTTCTGACTGATTTGCCATAAGTCTTTCCCTTACACTCTGTGACAGTTGAGTAGCACTCGGACCACTAACCGAGTACGTCTTCATATCAGTTTGAGTACCACCAGAAACTTTCACCTTAAATTAATGTTATATTTTATTAACCATATAATTTAATTTATATAAAAGCATAAATGTTATTTTAAATTACTTTAGTCCTAGGAACAGCTGAAACTTGAGCTGTTCTTGGATCTCCTTTACCATTAGAGCTAGATGTGGATCTTTTAACATAACCAAAGCTTTGAGAGACACTACCTCGAGCTTTAGTTTTGTCACTTCTAGACTTTCTTTCCAAATAGTCCATGTTATGTAAGTCTTCACGAGATCCATCTTAATAATATATTTTAAATTTTTTAGTAATTAATTATTTTAATAGCATTAAAGTTTTTTTAATTACCAGTTGATCGTTTTTTATCAGTTCGTCTTGGACTTTGTTTATCCCGTACTCTTTCAAAATCATTTGATCTAATTTGTTCTGCATTTTTGCCAGCTTCAATGTACTTCTTCCATTGTGAAGATTGTCTGTTATTAAATTAAAATTAATAATAATATAATATAGAAAATAGACACATTTTAACTATACCTTAAGCTTGAATTATTTAACTCGGTTTGCTGTCCGCTGTCTGACTTCTTGACATGGTTACGTGTAACCACTTTATAAACAGGGGCTACAGGTGTAGGTTCTGGAGGGCTAGTTGGAGGACTAACATCAGGACCGAGACTTGATGAGCCCCCGTCTGGGCCCACATTGAATCGGTTCAGCTAAAAACAATAAAACAGTTATATAATATATTATTTATTACATACATTTTAACTTTTTACCTTGATTTGTTGTTTAGTTTCCAACTGATTACTTTTATCATTTATATTTGTATCAAGTTCATCAATTGAAGCAGTTCTATCAAAAAAAGTTTAAAAAAATAATAATATAATAATACATAATTGATTTGAATTAATAAACCTAACAAAAGGGCATTTATTAAAAAATCAATTTATATTTTTTTATTAATTTTCATAGCTTATAGAAATTATTATATTATTTAGTTTTAAATTTAAATATAAAAATATTAGACAAGAAAATATTATTTTTAATAATTTTTTTTAAAACCATAAGTACCAAATAAATTATGTTTATTTAAAATGAAAAAAATCTTACCCATGTTTTATATGTATTTTATTATTTGATGGTACATTTTGTTTGACGTTAATAATTGAACTTTGATATCTTAAAGATCTATAACATACAATTAGAATATTGATGTTTAAAAATAAACTATATATATTATTTAAACGTCTACCTTTAAACCATTAATGATACATTTTGTATAATTATTCATAGATAATTAGGAGTTGACTAGGTATTGTTTTACAATTACAACAATAAATAATTTAAACAATGTTAGATGGATGGTATAAAATTACAGTTAAATTAAATTAATCATTAGGAAGGTATTATGTATTTTAATTACTTGACATATTACGCAATGCAATGACCACTAATCCAAAACGTTTTACAACTACTACAGTACTGCTGTTTACATACTACTGTGGACTGAGGTTTAAGCCTTAGGGGTGTGTTGTTAAATCCCGTGCTTGCGTATATCGACACTCATGCAGACGGTGCACAATTAAACGGTGCCTTTGTGCGCCATCTACCGTGCCGGAACAACAACTAAAAGAGAAGGCGGATTGTTTACGATTTTCACAAAAGGCGTTGTGTGTGTCGTTGTACATAAAGAATATCACGAACACAGCATTTTTATTTTCATATGTAAACTTTTATTGTTTCATATGTTTCATATTGAATACAAAAGATCGATAGAACGACAATTGATATTATTGTATTATAGTGTGGTCGTGTTCGTCATTGCATTTGTCCAAGTAGTGGCAAGTACACGGTCGCCAACATTAGGAAGGGTTGGGTGTTGTTCAAGGTCTGGTGAAGGGTGGGAACTGAGGAAATATAATCGATGAAGCCTGAAGGGGCATTCATCCCACCCGCGTGATCGTGAACAAACGATATTAAATGTATATATTTGGCAAATTGCTGTTACAAATTAGATAGGTATTATTATATTGTATACAGTCATAATAAAGTCACATAGCCCACATAGGTAATGTAAAATAGCGAGAAAAAAAGGTTAAAACAATAATTCAATTGGACAAGATGCTTTTAAAATAATAATAATATATAGTATACTTTATATTACATACGATATTGTTAGGGTTAATAATTAAGTTTATTACGTTTCGCTCCTACTAATCTCCAACCGTGATATGCAGTATATTATTTAAGTCTATTAGTAACGATTTCATTTAACAAATTAGGTATACGTATAAATGGCAGAATAATAAATTTAATATCAAAGTTTATATAACAATTGATATTATTTTAGCATTTGGGAATATGGTCAAAATTTTTTTGTAAAAATTAGTTTAACTTAATCCTTACTCGTAAATGTATAAGTAATACACTAAAAGAAAGATAAATTACTAATATGTAAACATTGAGAATATATGAGAATAACAAATGAAAATAGCGGGGAAAAAATGATTCTTATTTACGTTTAAGACTATATTATAGATACTCGACATTTTGACTTAATATATATATATTAAGGTTTTCTTAATATAAGTATTTAAAAAGATTTCTTTTGGGTTATTCGAGAAATAGTCTTTTATATTCTGAATGAAACGATGAATGTATTGATTTTAAGAGTATTTTTTTTTTTGTTTGTCATCACCTTTTGAGACAGTAAAATTGTAAAAATGCTTCGATTTTAAAAATTGGATTAAGTTGGTATTTTTAGAAGCCAAAAATAAAAAATTCCCACTAATTTCAATACTTTTTAATATAACCGAGAGAAAACAAATATCTTAAATTATAATTATATTACCATTGTTTTTTTTGTGTGTAATGTATATATTATACATAATATGTTATTATTATTATAAAATAATAATATATAATATAATTTTTGCACTGTTTTTTTATGACATTATTTGCGACGCTATCTTTAAGACTATTCCTACATGAACTCGGGTGCCTGCTATGCACATCAGCAGAATCGGCCGTTTTTCTACTTCTAGAGGTCCAACTTATGAACTTCATATTTTTTATTGAAATCTTCAAACGTAGGTCGTATACATAGAATTTACAAATAATCGGATTGTATAAAATTAATGAACCCGTGACAGGAAGAGAAACGTAAATAACCTATGCGGCCGCCGTCATTGGTTTCAACAGTTTTGTTATTTAAACGATTCCAACAATTCGACGTCCCGAGTGGGCGGAAGATTGGATTTTAGGTTCTAGTCCAGAGTTGAGTATCTCTACAGACTACAGACAATAATATGACAAGTCTTATACAGAGAAACGCAAAACTGAACTACGAACGGAAATCCAATTTTTCATCCACTTGTACGCGTCAAATCATTGGTGTCGTTTAAAAAACAGAACGGTTGAAACCAACGACGGCGGTCGCAAGGGCCAATTTGAGTTTCTTGTTGTCGATTACAATTTACGGGTTCAATAATGTTATTCGAACGTCGAATACAATCCGATTATTAGTAAATCCTGTATAAACGACCAATTTTGGAAGATTTCAATCAAAAATATCAAGTTCATAAGTTGGACCTCTTGTGCTCTAGAGTCTATAGATATAGAATAACGGCCAATTCTGCTAATAGTGGCATTGCAAGTCCCTCGAGTTCATGCAGGAACAGTCATAGAGTGGAAGAACTTGGAATAACTACACAAATGTTAGTAATTAATATGTTTAATTAGAGTAATAGGTTTAGGTATTACTTATCTTCGTGAATCAAATAGTTAGTTCAAATTGTTCTTATAGCCTGTGATATACGACCTACACACAGTACTACCGTTTTCCACTTTTTTTCTATTTATATTGATACAATTATTGTTTCTAAGAAAAAAAAACTTTAATAGTTTTTTACAAGGGCCAAGATTATCATAAATAATTCTTATAATGGACGAAACATATTGAAAAAACACAAAGTAATAAATAATAATAATTATTAAACGTTTGAATATTAACTTAAAATTTTGACAAAATTGGATGCTAAATTATAAATGGTAGGTTACTTCATTATGATGAGTAATACAATTTTATGTATTCCATGATATTTTATGAAATATAAATTAAATACATCATTTTAAGCTAAAAACACCACGGTCTACGACCCTACCCCTATTCACATCATTTTACACTATGTTTGACTCAGGATTGACTTATAAATTATAACTTAAATGTGATGATTTTAGTAAAAGTTCGTTCAATTTCAAAATCTATATCGATTTAAAAAAAAAAAATTGTAATATTAATATAAAACACATAAGCTATCCTAAGAAATAATCAAGTATAGATGGTGATCCATTCGAAATTAAATTAAATTACAATTTAAAACATAAATATATATCACCTGAACCATTATAAATCCACTTCTATAAAATGGTTAACTATAGTAAATTTAATATTTATTTTTTCATTAACTGATTTATAGTTTAAAATAATTTTTTTTAAGTAGTGAGTACATAATACAACCGCGATTATATTATGGCCAGATCATATATCTACATAATTTATATGACAGTATTATATTGAGGTTTAGGATAATATTTAAGTGTATAAATTAATAATTATAAACATAATTTTATACTATACGTCTCTAGTGCCTCTATAGTTTACCAGTATATTACTATTATACATATAAATACAATATACTATATATTCATCATACTTATACATATTTAAATTTAATTTTGTTACGCATGGGCTGTTTATGAAAGATGACTCATTCAAAGAGGGAGCTCAATTACACCCTTTTCACACACACACACACACACACACACACACACACACACACACACACACACACACACACGTTCTGTTTATAAAAAAAATAAACTGAAAAAGCAAAAAACGAAATTTACACATGAAAAACTTCAAAATCTATAAATCCTAAATAAATATTAATAATATTATATTTAACAAAATAATTGTATCAAATATTATTGACTATTGTCATATTTATCAATAATAAATAATCCTCAATTCAATTAAAATTTTTTTTATTGCTTTTTTTGCAATTATGAATATTTTCCGAATAAGTACGATGTAATTGTTTTTTCCTATTTCTAAGGTATTATTACCACAATTATTTGATTATTTAGAAAATATCACTTGAAAAAAATTAAATCTAAAACATGCTACACCTCCCCTCGACCCCTCCTAAACTTATATACAATAGGATTTGTTTATAAAAACTGTTCTGTCTGCACAAAATAAGACTAGATTTGTAGTTTTGTTTAGATTGATCCAAAATAACTACACCTAATGAACAATATTAAATTCATCACGCGCCGACAACGTATACAGTATACTTACATCAATTATATCAAACAAATGAACTAATTGATTATTTCGTTTTTTATTTATAATACATTTTTTATTTTATTTATAATTTAATTCTATTATTCCTGTTACCCATTTGCTATTTAATGTTATTTTATTAATTAATATAGGCAAAATATTAAATTGAAATTTTAGAGTAAATTATAAGTATATAAAAGTAACAATAAATCAATTGTTGATATTTATTTAAAGATTATTAACCAATGAAATGTTATAATCTGACAGATATTTTAATAGTACATTCGCACACGGAAAATTAATTATAAAAACGATACAACCATGTATTGTATCTAATTGGCATACTTATATACCATCTACTAAATTAATCATTCTGGCATAATTAACTATAGAAAATTAAATTTGTCTACATCTTAGAACTTTATTTATAAAAATTGTACAAGTTTTAATTTATACAATTAAATAAGTTAGAAAATTATATATTAAGATTTAAATGATGATAAAAATTATTTTAAAAATGTTTAAGGTTTTATTTATTTTGAAATAGAATTAATAAATACTAAACAGTATCATAAGAACTTTTAATGTATTAATACATAATACACAAATATAAAAATATATTTTTGTTTAGTTTTTTAAGTAATCATGTTATACTGATTAATGAATAATTACAAATAGTCATTAATGAAAATTAATTGTTTATAAATGATTCTTAAATTATGAAAAAAATGTTTATCCCGAGTATAAATGCTCAATAAATCTACAAATATACTCAATTATGCAATACAAGAATTTTATCATTTCAAGTTTAAGTTTTAAAACATTTTTATTTTATACAATAAATTTAATTCTTTAAATAAAATTTTATTTATTAAACTCTGAAAATAATTGACAAATTTGATCAATCAACGAAAAATAAAATTGAAATGGTACTGAATACTTATAATTATAATTTGAATCATGATGAATTTCAAATTTATTAACAGCTGGATAATACTAGTCTTAGTTGCAAAGCATAAATTAAAATTAAATATTGACGACAGAAGAAATGCTTAGGTACATTTATATCTTGAACTATAATTCATTAAAACTTGAGGAGTCATCCTGTGGTCTTAATGTAGAATAACTATAAAACTAAGAAGTAAGTATCATTAAGGATTTAAGTATTAAGTAATGTTAACATTATTACAGACATTTATATTGAAATAATTTTAATGCATATTGGAAAATGAAATTATAATTAGTGTATTAATGCATTTTTTTCAAGTATTAAAACTTTTAACAACTAAGGTTAAAGATTCCTAGCTATTTGAAACCACAAAGTAAGGTTTTAAAATTTAAATTTACTATTTAATTATGGATAAAAGTCATATTATAACTAAATAAAAAATATTCATTGTCATTCTTATTATATTTTTTAAGTATGTAATACTAACAGTTATAACTTATAATAAGTTATTTAACATTTTAGATATAATTTCTTATTTAGTTTAAATAGGTTATTAAATCAATCAAACATTATAATATTTTATAAGTAGTACTATGCTTTTTTACAAGTATTTTGCAAATTACTGAAATATATAAATATTTAGATTGTAAATTATTTAAAAAATATAAGAATGAATATTTTAATTTTATTTTGAATACATTAATAGATTTGAAACATACATGTATACATTACTGTAATGGTTGTAATATGATCAGTAAAAAATGCTGAATCTATAGTTATAAACATTTTCTAAAATTTTTTCCCATGTAGTACTTTCCACTTTAATTTAAGTAAATATATATATTTTTTAAACATAATCATCATATTGAATTTGAAATATTTTAGTTAAACTATACTATTTATATTCAAATGTATATATTTTATTGTATAATATTATTGTACAAAAAAAATTAAAACAAAATACATTCAGAATTCATATTTCATTTTGAGGTAGTTTGTATGGAAGAATGTAATATAACATCTTGTATTTTCATTAAACTCAAATTTACTCTAAATTTACCAGAAAAAGAATTTATTCCTTAATAATATTTTAGTATTGTATAATTTTTTTGTATGTAGATTCAGTTTATGACAAATAAGAATACACGAGCAATAATAATGTCATTATTATCACATGTTATATAAATATAATAAATAAACTTAATATTGCTATCATAATACGTTCTAGGAACAATAATAATTCAAATACAATCTTCATTTCAACTTTTTTTTTTTGTAATTAATAATAGTAAGATTAACTTAAATCATTTTATTGTAAATAAAAAAAAACCCTTTATTGATATTTTATAAAATGTGTTAATTTTTTTTTTTTTTTTTAATTTGGTATATAAGACTTATGAGTATAAGTAGTTCGCAAAATTTAGAGATATGGATTCAGTGGTTCATGAAGTCCATAAGGTTGGCGACCACTGATCTAAATAATGGTTTTAATTTCTCTATACTTACTTTGAATCATTGTATGCTGGTCCTTCAGACATGTAACCTGGATCTGTTGCTAGAATTTGCCGTGACTGAATGTCATACTGAAGAACATCACCATCAGATACATAACCTATAAGAAAAAACTGGTGTTAGTATCAATTTTTTTTCTATAACAACAATAGTTTTGGTTCTCCATTAAAAATTATTAATTAATTAATTGTCATTTTACCTGAGGATTGTTGTCCATAATCAGAATCTGCAGAAATACGTTTTTCTTGAAAATTACTATTCATACAATTATTTTGAGTTAATCCTGCACAAACCAAACATTAAAAGTATTAAATTTATGAAATATTATCAGTAATATTATACTTTAGAAGTAGCTATAACATAGTGTAGCCACAATTAATTATATCTTAAAAACGGTTAGTTTATTATAGTCTTGGAAGTGAAATATTTTTAAATATTCCAAATACCAAATTTTTAATTTTATTAAATTTATTTTGAAATATAATTATACACTAAATACTACAATTAAATGTAAATATTATAATAAGAAATTGATGAACTTTAATTTTTAGTTTTTATGTATTGTAAATATCATTTCAATACCTAAATCTGATGGTATAGTGCGGTGTTGAGGTACAATGATTGATCTTTTATATCCTCTTAATAATGGTTCCATTGGCTTCACATTTAAAGCTGGATCCTCTTCTTCTGTAAATGAGCTTTGCTTTTCATGTTTTAATTCATTCAGAATTAAACTAGAAGTCTAAAATTATAAAATATAATTAAATTAACTTGTAATTTAAATTTATTTACAGAACTTACATTTTCAGATTTCTTAGGTTCATTACATGTATCAAGTGATTTTACATTGTTTTTTTCTAATGGATCATCAACTTTTTTAAGTTCTGAATTAATTTGTTGCATTGGTGCTACACAGTGTGTAGGTTTTGTCATTCCTTTGACAGTGGCTACTGGTTTTGGGATTCCAGTACCGCTGAGTCTGGATTGACTCTGGGATAATTCCATTGTAGATGAACTAGTTAAATCTTCTTTATCTGAATTTAATAACTATAAAATAATAATAATAATAATTAAAATCATTGAGAAAGTATATAAATGAGTCTCTATATTTACCTCAAAACTTTTTCTTTGTTGATTTTCACATTTAGGAGGCGTAGATGATTTAATACTTATTTTAGAAAGGCGTGATTCAGCTGGTACAGGTGGCCGAACAATTTTTTTTCTTAATACTGGTTTTGACACTTCTATAGAATTTTCTTTTTTATCTAAGCTATAATAAATTCATTAAAATTAAACTTAAAAACTTTTTTTTTATACATATTTTTAGATAAGTTGACATACTTAGGTATTGGTTTTGGTTCATTTGAAAGACTATTTGATGAATCACTACGTTCTGAACGAGCAGAACTAAAACCACTAGAACTAGAAGTTCTTTTGGTACTACTGATTACTAAAACATAAAATTACAAAATATTAGATTATTATTGAACATATTGTATAAATATATCTTATGTGTTGTATTGTTATTTATTAAAAACCTTGTTTGTTGGATTTCTCTTTTTGATTGGAAGCTTTCAACTTTTCCAATAATGCACTGTTTTTTTGTGCTGAACTGTATGGGCTAGCAATGTTAGTTTTAATAGGCATTCCATTTTTTTGACTGAAAAAAAATATATAAATTAAATTTAGGTATTTAAAAGTAAATTAATATGATTGAATTATTATTTTTTTACTTTGTGTTTTTAGGTGAAGCTACTGGTGTTTTAATGATATTTTTTGGTGATGGTATAAATGTATGGGGACTAGTTGATCTGGAACTACTATTTGACGTGCATTTGATTCCAGAATATGGACCTAAAAATTGTAATTAAACATAAGAAATTATATACAATACATTTATGTAAAAATCTCATTTAATATTACTTTGGTCAGAATAGGAGGTATGTAATTTTAATGTATTTATTAAATTAAATAAATAACACAAATATATCATAAAAATAATAAATAATTATTTCCATGATATATTAGTTATTATTTGGTTAACAACCTTTTCCCAGGAAAGACGGTAAAAATAATTATTACTTATAAATTTAAAAATTAAAACATTGATAAACTAATAAGCACAACTTAAACAGTAAACACTAACCCAGTACACCGAGTACAAGGGTTACGGACTGCGCCGACTGCGGTCCACAGCCTACAGACAACGCAGATAAGGTCTGGAAATTAAAGTGAAATATATTATGATAAGAATTAAAAACACAAGAGAAACGTGTGATAAGAAAGCAACAGGCGTATGGCATAATATGCATTGGATGACGTCATCAGAAGGAAATGTAGGGAAGGGTGTGGACGACCGGACTAAACTGAAGGCGGGTAATGATTATGATTTCCATTGAAATATAACAATGGGAGAAAGGGTGACTTGAACTTCAAAGTGAACTAGAAAACATAACGTGGGTTGTACAATTCAATTCAATTAGATTTAAATGTGTTGTTTTTGGAATATTATTATGTTAAAATGTATAAAATACATTATACAATAATGAATAAAGAATAAAAAAATATATTAAACGTGATTATCTAATCGAATTTCTGAATTTACGGACTGAATACATAATACTTTACCTTGAATTTTCGTGCTTGTAAAATTTTTACTCAAAAGCTTAATTTATTTGTGTATCTTGCGAGTTAAGTGTATATAACAAAAAACAATGTATTCTTATAGTATTTTGCACCAAGAATTAGAACATGTTGCAATAAAATATAATATAAATTAATGAATTTTAAATTAAGATTAGTGGGTATGTGGGATTGAAGGATAGTGAAAATAACTTGCATAAGTATTAAAATATAAAAACAAATTGTTTAGCGTGTGCAGTGCACGCATTATAAATAGGTACTAATAACATTTTAGGTAGGTAATAGGTACTTAAGATAATATATTTGTTCAAGGTTAACTTTAACTTTTAAAAGATATAATTTTTTTTTTTTGTCATTTCATAGGTATCATAAATAGATCTTTAATAAATATTGTCTATTGAATACCAACTGCAATTAATGAATTATTTAAAAATATAATAATATGATGCTCGGACACTCGGTAGATTTTTATGTTTTGACTTTTTAAGATGTTGTTTTCAAAATAAAATAAAAGAATATTAAATACGTTGTTTACAGATATAAATATTACTTTATCATGTTTAGATAAAAATCAATAAATATTATCGAAGAAACATTACAAGTTACAACAATTTCCTCGAATTGATAAGTCATAATATAAATAAATATATGACACAGAACTATAGAAAATACAATAATAGTATGCGGTTATAGAAAATAGTAACAAGTACATGAAGTATTCGGTATCTTAAATTTTTAAAATTATATTTATTTAAAAAATAACAAATATAGGCAGTACTTGCCTGGTGCTATACTATTTTACTTTCCGATAATAAAACAACCTAATAGTCAACCTTAGGATTTATTAATTATCAAATACTTAATTGATTTTAAAAATAAACCGTGAAATTCACTAACAAAAAATGTCAAATACCTATTCGTCCTATTCAAATAAAAACTAAAATATTTAATAATACTTCAATTCTCTGTGTATAATAAGTATTGATTATAAAGAGACTTCAACATTTATATGCGTGAATGATGTGTAAAAAATATTTAATAATAATTTATATGCATTAATAATTGTTTGCAATTGTTTATCACAGAATAATTTATAAATTTAGGGTTTAAAACATTCATATATAGTATACATATAATATATATATATATGTATTATGAATTTATAAAGTATAGTAATTAATCAGAAGGTACTATATGATTATGAAATTGAATAGAATTTCCCACGTCCCACTCAAATGCACATTGAGCACGGCAGGTAGGTATACGTATACTCACTGTTGACGGCAGGTGTATTTTGCAATTGATGAAATCTTTGAGCGAACGGGGTCGGTATACTTGTAATACTGCCTGAGTGTAGGGTGGGTCCAGGAAGCCTATAACAATAGAAAATATAAATTAACAATAATTTTATCTGAAATAGTGTGTACATGCGCGTATAAAGAAAACAGCGTATATCAATACGCTAACTATTGTCCATTGTAATAATAATATAATGAGGTGATTTTAACCGGAACCTTAATCTAACTTCAGGAGACGTCGGGACACTCCTGGACTGATTGCGACGCGCACTGTTCGAATTCCCCATTGGAACTGAACACCGTCTGCTGGGGTAAAAAGGGATGAAGGGTCCACGCCCTTCTATATACATCCACAATGACGTAATTTATTTTCATTTTTCCCCCCACTCTTCTAAACATCTTATAATATACATATATATTATATTATTATATACTCTATTATTCGTTCTAACACAATTTATCACTCTAGTTTCGTTGAACATTACCTTGATTGCTTCATATCTGTAGGTATCCTGGACTTGGGGCCCTCAGATTTTTGTTGTTGTTTCTGTTTCTGTTTGTACTTGGAAAGAGCGAAGAATAAACCCAGTATGGCTTTCAAGTTACCTTCTTTGACGTCATGAGCTGTAATGCCATCCAAAGCTACTCCTAGTGTCTCCAAAAGGTCCAAACAGCTCTTGATATTTCCCAGCTGAAATAAATAAATTATGATATCATTAGTGCATTTTAATATAACTTAGAATGTATTACATTATTCTTTCGTAGTTATTTATAATTTATACAAATGTCAAATGTATTCAAATTCATGTTTTGATAATCTATTCTAATATATGTAAATTATTAATTATAATATCATTATTAGAAGTTGGAAGTTTTTGGTATTACTTATCAATTATCATCAATTAATGATTGCTATAATTTAATTTATAATAACTATTAATTAATAATCAATAATCAATATATAGTTAAATAGTAAATATTTAAATATGTTTAGTTTTTTTAAACTTTAAATTATACAGAAATAAAATACTTGAATAAAGTTTTATTCATGTAAGTTTTGTTACAGTACAACTATTTTTAAGTTTACGACTAATTAAATTATATATGTATATAATTTAGAAACGAAAATCTAATATTTTTGTGGTAAATCTTTTCTTTCTTTTTTTTTTTTAATTTAATATTTTTACAATCTATAAATATCTTCTTACGATAAGCATAAATGATGTTCATAATGTTAAAATAAAATAAGATAAAATAAACTAACTAATTTTTATAAAGACTAAGGTTTTGAGTTAAGGATTCATTTAGTGATAGAACTTTGTCAGTAGTTATACTAAAGCTTATTTAGAAAATCTAACTTCACGAATCGAAATAAAACACATGACGTTCTAAACACAAATTTCTATATGACTCTTCTGGCTTCTATACTTATTTAATTATATAAGCCCTATATTAAGACAATATGTAGTTTAAAACCACCAAACATAAAATGATTCAGAAAAAATTGTCATTGAATGTTAAAGTTATCTTATATCTCAGTTTTTTTTATAGACTGTTTATCATACTGTAGTAAACAAATTTCCTATAATGTAATAGGTATTATATTAATAAACATACTTATGTTAATATTATTTTAACATATAATTTTAGCTTATTTTTTAAAAATAATAAATTTATTCTGGAAAATAATTTTTTCAAGAAAGGTAGTAATCAGTTTTAATTATTTTTTCAAGAAAAATTTTCAAAATAAGGATTTTTAATATTTTAACATTTATTGACACATTAGGACTTTATCTTTTCTATTAATAATAAATAATGTATGATAACTAATAAATAATTAACCAATATTATTGTGTTGGAGGTTTTGTTATCAAAGAATTACTATCTACAAAAAAATAAATATGTTTGTTGTATGTTAAAATAGTATGACCAAGTTTTTTGGTTTTAAGATTTAAATATACAAACTTATTAAATAACAATTATAGATAACTGAAATGTTTAGTCAAAATAATTAATAAATATTGTTTTATTTATACAACAATGTAGCGCACTTTGCTATACATAAAAAATATGAAAGTATACTTATTGGCTACTACCTATTAACTATTATTAACTACGTGCTATAACTTTATATTTTATAAACAATCCATGCTTTATTTGTTTAAACTAAAAGAAAATTTGTTTACAATAACAAACGTTACATCCAAATTTAAATAAAAAAATATGTTTGAACTTAATTTATACAAGAACGAGTAAATTTACATCAAGAATTCTTCGTCGATTGAGTAAAATTGGCACTTTCGATATAAAAATAATAATTATTCAGTACACGGTAGATAGTATTATGTCTTAGTTCACAGCGAAAGCGATGGATAAATTATAACTATTCTGTGTATAGAATATTGATTGATGAAATATCATTGAGGAAGAATTTATTTACTTAAAATATTCATAATACGCATAACTGCACGTCTGCACTAACAAAATCATAATAGATCATAATCGCAAAGATTATACAAGCTTATGTAATATGTTGTTTCATATAATTTTTTTACGTGAAATATATTAACTATTGTAAAAACGTGCATGTATATATAGGTCATAGGGTAATAGGTATAATAATATATCTAAATAACTATATATAAATTAATTTTTTTACTAAGCCCAGCAACTATGGCCATTAGCTGTGGTATGGATAGGAACAGTAGATATTTTTTTGTTGTACCTATACAGTTTTATGTTTGTAAGGTTTATTTAGTAGGGTTGGAACACGTGTGTGTAAGTGTGTGCCATAGATAAGTCACTAAGAATTCGGATGGTCACCCATCCGAGAGATAGCGATGCCGGCCGATGCTTTACCTCAAAACACATTAGTGACTGAGGCCAACCACCGCGCCATACCAGGCCACTAAATGACTATTGGTATAAACATATAACTACATAAAAGGTATTAAGATGTTTAATTTAACGCGACAAAAATAAAGATTTGTGCATAGTATTGACATTTTACGATAAACTATGCGCAGAGTTTTTATAATTTTAAATAAGTATACGAAAATTATAACTATTGGCTATTGAAATCAGTAGCCTAGACCGGACTAGTCGCCGGTTTGCTAAGTAGATAGGTACCTATAATTATCTTTGTTATTTTAAAATGAAATTAAATGGAGTTTTAAACCAATCAAAATAAAGTTTTAAATATTAAAATAAATATTAAAAAAAAAAAAAAATATATTATTATTATTATATTATTTATTTAAATATTAAAATAACATAATTGAATATTCTTTGTCTAATGGTTTTTGATAGGATGATTATTCTATTAAAATACAAGCTACGTATACAGAATACCTATATTTTATAATTTATCACAAATCTATATCAACCTTAAAAAACTTAATAACTTCATCAAAGTTTTATTATTATTAGAATATGAAGTTAATTTTACAAACTATTGAGAAAAAAAATCGAATTGTGATTTTTTAAGCCGTTAACTTTTCCATCAAAATAATTGATAAAAATACTATGTTTATCTCAAATTGATACATGATTATTAATTAGTAATTACTAACATATCGAATCGAACATTTATAGCATTTTTTTAAAAGCTTCGCACATTGAATTTATTTTAATTTAATGAAATATTTAGAATATTGTTTAATACAACAATCTTTATATTCATTTATTAGGTAAAAATATTATTTAATTTTAAAATGTTACATTACATTAAAAAAAGTAACTACAGTTCAAACGATGATACATTTTAGATCCGTTTTAAAATTAAATTATTTTAATACTTAACTAAATTTAATACAAGTCTTCAAATGCTTTTGACTTGTAAAAGAACTCGTATTACAATGAAAATATTGTATATTATAATGTAGTTGATTACTTTTGATTAAAAAAAAAGTAATAATATAACCAGTGAAACCTATGCAATGCAATACTAACGAAACAAGTTTTATTTACGTACATGCATTTTTTTATTATACGTATGTAATGACCAATGGTCAATGGACAAAAGAGAACAAAACAATGCATAATGAAGTTTAGATATCCTTTTATTTATTATTATCTCATTTACAATCGACTAACTTAGAAATTAGAGCCTATATCATTATGTATTATTAAACAGTGACTAATTCGACAGAACAAAACCACATAACGAGTAACAGCGACCTTGATAAATGGTAATGATAATGATAATGTATAATATACTCTGTGTTTCTATTGTTTAGGATTTTTAAATTATTTTATTTTTATAAAAATAAATACATATTTGTAGTAGTAAATATATTGCGAGATTGTAATGATTGATATTTGGAAAGCACATGCAGAAAAACGTACTCAACAGTTTTACTATAAATGATTTAATAACGTCTTGAAAAATTATATATATTACGTCGCACACGCACATTAAATTATTAAGACATTTGAAAAGTTAAAAAATCTTTAGACATTAGTTTCATTGGTACTATTGAACATAATCTAATTATAATTTATTGTGTTGTAAAAATAAAATAGTGTTTCAGTTTCGTTGATTTTCCTATACTTAAATCTTAATTTGACTATATACACTATAATATTACATATATATACAACGTACATTTACGACTAAGATCGTTTTATTTTTATCTGCAAATATTTCATTTTTGGTTTAAATATCTAGTACCTATATAGCCTTGAACCAATTCAGTAAAACATAAAAAACTTCCAAATAAATTAAAAAGTATGGGATGTTTATATCGAAATCTACAAAAATCGATGCAGTTGTATATTTTTATTATTTTATTAATACGCTAGGTTACAAGTAATGTATTTATTTTGTATACCAATTATGTAGTTTAATATAGTTTAATTACTTAAAAGTCGTGTTGATAGTTTTTATAAACAAATATCTTTGTTTTTAAAAATTTAAACTAAACATGAAAGATAAAATGTATTAATGACCAATTGTGTTCATAGATATTATAGATACTTAAAATTTTTGAATGACTTTAAAATTTATTTCATGTGCGTGCATATAATGAAAACTCTAAGTTGCCTATTTCCTAGTGAAGCAGACGTCATCAATGTTAAATGTTGAAATACAATTTTTATAATAAGTCATCAATCTTTGATTGCCATTAAGCTCAATACTACAGAATTTAGTCATTGACTATAATATTTAGTTTGATTTACAACCATCTTAAAGAAGTTGAGTAGTTGCCGTTTTCGTCAGAAAAATATTGAGAAAAACAACAATAGGTAGTTAACAAATGTATAAAAATAACGAACAATTATATAAAATTCAGTCTTTCTTCGTTTGGGGATGTTGAAGTGTACGTTTCGGGTTTGCTACAATTTTTAGCAATTTTGGAAACGGGCCGTTAATAACAGAATAATTGTTAGCACAACCTAGTTGAAAATACATACTTTAAAAAAAAAGAAAAAAGTAATCCATCGATTTCTTTGGTAAAAAAAATTAAATTAATTAAAGATTATATTTACAAATTTTTGAAATGTTTTGTGTTATTGAAAAAGTGTCCTGTAGTAATATAAACTTCAGTTTTTTTCTACGAAATCCTCCTTTTTACTATTAATTATTTAGTAGATAATATTTTTGAAAATGTTGATGTACTTAATTGAAAATTTGGACGATATTAGTTTTTCTATTATTAAAAAAATTATGCTTAAGATAATAGTTTAAAAAAATGTATAATAGATGTTTATTGGACCCAGTATATTATAGTATTCATTTTACTTAAATTATTTTTAAAAGTTATAAATGTGGATAGATAACTATGAATCATTTAAGTTTTTAAATCGCACATTATCCAAATCCATTATTGGTATGAATCTAATATATTATGTACAGAAAATTAAATAATTCAAAACCTATTAATTTGAATTTTGATATTTATGCAACAAAAATTTTAGAAAAACTTTTCGTAAAATAATTTACAGTAAAAAATAGAAAAATTCGAATTTGAAATACAGATGTTTGTGTTTCAAAGGACACTCTTCATAAGTCGTTAGTAAATACAAAAAATTATATTTTGTATAAATGCCACTGAATTACTGAAGAAAAAAAGGGAGAGAATACTTAGTGAATCGTCTTGTATATAATAGTAGTAAAACACAATATTCTAAAATTAATATGGTAATAGTAGTCTAACTTATCTATAATGTGCATATATTATAGTTAATGAATACTTTTATAGGTATATGAATTTAAACCGCTTTTTTGATATTGAAGTACCTATGCGTATATAATGAAAATACGACGTGTCTTCTATTTAAATTCGGTTCGTTTCAAGTTTGACACTAGATTTATAACTACTATAGGATGTTTATTTTAGTATTTTTTAATTTTTTTGATTTGATTGCAAAACTGTAATACCTAATTTGTATTTTATACACCTGTGCGTATACGTGATAATGTGATATCATTAGTATCGTAGGTATACGAGATGATTTTTTATATCAAATATGTACGAGCTATTCGATCGTCTACTTGATTATATCGCTAAACTAATTATATTATATTGATTAATAGGTGTTTAGAAAGAGTAAAAAAAAATATATAAAAAAGTATCAAGTTAAACTCAAACGTATCGTATATGACCGAAGGCGCAACGACCTCAGCTGCAGTTAAATCACGATCGGTGGGAAATATTTTGAGGTTATAGGTCACTGGACCGCCGCAAAACAATTGTCTCTACTCTCCATATATGGTCTTAAATTATTTATTCTAATGCATTTTGAGAATAAAATAAATTATATTTAAAATGTTTTAAATCTCGTTAGTTTTATTCAGGGCGTTTTTAAGCCAATGCGATACGTTTAATTATGTTCTTTTGTTCGGAATAAAAGTGAAAATCAATTTTGAGTTAAAATGTATAGATAATATAAGGTAGCTATACTTATAAATTATAATAATTAATGGTTTTAGATCAAAATATTGTTGCCCTACATGAAAATCGAATGGCGTGTGGGTACGGTGATGAATGATGTTGATGTACACGATGTAGTGGCGCCGAGAACCTTTATGTTTTGATGACGAGGCTGATTGTATTATTTTTTTCTACCTCTAGGGAGTCTCCAGCCTTATCCATACTATGCAAAAATAATTTATTGTAATACTATAGTGATTAAGTATAGAGAATTAGGAGTAGGTTAAACTTAAAAATTTGTTATTGTTTACAATCATTTTATACTATACGCTTTATAATTATGTTATATTTTTAAATTTAAATAATCATAGTTACCTAATTATAATGAGTATACAGTTACAACATAATTTACAAAAGTTTTAATCAAAAATTAAAGTGAAATTCAATTTTATTATAATTAATTCAAAAAAAAATTCTTAATTCTAGATAATTTTGTTGAAAAAATCCGAAGTTTATATTAGCATATACTTAATGGTTTTATAACTAATAAATTAAAGAATAATTGTATATTTATAATTTAATTTAAATAAAATAAAACGAAATGTTTAAATAATCTAGATATATAATGTATTTCACAAAGCTATAGTTTATTATAGTCTATATTAATTAGAATATTTGATTTTAATATAGATAAATAAATATTTTATACACTTTTTTATTCTCGAATTAAGTATTTATTTTATTATTGTATTCATCCCGTACTCCTGTTTCCTGATAAATATTCAGTAGGTAATTTATAAACTGCATTATATTATAAGATAATTAGGAATTAAAAAAATGCAATAAGTATTAATAAAAAAAAATAATAATGATTGTATATAAATATATTTTAGTTTTTTAGAAGCAGATATGGAAGTAGACAAAATACTACTTTTTCTACAATACCTAATATGTGTTATGTCTATGCTTTATGTAAATTTTAGTTTATTTATTTTTTTTTTAATAATTCGAAATAAATTTGATTTATTAAGAGCGTTTTTTTTTCAAATTCCAAATGGGTTTGTTTTGAAATATACTATAACTACGATTTGATGATGAGGATTCCATTATAAATCAAAAAAATCGTATAAATTGTACATTTTTTATGAAATAATAATAAATTATGATTATTAGAAAAATTAGTAAGCTATACTTAGAGTATTATTATTTATGGTTTTCTAAAATTAAATAGATACGTTTATGTACGATTACCTAATAGGTACGAGTAATACGACTAGAATAACGGGCTAATATTATTACCGTTACAATTATGTGGACGTTTTCGTGCATGATTTTCACATTAGCTAATATTGTTTTCGCATTATAAACGCAAAGAAAAGATCTTTTTTTTTCTGAGACAAGAAGCAGACTACAATGATGTGGACCGCATAAAAATAAATACCAAGGTTATCCGTGACAAAATTGACAATTATTGTTCTCTCTCTGTGTCTTTTTTTCTGTCTCTCTTGTTCTGTTAATGGCTGCAAAGATGAAGTCGCAGGTTTCCATGTGAAACGTGACAATTGGTAGTATTTGGCAACTAAAAATGTTGTCTTGGTGCAATATTTATTGTTAAGAATCTCGTCTAAGACTCCAAAGTAGTTTTGGTCTCAGTGATATCATATAATATATATTAAACTTCCAAGCACGATAAAATTCTTAAAGTTGACACAAGAAGCACGATCGAAATAACAAATTGTAAATATAAATGAAATTATGTATAATTAATGCAGTTTATTTTGTATACAAAATTCAAACGTAAATGGTATCATATCATGTTATGAGTACCTAAGCTGTAATTTAATATTATATTTCCTCATTTTATACTTGGTCTGATGTATTTTTTTAAAGAGATAGATTAATAGATATTTATTTTTAAAATAATAATTTTGGTATTTGTTAAATTTTAAACTTATGATACTATAGATATATCTATCATTATAATATAATGCTATTATTATTTCTTTTTTAATATCTATTCATTAAATACATACTATTTTTTATCAATTAATTATTATAATTTATAACAATGTTTATATAAATATAGACAATCATTGTACAAAACAGGTGTGTATACTTTGTGCATATATATATTATACATTAATATGCATATTATTATTAAGTATGCATTTGATTTTTAGAATTTGTACTCTATAATAGTACGTGCAATTACTGGTTTGATAAAAACTAATTCATGAATATCTGAATAGTTACTAGTTTTCAAATATAAACAATAATTATTATAACAATATATATATAAAAAGTTCCAATATTGCTTTAGAAGGTCAGGTCACTGGGGCGTGTAGTTTTAATATTTTTATAATCTGAAAGCAATGATGAATGATTATTATTTATTGCAATTAATGCAATTGAAATTTAAATACACTTTTGAATGAAATCTAAAACATCTAAAATAGTCAAGATTTCGTAGTTAAATCTTGAATAATTAGACAATTTATAAAAAATCTGATTTAAATATCCAATCCATGTAGATATCGAAACCTCATATGAAACTTTTTAAAAATATTCGTTACTTTGAGTATTGTTAATCGGAAATAAAACAATGCGATAAATATAAAAGTAATTATAAAATAAATAGTTTCCTTGCCCCATTTAGAATTTATAATCCAAATTCGCATTTTATAATAAAAAAAATAACGGTAAATTTTTTAATATCAATATTTATCTCAAACGACGACGAAATCAAGATTAAAATATAGTTGATATATGTTTGTTGAGATAACAAAAAATACTAAGTACCAATTATTTTAATTTAAAATCTGTATATATCGTATAAGTGTTATAAGAACAATTTTAAATTGTATCAACTCTTATTTTAATTGTTAGAAAATTTACAATAAGTAAAGTGATAAATATAAATAAAAAAGAAATAAGTATTAACATTTAGTTAAATATATGTTATCAAAATAATTCACGATACTTAAAAATTAAACTCGACTTATGATATAAAGTGTATACAATTATATCCTATACTCCTTAATACATAAATTTAAAATCTAACAGACATAAGACTTATTTTTGTATACCATATTAAATTACTATAGTTTCATATAGGTATTAAATGGATCTATTCAGTTATTTAATACAATATTACAAGGTAATGATTTTTAGTTTTTAATTTTAATTTAAAATCATATTACATAAAATTATTAATTAATCGTAATTATATAAATTTATGAATAATTAAATTTAAGAAAAATATGTGTCAAAATATTGTAAAAATATTCAAAAATTATTTAAAATAGATATTATTCATTTACTCTTTCAAAAAAAAAAAGAAAAAGATAATGAAAAATTAAAATTAAAAGTTTTAAGCAGTACAAAATATTAACTAAGTATAATCTTAGGTAAAAATGTGTTATTTTAAAATTTGATATAGTAATTATAAATATGCATATCTACTAAAATATTAAAAATTAATTATTTTATTGTTATGAAATTAATTGTTAATAAAATATAATGTTAAACGAAAATTTTCGTAATTAATGCATTCAAGCTTGTGAATATTAAGTAATTATAATTCTAGTATTTTAACATTTTAAAAATATTTAAATATCTATCAACATTTAAAACCTTTTTCTAAATATTCTTGAATGATTAATTATGTTCTGTTAAATAGTATGAATACATATCATAAGTGTATTATTGTAAATTCTAATAAACTATAATCTATACATTATTTTCTAGATGTGATAATTTTCAGTAAGTTAAAATCGAGTAAGTATATTATAGGTACTTAATTTAATTTTGTTACTTACTTTATTTGTGCATTGTAATGTATATTGTATCAACTGTTCATCTTAAATATCTATTTAATAATATTTTTGATATATTGTTTACACTAAGAATTATAAATTTAATTTAATATTAAATACTTTCAAAATAAGAAATATTTTTATTCACAAACGGATACGCGATTTTAATATTTTATTTTTCATACGAACACGAGAACCGGTCTATCCGCTGGTACAGTTCACAGCACACTGTTTCTCCACGCTATGTTGTAGACCGACACGGACACCGACAACATAATCGTATGGCAGCACCCACTATTATTATTTTTATTATTATTATTGTTTTTTTTAACCGTTCCGTGTGCCTACTTATAAGGATTATTATAACGTAATTTTAAATTTATCGATCGGCTATGCTACGTAGATTTCAACTTTTTGTAACACACTACAAACAATGAACAATAACGCATGTTTAAAAAGAAAAATATAAATATATGTGTTTTACATTTTTAAAGAACAACTTTCGCAAATTTCAACTAGATATTATATAGCTTATGTTTAATTAACATAACAAAAATAAATACAAATAATAAACATTATAATGGGTATATGTATGCATATATATATATATATATGCATACATTTTGTATTTATTTTATATATATTATATAAAAGTACTTATTAATTTGAGCATTTGCATGTTATACTTGATACTATACACATTACAACACACGTGCGAAACAAATTAACATAAAATATGTATACTTGACATTGACCGTTTTGGTAGGTCAGTTTTATTTAATAGTATAGGTATTTGGTTTCCTGAACTTAAACGTGTAACTGTACTCCTATATAAACAATAACAAATCAATAGGCAATAAATAATAATCACGACATCATGTGCATTTTGAGGACTCGGCCTGGTAACCCTCGTGTATTGATTTAACATACGATTACGGTAAATCACGAATGAGCGGTTATTTGGTATTTTTTGCTACGATAACGGACAGATTCTATACATATTACAGACGGAAATGAAAGTTTCAATAACAAATAATATGAATTGAACGTATTTTATGCAATTTAAATGTTCAATAGTTTATATACCCTTATAATATGACGTATAATAAACTAGAGCAGACAATTACGTTTATTTGCATATTTTATCGGCTTGTTAAAATAATAGCTAATTACTACGTACATCAACATGTATTACAATAAATCTCTATGTACACATAATTTTAGGACATATCATATTTTTAATCGTTTCTATTGTATAATTATTATATTGATTAGAATTGTTTATTGTAAATACTACTCGTTTTAATAGTACAATTACTATAATAACTGCATTAATTTACTAATATTAAAGATAAGAAAAATGAAAAAAAAAAAAAAATGATTTCTTTAATATTTGTTTTTTCTTAAAAATGTTTAGTTTAAATATACATCTTATGTCTCATCAGACTTAACACATCATCATACATGACGATTATAAAACGGCTAGGTTTATTTTTAAATCTATTTGCTATAATTATTTATTTAGATAATACGTATTTCTTACGCATATTTCTCCTGTTAATGGTCACACACTCATAAGTCATAAGTCATAATTATGTTTTTGACAGATATAGATACATTCATATTTCATTTGTTTCCAGAGAATTTATATAACATATATTGAGATATATCGCGACGACCGCCTGCCCTAAATCTGCAGTAGGAAACCGTTTAGAAAACGATCGGTTCCGAATTCTAGCTACGTCGTAGGTGTATATATTATCATTACAGGAAAGGAAACGAGAATATTGTTAAAACATATAAGTACGTGCTTGCAGAAGTATAATGTAACACTTTATACGTGTCATAAACACTCACATTGGGACAGGTCGTTTAGTGATTTCCGTTATTGTACATTCGGAATTCAGATACAGCGTTCGCATTTGATTCCGCACAATATCATCGACGTCGCACAACTGCGTATATTTAGGTAGGCCGTGAATTATTGGTCGGCGACAATATTGCGATAATATCACATTGATATACACACGCATGGGCGAACGATTTACTCGATTAGCTTTCTTTCAGACTTAAACGGGCTGATATATACAGGCCTCGTGCACCTATATCCCGCGTATCTCGGACACGTCGTCGGTGGCTCCAGTTGGAGGTCAGGCGGGTCGTTAATCGAATAATATGTTAGCTTCTCCTCGGCGGCCGTTTAACCTTCAAAACGGCACCCAGAAATGTATATAGGTGGATTAGTGACTTAGTGTGCGTGTGAGGTGCGTGCGAGCGAGTTCGTCTGTATGTGTGTATTGCATGGATATAAAAGCATAAACAAAATGCAAGCAGGAGTTTTGTAGGTCAGATGGCAGCGGCTATATAATATACATACACTTGTAATTATATACTCATGTACACGTGAAACTGGTTTGGACACGCGCTTATCATTGTCCCGAGTCAGCTGATCGGTAAAGTGTGTTAAACGTACAAAACGCGTGTCCCCTACGCGAGTATCTTACATGGCTGTGCACGTAATATTTAAATTTATAAATTTTCTTCTACTCTCCTTCCTTGTCATCTCATCCGCCTCTTTCCGTTCTACACCGCCCGCCAGTGTCTCGGAAGTCTACAGTCGCCGGACCGATAAGAAACTGTGCACACGTTATACGCGATAATCTACGATTTTATTTCGTTTTTATCCTCGCACCTGACGTAATAGTGTAATACATTCGTATAGCACCACGATATATAATATAATATAATATGAGTAGTGATTACCTATATAATATAAATATAGTAACACCAAGCTACTTACCATTTGTAAATGGGTTCTTGGTTTCCTGTTCACGTCCGGCAACCGATGATTGCCTGAAAATACGTAAAAGCGACGGGATATAATGTCTTGTATGGATTTTCGGGATTTCCACGTCTAGTATTAAACGTTACGTCGTAAAATCAAAATGCTATAAAGAAATCTGTCACGGTGCCAACCGTCGAGTCAAAATTATATTGTTGATCACTATATTTGTATGATATTTATTCCCTATACCTCATCGAACTAATATGTTCCGAGTTCTTCGACCTTCGTACATATTATATTATTATATTATGTTTAATATTTTTTTTATGGACTCAAATACTGTGTTTAACTCGAACATTTTTTTAATCTGTTTTTTTTTCACTAGAAAAGCAATAAAATTTATTTTTTATAATAAGAAGATTTAAATTTCATTATCTGCAGTGTTAATAAGAAATACATAATGAGCTTATGTTAGCGTTGTATACTAAAACGGTCAGTGTCATTGCGACTAGAAATTAATCAACTACGATTGTTTTCCTTTAAATGATTCGAAAAAACGAGTTTTTTTATTTATGAATCGATTAACTAGAATCGACTGTAGTATACATACAAAAGGCTATTAAGTTAAAATTATAAACAATAAAATTCATAACTTAAAGTTATTAACCTTAAAACTTTGTAATTATAATTATTAATAATTTATAATTTTAATTTATTCATAAACTATTCTATTTATTTAAAATTTTGTTAATATGTATAATACAAAAACCAGTCAGTCGATCTGTTTAGAAATTTATACTTTAATGTACTATTATATAATTTTATATTAATAATTATTGACATCACAATTAATGTTTTTTATATTAATTCATTGCAGGACAACTGGAAGATTTAGTTGATGCATTTGATTTTATAATAATAAATTATGTGTTCAATTTAATTATTGATATTCAATTCACTCACAAATTGTTTCTACGAGATCGGAAAGTAAAACACCATCAGCCAAATCTTGTTGTAAATCTTTAATGTTTTTCTTTGATTTGGCTTTATCTAAATAATGATTTGCCCAGTCTGTATAAACCTGAAATCAGTAAATAATTTAATAACTATCAATTCAATTGTAAATTATAAAGTACACATTAAAAAATGTTATTTGGACAAGTTGTTTTATTGGTTTTAATTACATAAATTAAACTCAGATGAAATTAAAATACTAAAGTAGTAATGTGGTATAAAAAAAAATACCCGAATACAATATAATATGACAGATTTTATAAGCTTATAGCTTAATCAACATGTTACATAATGTAACTTATATTTATAGTATGAGAGAATTTTTTTTTTTTTTGCAAAAATATTATATTTATTAATTTATTACATTATAGAATCGTGTATCAGGTGTTTACAATGAAAAATGTATCGAACAATTATTTTTTATTGTACGTATAAGGGATATCTCAGCTTTTTAATTGGGTGAAAAGGATGCTTACTATATTTCAGCAAAAGCCTTAATTATGAAGACCATTTTAGTATTTTGGATCGTAAATAATGCAAGTTTTTGCTGTAATTAATGTCTAAATGAGATCGTTAATCGCTACCCGGGGAACACTGCCGTTTTTAGACACTCTACCCGTAAATTCCACCGTATCCGACTAACAGTTTCAGAAGTAACGAACAGCATGTAATTAAAAGAAATTATAGAAATTATAGTAATAATAAATTATAATAATTAAAAGCTCGGCATAAAAATACTTGGAATATGAAAAATAATGATATTTTATATCGTTTAAATCTATTATAGCTAAAAATTCAAATTAAAAGTAATCGTGCGATGTTTTAAACTGTGCATTACTATTCAAATTTAATAGTAATTCCATAGCAACTGATATAATAAAATACTGTGACATTAATGTTTACTATAATGCATGCGTGTAGTTTTAGTAACCTAGAATGGAATTTTTCAGGCGTCTGTAGTTTTGTGATTTAGTAAAATACAGTACACACAATACACATATTATTATAACATATAATATTTCAAGTTAACTAGACTAATTTCATCGAATATTCTGTAATTGTATTTAATATTTTATTTAAAAATAAAGCATTATGTATAACAACTTACGGTTTTAACAACGAAAATTCAAATAATTAAAATGTATATAAATATATTAATTCAAATGTTTGTGTTTATAATTGAGTTTATATAATAAGTTTCAACTAAGTATTGAGTCATGATTGAAATAGTAAATTTAATATAAACAATATAATATGCTTACTAGTTTTGCCCGAATAATTTTATTGTAATATTCATATTTTATTTCTATTACATAATTGAAATTTTCAAGACATGTAGGTTATTTTTAAACACATTTTATAATTATTTCAATGAAAAATAGTTTTGTTATAATATATTTTTTGTTATAAATCTCATGGTTTGATTTGAATATATCAAAAATATTTTATTCAATTTGTACGGTCGTATAAAATAATTTTCTCTTTTTTATAACCCTTACTAATCATTTAAAATTATTTATGTAGGGAAGTTTCTGTCATTAATTTTGTGGAAAATATTAGCCTCCAGGGGTATTATTATTATTATTACTCTCCAAAATAATTACTTTTATTTTTATTATTATTATTTTTTTTTTTAATCAAATGAGTTTATTATTTTTAGAAAAATTACCTTAATTATTTGTGCATACTGTTGTTGATGTGTCTGCACTGAGTTATCATTTCGGACTCCCGTCCGGGATACCCTGATGCATCCTGACATTGACATTGATGATGTAAATTTTCTTTAACGAGTTCATTCAACTAAAAATGATAAAAAGTAATATAAATATTTTAACATAAAAAAATAAAATACCAGTTTAAGTCAACATAAATAAAAATTGAAAATATTTAGTTTGAGAAAGTGAAAAATTTCATTAAAAAATAGACTTTGATATTTTTAGTAAAAATTCACAAATCCATTAACGAAATTGGTTGGTAAATTATTAATGATGTACTAAGATAATGTTGTTTTTAGTTTCACTCTATAATAATAACAAAAATAAATAAAAATAATGTAAATTTTATTCGCAAATTGAGTTATACACTTAACCTATATTTAGAAGTGTTTACAAATTTATAAATGTATATATATCAAAGAAGTTAGTGGTTAATAATTTTAAATACTTATTTTATTTAATAAATAATAACTAATTAATAAAATAACTCTTCATAAAAGTCAAAATAAAACTTTTTTTTGCTAATTTGCCAATAAAGTAATGTTTGTAATTATTAAGTCCTAAAAAATAATATTATGCGTGTTAAAGTTAAAGTATAAAAATTCTAAAAATAGATTAGTTTTTTGAAGCGTCAAAATCGAAGGTACCTAGCCAGAATTTATTAAAATTATATGGTACTATCCAGCCATATAACTGTTTAAAAATATAACACGCAGAATGAGCATGTGTGTATGCAGCCTTACCAAAAAGTAATGTTTTTTTTTTTATTTTAGTTTGTTTTTCATGGACGTTGTCCAAGTTATCTCCATTAGATTGCTGGCCATTAGGTGACTGGAGTGAATATTCCTGTAACGAAATAAACAATCGTAAAATAAGTTGTATACTTTTAGTTTAATAGTAAAGTTAAAATAATTAAGGATTATAGAGCTCTAAATATTAATTTGATTTCGTTAATCGTTAACGTTCATACTTGTTTTTTTATTTAAATACATTACTGCAATTAATTCGATGCGGTTTTGAATACAATAATAGTGTCCATAAGAACACTTAAAATAATATAATTTCTAAAAACAGTCATTCGTGATCGGTGTTCATAGAAAATATATACCAGATGGCATAAGGCGTACTGGATAGTACTCTCCAATGGTTTCATTGCAGTTCACACTATAAAATTATATTTATTTATTTTAATAGTTTACTCGAGTTCATTCGCATTTCCGTTAAAAAAAAACACTGTAATATTTTTGTTTTACATATTAAGTATTTGAAATATTCCATAAAAGTTGTTATAATACTGTTTTTTTCACACAATATATCCATAATACATACAATATAAATTTTTTATTATATGATATATTCATTTACAAAAATCTAAATAATAGACACAAAATCAATTATAAAATTTTAATTTAAAAGTTTGAACCCATGTTTGGCTATTATATTAACGACTAAAAATTATTTAAATTCTTTTATAAAAAAACATGTTAACTCTAACTTCTACATTTGTCATAAGTCTACATGAAATTATTGTAGCGCACAAAGATAATTTTATATATTTTTTGTATTTTTTAGGTAACAATAGTATCATCATTCATAAACACTACATGGTTTTGTGGCAGACTAAGACCTAGTGAGTAGTGAGCGTTTATTTCCTTTTTATAGCAAAGGGATATCCGGATATGTAATAGTATATATTATACCACAGCAAATACAGAATATTACACTCAACAGTATATATACACATTAAATTAATCGTTTCATGCTATCATATATATATAATATATATATGATCCCTTCTACAAATTTAGAGTTGCCCCAAACTTACATGCACACCGTATATAGTATACTTACGTATGTACGTATATGTATATTGTATATATCTACCGACATATAATGTTACCAATTTATACATAAATGGTTATATTGATATATTTACGATTACCGCTTTGACTATAGAAATGTGATTATAGTCCCCGTTTTATACCTAAGACGTTTTTCTCTTTTATGAATAAGATTTTTATAGACACATATGTATGATAACAGTTATTTGTTAAACACATTGATATATTTTAATTTAATATTAAAATATTTCAATAAAACACATTTAGGCCATTTATGTAATAATATAGTGTGCATAAAATAACTAATCTTTACAAATTTTATCATTTTAAAGTTTTAGTGGTTTAACGATAATGTTTTTCTTTCTTTTTATAATATAGAATTATTTCTTTGGTAATAAAAATGCCCTAAAGCATTTTTATAGATTTGAAATGGTAAAATCTTATTCTGAGTTGGTACTCTGGAAAGGTCATTTTTGTTGTAGTTTTCTTATAAGTACGAAGAAAAACTACCGACAGACTAAATCTACGAAAAATGTTGGCAATAAAATCTCAGTAAGTGTGGTTTTAAGTTTAGTCTGAGCTCCGATCATAATCATTTGTAGTTCACAAATGAAATAATTTATCATTGTTTTTTAATTTTTATAGTAATAAAAAACAAATAAGTTATAAAACGATATATTTATACTATAATCACTATTTTATTCTATGTCACCGAAATGATTTCTTCAAGAAAAATACGCTCAAATATGTACGCATGGTCTTCACGTGTCTTGTTCAAAAGATTTTTATTTTGTACGTTATACGCACTTTTATTATGTTCGTACAAACTGATAGACAAATAACGACGAAATATACAAATTGCATATTTGAGGTACCTGTGTAAAATGTTAATATCGGATTTCAGGAGTGTTAATACTATAGCTATATACAATACTGCACTTTTCAAAATCATATTTTCCAACCCCATTTGTGACTTGCAGCCAGCGTTCTATGTATAGTATATAATAAACTCAATAATTCCTCTGCACATACACATATACCGCACATACACTACATAACTTTAGTTACACACGACCCTTTTTGTTGACAAAAAAGTGAAGTCTACGTGAAAAAGTATACCTTTCCAAGATGCAAAGAAAAGTTTACTTTTATCCGTAATATTTCTAAAACCAAGCTAGGGAGTAGTATAATCTGGGCCTCAGAAATGGACAGGATGAGGGAAGAGCCGGCGGTGAATTACATTACAAATCGACTGAACTGTTTCTCGTGCAGTGTGTATAAGGTTTTAAGAAATGCCGCCCAGGGTCTTGTAGCTCGCAGTAAAGCCAAGAAACTTTTTATTTTTCACGTTCAAAGGTCGGTTTTACGACCTCAGCAAAAGCACAAGATTTTCTTATTATAGTTTTTTCTTTGGCCTAATCTACTGCACTCGGGTCTACGCTTTTAATCAATTTGGACGTGTATTTTTATTTTTTATTTTTTATAAGGTCTTCCTATAGGGGAGGATAGCCGAAATGTAACAACAGCGAATTATATAGTTTTACAACAAATAATATTTCACGGTTATTTTCTTCACGTCTCGACGATTTGCATTTTCCCTGTTTTTACTCGCTCTCCGAAACCATAAAGAAAAGCGCATTAGCTATACGAAAGAATCCATGAAAAATAAATTACACACGAATAATGGTACCGTAAATAGCCTACGGTTGTGGCATTTATAAAAAGGCTACGCGAACAGTATCTGCTCGAAGCGAGATACTATTTCGAATAAAATATGACTTCTGTTATCTTGTACCACAAACACTCTAGGTATAGTAAGGTAAAATGAAAATATAGCATAAGAATAATGAATCAAAACTTTTTTATACAAGAAACATAATATACGTGTAAATATTAGAACATTTTTATTTAAATAGGTACCTGGTGACATCAACATTCTACGTATATACACTCATTATTATTATTTTATTTTTTGTGCTCGCCAATTCAATATTTGCGTGATGTCTTTACGGGTATTTCGTTTGACGTATGTTTACACGCGATCAGTTAAAGAAACCCTAACAAACACATTTAGTTAGTATACTGTTTGTAGTTATCTATATACTTTATCCAGAATAAATTATTATTTAGGAATACGTATTATAAAAGCATTATTGTTTATAATAATCGCTAGTAGTTTTAATTTAAATTTATTTATGTTACTTGATATTTAATTTACATACTACACACAAAAACATAATTTTAAACCAAAACAAATACATTTTTTTTTTTTATATTACTATTATAAATTTATGCTTATAAGTTAAAATTAACATCGTGTAAAGTACTAAATAAGCAATTATTATAAAAAATAAATTAATTTTTTTTTTATAAAATATAATGTTCTTAAGTATCAATAATTCAACATTTCAATTAATTAAAACTGAAAGATATATCCTTTTTAATATTATGTTTGTATAGTTTACACTATACTATATAGTATGTACGTATATAATATATATATACCCAATAATATTATGCAGGAATAGAATTAGGGCCAAAATAGGAAAAATGTAAGAATAACACAAGCATATTTTTATCAATAATATAATAAAAATATATAGCTAGTTAAGTCTACTTAAAACGAAATTTAAAATTATTTTATTGGATAATGTTTGAGTAGATTAGTTTATAAATTATAACAATTATTAAATAATAATTATAATCATAATATACATATATACTAAAATTAAAAAATAAGTGGGTCAATAATTTAATAGATATTAAAATACAATAATAAGATTCGTATTTTTAGTATAGTATGTGTGTAGAAATAATTTATTAGTAGTTGACTTAATATGATATTATTATATGGATTAATTTTCTTTTGATTTGTAAAATTAAAGATAAACGTAATGAATATCTAGGTAAGTTTAACATAAATAATTATTCAAGTATAAATTAGTGTAATTTCAAGTGTAAATTAATTTTTTCTCTGTTATAGTTTATTAATTTATTTGCTTAATAAAAGAAATTAAATGTAAACATATTATTGATATCATCATAAAGAGAAATGGAGAATACATATATTTATGTATAACGTATTGATCCAAGAAGGACACGTGTTGCGAATAAAACATATTATATACACATGAGACTCACAGTAACTGTAGAATGGAACATATCGTGGAAAATAAACTATAAAGTTTATATTCAGTGAATATGTGTTGGCAACTTTTACAAAACTTTACTACCGTAGAGTTTAAACATACGACAATACGTGCTCGTTAATAATAATTAATCGCCACTATTAGGTTAAAACATGAGATCGGTTTTACCGGAAAAGGTTTTTGAGATTTAACGTATTTTACCGAATTTAGGAGGTATAAATTTCGGTTGAGCGTTTTCACATATTGGCGGTGGTAGAAATTGTAGAGGAAAATCGAGTTTTCTGGGGGCAAAAACGCTGCATGCTCGTAGTTTATTTATTGGACGGTCGAGTTTCTCTCAAGGGAATCAAGTTTTCCCAGGTCCGCTCCAGGCTGATTTAAAAGCACCTGGATGAAGTGTATAGTCCTTTGCACACAACACTTGCTTACAATGCCTCCGTACTTAAACGAAACCAAGCAGTAACAAGGTTTCTCGAGCATATCCAATTATAACTCGTTGATCTGAATTATGGCCCCTGTTTTTCTCCTTTTGGGATAATAATAATCGGTTATTATGATCAAATGCAGATTATACTAAGTGAAGTAGAAAATCAAAATTATACTCTTCAAAAAAAAAGTTTACAGGAACTTTTTTTTTGTTAAAAAAAAATGTATTAAAATATAGCTATATATCTATGTATAGTAAATAGGTATTTAATTTACAATATTTTTTTAAGTGTTCAAAAACATTTTTTTGTAAAATAACCATAACAGTATTTTTCCAACTATGGATACGTATTGAAATACCAACTAAATTTTAAATTTTAGAATCACATAACATCGCAATAAACATCAATAATGAAAAATCGCTATAAATATTTTATATAATTTCGTTGGCTAATAAGCTTTCTGGGTGAATTGGTTAGTTTTCAAAATAAATGAATAAAATTATAATGATCTAAACTATATATATTTAAGTTTGAAAATTATTTTTCTATCGTTTGAGTAACGTAGTATAATAAATAAACAAAATAATAGCCATAGATAAATAAAGAGTAACTTATTTTAAAACTGAGTTTTATTAGATATTCTGAAACTTGGAAACAGTAGAAAGACTAAAAGAATAATAGAGAAATACAAAGACGATAATGGAATTAAAATCGTTGAACGATTTTGAGGGGGAAAAGTCGAAAGACGAACTAGGAAAAGGGCTTGAACTGGAATTAAATGTGATGCGTGTATATAATATAATGATTAATTTGACATGAAAGTGGAAGTAGAAATATCTAGATATCATTAATAAGTATATCAATAATTAAAAATAGAACACTAATATGAAGTATTTAACAAACAACGAAGATGTTATGAATCGTATAAAATAATAAATAATAACATAATATTTTGGAAGTAGGCTATAATATTGTATTTTCTGACAATGATAATTGCAATATTATTTTGTAATTTCAATACATTCTGGTATAACTTTAACATACGAAATAATATAAACCAATATAATAAAAATATATCGTAGGTACATATCAACGCGTAAAACAACTCACTTTACAAAATATATTCTTCAATTTTCTATCAATAATATTATATCTATAGCTATATTGAATAGTAAATATTGAATTATAATTAGGTTAATAATATATATTGTCATTAAATAAAAAAAAATTTAAACATTTACTTTGAAATATTTTTTTACTAAAATGGTTATATTTGTAGCAGAAAATTGATAAATTGATATTTTATTGTTATTTTTTAATCTTAAGCAACAGTATTATAACTGCCATCTGTATAATGAGATTAAATGGATAGCGACATGAAATTGTCTAGTATATTAATATATAAATAAATTAAAATAATTTTTAAAACTATTTTATATTTTAATGAATAAGTTATAAAGCTTATACGTACTGCACCCATATCAGAATTCATAAAATGCACAAACTAATCTAGTAAAAAAAAAGTTAATGTTAGTAGGTTAATTTATTTTAATAATATTCTATTGTTAATGCAAGTGCATTTATAACTCTTGAAAAGACAATAAATTATTACTAGTTATGAACAAAAAACTCGAAGCTAACACGTTGCTACTATAGGTATATACATATAGGTTAGGTATAATATACCTTCTGACATTCATTTGTTTAACGGGAACCAACGCAAGGGGGGAAATAATCGCGCCTACGTTGCCTAAGCTAACATCACAACGTACGATGTATTTCACCTTGTAAAAAAAAAAAACTCCAGTGATTGACTTTCTATATGCTTTGGCTTCGACTCTTCTGCACTCTGTTAAAGTTTTAAAAATACCCAAAAAAATCAATTTTTACTTACCACTACAAATACAGCAATACTTTACTATAATGTTAGACTATTCACCTGCTGCAATATTGTGTGATAGACGGTAGTGGTTGACATTGTACCTACAGCCAGTATATATACCGTCATATCGATTAGGGGAGAAGACGACAGCGTTAGCTAAACGAAAAGTGTGCAGATTGTATACCTGCAGTTCATATAAAATATAATATGACAAATTATCTTGATCCAAGATAAATACACTGCGGTTGGGTACAGAATTAAATGCGTCAAAAATCATAATTCAATATCATGTTTCGTGAATACTGAATACGTATGGTATGCGTGCATACATATAAGTATAACCATTGAGCATGTATAGTATATAATATATATAACCAATGGCATAACGTAAACATTAACTGTAATACATTTTTTTTTATTAAAATAAATTAATAAAATTGATAAACAACTGATTAAACATTGTAAATAAACAAAATAATATGTAAAATTTAGAATTAACCACTAAAGAATTATTTTCACAAGATTTTATATACATGTATAGCAGTTATAAATTTACCATGATTTAAATACTGTTATATAATAATTATTAATTATATACTAATTTTTTTATAAAACCATTTTATTCGTATAAATTATTTATTTAATCGTTAATACAATATAGTTAGTAATTTTTACCAGTATTTTGATATTAAAATAAGATTGGGGCCAGGATCATTTCAAAAAAATATTTTATAATATGTTTTAATTAATAGAATATTTCACTATTCCTATAGGTATTCAAATAAGAGTTATTGTTGAATAATGAATATAATACAAATACGTGATGTAACGCACATATGTCATTTTACTTCTACACGAGTTTTTAGTATTAATATTGAAAATATGTGATGTTTACAGCGATACTAACTTACAAAGAATGTAATCTAAAATTCCAGTTTAAAGGTCGTCAAAACGTATGTTTAGGGTTACTTGTACAACAGTGTTTGTAGGGTAAATGGAAAGGTTGTAAAAGAGCAGCGGTTGGAATTAACCTGGCGACTTTTGGAGGGGTGAAAGACTTTTGACCCGGAGGCGATGAAACTCAATTTGAATAAATCCATTTGGTATATCTACCTACGTTGTTTTCAGTTTCTACTATTCTGAGAAGACCTTTGGGGAATAACATTTTCTTTTTTGACTACAGTAAAATAATAATAGTGGATTCGCAGCTTCTATAAATAGGTAATGGGTGCTGCTATTCTGTTTTCTGGTTAATCGGCACAGTTTTACTGCAAGTTGAAACAGTATTTAGAATAAAATAACAATTCATAGTTGAAAACATACATTTATGTATTTAATTTCCCTAATGTATTTTTGATGTTTAGAAAAATAGTTATTCTTGATATTTTACATATTTTTTAATATTGTTGATCAGCAATTTAAAAAGATAAAAATATATGATGTAAGTTATACAAGTATTGAATAAAAAGTTTATAAAAGTTTGAGAAAAGTTTTTAAAGTAATAACTCATAAATCACTGAAAAATATTTGCACAAATAATATACACTTAAAATATGCACAATATAAATAATATCTTTCGATAATGGCTTTTCATTAATAATATTATTTAAAAATTGTTATTCCCGACTGAATAAACTCATCATCATTAATATTGTAATATAAGTGCCAGTCAACCTGCAGGTTAAAAATATATGAATAATAAAATACATAATATTATACACTTTTTAATTATGAATGTATGTGATATTTGTGGTTAGTGATTAAATACGTATAGAAAATAATTCTATTAAAAAGTCATCGGTCTTTATGTTGAAATGCATATTTAGAAATCATAGATACAGCAAAAAAGGCAATAATTACAATATTATGCTTGTTTATATTTTATTAAGAAATTATATTATTTGAATAGTATTTTATTCACAAAGTATTTCATTATTTTAAAAATGTATAACATATTATTAGTTTTAAAAATTATGTAATACGTATAGTCGAAATAGAAGAACCGGACAACTGTATACCTACTTAATAAGTAATAATAACGGTCTGCGAGAAAAACAACATATGTGTATATTATTATAGTAGTCTGTCATACATAACGAGTAAATAATACACGATACACAACATAACGACATTAGAATGAAATCATGTTTAATTTTTTGGCACAAATTATTCTCTACTTTTCACAACGCTCACAAGTATAGACTAATGTTGAAGTTTATATATTTGAACTTACTAGGAGAGTATGTATATATCCTACTAGAAAAATCATGATTATCGTCATCGTGAACTGCGAGCCTTTCAAGAATTTATGTTAATAAAATATGTAATGGTTTGTAGATGTTTAAAATTTATCTAAAATAAGTTTTTTTCGAAAATTACTAGTAAAATTGAAGCTAAGACGGAACTAAATTATACATGTTAGAATAATAATGCATAATATATTTTCTAGATTATCCAACAAGAATTTTCCTTTATTTACTATGACTATTTTTTTCTTACCTGATACACTCAATTCCCAAGTTAATAATTTTACAAGTAAATAAAATGTATTCGATTACTTTATTATAGTGTTAAAAAACGGATAAACTATATAACCCAGCTAATCACATTAGTCATTAGTATATATTATACTAAGTATACATTTATAATTTAATCTAATAAAATATGTCGGTTAATGTCTGGCCAGAGGCTAAATCAACATTTTAATTCAAGGTACCGGCTACAATAATACACTTAAACCATAAGCTTTTTAGTTCGTAAGCCTAAATTGTTTAAATATTTTTTTATACTATAACAGCCGAGATGTATATGGTATTTTTATGTTCAAACCAGTATACCTATTATAAGCTTATAGTTGAGGTTACAAATTCTTACTAGCGTTGATAAGTTATAACTAAAATCGTCAAAAATCATTTAACAGCAAAACAACTGTAATTAAAACTATACTGCAGTTCAAGGTAATTCTTTATGTAAAAGGTATAAAATAAAGTTAGGTAAGGAAAGAATAATAGTTTATAGTTGAAAATTACATGGTTTTAATTTGCTTAGCACTAATCCATTTCGACAAGAATAAATGTTCTTCGAGACTTTCATTTAATTAAAATTAAGACAATTTAAATGTTTTTTTTTGTATATACTTATATGTTTTAGTCGAATAAAACTTGAAAAACTCTTCTGTTCGAAATCCAATTTATTAACCCCCTCCTGTAACCATTCTGAGTTCGTATTGACGTTTTCTCCGTTTCCCATTTTCTACCGAAAACAATCTTTTCTACGTCTTCCGAGTGTCTTTTATGCGTGTATACCATCGTAAAGTGTCCATATTACATTTTTCCCCTTTTCTCTCTGCCTTTCACTTTTGCCTTATATATACCATATTATAGACATAAAACGATAAAACGGGGGTCGATTGCGAAACTGGGTCTGTAGGCATTTCACCCTTTTCCAGGAGATTAAAGTTTAATGAGCTGCAAGAGCCTAAACAATTTGTCAAAATAGCCAGAGACTAAGGCATATCTGATACTCCTGACTTCCATTATATTTATTACTACACTATGGGCCGCTGTAATTGCCGTTTCACTATGTATATTACACGTATAGAAGTTACCTGTTACCATTAGAAATTATTCATAAGCATAAACTATAAATGTTTTCATTAAAATGATGACAATTCACAAGGGTTTTCAAATCAACAAATCACATGGATAATTATTTAAATAACTTTTAAGTTTTCACTATTTTATGCAAAATATGGAAAATACACCTTAATACCTGAAAAGTAATAATTAGTTCATTAATTGATACATTATACCTATACACAATTATATTCGTCGATTTGTCTTCTCTTTCAGTTTTATGATCACTTATAAAATTGAAAATGGTTAATTTAAAAAAATATTATATTACAATATTGTTGACTTTGACCCTTAAAGAGTTTTCCCATTTGTTGTATGTTATCATAAACATTATTTTGTTGATACTAAATAAAATAAACCATTTAATATAAATTATTACTTTTCCAGTGATGCTTACAAATATAATATTTATACATGCATGTAATATTGAATATATATAACAGCATAAAATCAAGTGTTGTTTAAATGTTTTTACAAGATATTTACCATATACTGTAATAGAGTAAATATAAGTACATATAAAATATGATGAAAAATGTAAAACTTTAAATTGAATAAAATGGTAAGAAAAATTATATCAAAAATTACACAAGGCTAACCTTACTTTACTTTGTATTTTTATTTTCATAATACTAGCCATTTATAGTACCTAAGTATCTAAACAGCAACTATTCATAGATTTTGTGGTTAACATGATAAAATGGGTATCATTATAATTTTCCATAGTATTTTTATTTAAATGAAGTGAATCAAAATGAGAACTTTATCAATCTTGTGACAAATTTTCAAACAAAAAAAAGAATCAAGAATTTGTATTTTATGGTGGATTTTATGAAGAAAAATAATTGTTAAAAATATATGTTTCACATGTGTGAAATTGTTTTTTAAGTAATTAATGAAAACCGTGTGCATTTTAAATATGTATAATATTTTACTTAATAATTATTAAAATCTTCGAATACCCACTAAATTGAAACACGGATGGAAGAATATTATTAACATGTTAAATAATTTTGATGATAAATTAAGTATTGTTTGAGTTGAATTAATCATAATTTATTTATTTTTAATTACCTACATTTTATTACTATAATTTTCTTGAAAAATAATTATTAGCGATTTTAAAATATGTAAATATAGGTACATAATAATTTATGGAGTACAATGCCGTATAGTAGTCCCGATTTTCTAGTATAGCACGTAATATTGGAAGTAAGTCCATTAATGATTAATATTAATATCATATTTTGAATGAATGAAAATAAACTTTAAAATATTAAATTTTTACCAACAGTTTACCTATATTGAAACATACAGATATCTATACTACATTTATAAATTTAGATTATTTATATCTCAATTATAAAATAAATTCAACTTAATTTTGATTAAAGAATTGTGTTTTTGAGTTTGATATACTGGAAGCCATAACCTGTTGACCCTAGGTGCATTTATCATGTTTCCTTTATGTACGCAAGACGCACTCCGCAGATGCAATATCCTGTAAAAGTATCCCTACATTGTGTTGATAAATTTGATATCATTTCCTCCGCAGTAAGGTGATACTCATATATATACCAAAGACACAATAGTAGGCTGAAGATGCCTAACATATTGTAAATTGTTATGTAAGCATTGTAAGCAAAATGTTGTACTTAATATATATGTTAAATTAAATATTATGCAATCATGCATTTAATTTATGACTAAATAATTAATAATTAAATCAGTTATTATTTCTGAAAAAAAGAATTATTAAAAACTTTAATTGCTGTATTCCTGTCTATTTTATTGTATGTATTATTCCAGATTTCTATTGTTATATATATCAACAATTGTTTTAATTGTATTGTTATTTGTTACATTACTGTAAATATTAAAGTAAAAATATAAATAGTGAATAATCATATTAAACATGTGAATTATGGCCTTATTGTCATCGAAGCTAGTTTAAATATAATAAAGAAATACATTCATTGCCTTACTCAGTATCTAAATAAATAATTTAGTTTTTACACTTTTCCTCACGTTATTACTTATTTGTGGTCCATAATAGAACTAGTTATAATATGGAATATGTTATTCGGTTATGGATATTGAATATGACGTCGAGATTTATATAATTTATTATTTGAGTACGTCCGTAGTGTGAAAATGTACGTGGGTTGATGCGTTTAGGTTTATTGTAATGTTTCATAAGCTCAACCGAAAGTGTTATGAATATAAAAAATAATAGCAATATATTTTTAAAATCTGAATAAATATTTTGAAACAAGACTTTAATAGTTTTATTTTGTTTATGTAATTTATACTTTCTTCTTTAGAAATCGGATATATATATTTAAATGTATAACGCTATTTTGTATCACCTTTATTGATACATTTTTAATAACAAACAAATCGATATTAAATTTTTATGATAAAAATATCACAAAACTGTACATTTTAGTTTTTAATTTTAATGAATAGATTCAATAAAAGCATTTAAAAACTATATTATTTCAAAATACATTCAATGATATAATCTCATTTTTATTTGAAAAAATGTTTTTGTTGATAAGTAATAAGAATAAAGTTTTTAAGAAACCTCTTATCATTGGGTTTGAATATTATACACTTTTGTTGCAAGTTTTTTTATGATGCACTTGTCAACATTTTTTTGTAGACATTTTCCATTTAATTTCGAACATAAATATTTTATCAACTTTTTTAAATGTATAAATGTAACATTGTAACTTGTAAGTTCCTGCGGAATGAGGTGTTCGACGTGGAATGACGTATTTAATATTAAAGTAATACATATTTACTTATTTTACATATTATAATATCTATACTATATCCTTAGATTGTATTAAATATTTTTAGTTATAATTCACATTTAGATTAATAGAAGTCATATTGAAAACAACGTCAAATATTTAAATAATTAATTCACAAAAAACTAATTTTTTCTTCATTAAAAACTTGATACGCATCGTATTGACGTAAAAAATATAGGTAATAGTAAGTAGATAAACAATATCGAAAACAATTTTATGACGTTAAAATTGAATGGCTATATTAAATACCAATGTTTGTTACGAGTTTACTGCTTGCGGGCATTTGTATTAAATTTGGTCAATTGTTTTCAGACATGATCTGTGATTCAATTATTAATAATTATAGTATCGAGTAAAATAATAAAAGTACATGTAAGAATGTTGTATTTTAATTTAATTTAAATTTAAAAATAAAAATGATTGTTTAAGTAGTAACTGGTTAGTAACTTGAGAATAATTTATAGCAATATTTAATACGAAATTGTATACTATATATTTATATAATATCATAATAATTTAATATTATATGTAGTACCTAGTATGTATTTTGACAATAATTGACCAAATTATCTGGATTTGACCTTAACATTTTAGAAATCGAAAACATATAAAAACTATAATATGACATTTACAATTTTTGGGCACTGCCGTTAACATTTATAGTACCTATATAAAAATATAATAATGATAAATGTTTACGTTTGTATTGAATATAACGTAATAACGTTAACATAACATAGGTAGAGAGTATACAATATATTAGTACCTACAACCTACGTTTATACTATATAATACATTATTTTAGTACGTATTTGGTATGCATGTACTAATACACGTGCACCGCAGTGATGTCATTATATTGTTTGATGCGAGGGTGTGCGTTTGTATCCCGTGTGATGTATATTTTTTTAATGCCCATATAAATTATGTAAAAATACATATGGCCGTTTTGTAACAAAGTGATTGGTTTCGACGCATTTTGATATTGATTAATTTAAAGACGAGTTTATAATAGAACAACCAGCTGTTATTAACCGCAAAAAAATGGTGTGACATTCAAAAACACCAAAATATTGTAATCAAAATAATAATAGTATTGAAACTTTTATTACTTTATTTCATGCACTCGTGAAACGAATAGCGTGCAATGAACACCAGGCCGATTAACAAGAAAAAAATTTTATACGAACGCTGAAAAACTTGAATTCCTGGTTTATCTTTATGTATAACAATAATTTTGCGTTTGTAATATTTTTTAATTTTTGAAACCACTGAATCAATGACACTAAATTTAACACACATTTTGATTGAAATTTAGGCAGAGTTTACAGCTTCGTTTTTCAACCCATATAGGTTAACTCACATTGGAATTTCGTCTTGATCAACAAAAAAGAATAATTTTTTGATTATATTATTTAAGGTTAATATTGTCTGCAGATATTAAAGAGTCTTTTATCATAAAAAATAGGTATAAATTAATGTATATTTGTAGATAGCTTATTACTCAAAAACTACTGATCAATTTTTCAACGAAAATTTCAGAATGTCCTTAGAGTAGGTACCAAAAAAGTATTGAGACTAGTTTTTAACCACGTTCAAAAATATGGTATATACCAAATGCGCTATATCTAATCCATCATAAAAAAAAAGTGTACTGAGGTACTTACATTACAAAAATAGATATATTTAAGTATACAGCGTCGTGTTTTTATTTGTTCGTTTTGTCCGTACTTATTGGAGTTACAAACATTAGCATATAAACCTAAATAGGTAATCCATTTAACGTAAAATATTCATTATTTAAAAAACTATTTGAAACTTTTCAAAATATTTGTTTTACATGATTCTAAGTCATTGAAAAAAAAAAATTTAAAAAAATTATTTCGGAAAAAATTGTATTTTTACTATTTTGTTGTATTGTTTTAGTTTTTTAAGTTTTTACTAATTTGAATGACGACATACATTTTTAATTTCATATTCTAAAGCAGAATATTATTCAGAGTATTTCGATCTATGAAAATTAAATTTTTGAAAAGTAGTTTATCACTTATCAGTTATGAGTTTAGAATGTTTAGATGATCGGAGTAATGGTACAGAAGTGCTTCACAAAATGTTTGTCTATTATTTCGCTTACCAAAATGTTTAATACTTGATAAACTAATTGTCTGAAATTCGATTATTTTAAATATTTATATATAAATACTCTGACAACATTCTGCTATGGAATATGAAATTAAAAACGTATGTTTTGTCATTCAAAACTGTAAAAACGTTTTCTAAGTATCAACAATAAAAAATAACGAACATATGATATTGTTTTTTTTTTTATATATATATTGTTTTGTAACGACTTCATATCGTGCACAAAATAATTGTTTTCAAAAACGTTTACTTCCTGAAACAATTATTATGTTCTTACGTTAAACGTATCGCTCCACAGTCCGCGTGCATTATAAAATTATAGATCATAATATCGCATTATCATTACTATCGTGTAATTTTTATCGTGCTATTTTCATCCCGCCGAACGCCATACGACGCTCGGTACGATGGCACCGCGCACACGTGTACGCCTAACGCAATAAGAGTGCATGCGGTAGTGTCGCGCGCGTATACGTCTCCGCTACAGATTTCGGAAACGACCGTTTCGCGCGCGTGCATACTGCATACGCGTAAACGGAAACGGCGGCAAAAACGGATACGCGAGGTTCGCGGCTGCTCGTGACTCACGCCGAGAGTGCTGTGCAGGGACGGCGGTGACCGCCGCCAACGCCGTACACCGCGTGCCGTGTACGCACGCGGACCGAACACGCGCGGCTGCGACGTGTTCTTCGTACGTGTTACGGACACACGCGAGACCGGCGGCGTAGGCGGCGGCGGCGCGATAGGTGTTCGCGGGAAAAGACGCGGACGGCCGGGAAAAAAAAAAAGAAGCGCGTGCGTTTTTCATCTCGTCACCGTTGGCAACGGGACGGCGGCGGCAGATGAGTCATAATATATTACTGTACGAGCTTTCCCGACTACCGGATTCCGCCGCCGCGGGGCTTCTCCCGCGGGAAGAGGGTAAAACGCGCGGAACGTTAACCTAATTGCGGGCCCTTTTTCCAAGCGCGCCCCCTCGCGCGCCCGCCCTCGCCGTGCTTAGGATATATCCTATATACATTTCGTGTATTATTATTATTATTATTATTATATGTCATTCCGCCGTTTCCCGGCACTCGAGGCAGCAGGGTCGTGTCACTCGCGCGTCGCGGGCCGAAGCCAATTTGCGTGTTTTCCGTGGCGCCGCCTACACTGCCGCCGCCGTCGCGCAATATAATGCATAACACATATATATATATATATTATGTAATTCTAGATAACTAACCGGCTGCAACGGTCACCAGAATACCGGATATACATTATGTGCGCTCCGCTGGAATGCCTATACACGACATCTTCGATATAACGTGCGTACCTATATATATATATTATAAGTATGTGTTTATATATAATATTAGGTATGTGGTGTATAAAGCTCACCGCCGCCATCGCCGGAAGTGTAATCGGAAGTGTGTAAATTCAAACGAATGGTTGAGGGGGAGAGAGAGAGGGTTAATCTGATATTCCGTTCTCGTTCACGACTCGTCTAGAAACGGCGAAAATTTACTTGTTCGTTAGAGATTTTACGTCTTTGTCAACATTATTGTATAGGTAGATATTAGGTAGGTGTCTATCATACGATAAATGATTGAAACAAAATATTTTATTGTCGTCCATTAATCTTAATTCAGTTTTCTAATAGTTAAAGTGTTTACATGGCTTAATATAGGCGCGGTATGTCAGTATATTTATATTTTATACATATAATATATGCTATCAGTTGAGTAATTAAATCTCAAGAAATGCGTTGAAACCGTAAATTTAATGTAAATTGTGAAGTTATCGGTTTAGACCGGTTTATAGTTTTTTATAAATTCCATCGATGCTTTCTTAAAAGTGTACCTAGTAAATAAACTTCTAATACCTATTATGATTTTTTAGATTTTTTAGTTTTAAGTTCTAATTCAAGAAATATGCAATATACATATTTTACAAACAGGTAATTACTAGAAGTTACTCTACACTGGTGAAATATCGTGTCTTAGAGTTAAAGTACTTATTTTATTTCATAACTAAACAACTTTATGTGTAAAAACACTTAAAACATGTTCATTTTACAAATTTAACCTATACTTTGAAGTTTGATGATTTTAATCAAATTGTAAATATTATTCAATATAATTTTTCATATTGTCAAAAATTATACAATTTTAGTTTATCTGCAAGATTTAATGGCAATAGTTTTTATTTATCCGTAACATTTATTGTTTTCAATCTTTAATCAATTTTGATTCTATAACTAATATTTTCTACAATTGGCGGTGATGATTATAATATAATATTATACTAATTCTATAATGTAGTGTTTACCAATTATTTGTTTTTGAATAGAACATAAAAATTTTGAGTACGCTTAGCATAATATATTGATAAATGATAATACAAGGAATACTTTACAACCCACAGTATCAAATTAGTCTCTCCGATTATACATTTTTACACTAGTAAAACTGTTAGTAATGCTGCTGTTAACTGCTAATAATACATTTGTCAAGTATAACACTTCTATTTAATAATCCGTTTAGACATGCAATATTTTCTTGTGTTATATAGTATTAATTATGTCGCGTTATTTATCTTTCTTATTAACATATTTATGCCATACTATTTTTGCTTCTCTTAAAAACAAAATTACAAGAAAGTTGTGACATTAGACTTACTTAACTTAAGTAAACTAATAATTGCATCTAATTTGATATTTTTATAAGAATAATTAAAATAAATGAATAAATACCGATTACAAAAGTACTGAATATTAAGAGTAGATAACATTATTATTTATTAGGTAGTAATAAAATTACTCGAATTAAAAGACCGTTTTATTGATATTTGGTTCTACAGATGGATAAGTTAAATAATAAATATTATGTCCCGTGACCTTGAATATATTACGTAAATTTTTCTCATGTAATATTACAAAGAACAATTTTATATTTTTTTAATTCAAAAGTTACCCTATTCTCATCATTTATAAACGTCCTTATAATTATTTATAATAAATAATAATGATCCAAGTATACTGTTGAATTTAAAATCAAATAAGTGTTAATTTATGTTTAACGTAGTAAAAAAAATTAATATTGTTAAAAAAAAAAACCAAAAACGTATTATGTTTAAACTTTTCAATATATGAATTACGATTTTGATGATACAAGTTGGAGAAAACACATTCATGAACACAATTTAATAACTAATAACAATCAATTTAATTTAATGTGAATTTAGTACTGTGAATATACGTAGATAAATATTTTTATTTTTTTCAAATTAAATTTACTTTTTTGTTCAAAATATAGTTTGTGTAAATAATGTTATAAATGGACATTCTAATATTATTTATGGTAATGTCATAAACAAAACCATGATAGTATGTTGAATATTTAATATATTAGATAAAATATAAATTTTCTAAAGTTTCATAGTGTAATGTCTATGAAAATGATACTAATAAGTAATAAGTAATAACTAATAAGGTACCATATTGTTAATAACTAATAAGCTATTAAGAAATTGCCTAATTATAAATACAATTCTAAAAATGTGTAGAATTTAATTAAATATTTTTTAATTTGTACTATAATATATCTTAATGTATTTTCTATTGAAAATATTATCTAAAAAATTAGAATATATAAAAAATACAAAATAAAATGTGTTGTTTTTTATTTAAAACAAATAGGATTTCAAAAGTCGAAAATATGTGTTTATAATTTAAGTGCATCAAAATAAATTTAAAGTAAGTATCATTTGTGTACACTGTAGTGCCTATTATAAATTATAATATATTATAATCAATCAGATAAAGTATACTTTAACCACATAAAATACAAAAATTATAGCCGTTGTAACTTGTAAACGTTAGAAATTACAACCATGCAATAGACAATAACCATCGGGTGTTTAACATACGAGTATAATATTTTGTATATATTATATTTTGTATATTTTTTATAATATATCATATATGATTAGTAAACAAATGCAAAAGATTATAAAGATAAAGTAAGTTTATACACACACACTTAAGTGATTGCCAGTAATGAATGTGTTAGATGAAATTTTCCTGGATCCCAAGGGAATATGTATAATAATATGTCTGCGTTTAATTTGAGATGGAAGATGCCAGAGACGGGCGCTTTAAAGGGTTACTGGCCCCTGTATGCACTAAAAATAAATATACCATAGAAAAAAAGTTGCGGCCGACGGGAAATTTCATTGCACAGAATTATATACACATATATATACCTACTATGAACATTTTTATACTAGTTTACTCGTGTGTCTGACAGGTGCATTGAAAACATGTACGAAATTCAAACGTAAATATTACGTATAAACTATTTTTTTAAATATATAAAGACAATTTTATTAGTCTAAAGATATGTCTATATAGTATTCTTAAAGTGTTTTTAACAAACCGATGACATAAATATTTTCCTTTCGTTCTTACTGGCAAACAATAGCAACTGGTTAAGTTTGGGGTTCATAAGTAATTAAACAAAAATTCCACTTATCGTCTTTAGTCCTATTGTTTTTCTATATATATTTTATATTTATACAGTATATACACATGCGTGAGTCTTCTCCGGGCGTGTGTACGAGCGTGGTGGCAGGCAAGGTGATGATATCTTACTCACCCTTCGACATTTTATGTGAACGTTTAAAAACCATTATACACTGGGCACAAACACTAGATTTATTTACCCAATATAAATTGTAAATCCATAGTGTTATCTAATCACGGGATGCTTAAAATTATACAGGCAGATGAGCATATTGTTTCACTCGGGGCTTTTTTAAATACCTTATTTTCCATTTAAATCAATAATATTTTAAGAATAAAATATAAAATATTTTAGAACTGAATTTCAATTCATCAAAAATTAATTTTGTTCATTAATTTAAAATATATTTTTTGTACGATTTATTTCACAATTATTTATATAAAAATTAATAAAATGCATTCAGATTATTCGTAAGACTATGTGCTTATCCTCATAATTTTAAAATAATGTATATTATTGTTGTTAAAAGTGAAGCCAATAATATTTTAAATATTATAGAACCTATACATTATTATAATTCAGAGTATATTAGAAATGTGTAGTTAGCTAATAAAAATAGACGTGAATTTTGATTACTTGACGTGTTTAAATGTTCAGGTATTTACATGGTTAGGTACTTTGTCATATTCTATGTATGTTCAATAACGATTTAAAAAAAATAATTAACAATATTTATAATTGAAAAAAGAATTTTGCTTTTAAATTTTTACATAAAATAAGGAATAAATGAAAAATACAAATTTAAATTACTTTTCTAATTTTTGTATAAGTAATATATTTGATGAATCATACATATGAATATATAATTATTTTATTGTTAACATGTAATCAGTGTTGAATGTATTGTGTATAAAATATAAATAGGTATAATGTTTTTACTAGGTTTTATTTTTCAAAGGGTGGATATATCAATCTTAATGATAAATCTGAGACTGGATTTAGCTATGAAGGGTTCGAGCATTGAGTGTTCAGCGTGGCGTGCTTAATATAGACTGACGTGGAACGTATGCGAGTAAATTGCAAGACCGTCCATAAAGAGATAATTAAAACTTGTCACCCACCAAAGAGAATTCTACTTTAATGTTTCCAAAAAAATTAAAATCATGGTTTAGTTTATTATCTTTAAATGTATATTATTTTACTAGAAATTAAATTCAAAATTTTTACTGTAGCATATTGAAATCATTAGTTCCTTTTACTTACACAAATCATGTATATAATAAATAAATATACATTTTTATATATGTAAATTGATTGATAATAAATAAAAACTTAAGTTAATATCAAGATCTTCAATGCTTATATTAATATTATACATTATTATGTATTAGCAATATAAAAAATGTTAATAATTTTGATTTATGTAGAATACCAAGGAAGTTTCGTTTTATAATGCTATTTAGGCCTTAAAGAATAATGAATTTGTAGGCGTGAAACAATGGAGAAAACATATTATCGAGTGTGTCATCGGCGGGTGTGGACGTTTTAATATCCATAATATAAACAATAAAAAACTGAAAGAGGGAGTGAGAACCCGAAATAGTGCAACCAAAACGAATATTATTATACTTCACAGACACCCTTGTAATTATCGTCACCCCTGATGTTGAAATAGGAAGTCCTCTTAGCACCTCCATGTTAAAAAGTTATGATATGGTGTTTGAATATCTAACTATACAAACAAAAATGGGGGATGTTTATTTGAATATACACAGGAGATAGAATCAATAATAGTTATTACATTCCTCAACAAAAATTGTAAATTGTAAATTTTAAAAGATTGATTATAAAAATTATGAATTATCTTATATAAATGTGGGTATTCGATTTTTATTTATAATAATTTAAATTGAAAAATTCAATAATAATAATATTTTCCATATAAAATTATATATGTATTTGAAATTATGAAAAAAATCTATCCATTAAAAATTATAATAGTTGATAATGAATATATTACTATAATAAACCAATAACTTATATTTCATACATGTTAAGAAATATTGTATTGAAATTTAATCATTAATACCTTCATACTTAGTTATAATTATTACCATTATAGTTTCATCAAATCAAGAAATAATATTAATTATTAGTTAAAATCACTTGATAATATTTAAGGGAAAAGTTAATTAAAAATAAAAATAAATTTTTTTGTTACGAATTTAAAATAATATTACTTTATCATTTAATCATAGTTTTGAAAAATAATAATAATTAAGTTTAAAAACCAAATCGTAAATTATATTTTTATTTCATTAAGTATATTGTTATAATATGTCTACAATCTAATTTATACGTATAGGATAATTAGAGTTTAGAATGTTTGAAGTCATACAATGTAAAGTTTTATATAGACATTTGATTTACATTTAAAAATTTACATATTTAGAATGATTAGTATATTATCTAGCTGTAACGTTTATTTGTACTTGTAAGCACTATTTTTTATGTATCTACTATAGTACCTACTATCTACCGCTACTACGTAATGTCACAGTAAAAAATAGAAATTTCATTAAAAACAATTATAATTTTAACTTTTTAAATGTGTTGATTTATATGAAATTCACTTCTTAAATTATATTTTGAATTTTAATATTTTTTACTGGTATAATATATTATTCATAAAAGGCATAAAATATTAATACACTATAAACTAAATAATTCAATATACATAGCATTGTTTTCTCGATATTTCACAACTTTTTAAAACTTATGTTTTAAAAAAATTTAAACGGGATAAAGTTTTAAATTTTTTTATGAATAATTAACTACTTATTCATTAATTATAAATGTACTAAGTTTAGACAATGTGCAATAAACTTAATGCATAATATGAAATGTTGTACATACTTAAGATTTTGTAAAAACTCTAAGCCTAATAATATATAGGTACTAGGTACCTATAATCTAAATGGCATTTAGATAAAATAGATAAAAAAAAATTCTCTAATACAGTAGTTATACACTATGCATTATTAAGCTATTTAAATCGTTGTCATACAGATAATTGCCGAACTAATAATTATTGTTAGGTGCCCAAATGTCAGGAAAAAACACGTTCTTACAATTTAAATTGTAAATACAATACGTACGTATTCGCATATCGTGATAATATTGGATTCTCTGCTATTTAAAAAAAAAAATAGATACCTACACCTACCTACGAATTTAATAAATCGGTTTCAACTCGATAACCTCCTCGTCGGCAGCGCAAAAGCGTCGAACATAATATAAAATTTTTAGCTATTACATTATTGTTTTCTTTACCTCGATACGTGTCCAAAGTCTCGCACAAGACAACAATACGGGTGTACGTAAACTGCAATATAAATAATGTATATTATGCAAACACCACGAGTCCAAAACGTGTCGGATGTCGTCCGTGTACTCTGTTCGTCGGCGACTGAACTTCGGTTTACCGCCGTAACATACGCCACATACACTGCGCGGACGACGAACACCGGTAGAGACGCGGCAAAGAAGCCGGCGCGCACGGGACTGCACCGTAGTACTATAGGCATTCACGTTTCGGTCGGCGCGTCACGTCGACATTTCGCCCACCCCCGAGCGCCGTCGCCGTCGCCGAGCGGCGCGCATACACGTACTACACACACACACACACGCACACCACTGACAACGTCAAAATTATAATAATATTCCTCTCTTTACAGACCTTAAAATAATAATAATATATATATACACGAGTATTGTACGTATAAAATATTTATATATATATATATATATATACGAGTATAGTACGTATAATATATATATATAAATGAAGTGAAATCAAATATAGTGCGCATATTACGTACATTCATTAATAATAAAATAACAACAACATAATTAGGGCTCGGATGTCATCGCGCTCAAATAACCTATATAAATACGTAATACGATTGATCGAATTTTTACTCGTAAAACACCCAGTTGTTAGGTGTCTCGTGACATAGTAATACAATTTTATTTATGATAGATATCGTGATGGTCGTGAACCGCCACAATAATCGGCCGACCACTATCGCGGTGTACCCATATAGCCTTAGTGTTTAGAACCGTGGTTTGTATTTTGTACTGACGATTACCGCTACGGATACATGACATATACATATGTCAGTGTTAAAAGAATAAATTTAAAGGTATACTAAAAAAAAATATAAGGCTCATTATATTACACCAAACACCTGTTTTTGACAAAATCGATTTTTTTTTTTTTTTTTTGTTGTAATTCAAAAAGAATAAATGTAGCGTTTGAACTATTTATAGATGTTTTAAATTCTCTACTCTTAGAATTATTTTCAATGTGTTGATAACATTTTAAGTCTTAGGTCAAATGGCTTAAAAATGCAATAATATAATAGGCTATTCGTGAGTTTTTCTTACATTGGTTACAAAATAAATTGAAAACACATGTTCACAATTTCTATACGCCATAAATTAATTTTACATTAAGGTTTTAGCGTTTATTAATGGTATGAATTTATCAAACAAAAACCTATTAAATGACTTAACAAAAACATTTATGAATGTCAATCAAATACCTATCAATACAATTATTTACAACAGACATTATAGTTTTTATTTTAATTTTATATTTTTGTGACACTTCCTATCTATAAAATCTTTTTTTAAATTTAAATTTGCTGTAATTCATAATATCCGTGATATATACATAATATAGTAATATTATGCAATAATACATATTATAGAGTTATTATTTTATAATTCGCGCGAGAATGACTATGTTATGTTTTAGCGTTCAACGATTTACAATACTTCCTGACATAAACAAAAACGAAACAGAAAAAAAATTAGTAGGCATATAACTATATTTTAAGACAGCTGCACATTATTTGCATGCAACTATATGTAGAGGTATAGTTAATATAACTAGTAAAAAAAAAGTGAAAATTCAAATAAAATGAAAAATAATCAAGTTCTTAGAAATAATTACTCATTAATCATTATACACGAACTCATCCTTGTGTAATCGTTAAATACAATATTTAATTCGAACGACAATCCTAATGGCGAATTTTAATAATATATGGGGCACCTACATAATAACATAATATTAAATGATGTAATTATATGAATAATGATGTTCGTATAGGTAGTAATAGAAAAACTCTAGTTTCATTTTAATTAACAAACATTCGTATTCATTAGGTATATTTTTCGTGAAAATTATTTACTAGTTATATATGATATACATAATATATTACGACAGTGGCGAACGCTTTGTAGTGACAAATTTATTGAATTATAATTTTTTAAGGGCTAAGAAATATGGTTACAGTTATTTTTGGCTTAATCTGGCCCTCGAATACCTATGCTTAATAAATTGACCATCGGTTTATGCGCACAATGCGACTATTTTACCAAAGGAAATTCTACTTTTTGTGTTTTACATAAACTTATATGCCTACACACATTACATATCGTAAAATATGAGTCAGGTATTTACCTATAGCTCGTGAATTGTTTTGTAGGACGTTTTAATATAATTTATAGATTGCTGATATGGTGTGAAGCGTAGCGACTTATCATTTACCTCGGCGCGTACCATAATCCTCGGAAAATAAGTGACGCGTTTCGACGGACCGTTTCGTTACGGGCGATGACCATCATGATGACTATGACAAGGCTAGCAAATATTCAATAAAAGGCTATTGTCGTTTCACTGGAATATCGTCGTCGCACTGCACAACATTGTTAAATTACACGTCATGATTGAAAATAATACACACTCGCAAACGGTGACGTAAAAATGAAATTCGATTCAACACCAGAACGCCAAGGACGACGATTGCACGTAGAGCGACGGACGGTCGTTTACTTATGAGTTATGACTGACCTATGGAAAATTTCGTTTATTTAACCGCGTGAATTTATAGAATTTCACGGTACCTATGTAATATTATACTTTTCACCGACCACCGACGGATGTATCTGGAGAATTGTCACCAAAATTGATGTTGCGATCTATTGCTACGTACCTTCCTAACGGTTGATTCCCAGATACTTGTTTACTTGAATCGAGACCGTTTAATTAATTTTGGGACACTTAGGAAACCGTATAAGTGTTGATGAATTGATTCCATTTTTGTTGTATATAAGTAGAAAAGGAGGAAAAAGAAATATTCGTGAGACGAATGGAGTACATAAGTGTATAGCTATAGAATCCCATTGGAAAATACCTACCAATTTTTGTAAGCGAAGTGTTTCAAATGTATACGTTCCTTTCAATAGCCCTCTAGTACAAAAGTTACTAACCTATGGATCGCGATCATATTTTTTAAGTGGGTTGAGTTATATTTTTAAATAATACATTTTTTAAACATGTGTTACTTTTTTTAAAATAACTCAAATAACTAAAAAAAAGATCATTAATACTATTGTGGGTTGCCAAAATTTAAATAATTTCCAAAATGAGTCGTGCACTCGTGTCATGAAAAGTTTGAGAACCTTTGTTCTAGTACATGATAAAAACAAACTATAAAATGATTGATAACATTTAATATGCAAGTTTAACCTATACTCTTCAATAGTTATGATAGCATAATGTTATAAAATATAACGATCAAATTTAATAAGTAAATTAACAGTCATTCTTCCCGTCGGTAACGTAAATAAGTAGAAGTTCAAGAATTAATTCACACGCCTGCCAAATGAGCTCGGGAATCAATTTTACATCGAATAGATAACTCGAAAATCAACAATCCACAACGGATTTCTTAAGATTCTGCGATCGGTTACAATTTTCTGAGTGCGTGCAATGGCAAAAATTGTATAGGTAATAATTACATTACTAGGTATTAGATAGGTTCGTAAAATCTACACTGTACATATATATAGTATTTTAATTTTTATCGAGTTCACTTCCCTCCCTTAAAAGTTGTCTAAACGAACGCCCACGTTTTATTCAAAAGTTATTAGTTTATTACGTTAGGTAGTGTTTTTATATAGTATAATTGTTCAACAGTTAATTTTAATTACGTTATTATAATATAAAGTTAAAGTTTTAATTTTAGTTATAGCCTTAAAGGCACAAGTATTCAAACTTTCTAAGATAAGAAAATCAGATTATAGACGAAGTAAGATTTTATTGTTATTACACAAACATAATGTACCTACCTAAGGTCTTACGAATGACATCACATTGTTATAGTTCTTTATCTATTACTGACAGTTCTTGTTGTTGATTGTTGATACTTCAAAAGAAATTATAACAGAAAAATAAAAACCAAATGTCACGCCCACAATACTATCGTTTATTTACATTTTTATAGAGTTCTTTTTCATTAACGTTATTAACAGCAAAACCCTTTTATAGTAGGTAATAATAATAATAATAATAATAATAATAGTAATAATAATAACAATAATAGGTACAAAACATTTTAATTCGAAACTTCTTACTTTTATTATTATATTAAAGTTAACTCTCGACGTTTTTATTCATTCTTAAGTAAATATTTACATTTTACCTCTAATTGAAAAGAAAAACAATTGACTTCTAGAAAATAAAAATTATCAAATTGGTATGATTTATCATAATAATAAACTCCTAGCTCCTCACAATTCTAGCATAATCATATGGGAAATCAATAACAATAATAATTTATATACCTAGGTATACCACACAGAATAAGTTGGTCGTACATTGTTGCTATTATAATATATTAAGTGGTACACTGATCACTGGTGCAACTTGTCCTAAAATGTTGAGGTTACAGTAACCATTATAATTTTTACAATGCGATATAATATGTTTATTGGAGAAAATTATTATATGTTATAGTCATAATCACATCGTGATTCGTAGTTATAATATTATAATTAAATATAAAATAAATATTATATGATATGTAAATCGGGTTATGTATCTTTCTTGTAACTATTGTAGCTGATAAAAAAAAATTTCAAGTAAATTCAAATTTGTATTCATTGATTCTGGATAAATATTTTACGAGTTTAATTTTTTTAGAGGGAAAATATACGTAGGTAATTTTTAACAGGCTTAGCCACTCCAGCATTCTTTTTTGATCTTATTTATATATTCTTTATGTTCGTTATTATATTAAAAGCTATTTTATATAAGGAAGGTATATTAATATGGTATAAATACATTATGGTATTAAACACAGGTATCTAGGCAAATACAAGAGAAATTATGGTGGTGTAATAGAGTCCACAGATATATAAAATCAAGGAATGTGTATCTAGTGAAACTAGAGTGATGCCTATAACATAAGTCATGAAATTATAATAACGAAAATGATTTTGAGTTCATAAAAATATAGTTATTTTAACTTAATAAGATAAAGATCTATATTAGTATATTAGGTACGGTATCTAATCCTTACGCTATCATTATGGAAATTTTGCAGACTATTGCGTCAAGGGCAGCGAGTGAATTTTTGCGGGCTGACAGACCGCGACGCCATATTGCGGTTAGTGCCGAGCAACGTGCGTCAGCGCTGTAACCACAACACGTTTTTGTTAGGCCGCAATGGTAGCACGCTGTACTATACAGCATACTACCGAATGTTATCTAGACGGCGGTGCCACCGACAAAGCAGAAAGAAATGATTTACGTCGATAACTATATACCCAACCACAGTAGCAGAAACAAGATCAGGATCAGGACCGGAACCGTGATCTGGATCAGAATCAAGACCAAAATCTTACCATGATCACGGTTTGGATCTAGAACAGGAGAAGGATGAGAATGACGATCATCAAGTAGACGAGTCAAGAGATCAGCCGTGGGCAAACAATTACAGACATGTGACGAAAACGCTACCTACGTCCGTGAAGTCAATCACGGGGTTGTTTTTGAGCGACTACGAACACGTGTACGTTCTGTGCATGTGTAAGCAGCCGGATAGACGAGACGAGAAAGACCGACTGCAGATCGAGGTAAGCGTATCCAAATGGGTGCCTAACCCGTTGATGGAGACATTCGAGTCATTGAATTTACAGGAAGTTATAACGAATCTGTAAAGCACAAAAAGCACCAAGAAATGCAACAGTTCCAAAAAAAACCAGCTACTTCGATAGTCCCACCGGTTAAATTGTGTTCGATCTTGCGTTGTAGTAAAACGCGCCGGTACCACTGTACTAGTATTGCAGACTGCAGTCGACGTATCTAATGCGTCCTGATACTTCAGCCCTCTACCGATCTCTCCAGCTGTCTTTCAAGCAATACATCTGAAAACCCGCAATGTACATTCCCTGATGTTACCTACAGAATCAATTAAGTAGGTACATTAGCATTTCTACTGATAGATTTTCCCGAAGTTTCGGATTTCCTGTAATCGTGGGCTTAAAGTTGTTTCAAACATATCTTTCGTTTTCGTGTGCTTTAGAACAGCCATTGGATAGCTCATAATTTATTTATTTTGCTAATAACACTTTTCGAGTTTCGGATTTAGCTATCCGATTGAAGTTGTGTGTGTTATTGAATCTTTTATTGCGTGGTTTGAACAATAACATTAGAAATGTTTTCGTGTTATTATGAAAATGATCTGCACAAAATTAAAACAAAAAACTAATGCAAATAAACGCTTCCATTATGATGTGTACTGTGTAGGCAAAAAAAAATACCATAAACATATAGGTATAAATATTAATTATATTATTTTTCCTGTTCATAACTTATAGTATATAACCAACATAATGTTATATAAATTATAATTTGATCAAAATACAAAAATAATAATCGAAACGAGTAGATATGTGAACTTTTTTTTTCAAAAAACGTCGATTCACATAAAAGAGCGGATCATGGAGATCGATTCAAAATATCGATTAATCGCATGAAAAAGATCGATTTAGATTGTTCATCACAATGAATACTATAATACAATTTACCTTAAATTATAACTTGTAAAGACTGAAAACTATATTTGAGTAATTGCACGTAATACATATATGATATATAAGTATCGCACGAATAAAAAGACTGTGGATTTACTCTTGTTTTTTTATCTCATTAATAAGAACTTATGAGTTCTTGTGATATATACCAAAATTTTTTTTAATTAATGAGGAAAAACCTTAAAAAATAAAAAAACATCATATGTCTATACTCTATAGTTTAAAACGAATCAAAATATTTTGAAAATGAATGTATATAAAATACTTGATTAAACTGCATTTAGTGAAAATCTCATTTTTAAGTAAAATAAAAAAAAATAAAATTAATTTTGTCAAGAAGTATTTGTTTTTCTAATTATAAGAGTTTTTTTTTTTATTTTTGAACTCGTAAAGTATTAAATTGATCTAATTTTCTATTAAAATTATTGTCCAAAGTTTATTAATTTTAAGCACATTTTGTTACTAGTATTTTTAGATACATAAATAAAAACATACATTGTAAAATCAAAACCTACTAACATTTAGTGATATGCTCTGAATCTATATACTGGAAATCATTATTTTTTCACAGGAATAGATTAAAAAATAAAACGTAACATAATAAATAATAATATTCAACATATTATAATAGGTAAAAGGATTTTTGCAAAATTTATAATTTTCAGTGTTAAATGGATTAAAAACAAATAGACATATTTTATATGATTAGGTTGTACCTAAGATACATACAATTGAAAAGTTTAAATAAGGAATCATTTCCTTTTACTTTATAAAAAAATGAAAACATAAAAATATCTACTCAAGCAAGTCAATAGATATGTTAGAAAGGGGTTCAACTGGTTGAAGCCCTACTTATAGGCTTCTCTTAAATTTGGTAGGAAGAAAAAAGCCTATTTTTAAAAATTTACTTTATAAACAAGTAGTGGAAAGGAATTAGGTAATAAGTCTGTGCCCTCTTCAATGTTTTAGATAATATATGTTATATGAAAACTTAATAATTTATACTACGGATATTACACTGTTTATAAAATATTTATTGACGTCATTCCTCATTGTTAAATCCATGTCTCTTCCAAAAACATATGTGTAAGTACATACAGGTTTTAAATTTTATGTTTTCACTTTATATTAATTAATTTATTAATTTTAAATTTTAAATTTTAAAGGATAGTCTAAGGTATCTAAAGATATTATTATTAAGCATTTTTATAATTTATTAATTACTTTTTTTTTTATTTAGAACAGCTTTTAAAATAGAAGATTTTATCCAACATCATGTGTCATAATATTATGTATTGAATTTTATTGTACTAGAACTAGACCTTAATAATTAGTAGATATTGTTAATAAGATATAAATTAAAAAATTAATGTAGATATTAATAGTTTAATGTTGTATGAAAATGTTTGAAATTAAAAATAAAAACAAAGTTAAAATGGTTTATTTAGGTTTTTAATCTTAATGTATATGTAGGTAGTATATTTAACAAAAAAATCTTTATATTATGATTATTTTTCCGTAAAATAATATTTTAACCTTTAGATAACAATTTATAAAACACATCGGTTAGTAACATTTTCAAGTTAACATTCACATTCACATTCAAATTCATACTCTTCATCACAATCGGCACATTCAAATATATCTTCTCTGACTTTATTGAAGGGATAAGGAGGCGGAAATGCATTAAAAAACACAGATTCTTTAAGCTGAAAAAAAATTAAAATATGACTACATGTACAATTTGATATTTTATTTTATTCAAATACTAATTAAGTATTTATCTACATGTCAATGATACAAAATTAGAATATAATTCTAAATATTGATACTTAAATATTATTAGTAGTCATGTATAACTATATAAGAATTTAATAAGATGGATAAATTTTGTGTTAGTATTAAATTGTATATTAGTAATAACTTATGATTCTTGAACATTTATTTATCATATAAGTATACTAAGTAATTAGTACTTTATTAGCCTTTACTACTTTGTAGTCTATACTTTTTGTCTTATAAGTTACTATTTTATAGTATAGATAAGTAATAAATTTAAAAATCTATAATATCATTTAATAAACTAAAGTTTTAAATTTTTATCTTATGATCTGTACAAGAAGAAATTTTCTAAAATAATTAAGTTTGACTTACAAATATTATAGAACCAATCAATGAAACTAAACCAAACAAGAATACTCTATTGTAAGATTTGTTTCTTTTTGCATTTTGTTCTTTCCAATTACCATATGGCAATTGCATATCATCCATAGTTAGTATTTTGTAATGTATTGGAGGACAAATACATTCTAAGACTGGCTGTTTTTGTTTGCATTCATTTTGTTTTATGTCTTTTTTATCATGTAAACGCCGAACTATGTAAATGTAAAAAAATATTGTAAATTATAATAGATTAGTGAGTGATAACTTACTTGAGTGATTTCTGTCTACATAAAAATATATCAAATCACCAAGATGATGAATTTTTTATACAAAATACAATTTTTTATTTTTTACTTATCCAAAGCTAAAAGATTAATTTCTTACCATTAAGATTCTGTACCATATAAGAATGTCGATACAATTTCGATTGTGCAATGATCAATCTCCGAAACATATTTTAAACTTTTAATTTTTAATTTATATAGTAGTCAGTATTCAATACAAGTATTAGATAATCAATTTATTTAAAAATATATGTCATATAATACGTATTTTGATACTTAATAGATTTAAGAATTATACAGTGTAGTAAAAAATATGTAACGTTAAAACTTTATTGCAAATAATTAAGTGTAATGGACCGTCGACTGGTGTAAACTGTAAACGTATAACGTATAACGATTGATCGAAAGTGACTTAGCAATTTAGCATTTAGCAAATTGCAAATAAATAATGACCAACGTAAATAGTATTACTATTATTAAAATAATAATATAGATTTCGACAGGGATGTTACTAAAATAGTACCCATCTAGAATTTAGTATTTACCACGGTTATGAATATATATCATGGAATGAATGGTTGGTAAGATCTGCGGTTATGATGGTTAGATATTGAGAACACAACCCACAGGATAAATATTATTAATTATTATTTACCGTACAATTTTTTGTTCACATCTCAATATCTGAGATAGAAAATGACATGATTTTTTTTTGAAATTTTACATCATCGACTCCTATTTTATAATTTTTTTTATGACTGACAGCTTTGTGGATCGTGCGTATATTAGAACGAACGTCTCAAAAGTATTTTTGTCTATGCATCTCAAATAATTTATGGCAGTACTGTCTAGTTGCGGAAGTGTGCGTCAGACGTTCAAACTAATATTATTTTGATAGATGGCACTATCATTATCGTTCTTGACTGAAATCCTAAAAATCTTAACAGTGAATAGCGATTGCCATTTGCCACTTGGCACTTACTACTTTAGTATGACATACATAACGAATCAGTAATCAGTAATCACAGGCTTGCAGTCGGTGACATAGAAAGACTCGCTAACTTCCCTGATAAACGTAGAAAAAAGCGCCTTTTTACTAATTAAAAAATCAATGTGTTGATATATTTTTTTGTAATCTTTATTCTTACTAAATTTTTTTATGAATACAATTTATATTTATTAGTTATTATTATAGTGAAAATTTCAAACTTTAAAAATTTGCTTTTCTTGATTTAAGACCGGCGAATTCATCGATAATATAAATGTTGTGTTGAAGGTAGATAAAAATACCACATTTGAAGTATGATTTTGCGTCCCAGGCGTTGTCACAGTTCGTCTTACCCTTACTACGTCACTGCTTACGAGACTATAATATTTTATAAAGCGTGTAGGTGTATATACTATATACCTAGTGTTTAGAATATCAGTATAACAAGATGTAGCAAATTATTTTAAAAATATACAAATATTAAAATATTATCTTAACTATTACCTATATATTTTGACAAAATGTAAGTGCCAATCGTGTATGTTTAGCTTAAAAACCTAATCACAACTACTATTACAACTCTGAAGCAAATCTAATTATTACAAAAAAAATGTTAAGTATAATAAGTATCTTATTTTACCAATAATTCTTTATGGAAGAATTTAAAAAAAAACAGTATTTTTTTTTTATAAACATCCGTAGGTCGTATTTGTTTGGAGCAATCAATGCCACAATGAGCAATGATTGCCGATTGGTATCTACAGCTGCTGTCAGCTGACTAACGAGAGAAATTTAGATATCAGACCTGTTATCACCTATCAATACTTAAGAAATATAATAATTGATAATGCAATGATCGTATTCTACTATATTATATAGTATTAACTACCTATTATGTTTACTCAGATTTTTTTTAATAAATGACAATTCCACTGTTCACGAAGTGAAAACACATTTAGGCGTTTGAAATATAATTAAATATTTTGTTTCACAAATAGACAGTACAATATCCTCTGAATAATGAACGCCAAAATTGAAGTTGGAAATTTAGTGGAAAAATCAAGGTAAGCAATTCATTATTATTGTTGTATTATAATTTTTAATGTTCAGTTTGTTTCTTTTCGTTTTTTCCACATCATGAGTGTTTATGTTAACAAAATACATAACACTATTTGTACATAATCTAAGTACCTATTTAATGTATTTTGTTAGTAGTGCATACATGTAAGGTTGAATGTATGCCATATAAATGTCATATTTTTATTAAATCATTATGTTACTTATTTTAATACAATATATTAAACTGTTATTATTAGTTAAAGATAATTAAATATTTTAGTTATTACACTTATAATATTTATTTTTTTTTTTTGAAATGTTTACCTATGAGTTAATAAACTGTGATGTATAATTGTATAATTTTTAGGTTTCCAAAGACTGTAAATGAAACACTAGGAATAATTGCTTATTTTCCATTTGGAGTTGTACTAGTTGTTTTGAGAATTTTTATTGCAATAAATGCATTACTTTTAACAGTTATTTTGAGCAATTACCCAAACATCCGCAGGTAAATTATTTTTATAAATGACTGTTCATTGTTACGATTGTTTACTCATAATTAGGATTTGTGTTTATAGACCACTTCTAAGAATTATGTCTGGTGTTCTTGGATTAATTGTAGTCGAAAAAGAAAATTCTTCATCTAAGAACAGCAGAGTGTTGGTTTCAAATAATTTGTCATTGTTTGATCACATTGCGTTGCATTTGACAACAGGATGTTTTACTGTATGTATATAATTATCAATTATAAATTGTCAACATTTATTATATTTTTACTTCAAATTTTCAGCCAACAACTTTATTCAATACACCTATAGCATTGTATTTTGGGTTGATATCTATATTGACTAATGATAATCCTTCATCGGAGATCACTGTATTGAAACAATTTTTAGCTAACAATGATAAAAAATCGTTGCTCTTATTTCCAGAAGGAGCTTCTACTAATGGAAAATGCGCTTTACTTAAGTAAATATTGAAATGTTTATTTATTTTTAGATATTTATAACAATTTCTTTTGTTTATCAAAACACTAGATTTTCTTATGTACCAGCCTTAATAAGTGACAATTTACAACCAGTAGTCTTAAGAGTTACTCGACCATCATTTGTTAATATTAATATATCAGTGCTTGGATCAAACACTATTTCAGAAGTACTTTGGTTTTTTTTTGTTCCGTTTACTAAATTTGAGTACAAGTAAGTAAACTGTCAACTGTTTTAGTTAGCATCTATGTAATTTAATATTCAAATTCAAATTATTTAAAAATAATTATAGACTTCTTGAAGTGATTCAAAGATCCAAAGACGAATCTAATGAAACTTTAATGTTCAGGGTGGAAAAAGCTATTTCACAAGACCTCAATATATCTACTTCAAATATTACTAAGAATGCTAAAGTATGATAAAAGAAAATGTTGAAAGCTTATTATCTAATATTGTATTTTAAAGAGTATGATTAATATCAACTGCAAGTTACCTTTAATTAAATAATTTAATTTTAATTTTAGGATGAATATAAAAAAATATATTTAATCGAGTTGGCGGAAAAAAAAGCTAAAAATCATAATAGACATGTAACTCGGGATAATTTTGAAGAGGATCCAGAAATATTAAGAATGGCTGCACAAGTTACTGATGTTCTTCCATATGTTCCCAAAAATGTCATTGTTGCTAATCTTAGTAAGCTGATTAATAAACTTCTATTTATAAAATTAATATAATTTTGTTTTTTTATTTATAAAATAAATTGTCTTTAAAAAATTGTTACTGGGGATCACGAGTTCATGTATTATACTTATCAATCTTGCCAAGTCGTATAACAGTTTAATTTGTAAATTTGTACTAAGGTTGACAGGACATAATAGGGGTGACCTGCAAGAAGAGACTTGTGGTTTGCCTAATATATTAATAAATATGAAAGAGCTAAAATGAAAATAATATTACATATTAATATATAATATGATTATCGTAAAAAAGATAATTCAATATCAATTGTAATAAAATGTGTAAAATACATAACAATATAAGATATTAATTAATAATTAAATTAAAATATATATATATATCTAAATATCATATTAAAAACACTATTTTTTTGTAAATATTTTATTAATTGAAATTTAATAAAATATACTTCTTTTATATTGAAAAATAAAAATATAATTTTTTTTTTATGTTAGTATTTTATGATAAGATGTAATCAACAGTTTGGCCACCCCTGGGATGTAATATGTGAAATTTTGTTTTACTTTTAAGGTTTTTGCTGTTGACATTTTTTTTTAAATTTTAAAAGTATTCCTTTTTTTTTTTTAATTGTTAATGGTTTTTAAAAGAAGGTATCAATTATTTTAATGTTTATCATGTACAGAACTTTAACTCAAATTATTAAATAATAAAAATTATAGTCAACCTGCTAGGTCCAATGAAAATAATTATAAAGACATGCATGATCAAAAAAAGTATTTATATTTTATTAATTTCACAAAATATTAGGGTGAATTAGGTTTTGTTCATAAAGTAGATTTCTTTTTTTTATTTATGAATTATTAAAATCAAAATAACACATATTTTTTAAACACATTTTATTACATTCTATATTATTATATGAGCCTCAGACATTATTATATAATATATTAATTATGTTATAATTTCATTCAATGGATTTTTTTTTGTTGCTTTACAGGGCGAACAAGAAGTGTTGACATAACAATAACTAATATGCTTGATGGTACTGTTAAGTTTACTCCATTGCCACAGTCTTCCAAACCAAAAACAACGGTAATATATGAAATATTATGCAAATTATATAAATTATTGCTACAAAAACTTACACAATAGTCCAGCAGTTTCTTAACTATTTTGAATACACTACTCTAAAAATAAGAAAAATAAATTATGGCTCCTCTGAATAAATGAAATAATTTTTATCATTAGTATATAATGTATACAATGTAAAAATTTACCTTTATCTTCCCCTGTTAAGTGCTCACAGTTTAGGAACCACTGTTGTCTGTTTTACTTGCATAAAGATATTAATATGTCTGATTTGTAGTGAACATTTTTTTTCAAATTTTATTCACTTTTCATTATTTAGTTATAATATTTAACTTGAGTTCCTTTTGTCTAAACTATTGATTATGGTTTAAAATATTTTTATTTTATTACATAATACATACATTTATTATGATCTTAATAAATAAACAATCAATAATCAATTATTCCATTAAATTGATTTTATATTAACAGTAACTTAATCATTGAAATTTAGACTTTAGTTATTACACTTGTTTTTTCATAAATCATTGGCAACAATTTCCCATTATTAATATTAAATATATTGATTTACCAAAGTTTAAAGAGGATAGAGATATGAAGACCCAATATGTAAAAAATAGATTATAACAAAGATTAAACTAAGATTTAATTGAACAATTAATACGTGAAATAATTATTATTATCTAAATGAGACAGGAAACTTGTTTATTTTATAAAGAATTAAAATATTGTGAGCTCAATACTACACAAAAATATCATTAAATTTACTGTAAACAAGCACAATAAAATATCATAAGTTTTTCCTATTTTTTCATTTTACATTTAAATTTGAGAAATCAATTAAAACCGAATGAAATAAATGTGTTGGTCTATTAATTTTATTTAATTTAAGAGAATATTTATTTTACATTGGATTGACACATAACAGACAAAATTCAATACATAAAATCATTTTTTTTTTTTTTTTTTTTGAGTAATTTTGGAATAACATTTTACTATTATAAAAATATCAGTAAATAGTACTTTTTAAGGTTTGACATATAACGATTTTATTGATTGACTTTAAAAATAAAAAAAATTTATGTCAAATTTTCATAATTTATATAATGGGTAATTTTATTCCAAGATCACTAGCAACATAAAAAAAAAATGATTTAGGCATTTTATCTGTTATGTATAGGCTAGCAGTGAAAACAAATGGTGCGCTAATATTCTCTAAATTAATATTATTTATTTCACAAAAGTTAACATGATCATTAACCACTTATTTTTATTTTATTTAAAATTCTGTCTTTGTTGTATTATAAGTTATTAACTTCCATAAAATTCAATAAGAAAAAAAATTTAGTTTAAATCATATTTTATAGTTTGTTTTGCAGTCTTGTACTGTTATGTTTGATCAATGATTAATTATTTTTGTGGTTAATTTTATAGACCAAAAAAACGGAACCCAATAATTTTGGGGTTGGATCATTCTTAGAGAGGAAAACAAAATTAATTAATGAAGCTCGCCAACGATACATTAAGAAACATGGACTTCATCACTTAGTTTAGTGACTTACACCGATGTGTAGATAATGGCTAAAAAACATTGGTGTACTTTATTATCATTGTGAACATTTCCCAATTTAATTAATTTGAACGCTCTTTGTTTACTATTGTTTTTTTTTCTTATGGAAATGGAGCAGGTACTTATTGGATATTATAAAAGGCGTTTATCCTTTGTACTAATATTAACACAATTCTTATTAAATAAATAAATTACTATAGACAATATTTATGTATTATGTTATTTCCTATTGAAATTTTGTTATACATTTACTTCTTAAGTAAAAAACATTTATGTCATTTGATTGTATTCTTAACATGTTCATACATGATACATGTATAAATACTAAATATAACACGTACACGGATCAAGTAGTGTTGTTTTATGATATGTTTGTAAATCGATTTATTATTATAGTTAATCATTTTATTTTTATTTTTTTTTTTTTATTGATCTTATATTATTATTTTTTATATAAGTATGCATATTATATTTATCTAATAATATCATGTTTATGGTTATAAGGCTATTAACAACTTGTATTATATTTTAAAATAATAAACAATATACACGTTGATTCGCGCTTTACAAATGTTTTATTTTATTAAACATATCAGAGCGTACAAAGGGATCATTTAATGTCACTAAAACTAATACAATAAACCTTCAAAATGGATAAAAACAAAAACAAAATCAACAGTGCAGAGGAATAGAAGAGTGACCATTAAGTGTTTGAAAGGAGTAAACACGAGACAGTATTGAAAAAACGAATAATGCGTAATTTATATATTACTACACATTATAGTATATATGTTAATGGTATATGTACATATAGCACGTACTATGATACAATTTGTATAATTTTTTATATTGCTCTGGATACAAATATTTAATAATAATAATAATTAATTTTGATATAGTATTTAATCCCCTATTTACATTAACACGAGGTAATTATAATGAAAAAAAAAAACAATACATAATAATTTACATTATTATTGGAAAAATAATGTTACAGAGAGAGCCTAACAAAATATTCTCAATTGTAAGCATCAATAACATTTACTATTTAGACGAAACAAAAATTATTTTTAAGGCACCTTATATAATTATAAGACAAAGCTAGAATGCACTTACCCGAGATTATTATAATAGTAACATTAGGTTGTAATTTTTTTACCAAAAAGTTCTTTTATCATAGGTTCGACGTCGGAAATAAATCAACTGTTATTAACAGTGTTATCGAAACAAATTATGAGATTTAATATTTTTTACGATAAGCAAATATTTTTGAAGCCCATATCAATTACATTGATATTATAAATGTTTTTGAACTTTTTAAAATACTAATTGGTCTGGGAGATACATGATCCATTCAGTTAAATGTTTACTAAAACTTATTATATCAAATTGTAAAATTTTATGGAAACCGAGTTTATTGTTGTACTACAAATAAGCCACTGCATTATTCTTAAAGTCTAGTATTATAGAAAAAATTTTGTGTTGCAAAATGTACAACAGTTAGAAATTGTCTAGATAAATAAATTATACTATTGCAGTCACTTAAACTTTTTTTAAAAGACAGACAAGAATAAATGAATTTTACATAGTCTCTTACTAATTGAGCACACATTTTTTGCGTACAAGTGACTAACTTTGTATATAGTTCATTAAATCCATATGAAAAAACTACTCATTTGGTATATATTATAGTCCGCGACACAATAATTGACCAGTAACCCTAGTCATCCAACCGCCATAGACCAGCCATTAGCTATGCATTCTGAAACTCCACGGCAACATTGCAATGTTTATACAATAGGCACATAGCTTATGTTTTTTAAAACCACTGATTGGAAAATGGCTGCCAGGCACACTGGTCATTGGTCAGTTTTTGTGTCACAGACTTTAGATCTTAAATAATGTTTACAAATATAATCGCTGACATATTCAATACAAATAACATTTAAACATGAGAAGATATGTTGTCTTTATATGTTCTATAGATACAGTGGCATAAGTTTTTATGTTAAAACAAACAATAAACATATTATTCAAATCTAAAATTGTAGATTATTATAAATAAAAAACATAACATACATACAATATTAAAGTCATTAAGTATTATAGTCTCGGTTGGTACCAAACGATTCGACCAGCTAAACAACCAGATACGAGTAAAGGATGGACCGGCGAAAATTTGGTACAAAGTACAATGTTAGCATGAGAAACGTTTGTACCAATTTCATGAAGTTTTACACCTGGCAGTTTTGGAAGCAAAGTAGATAATTCATCACAATTTGGTGAAAATGATAATAGTCTAACCCCATGACTAAAGGGCGAGCATATAATACGCCCATCACTAGAATAACAGAGTTCTTTGATGTACCCTCTACCCACATTTGCCTCTTCAATAAAATGTGTAAGACGGTTAAAATTTTTATGTATTTTATGATTATGGGGAACCTGAAATCTATTCATACAATTCAGAACATAGTTGTTACGACGTTGCCTATTGCCAATAAACACCACAGTATCTGTACCAGTTCCTACTTCTACGGTATTACGTCTACTTGGCCGAGTGATATCAATTCTAGAACTTGAGGATAAATAACCACGCATTCTAATATCAGGTGCACGATTACCATTCCGATTAAATAATACTGTGACTAATCGCTCTGAAGAGGCATCATCATCTGCTATTATTTCCTCTACGTCGTCTTGGTCTTGATCTTGTAATCCAGTTGCACTACGTACGATCCGTACACCAGAATATGTTCCTAATATTCGCTCTCGTCCTTCTGAAATATTATTTTTAAATATTGATTATAAAGTAGTATATAAAATCAATATTTTAAAAAGAATATGATTAAAACACTTTGTTGTCTCAGAATATTATCTTATTTACATATTTCATCATAATAATTATTCTGTATTTTATAATTTCTCAAAATCCAAATTTGAGATTAATAGTAAAATTGAAAGAATATCATGCAAATTCTTACTTTTCAAAACTTTAAACACTTATTTATATTTATCTTATTTGTTCAATTTAAAATGTAAGTAATAAATACACTGTATACAAATTGTATAAAAATAAAAATAAAAAGTAAATCAATTTAAGTAATTATTTATTTAACAATTTAAAAATATGAAAGGTTTAACAATCAGATGTGTAAATCAATAATATTCTGAAATAAGAAATAGTTTTATAAAATTAATCTATAGTCTGTTCAGGTTAGGAGTGAACCACTACATGTAGACTGAACTACTGCCCAACAGACCCACCTGCAGTATAAGCTATTTACGTGTAAAAGCATGTATAAATATGACCAATATAATATGGTTTACTCATAATCTGAATAGACAATATAAGTAAGTACTGGTTTATTATTGCTTGACTTATTATTAACTAGGGGAATAACTGTAATTTATCAGTAAACATTTTCAATTTTATATTAAAATAACAAGATCGATCTGATCGATATCTAAAGGATTACAAAGAAAAAATGTGCAATACTTGTCTTAATAATTGATAAAAAAAAAAAATGTATAAGATCTCTGTGTAGTGTTAAGTAAACTTCATTATTGAGTAATTCACTGAAATGTATGTGTAAAATTTTAATTCAGTTATAAATAATTGCACATTAAAAACGGTTCTGAGCTAAGGCTGTCTATATTACTAGGTAAATTTAATGAGATGTTTTTTGATATTGCTATTAAAGTAATTTATTTAATTATAATAGGTTAATTTAATTTCTGAAAACAGAATTTATTTTATTATTATAATAGTATAGGTATATTAATATTATTTAATGTTGATTTCAACATTTTTATCAGTATAGTCTTACCATTAAACAGAGTGAAAAGGTTTGTGATATAAAATATAATATTATAAGCAAGTTTCAAGTCTTCACAAATAATATTTTTGAATTACAAAAAATAATTAAAATTGTTATTTTTTAATTAAATACCTACCTAATGTTATTCAAATTTGAACTTCTAATGTCTAGTCTATATTAAAATTTATAATAAAATATTTATTTTTTAGATTTTTTGGATACAATATGAGCTATTTATGAGAAACCTTGTTGCTGTAGTTTTAGTACTAAATATTTCTCACTCTAAGTCATAATTTATGGATAATGTGAGTTGTAAAATTAATTAACATAATTGAATTGATTAATAAAAAATAGTACTTATAAGTAAATATATTTGATTTTAATATTTAATAGTATACTATACATGCCTGATAAATATCTTAAACTTCTTATGCGATTACCACTATTGACATTCATCATCGCTTCCCATAAGTCAGCTTGGCGGTTACCTCTTGTTGGTCCTAACACAGAAAATGGTATCATACTACTTATGCCAACATTTATATCTCGAGGAATCACAACATGTGTACGTCGGTGAAGTCTTCCCTCCCTAAAAAATGGAAAGAAATGTATAATTCACTTTCAAAATGTATTTTTAATTATTAATTACATTGGGTCGTCAGCTAAAGAATGTTCTAATGAGTTTGCTTCTTCAGAATTTAGTTCTTCAGGTTCATTTTGTTGTTTAGGAACAGCAAAGTCTTGTATATCATGTACACATGTCCATTCAGATTGTTCATCAGTGGTAACATTTCTGCTTAATACATTCCAACCTTGTGGATGCACCTGATGATAAAATATTTATAGATTAAATAATTTAGATAAAAAAAGTGTGTATATATAAATAAATGTATTACCTGGATAGAAGATATTATTTCAGCATCATCATTTCTTGGAAAATCTACAATGAATTCAACACGATTTCGTTTACGAGTAAACATGTGTGTGTGTGCAGCTGCATTAGGAATGGTAGTTTTACTCAGTTGCATCAAACGATACATATTTGGCTAGACATAATATTAAACAGTATTTAAAATATTGATAAAATGAAAAAGTAGAAAAATAATTTTAAGTAAGTTTTAATTTTATACTAAGCTCTAAGCAAATAAGTAATAATTTTTGTGAAATTATTTATTGTAAATATTATAAAAAACAAATATTTAAATTATGATATTAAATATAGAAATTAGGTATATATTTAGAATATAATTATATATTATTTTTCTTATCAAATTAATTAATGTTACTATAGTTATTAATTTTAAGTATAAAAATTCATCTGGAAAATTTCTAGCCCATTATTAACACAAGGTTATTATTAATTCAATAAATAATTTTGCTTAAATTTAAATTGCACTATTATGCTAAATAAAAAAACTTATAATATAGATATTTTATACACAAAAATTACTTTGAATCCTTGAATATCTGCACCAAGTGTTTCCAAGTCTAAATTATTTATAAGTAATATGAAGCCACTTGTTGTACAAATAATTAACTTGCTAGAATCAGGAAGAAGTTTAATACGCATAAGCCCATTAATGTGACATACAGAGTTATTAGGAACTCTTCCTTCTTCTGAGTAACTACATCAAAACAAATAATAGTTTTTGTTAAATACAATTCATGAATATTTATTACTGACAGACAAAAAATATTTTTACCTATTAATATCCCATGTGTAAATTTGCCCATCAAATCCACTAGAAACAAGTAAATTGTCTTTTGCTGAATATTCAATACTTTTTACCCAATTGCAATGCCCTCTCAATACCCTAATATTGTCTTTAAGATTTCGAACATCCCATAATGCTATTGTTGTATCATCACTACAAGTTGCAAACATTCTAGAATCTAAAAACCTAAAATAAATAATAGATACATAATTTAAATAACTAATATAAAGAAAATACATTTAAAAACTTTATAAATACACATATACAGTTAAATGTAATAAGATAAAAATTAAATTAAATTAATATTATTAAACTATCAAAAAAATGTTTTTAAATTTTAAAAATTGTATTATTTTTAACTCTATTTTGCTGCAAATTAATATTTAAAGCAAAATATTAATTTATTAATATAAAAAAAAAAGTGATATAAATGTAAAAATATAAAGATGTTCACATAAGTTTGCTTGGATTTATTTTATTTATAGATAAAAAAAACAAATGTTGACGATAGGTAAGGTTAATTTTAATTTCCAATTATACATAATTTCATAGAATAAATATGTTTATAATTAGGTACTTAAATGAAAACAATTAAAATATTGTATCATAAGACATAAGTTATGTTTTCTTTTAGCTATAATAATATACATAACAGGATACTTTTCCTATGTTTAACTTTTTTTTTATAAAAAGAATATTATAGAATTACAAATATTGAGTACTTACTTTATACAATTAACACAATCATTATGTGCTTTTTTTATTGATGTTATATACTTTTGAGTTACAGGATCAAATAACATAATGCTTTTTTTTTCACATGCTGCTGCCAATATTTTTCTAGAAAACATGGTGAATTATCATTAAATAATTTATTCTTATTATTTATAAAACATTAAAAATTTTAAAAAATATCATAATTTGCAATTTTAACTTGTTTTATAGAAAATTATATTTTTATAATAAACCATATATAATCAGGTATATTAAATTTATTTTAACTGTAAGATTTATAAAAATATTACTATGACTAAAAATGTTTTAACTAAAGGTTAAGGTTATTATTAGTATTAGTCATTTGATGATGTATAAATATATAAATATATATATATATGAATACCTCTATTATATATATAATTGACCATGATCGGAAAGGTTATTAGTTTTTTTTTTAGAATATTTAAATGATATAATAACAATAATAGCATGTGGATTAGGTATCATCAAAAATCATATATTTATTAATTCCCAATTTAAAATTTAAAAACATGTTTTAAATGTACTTACCAAACACAGATCTAATACAATGATAATACAGAAATAGTTGTAAACAAATTTATAGAAGTTTTAAATATTGAAAAAGGAAATAGAAAATGCTCCTAATAGTATTTTCTAAAAGATTTAAAATTAAATTGTTTACAGTTTTTTAAATATATCTTTATAAAATTCCATCAATAAATAGTTTCTTCAATAAAGACTCCTAATCCATCACTTGTACTAATTCACTAACTGTATACACTGCTATGTATATCTACAATTATCAAAACACTGAATCAAAACAAAACAAAAAGGGCTTGATAATACAACTGCTTTTTTTATTATTATTGAAAAATAGAAGGAAAAAGACAAACTATACACATAATTTATACAATAAGTAATTGGGATAACAATAGTAAATAATACTAAACATAACATGAGTCACTTGATAGGGGAAGTCACCCACTGGTAATAATTCATAAAAAATTTCTTAGATTAAATTATTAATCTAGGTGTGAAGAAAGTAATTGTATAGTTCTAAGTTTTTTTGTCAGAGTATTAAGTAGCAATTTCAGTTTCTTTTCAGTCTGCATGAAGAATGATCAGAGATAAGATTTGAGGACATTTTTTGAATTAAGGAGTTGATATTTGTAGGCAGTTTTATGTAATAAGATTTGTAGTGGTGCTTTGAAAGAAAATTTACTGTTTCTATTTGTAAGTTGTTAATTAAAGATAGATTTGTTATGAACAGGGTGCACCAGTGATGGTACAAAGGGTTATATCTTGGAATGACTGGATGGGGTGAATGTTTGAAGATTTGGCTGGCTCCCAAATTTGAATAACATAGGACCAAAGTGGTTTAATAGTGAAAGTATTTTTAATTTGAGTTTGAGTATGGACTTAGGAGAGGTCGAAAAGCTGGAGTCTGCTATTCATGATTTTTCTTACGTTTTTGAGGCGAGAGCACCAAGTTAGACGTTTGTCAAGTAAAATGTCAAGATATTTAAGAAACATATTGTGATAGCATTGACACACCAATTATGTACAACTAATTGGCCATAAGAATAATAACTTTGAGAATATTTTAAAAAAGGTAAAAAATAGATAGAATGCTTACCCATCTGGGGAGAATTCCAAATTAAATATACCAGCAGGATTGGTGATGTCATTGTTTGAAACATCGTATTCCCACTTAGCGATGGGATATATGGATGTATACATTTCGCAGTGTAAACGACTTTGATCACCATACTTGGGTCTGAAGCCATACTCACGATTACGCAAATACGTGTCACGGAAGTTAGAGGTACGTCTGCGTTTGACGCTCTGTAAACCATCCGGATCGTAATATGTCGTACTCATGACGACGATGACGACAGCGACGAGGCTGTTAATGCATACGATCAACGTACATGAAACCAAGCGCCAAATAGTTGGGACAGACGAATCACTGCTAAGTGTACTTAGCGAAATCAAAACTTTTCAAAAATTGTCGACGACAAGTGGGTTCACGACTCGTGACAAAGGAGAGGACTAAAAACAAACGATAATCTCGCAAAATGGTCGCGGTAAGGGGTTCGACGTTAACTTTTCATGTTGAGCGTACCAGCAATATCGACTTTGCGCAATAGAAATCGAGAGTAAGACCAGAGTAGTGGCTATCAGCGAAAAAATAATATAACTTTTCGTTATCAACGGTACCGTGTCGTTATCAGTTTATCAAAATCGCGATCCGATGGTGCGTTTCGTCGCCCGTCAGTCGTCCATACGACCGTACTACAATACTCCCATGGTCCACGCCGCCGCCGCCGCCGCCCATGCCGTCGAAATCGAAAACAATCTCGAACGTGTGAAACGTCGACGACAATATTATTTATAACGATTACTAAATTTGTTGCCTATACCGATCTACGAATAATTATTACGGTCAACACGCTCGGAAATGTATACAAACAACGACGACGAAATACCACGGGAAACACGCGCCGCCGATTCGTCGACGAATTGAGCACGTTCGTCGGTGGGTCGATTCGACGCTGTCACGCCGATTGGAGGTGGCGTGCGCCGTCCACTACTATCCACAAAACCGCGACCGAACGGAGCGGAGTGTACTGTTTCCCGTTTGATTCTCGACAACAGCTGCGACCGCGACGACGGCGGAGTCGGTGAAAATACGCTTACGCAACACGCGACGAGCCCGACGGACGTGTGCGGCGTACGCCGTGTCGCAATCCAATAGCAATATTAATAATAATACTGTAATAACGCCCGCGACGAAGACGTCGTCGAACGCGTCGTATTTTCAGGCGTAATGGAATATCGGGGTCGCGGCACGACAAACGGGGCGATCGGGTCGTTTAAAAAATCTATAAAGTATATTAAATAAAAACCGTCGGGGCCGTATCGACGCGGATGGGTAATCGATTTTTTCGTGCGCCAAACGAGTTTGGGCGACTACTTGTTTTTTCGAGGATCGTCGAAAACAATGTTTTGTTATTACCGCGGCGCGGAGAGCGAAAAAAAAAACGCCAAATTGGAAAGTGTGGCGCGTTTTAACCGACGTCGCGGATAATATATTGTATTATTATTTATTATACTATTCATGCACGCTCGCCGTGCTGTGTGTTACGACTGCGATGTACCATGTACGCGCAATATTGTATTAATTATTTATAATTATTTTTTGGTCACGCTGAAATACCAATAATTGTTCTTATTATTGCTAATTAGTAATTACTAATTTGATGATAAATTCCGGTTATTTACTATTATTGTCGGCACGAGTAGGGGTTTCCGTTGATCGATCGGAACAACAATAATATTAGCTATAGGTATATGAACGCCGTTGCACAATGCGCCCGCCAATAAGTTTATAAATACAAACATTGTGATCGTGAGCTACACGCCGACTTCCAATGTCGACTTTGCCGTATTTATATATCCGATATCGAACAGCTTTGGCGCGGTACCCTTTACCCGTAAGCCACTCACACATAATTTAATATAGTTGTTATTATCTATGTTTGTTTATTTATCTATAACTGTTGAGTAAGATTTAATATTTTGATTTCTCTATATTCGTTATTGGCTGTTGCAAGTTGCAATATTTTCAAAACTTAATTGTTATAATTGCATAGAACTGAATGAGCATCACGAGTGAATTTATCGATACACATAAAACCGGTGCAACAATTTAACTTCGGGACTTCGAAAATATTTTGAAAAATAATATTCTGCAGATTAAAGAGTGATGAATGATGATAATATATAATGCTAAAAAGGTCTAGGATTCCTGAGATATAATTTTAATTATGAAACCCATGTTCTTATTCTTAACGACGTTTATAAGTTCAGTTTATAATTAATGCCCTTTTATAATGTGATATGTGTATTGTATAACTGTATAAGCTGTGTCCACACCTAGCAAACATATACGTCTGAGGAAACATAATTTGTTAAATGTTTGTTGAATAGTTTTTCAAAAAAACATACATTTTATTTATTCACTTAAATATTTGCTCATTTCATTAATCTACCAATTATAATTATAGCTTCTGCAGAGCAAATTGCGTGTGTAGGAGCTACGTTCATAATTATTCATAATTACTATAAAAATTAAAATAAGTATAGAAGTAAAAGACGATGGTGAGTATTGAACAAATAAGAAATAAGATACTGGCTACCAACTAACAAATATTATATCATTTAAATGTGTAAAATAAATACAACGTATTTCTACAAAATGTGCATTAAGAGTATTATGACTGATTAGTGATTCGTCCAATTCGACTGATTCATTTATGGCTGGCCAGCTATCGGTTTTCCTGTTTTTATTTAAATATATATAAATAGTACTTGGGCACTTAATATAAGCAACTGATATTATTTGGATTATGTTGATTAAAAACTGATATAGAAGGTTTGCGCTTGTCTTCAAAATTTCCAGATTTTATTATTAGCGTAGGTACGAGTTTCCTATACATAATAAAATGTTCACAAATAGCTCATGGGTATTATTAGTTTTATTTACGAATAATAATTACTGTTTATTTTATATTGATTAAAGATAATTCAGTAGTGGTTTTGAATGTTTTGAATTATTGACTTCAAGAAGAGAGCGATCACTCCTCCCCAAGTGTATACTGTTACCTCAAATTAAAAAATAATACATAGATATTAAATAAACAAGTTATTTGAAATAACTTTCAAAAAATGAATGCCATAATGTTCGAATAATTAGCGAACAATTTTATTCAGGATATTGATGAACAAAATTGTTTTGAACACGTCTATATCGATTATCGACCAAACGTTTGTAAAATGTTAATTAGGTGTGGATGCTATATTGTACCTATAAAATACTTCTCTGGATCTCGAACCTCTTTAATTATGTCTTAATCCTTAGAAGTGGTTAAATAGAGCAATAATAACGAATGAATAGGATTAATATAATATTGTAATCATCATAAGGATTTGATATTATTAAAACATTACCTTGGTTAATAATAGGTTGGCATATTATTATTTATGATAAATTATAACATTTTAAACCACATTTCACACGTTGTTGCTGCATAATTCGTGATATAACCAATAGAGTATAGAACTAGGTTATTTTTTTTATCATAGAATTATTGTTACTTATTTGGTATTGTGATTTGTGAATGGATGAGTGGGGTATATATTGTATACACAATATTATAAATACTTCGGAAGGACATTGTATCACATTTTCAAACCTTAAATATTTAAATAAAATTGAAAATGAAATTAAGTTTTAAATATAATATAGAATTTTGAATCTGTATCTACCAAAGTCTAAAGTAAAATATATATTCGTATTTTTATCTATAATTAATAATTATTAACTACAACCTAATAGATAGTGTTCTGTGTTATAATATGATAATTATGAAATTAGACAAAATAATAGCTTATTATATTATAGCTTTAACATCTATATAAATGAAACATTAAATATTTAAATCTATGAATTACGAAGAGTAAGTCTCGGTTAGATGGTTTTATACAAAAAAAAAAAAATAATTAATTTTTTCATAAATATTTTAATTACATGGTCCATTAATTAAAAAATGATTATTTAAGAACAGCCGTTATGAATTATGATTATACTTCAACAAATGTACTGAAATAATATTAATTACAATTGAATTTCCTTGAGTGGGATGAAATTCAATCACTGCAGAATGAACGGGGAAGTAAAAATTAATTTATTCGTCTATTGATTTTACACATTTTAGTCATATTATTTATCAATGAAACTTGAATGAGTATGTTATAAACTACACAATCGTGTAAAAATAAATGCAAAATTATTTATATCCATCGCGACTATCTTGTATTATTAATAAATGGAGTGTATTGAATAATTCATATTTGTTTGGACTTAGGTGATAAATATTGTACATTGTACATATAATACATATACAAGTATATATATGCTGTATTAAAATAATTTGTCAATTTGTCTACGGTTTAAAAAAAATTAATATTATAATATACTGTGCGTTGCGGAGCATAATAATATTATGTAACCAAAGTATTATACTTTAATATTACTACAATCTACAGATTTGGCTAAAATACGTTTTTCCGTGCCATTGCATTTGAATAATTTGTGAAAAAGTTCGCTATATAATCGAACTGTTTTTCGTTTATGTTTGTTGTGCGACAATTCGTGAATAAGGCAGTTCTTACTTTAATGAAAAATTTACATCAATTTAACTATCTAAAATGTATTATTATAATAAAAAATTATAATTTTATTTATGTATAAAATAGTGAGCTTTGTAATGGAATTTTTTTTTTACCACTTTTGTATATTTTTGTTGCTTCAAAATTTGAAAAATTGGACACTCGCCCTTTTTGAATTTTCATGGATTAATCAATCTAATTACTTATTGGTAGTTTAGTTCTTATGTACCAACTAGCGTGTCAAGGTCTGAGTTCTAACGGGTCAATACTCGATACGTATCGCTAAAATATCGTACAATTTGTACATTAGTACATGCAACTTTCTGAACTATCGATTTTGAGCCCATACGTATCGTTAATACACCTATATGGCTATACTCGTATTTCTTCCTTAAAAAGTTGAATTGTACCTTACGTGTTCTACTATTACAGCGATCGAGCAATTGTTTTTGGTTTTCAGTACCTACCGTTAATTATTTTTCTCACGCTCACACTTAGGTGTCGGCGTGTCGCATAATATAACTTTATTGTTTACTCCGAATTTTCATAACAACGGTGTATCATCGTTTGAAACCGATTTTTGGTAGGTATACCACGACAAATCTACATATTGCACTTTTTTATAAGATTGTCACTACTCAAAAATTAAGTTTTAATAAAATTCAATTTGAAAATATTATTTGCTTTCAAAGTCTCAAATGATTATATTTGAAGCTTTAGTTTTAATTCTTTAAATTTACCAATGTTACCCAAAGCTTATTATTTTTATATTAATTTACTTATTCTACTTAGTTGAAGCACAGTTAGACATAGGAAAATGAGGTTATAGCACTTTCGGAAGAAGCGGAATAATAAAATTGCCATATTTAGTTTTGTGTCGCCACATTATTAATTAATTGTCATATAACTATAATCAATACTGTCATCATTAAGATTTTAGGTAATAAAACTAAAGGTGATAAATGATAATATTCATTACTGCCATAAACTGAAATGTTGCAGTTTTTATTTTTTCGTGGATAGACACCTAGTTGAGAATTTTAAGCTGAAATGCCTCAAATTATTATGAAGCAACCATAATTTTTCATGTTAATTATTCAAACAAACATACAATTGTTAACAAAACAAATTCGACAGAAAAAAAATCATACTGAGGAAATGGTGTACATTTGATTACTTATCTACGATTGTCGTAATCTCTTGTTGTCATCTGTTACGACTAAAGGTATATGGTTTCGTTTCTGATTGAAAATTTTAAAACGAGATTTCGGGACTCGGCGATTTTGTTCACACCTGTCGTCGTTCGTGACGATGTCTATCGATCACCTTACATCGGATATAAATCTGAGTGTACGTTTATCTTTAACTCGAATTCTGATGCACAATTTATTCTTATTATCAGTCGTCAACAATTACGTTTTACCATAATTTTATGCTTAAAAACGTATACAACATGTTCAATAAGTTAAAAAAAAAGTGGCCAGGATTTACATTTGTTTTCGATTTACCACTTAACCTGTACTATCAAATATTAGCATCCCAAATTTATATGATTGCCAATGGTATAGGACCTATGTTATAGGTCATTGGACTTGTAAGGTATCACAAAAACTATGTGTTTAATAAAAAAAATTAAATATTTTATAAAATTTAAACATGGAATCTTCTTTGGAAATCACTCTAAATGATTATATTTTTATAAATTATAATGTTTTAAAATATAATTTATAAAATAAAATAATGAACTTGGATTTTGTATTTTTGATTTATACAATAAAAATGATAAGTTTGTTTAGAAATAAAACAAATATATTCAAAATTGTTATATTTGAGATATTTAAATCAAGTTTAAATACTTTGCACGAATAAATTATAACTATATAACATTTTTCTTAATCAAAATTGTACTAAATTAAAAATAACTGGTGACTATGATAAATTTTTTAGATTATTATTTTTTAAATAATAATATGTTAGTTAAAAATGAGTAAACCACTGTTTGACATAATTTTTTTTGCAATTTGTTTATCGCTTTTATACTTGAAGGTTGTTGAAAGTATACCAACTGTAGTGAAAATTGAAAAATGACCGTTTTGAAGTCCCGAGTCAGACAACATTTTTGATCTAAAAAGTTTCTACGTACAACTTTCAGAATACTCCTTCTGATCTAAATTAGTGATTATAAAAGTATAAAAAAATAAAAACTCATCAACTGGGTTGATTCAACTCATCTTTGTAAAACCTACTACACGTAATCACATTGTTAGAAATAAGTTTACGATTGTATTGTAATATATATAAAACGTAAAAATTAAATTACTGTTTTTTTTTTTTTTTTTTAGAGGAATTATGTTTATAATATCATAAATTGAACACAATATTTCCTAAACTTTTATAATGGTATTATAATACAATACTGCTTCAGAATGATTCATTAAGCATATTTACACTAATTTTTATTTAATAATAAATTTAGTCAAATTCTGATTTTTAGAATTTTTAAATAAGCTTTAGAACTATATTTTCAAATCTTTAGATTTTTATGTATATATAATTTAAGGAGTGACCTAATGTGGTGAATCCAACTTTTTTCGCAAACGAGAATAATGATAAAATAAATTGAAAAATGCATTTTTTGAAAATATTTATTTATATAAATCAAAATTTCAATCAGTAATTCTTGAATTAATAAAGTTTAGGTATACTAAGGATAATATTTTATAAGAGTTTTAGACGATTAGAGGCTTTAATGATTTAAAAATGAATCTCATTTTGTATCCACCGAATCAATTTATAGACTTAAATTAAGATGGGGTGATTATAATTTAAAAAAAAAAATTTGTATCGCCATTTAGCAGTAATAGGTATTTCTTAAATGACAAAAGTTAAGTATTTTAAAATATAATATTTAAGTATTCTTAAAAATCAAAGTATTAATGATTGATGACAAATGATAAACAAATATGTTTTCATAATATTAATGATTTCGTAAAATGTAATTAATGATATTTTATATTGTAGGTACAAATGAAAAATTGTTATTATTTATTTATTTTATTTTTTTAATCAATAGTAGTATTATTTAAATCATTCAAAATATAGAAGAATTGAAGTCTAAAATAAATAAATAGACATATTTTTGTATTTATAAACGTGTTACTTTAATGGCATAATTTAAGCCGAATAAAAAAAAAGTACTTATATTATAATGTAATAAACTATTAAACTTATAACAAATAGTTTTTTAAAAATAATTAAAGTGCAACAAACTAATAAGTAAATGTTTGTAAAAAAAATATATTTACTACTATATTTAATACTAATTTTTAATATAACATTATTTTATTTAATATAGTAAGTTTATGGTATAACGCCGATAGGGCAAATACGATGGCATTAATGTATAAAATATATAAATAGATCATTATCTACTATATATTATTATAAAACAAGTATTCCAGTAGTTTGATATAATTCCATGGTGTTTTCGGTGTTCGCTTTGTTTTTGTAGTTTACGTTTTCGGTTGTAGTGACAATCGTATTTTGTGGTTCCTTGGTGTCTTCTTTTGTCATGACGTCTTCGTGCTTAACCATAGGTTTTCTGGATATTAATTTTTTGCTCATTTTCTTTTCGTAATGCCTGACCGTCGCCGTTTCATCAAAATCGCCTACAGGGCCACTGATATCTTTATCAGACCTTTCTTGTAGAATACCACTACCACCGGGTAATATTGGTATAAAACCACCCTCAACTACCACGGTATTTGGGTTGAAACCACCTTGGGATTGGTGTTTTTGTACTTCGGTTTCTTGTCTGCTCTGAATTGGTATATATGATTGACCAGTTACTTGTTGAATTTTCGGGTGTTTGGATGAGGAATACGACACCGAAACAGACTGCGACACCGAAGTACTGGGTTGTTGGATTAGTGGTTGCTGTTGCTGATAAAACATTGGTTTTTGTTGCTGATAGAACATTGGCTGCTGCAGCTGTTGTGGTTGCTGTTGCTGTTGGAAATAATTGGGATAGACTGAGAGCATGGGCTGCGAAATAGGTGGCACCGGACTGTAGTTGCTTACTAAAGGTAATGGTGATTGTGTGTTAAACTTGTAAACGGGTTTCTTGAATACGACAGAATGATGAGCACCATTAGGCATGGGTCCATTTGGTGGTAACCTCTTACCCGATACCCTATAACCATGTTTAACAGCAACTGGCTGTTTAGGAGTGAAGACTATTTGTGACGGATGTTGGTCTGGAAGAATATTGGGTTGTACTTGGAAATTTGGAATGACCGGCTGTCTTATGGGTCTATAATTATTATTGTTAACATTATATGACGGTAACATATAATTATAAGTAGGAGATGTCACAGGTTGTGGACTGCCGTAATGAAATTTCGGCATATAAAACGGCACGTTCCCATATGTATAATTTGAGTTTGGATATGTGTAAAGAGTATTTTGTTGTAATGTAGTTGGCGGAAATTTGTAGTTATTATTAACAAATTGATCACGATTATTTGAAGACTTATAAAAATCGGTTTTAAGATTTTCTTCCAACGCGGTGGGAATTAATGGCATATTATACCCTTTGTGATCTGATTGTAAATCGATGTTATTCCTCAAAGGTTCATTTTTACTAAAATACTGTTTATTCTCAATATCTGGTTTCACTCTAGTTGTGTATTGAATGCTACCCCTAGACTGTAAATCTTCTGAAACAGGCGCACTATGCTCAGAGTTGGGCTGATCTTTATCACATGCATCCAATACGTTAATTTTCCAACCTAAGTGACGATGTGTAAAACACTAAAAAAACAAAATAATTAGTAAAAATGAGAAATTTTTTGAAATAATTTGATAAGCTTTTAACATACTAAAAAAAAAATAAAAAAATAAAATAAATAAAGTGTATAATAAAAATTATAATCAACTACATTTTTAATAAATAAAAATATTGAATTAAATAATATTATAACTGTTTCAAAATATTTAGTTAATTTACTGAATTTATAGACGAATTTGGGTTTTTTTTAAAAATAAATACGCAAATACTTTTATATTTTAAATTAATAAATTATATGAATTACTTGGTAATAAACGGTGTCTGGTGTGTCCGCATCTGGAGTCCATTGTACTATTCCAGGATCTCCGTTATCACATGCCAGGCTTAGAGTTCTTTGATAAGCTCCAAAGGAAACAAATTCATCTGCAGAAGGCTGTTGTGGATCTGGAGTCCAATTGCATAAACGACCAATACCTGTTGGGATTACTTCTCCTGATTTGCTAACGCTTACACCGGCAAATATTCGTATGTTCTGTTAAATAAAAGATTAAATTAATAAAAAGATAAATTATAAATACTGCACTTACATCAAGTGTAAATTAGTTTAATAAAACACGATTATAACGTGGGCACTAAAAAATAATTACATCTCTTTCTTCGGCTGTTTTGTAACCATAACCGCCAACAGGATCATCAGTAATATAAAATGGGTGGTATTTCGCTGGTATTTCTGGATCTAATCCACCTTCAACTACAAATGTGTATGTTTGTCCTCTAACGACATTTATTTCTGGTATGAGTAATCCGTTTATGTACCATGAAATTCCCCATCCAACGTGTCCTATGTAAAAATTTAATAAAACATTAGTCACTTATAATTCATAAATATAAGTGCTTACGTAGTTTATTTTTGTATTTTTATATAAATGATAAGCAATAACAGACCTGTAATAGCAGAATATCCGTGTTTTCCTCCCGTAGGACCCATTTGAGCATAGAAAACACCATCGTCTGGTTCGTAACATTGAATGGCTGGGATATCCCATGCAACATTCTTTTCTACCGGAGCAGGTTTGGGAACTGGACGAGGGCGAATTTTTTTAGTAGGGGTTACCTGAAAAATATATATTTGTACATGATAAGCTTACTTACCGGAATAAAATTTATATAAAAATCATATTAACCTCTTTTATTGAACTTTGACTGGTCGCAGTAAAATCTGATGAACTTTTTACGGTTGTAACTTCGTTATGAACTGTAACTGATTTAGTATCTGTATCTGGTATAGGGCAATTCCATTCTGGTAAACGGCCAAAATCAATTTTTATTGTTTCTGTAATAAATACAAAAATATATAAGTTAGTTTACAATCATAATCCTTGTACTAATAAGTTATAATTTTGAAAATAAATTATAAATAAAAATGTGTCAAAAATTATAATTTATTGTTTTTTAAATATTATAATTATTATCGATTATGTATTCATTTTTATAAGCTTTAAGATACTTTTTAGAATTCATAAAATATTAAAATTATGACAATCAAAAGAAAAAATAAGAACAACGTTTAATCATAAAAATAAAAGGGCCCCTTAAACTTTAGAAAAAATTTAAACTTATAGTATTAAGAACGTATGAAATGTAAGCCAAGAATAGTTATGATGTTTTTAGTGGGTTTTCCGGGGGTATAATACTTTGATATATTATATATATTACTTTATAAATTCAGTCGTTTCAGCCTATGGCGTACTAGGATTTTAAAAATAATACAGACTTCTGCATTAAATAAAATAATATATAGTAGGTAAATCAAGTATAACAATTTTTTTCTGCAAGGATTTATATGAAATGTGGGCATATTTAATTTGTTAGCGTCCACAATAATATAATGTTACACAAGAAAAATATGGTACAGTGACGGTTCTAATCTCGACGTGTATCCTTTGTATGCATATAACAATAGAAATACGGTTATTGAATGTGTTCGATGTCAATGTATGATTATGATTATCCGTGTATATACCAATATAAGTATAGATAGATACACAATACACAATAAAGTTCATTGGGTATGAATACGGATGTAATATGTATCATATTCACCAATATATCTTCATAAAATGATTATTACTTATAGCTTAAATAATAATAACAAAACATACTGATGAAAGGTTTAAATGTATAATGTTAGTTACTAATAAATAAATACCTTTTGAGAATATTGGATGATATGAAACCTCGTGTTTATCATTCAAAGGACCGACTGCCCAAATTATTGGTTGGCTGTTATTGGTTAATATTGGTAAGTCAAGATTATCTTTTGACTTTAATGGCCTCTGGTATGTGACTATCGAATATCCATTGACTATTGCCGCATTTAATAAACGAACACTTTCACCGGCCGGGCCCTAGGAAATATTATATTATTTTTAAATATATTTGTGTCACATTATTATGCACGTGAACAAACTTTAATCAAATCAGAAAATTTTAAATTATCAGTGTTAAATCAATATAAATTAGTTTATGTAATTGATGCTTTAATAAAATTTAATAATTTAAACTAGATTCAAACATAAGCTAACTTTATTATGTATGTATATACAGTATACACATAATATAATACAAATAATATAAATATAATACTAAGTACTAACTACTAATGATAAATGAACTTTAATAAAATAACATCCTTTCTTGAGAGAGCATCAAATATTTAATTATGTTAAATTTGTTATTTGTATACCTGAATATTTGAATCGGGACAACTACCGCTGACTTGTCCAGTATCTTGTTGTACAATGCACTGTGATTTATCCAATAAATAATAATCTTGAGCAAAGCCACTGATTGTGGTTTGATCTACTCCAGCTACAACTACGTCACCTCCAATCATGCGATTTGATGTAGGTGAACCAGATATACCAAAAGACATGTATTGGTTGATTTCTAAAAATCAACAGTATTTGCATTAAGTAATAATGAATTACATGACCAATACAATAAAAACGCTGAATTTTAAATGTAATTACGTTGGATAAAAATATTATTGAATTTAATGGAAGATGAGATATAAATTTTTTTTTTTGTCAAAAGTATTTTTGAATTGTATCTCAGGATATTACAATAGAATATTGATCATAAAAAATGGCATTAATAAAAATAAATAAAATATAAATTTATTCTTTTTTATTACTTATTTTGTATTAAAAATACATTTTTAATGAAAGTTTATTTAAAATTTTAATTTTATTAATGTACCAATATTGTTAAAAATACGGTATAGGCAAATAAAGTGTGTATTTTCAATAAATTTTACTGTGATTACTAATAAGTATAATATAATACTTACTATTATAAAATACGTATAACTAACTAGTAGTTAACTAATTGTTTATTACTAAGTAATTAAAAATAAGTAGATTTAATATTCTTGATTATTTTTCATTAGATATACAAGGTATAGAAACAAGATGGATAAATGTTAATTTATGTTTTAATTAAATTTAATCAATAGAAGCGCCTCACTTTTAGATACTGAACATTTTAAGATAATGACTTTTCTTAATAAATTTTACTTTCATTCAAAATGAGATTTCATGATAAATTTTTTAGGATAATTTTTAATTATTTATGGCACCTAGTAAAAATATACAATAAAAATAAACTATTATTCTATTTCTACCGAATTAGCTTATAATAATTAATAATTGCCTAATAAATAAAAAAAACCGGGCGCATTATATGAGAATAGTAAATCATGTTTAAAATTCACAACTTTGATTATGTAGTAGTTTGGTAGGAAAAGTGTGAGAAATATTGTTGATTAAAGCAATAATAATTCGTGATATGCCAAGATTGTGTAAGGTAATAACTAATATTAGATCAACGATTGAAAATCGTGACGATAAATATTTAAAAACGATTTTAATTTACTATATTAGTAGTTTTGTAAATAACATTTAAACTTAATTAAAATAAATACATATATATATTTTCAAATTTCTGTCGAAAATCAGATTAGTTATAGTCTATAGATAATAATTAATTAATATCAATATTCAATATTGACGATATTCTTTATTTTAGTATTTGTATGAAATGTTAAAGTATTTAGTTTGTAAAATACCCAAATTTTATTGTTTAAATACTTTAAAATATTTAATTAAATACAATAAGTTATAATTATTTTAATAAAAGGAATTATAATTTCATTTTAAAAATATAAACACAATAATCATTCCCTTTAGTTATTTCACCGCGTAGAGTGAATCACGGATTTCGTTTTCCTTTTATGTGCTTCAAATTTATTTTATATTCAATATTTTATTACTTGTACTTATTAAATACAACATATGTGCAATTTTGATATTCATTATGTTGTAAAAATATATCTTCTAATAAAACTTTTTATAAAATTTTAAAAATGTGGAGCTTATAATGCACGCATATTATTAAGAAATCGAGTTTTAAATTAAGATTAAAATCGAAACAAAAATCATGTACTTACCTATATTATATATTTAATAAATTACAAATCGTAATATTTTACATAACTTACCTAACTTAGCGACCAGTTGAACTACAATGCTATCACCTGCTATTGCCCAACGTACTTCGTATCCTAAAGGTTCATGGAGTACTTCACAGTTTAATTTTGACTAAAACAAAATAACATATATTGAAAATATGTATAATCATATTCTCATAATAATAAATAATGTTATATTTTAATGTATGTAGAATTAAACATGAATAATGTATATAAATCATAAATGTTTATATTTACAAACGATCGTGATGGAATGTACCTCATATGTAACAGCGCGCAGATATAATTTTCTATTTTAATATGATATATTATCATATGCATACTCGTTATTATCGTAATAAATATTTCTTAGATTTAATTGTATTAGCTGGCCATTATTTGTTTTTATTTTTTTTTATTTTTGAGTTGTATAAACTATATGTTGTATATTTGATGGTTCGTGAATTAAAAGCGTACATATTTAATTGTAAATAATATATCTTATGGATAACTGTTACATGGTATAATACATTATAGTATGATAAATGTAATACTACTTTGGGATTTTTTAACTGTATTATAATTTATTGCAGATATGTTGATAAAAGTTAAACATAATACATTGTTCACTTATTTAACACTGAGATGTACCTACACGTGTATATTGAGTTTTTTAACCTATCTAGGTTATAATAGTTTTTAAATATAATATACCTATCTAAAACATTTTACAACCATTATAAAGCTGTACAATTTTCAATTTAACCACATTTGTTTAGTACATAACAATCGACGAGCATTAAAAAAAAAAAAAAAAAAACCCCAAAATTAATTTAAGAGTTTATTTATAATATCGTGCTTGTATTTACATTTTTGACATTAATTGTTCACTAAACAAAAATTATGTTAATAATTACTATATTTTTGAGCAAAAGAGTGCTAAATTATATTTAGCATCTTATTTTGTCCCTATAATTTAGTATTATAGCCTATAGGTGTAGCATTATTACAAAAAGTTTACAAGGTATTTTGTTAGATAGACATACTTAATGTATATAAGTATTAAGTATATATATATATATATATATATAAATTACATTAACTTTTAAAAACTATTCCTTTACAGATATAGTTTTTCTTTTTATTATTATTCGCTTAATGTTTATAATTAAATACAATCGCAAAAGGACTAAAGAACATTAAATAAATAAAAAATTAATTTTTATTGACCGGCTATAGAAACCAGGAAAAATACAACTGTAGAGAAACTTTAGTGGAACAACAACTAATTTGTGTTTAATAGTATCTTTTAGATTAAACGTTGACTTGAATAAAAATTATATTTAAACAATCATTTTTCTTTTACTACGTTAAAGTTATAAATACTACAAAATGACTTCAAATACATTTCATTTTTTACAAAACTCTTAAGAAGAAATAAATAAATAAAATATTTTAAAAGTATACGAATAGCAAATTTTAAATCGTCGGACAATGGTAATAAGTAAAAATGTTTTAAGTACATAGACATATATCTACCTATCTGTCCATCTAGAGCGAAGGGGTATTTTATTTGAATTATTCATTTGTATTTCAAACCACTGTTGGTAGTAGGAATTGAAATAATTGTTATCTGTATACTCTTTTTGAATTACACCGACCTTCATAATTTATAATGATTAATACTGTGTATATGTCAGACGAGAAGTAGCTACAAGTATACAGAGATTATACGAAGCAATAATGATTATTGCCTTTCTTCTACATGCTAGTTAAAACCTCGTAGTTTATCTAGCTTAATAATGGGCGGGTACTTAAAGAGAAACTGCAAAGAAAGTAGTATATAAATATATGTATATACATTTTGATAGATTACTTGAAATTGTTAGGCGCGCTTGTAATTGGATATCCGAGCTGAGAGAAAAAGTCATAGAATCAGAGTAAACAAAAAAAAAAAAAAAAAAATAGAGAGATAGATAGATAAAGAGATAGAGGGAAAAGACACGATACCTTGCACCTTACAGTGACTACACCTTAAAGGATTGGATTGGAATGCAAGTTTATAAGTCATTGACAGACCTATCAAAATTTAAAAACAAATTTTTAACCGTCAGTGTTACTGTCGCACAGCCATTATAAAATAATAATATACATAGGCGTAGTAGATTCTATTTATTATATTATACTTGACGCGGAGGTATTTTTATTTCGTTTTATCGAATGCGTTCATTATAATATTATTATACGCATCCCACGTTGGCGCGTGACGGCGCGGATAGTGAAGGTGTTTGTTATTATAGGTATACGTTATATTTTGTTCTCTTGCAAACAGCGTAATGTTCTCTCTGCGGGTCGTCCACGCCGGCTCGCGTGGTGTTGTGCAATACATACCATAAAATAGTTAGGTATACATAACGACAACATTGTAGCTAGCAATAATAATGATAATTATACATTTATAAATACATTTCGTTCAAATTGGAGTTTGAATACAGCGTGGTCACCGTTTCGAAAACATCGTACCTATATCCTTTAATGCATAGTCAGTGATAATGGCTTAATCGAGGTAAGATTAGTACGAACAATTCGTTTGTACGCGCGTTGATGTTTTAGACACTGGATCAGAACATACTTTGTATTCACGTGTGAAACATGTGTAACCCTATTTTACGAGTATATAGCAGACATAAAAAGTTGAAATTCTTTAAACTTAAAATCGGTCATGTATCTGAGTACTATAGGCTTCTAAATGTGTTTCGAGAATATTTACGATTTCAACAAATTAATTGAAATTTCAGTTTGTTGTAATTATTCGGATGTGCAGCTATAAACGTCAAGACTATTCGCAGAAAACCTGTACACAATTTTAGATTATGCCTTTATCTGCAGAAACAAGTTTTTTGCGTGAAAACAATAAATACCACCGAATTTTAGAATAATATTTTGTTTCGCAATTTGACGATACGGAAATTTATCTAAACGATAAAGATTCTAAATAGTGATGGACATCTGCAGACTATGATTGAGATAGTACCTTTACCTACAATATTTTCGTTACCATCAAAACGTGTATAGTGTACATGTGCCTAGAAAAATAGTAGAAAAATAGTTATTGGTCGCGTGTAGACGAATAATATCATTATTATTTTCAGTTTTCAAAATTATTTTTAAAATGTGCTCAAACGACGGTTCGATATAATAAGAAAGTGCACGGAAAGGCCGCGTCTTAGCATCGCCGAGACAATAGTTCACACGATGGATTGCTATAATAATAATAATAATAATAATAATAATAATAATAATTGGTCTCGCGCAAAGGTCACACACGACGACGACCGCAACGGCGTCGGTCGTATAATATAATTGCGCAACGCGACGGGGTTAGTCGGGCGCGCGTAGGAGTAGAGCGACGGCGGCGGGTGCGAAGAAGCGTCGGTCGCCGTCGTCGCCGTAACCGGTACGCGCAGCGTCGTCTTCGCGGTCGGTTTGGAAAACAATTCGTGCGCGACGGAAATCGAAAGAAGAAGACTCGTTGCGTAATGGCACAAACACTACGTTATATTACATTTTATTATTATTATTGTTATCGTCGTCGGTGCCTTCTTTTTGTCGGTCATAATCGCGCGCACCGACCTAATGTAATAACAACTCACTATGTGGATAATACAGCTATACCCCTTGGCCGTGCGGAGGCGTCGCGAACGACGTACTTCTTGACGTTATTGTATTACAATAAAATTTACCGGTGTTGCGTATTATTATTGTTATATTATTATTATTATTATGACTTTGCATGTATAGTATTACGATCGTTGTAAATTTAATTTTAAACATGTTATCATCTGTCCGCGTTTGACAATAGGACGTTCGAAAGTAAATGTTCGCAATATTAAACCGCGGGTTCTGGCCCGGATGGAACCGTTTAGAATGCTGTAAATATTTCGATGGGTCGCAAGAATGTATACGAAGACGTATACTGATAGCCGAAAATGTTATTTAAAACCTGATCATATCACGGCGACGATCAAAGAATTAACGTCCGTAACATAATATTAAGCTCGGAACAAAAATTAAGAGTAACACATAAACGTTATAATACGAACCTAATATATAGTTTGGATAATAGTTTTTAAATATTAAATTTCGTTGACGTATTAGTTGGACTAGTTATCCGGGTTTAGTTGGGTATTTTATTTTATTTCATTCACATCCTTTTAGAAGGTAGTAAAAAATAGATTTTTATGTTGCTTGTCAAAAAACGTAATACTAATTTATGTATCGTTTATTTTCTGTTTGTTTAAATAAGCTTTTATCATCCTTATAGATAAATGCACTAGATGATAATAATATTGTCTAAGTCACGCGGTGGGGTGATTACGAAGATTTTAGTATTGTTTCTCTACTTGTTTTGAAAATCAAGCACAGTTATACGAAATCACATTATTTTGATGGTAAAACTCCGAATCCTATATATTTAACTTATATTACTTGGAGTAAAAGTTGAATAAAATAAAGTAAAGTGAACTAAATATTTAAAGCTTATTTTAAAACAATATTGCATTTCCTCTTATTTTAATGTTCCAACCCTTTGAAATTATGAAATATCATGTAAATGTTTAAATCTGTGTTATAATCGTCTTTTTTTTAAATCGAATCGATAGCCGTTTGATAATAAATAGCAGTCTTATATTGATTTTTGGTATATTATTAAAAGGCTGTATGAGGTCAGTTATATATTAGATTTTTGTATGTTGTGTTAAAAAATAATATATGAATATTATATCATAGATACCTAACCTATTTATCGAGGTCTAAGGGATAGGTTTACATATAATAAATATTACTTAAATAATATTTTTTTAATATTTAAATTATCGATAACTTATAAAATTTAGTATTTACACACAAATCACGCAATGTTAAGAGATAAAGTCTAAGGATAAAGTTATTTTGGATACTCGTTTAATATTATTAATGTTAAATCTACATATATATTAAACAAAACTCTACTATTTCTCTATAATTGCGTATTATAAATTTATAAACAATAAACATAAAATCTTATTCAATCCTCAATCCTTGAGTATACCATTTTAGAAGCTTAAATCAAATAAAAGTTTAATTATATAATTTCATGTATAAAATAATGTGTTTGTGTTTCAATGTTTTATATTCTCTACACTTAGAAGAAAAACACATAAAATTAAAAGTTTATATTATTGTTACTAATGTTAGTTTATCGTTGATAAATGATATCATTAATAAAATATAATTTCAGCTCATATTTATAAAAATATTTAAATTTTGTACTAAAATGTATTCATTTCTGCCTCTTTTTGTCTTATTAAATATTTGTTAAACAATTATATATTATCTTTATGTACTTTATTAATATGTTCAAACATTTTTAAAACAATAAAGATTTATTTTGTGTACCATTTAAGTTACAGAAAATCCAAGATTAGTACTTACTGAACGTGCAGTGTCTAAATACTAAGCAGTTTTATATATTTTATGATTATAATTCATGGTTTATAGCGAACGTATAACATATTATTATTGTTTGTTTGAATTCAGCACTTCTACAATTACTAATGTAATTTCTCATTTCGCTAACGGCGTTAATAACAATTAAAAAAATAATAAAACGTAAGACTGGCGCTGGGTATAAATAATTGCATATCTAGGATACATACAGGTTCGTAAATGTGCGTGTTTTTAGACACATTAAGTTATTCTTATGGGTAATCAGCTAATAAAGCGAAAAAAAAAAATAGCGAATTAAAATTATCGAAAATAAAAATAACAAAACTAAATATTATTATTAAAAAATAATAAATCCAATGTTTAGGGGAAAACTCTTATTACATAATAATATAATCTTTATTAGTCTGTCATTATTATTGTGACTCAAGGTAATATCCGTTATCTATTTTATCGTGAATATTGTGTAGATCATCAAATAATTTGTACGAGTACGACGTTCGATAACGTAATAATCGTTGGCAAAGTGTTATGTTTATTATTTTATTTCTTAGTATTCTATTTTTTTAAATTTGATTTTGGAGTTATGGAATTTATTAAATCTAATAAAAATAAACTTTTACTCGTGTATAATAATTATACTTATAGAGAAGAAAAAATGTACAAGGAAACGAAGTATTGGAAATGTATAGATATGCGATGTAAAGGTCGATTAACAACTACTAGTAATAATAAAATTAAAAAAGAATCTTCAGAGCATAACCACGTTCAAGATATATGAAAATTAGAAGTAAAAAAAGAAGTCGAGAGAATGAAATCACTACTCACAAGCACTATCGTCACAAGATAATCCTTAATAAATAATCGCTTCATTACCCGGAATATCTAATTTAAAACTCATTTTAAGAAGAGTACGCCAACGTAATGATTGTGCACCGTCGAATCCTCAGTCACTTTTTTACCTCCAAATACTTGAAAGGTATACTTTAACTAAAAAGATGGAAGGAAATTCATGCAATACGATAGCGGCCTATTAGATGATCGTATTTTAATATTTTTTATTAAAAAAAATCTAGAATTAATGGAAAAATGTAATAACTAGTTCGTTGATGGTACATTTAAGTGCACTTCGACACTTTTCACTCAAATTTACACAATACATAATGATAATATATTGACAACCAATTCGTTGATACCTACTGTTCACGCTTTACCAAACAAATCATAAAAAACATATGTATACCTCCTTAATCAATTAAAAAAAATTAAATCAACTTTATTACCGAAATCAATTATGTCAGATTTTGAAATGACATAAATTAATGCATTTAAAGAAGTATTTTCAAATTTAAAACAAGAAGGATGCCATTTCCATTTTCCCCAATATATTTGACGTAAAATACAATAAATTAAATATATGACTCAAAAATATACATTAGATACGATTTTCATTACCGATATGACTTTTATTAGCATTAGTAAATGTACCAGAAAATCATGAGATGTGTTTGAAGAATTAATAGATTCACAATACTACACAGATAACGAAAACAGTTTACGACCACTTATTGATTACTTTGAAAACACTTGGATAGGTCGCCCAATGGGTCGAAGAAAAGGTCGTAGATTACCAAAGTATTCAATTAGTTTATGGAATTGTTACGATTCGGCAAGTACCTTATTGCCAAGGACTAACAATGTAGTAGAGGGTTGGCATAGAGGTTCCCGTTCATTACTTGGTTACTTTTTTAAAATATATTTTATTAAATTTATATTTTAATTCAATATAATTTATAATGTAATGTTACCTATTTAAGGTGCATATCTAACATAATGGACATTTATCGATGTGTTGAAAGATCAACAACATTTAGAGGACATTAAACAGGAACAGTTCATTGCTGGTGCAAAAAAACAAAAAAAAAAAATAAAAAATAATATAAAAACTGTTCAGAAAAAAAAATACGTAAATTAACTTTATCTTACAATACTATCGACAATATTAACTATTTAAAAGGTATCGCTACAAATGTAATTATATGATTTTGTGAATATTTTTATATTATATTTTTATACTTATACTTGTTATAATAATATTTTTTCGCTATTTTTGATTTCGTAATTATGTAAACTTCGCTTTTATTTTTTTTTTCATTATTTTGGTTTCGCTATTCTTCTTTTCGATTTTTTTTTTCGTCATTATGGCTTAGAATCATTGTTATGAGCGGTCCGTTTGTATTCTGTCTCGTCCTAATAACGAGAGTAAAGACGCGTTACCGATGACCGGTTACAACTAACGCAAGTCGAGACAATAAATGCATGCATTTAGGTAAGTATAATTTTAATTATATGTATACCAAGGCGTAGGTTATTGTTTAAGATTCGTATATTGTATTACAGATCGATTGAATAACAATTTGTTAACAGATAATATTTTCATAGATTCATATTATTTAATAATAATAATGCATAACGTTGTGTCGATCGCGGACGGTCGCGGGACCCGGTTAAGACTTGAACGACAAAACGTCGACGTCTGTAATATCATAATATCAAGTATTATACGCGATGCATCCGGTCAGTGGCTTAGATTTTTTGTTGCGGCCGGACCGGAAGTTTGACGATTGGCCTATACGTGGTGGCCAGCAATGATTGATGGATCTTCGCGGATTTGAGGGTCGTCGTCTGTTGCTGCTGCTGTTGCTGCAGACCCGTTACAGCCGCCACGGTTGGACCGATGACCGTCGGCATCTCCGGCTTCTGCAACACGGATAACGGAATGCGTTTCGATCAGCGCCTGCAATCGCTGCAGCTGCAACGGGTAGTGGATCGACTAGGCGGCGGCGATGGCGGTAGCGGCGGAAACGTACAATTCACGCATGTAATTTGGCGAATATTCGTAATGGGAAGATATATTTTTTTTTGTTTAGACTTTAGGAAAAGGAACGGAAATTCAGATATAATTAGACCACATTAATGTATCTTTGATATAGTTTTTTTTTTTAGATATTCCAAACAACTGCTGTAAGTACCGCAGAATTTTCGGTATTTACTTAATTAAAAAAATACTCAAATTTACACTCCTTATACATCTATACATGTATACATCATAATATCGTGTTGAGGAAAGCCGCTGACGTACATTCTTTTTAATCATCAAAATATTACCAGAAATTAAACCCTAAAATCTTTACAATGGTTTTTAAAAAGAATATTTTATATTTAATTTTTAAACACAAACATTATTTATGGTATTTTGTGTTTTAATAAAAATTGTTTTTACCTCGTTTATCTCTAATCAAACATGTATAGATAGAGATTTATATACTAAAATACTATGAGATATAGATGTAAGATATATAGTATTACAATAGTATAGGTGCGTTATAATATTTATAAAATATTGAGTACATTCATTATTTTATTATTATGACATCAATTCTCACTATAGTCTTAAGTATATATATTCGCAAGTTTAGTTGTAGTATGTTAATGGTAATAGATACATAACATTTAGTTATGTATTCCATGGACTTAACTCACTAACACTAAAATACGTATATATGATTCGATAAATGTAAGTAATTGGCTATATGTGGCGTAAATATTATAAACAAGTATATAATAATAATAATTTTAAAATACATTTGAAATCGTTTTTACACAATTTTTTTCATTTGGTATTGTGTCTTTATAGTTTACACTTCTGTTCGCATTAAACATAATACTGTTACGACGTAAAAGCGTATATTTAAAAATAAATCTACGAGTAAAATTGAATATTATTGTTTCTATTTTAATATTTTCAAATTAGAAATAGTACTTTAAATACATAGTTTAAACACTATATTATTACATATTATATCGTTAAAATTATTTCTCAGTCGTAGTGTATTTTTATGGTTTAAAGATTATACGTTAGAATTTTTGACTTTATATTTATATTTATATTTTAATATTTGTGTTATTATGTTTTGAAAAATAATTTTCATACTACGAGTATTTAAAATAATACATTTTTAATAAATAAGTATGATACTTAGTTTCTTTAATTTATAATTATGACTTAAATAATCAGTTTTCACAATATACAGCTAGATAGTAGATATATACGAAATATTTACATGTTTGGTTAGAAAATTGGAATCAGTTAAAGATAATATATGTTAAAAATACTACCAATACTCCATTCAAGTAAAACATAATGTATTTGCATGCATACTTCATGAATCTACATGAAGATGAACATGTACATTAGCATCTACATTTATTTTATCTTTGTGGAGAACAACACCGCACGAATGTCCGCCGAATACACTATTTTCGTGAATTATACGACAATAAATTATTATAATAACTTGTGTACTGACCTGTGGCAACACTCCAAGCATTTTCAGTGATGGGGGTACGCTAAGAACTGATGGCACGGTTACATGGCCAAAATCTACTGTAAAAGCCTCACACCATATACCGAAGTGACCAATATCGAATATGGTAAGATCACCCGGTAACGTTAGCACAATAGTCTTACGATCATACCGACGCAAAGGTACTTCTTTTCCATTCTCATCCGCCACCCTAATGCCCTGAGGAGTCGGTTTGTCGCCAGGGCCTACCCAAAACTTGGCATCTAAAAAAAAATCGTTATGGTCCAAATTAACTTTTACATACTATATGTGGTATTTATTTATTTGTTTTTATTTTTTAGCAATAAATAAATTAAATGTACTGCTATAGTAAAAACAACTTTTCATAAAGGATCTCATAGTTGGCAACTAATATTTTTTCGAGCAAAAAAATTTGGAAACACATTCTATCTGTTTCAGTAAAATATATGAAAGTTTTAAATATTCTACAGTAAAAGCCACACAATAGTTATATTTTTAAATGTTTAAAGTTTAAGGAAAAAGCTTAATGCGTGATCATGATATAAACTGCGGTTTTTCCTTTTTCTTTGAAATGATAATATAAAATTATTTAAAAAGGCTAAAATACCTACAGTTTTAATATTTTAATTTATTTTCTATGTAATATAACAGTTCACAACTATATTATGATTTAATATTTAATATTAATAATTAATATAAATATTAATTAAATCAAAAGGTTTCATAAGGTTATATAAATTAATTCAATTATTTTATAATTAAATTTTCTAAATACTAAAAGTAAACCCATTTATGCCAAGGTAAGAACAAATTTAAAATCAATTTAATTGTATATCGATAATAATTAATTATTATTTATTGTTGTAATATTGTTGATCGTTACCTGGTGCTTCACCATCGTAGGAAAATCCTGGTATCAGCAATGTCTGTGCATCAACTACGACTATGTTTTCAGAAGAAACTCCGTGAATTCCGGACAAACTATCGATTTTTTGAGGTTTTGGGTAATCCAGATTGTAAGGAATTTTTACGTCTCCAAAATTAACCTTTTAAAATACAAATATTTAATAAGACATTGTGTTGTAGAAAGAGTATTTGAAGTATTTCTATAAACATACAACATTATGATATGGGTATAAATGGGTAGGTTTTTAAAAGTTGTACTAATAAATTATCTATGTAACATTAAAGTGTCAAAAAAATAGAAATATCCATGATTTTAACTAATTTGATGATAAGAAATTAGAAATTAGAATATTGTAATCTTTTATTTAAAAGACTTCATGATGTACCTATATATGTAATTAAAGATTGTAATGATGATATTATTATTATTATTATATAATTTCAATCAACCGTTTTATTATTGTGTAGTATGTAACCGTTTATTAGATAGGAATCAATCGAAAGTATACAGATTATTTTAACACAAAACGTTGAGTTTAAATGTTCGTAATTAAATGCGGCATTGCGCTCTTAAGTGCTCGTATAATTATTTCGGAGGCAGCCGTCGGCGATGGCCATCAGAAGGTCGAAGATAAAGCGATTTGTTAACATGCCTTTCTACGACGATATAGACACGACATTAAAAATAGTAAAAAAATAATAATTCTCAGTACACGGCATTTTAATTTTGTTTATTACTTTTTCTTTTTTTTCATCGTATTACAATATAACCGGCTCGTTATTTGACGGTTATTAAGAATTGGAATGGCAAATTAAACAAGTGACCGAGAAAGCACATTTACGAACGAGTGTTTTCAAGCTGTTTTTTGATTTGGTTTCATTAAAGCAACTACGGAGGCCTTACATGATATAGCAGTGTACACGTATAATATACGCGTATGAATTAACCGGAGAAAGTGGTCAGGACCGTCTGCTACCGTTAGGTATAATATTATATGTTTGCATATTATATGTACTCTGTTTGAACCGAACGAACACCACAGATATGTTTTTATCACGATAATCCATACCTATACAGAATGTGTAATACGAGGTTTCTCTAATAAATGATATCGATATGAATTCCAAACTCACATACGTGTATACAACAAAACGTATACATAATGTGTGTATGTGTGTTTGTGTGTGCATGAACATATAACTATGGTATGTGCTAGTATTAATTTGTGTAAATGTGCATAAATAAAGCTCTTCCTGTTAGTCGAGTACAAAAAACTGGGCAGACGACAAACGTGGCGGCCGAACTCGTTATTTCGTCTATAATATGCACTCACCGAGAAGTCTTCGCACCAAACGTAAAACCACTTGATATCGTGCAGTGTCAAACCCTCCGGCAGAGTGATTGTCAAGTGTTCATTTCTATACCGTTTCAGCGGGTTAGTTCTGTGGCAAGAAAAAAATAAATTCATATTTAAAAAGGGTTTTTTTTTTATGCGAACAGAATGTGTATAATAATAATAATAGTAGTAGTACTCACGTTGCTTTCTCGTCACGAATCCTATATCCGTTGACGCCGGGTTGTTTGCCATTGGAACCATAAAAATATGCGGCTGAAAACACGCATACAATATTGTCGTGTAGAATTTAAAATGTGATATAATTGAAATAAATAATTATTATTATTTATGTATAAATATTTTTTAATTTTATATCTAACCCAATTTAATTTAATAAAATATAAATTATTGTTTTATCCACTAGTTTGATCGATACATAGATGATATACTATTGATGTCAGTCTTTCAAATTTGTTAGCTGACAAATGTATTTTAGTTGAATAATAATTAATAGGTAATGGAAAATTGGATACTATATAATAAATCCAATCATTGACACCATTACAAAATGTAGAGCTTGAAAATCGCATTAGTTTGTGTAATCGAATCAATACATATGTTATCATACTTCAGTTGTTTTTAAATTAAATTGTTTGTATATAATAACAATTATTAAATAAAATAATAAATAGTTTTATAATAGATGAATTCTCCCTCTTCCAATGAAAAAATATATAAGTATAAATAATATTTCGTGAATACAAAAATATAGAAATTAAATATATTTATCTATTTTAATATTTTTTTAAAGTTAAATTATCTGTTCAGATTAAATAAATACCGTAAAGCACTAATTTAAACTTTATTTTATTATTGATACGTATTTAATTAAATTAGTTTACTTAAATATTGGCTTAAAATTATTTTTAACGCTTTCTGTTATAGCTACATCTGAGCTTGTTATCAAACGATGTCAACTATGCACTACTAAACAGTAAAAAGTAATGATTACCTGGTCCTTCACCGTCGTAAACAAAATTCCTGATGTGCAAGGTTCTAGCGTCTACAGCATATACGTCTCCACCTAAACCATGGTGATAAGACTTCAAAGGGCCTAAGTATTTTCCATAATATTCTGAGGCGCTAGATACAGCTGAAATAAAAAAATAAAAAATACAATATTATACCTAATAAATGTATTTTATTTAACGTATAAAATAAAAAAAATACCTACATCATCTAGGATTTATAAAATTAAAAATGTCTAAAACTTAGTAAGAAACCTTGTATTATTTGAATATAATTGGAGTATGTAATATGTATCTTCTATAACTTTTTACGTTTGTATTTTACCCGATGAATTGTAATTATTTTAAACAACTTAAATATCTTTAATAACTAACATGGTTTTTAATTTTTTTATTAATTAAAAATAAAAATACAAGTGTAGTTCAGTATAAAACTAATGTCTACATCGGAAACATTCTGTGAATGTTATAGTTATTTGTATTATGTATATTCATAATGACCGTACAAGCGTATAGTGCACGTGGCATTATAATATCTGTCAATGATTATAGTTCAAGGTTTGAATTGCATAAGGTTCACAATTAAAGTGAAAGTGTAAAAATTTAGAAAGGAGAGTTTCAATAATGTTCAACTTAGAAATTTAAAAAATCTACTTTAAAATGTTGTGGCGTTTAAATTTGTTTCTTGGATACCTAATAAAATATAACACCCTGCAGCCGGCGTTAACTATTTGTTTTTCGTTAGACTCATACTTGAACACGAATACATATTTCTGAAAGCTGATTGGAAATGAAAAATTAACATACAATTATTATACTAGCCAATAAATCATTGTCATTTTTTTCGGTAATATAGAATGAAAGTTTTCAAAAAACAAATTTTTACATTAAACAAGGATTAATTTTATATAAAAAAACAAAACATACAAGAAATTACCAGATTAGTGATTTATTATTTTGAAAATATAGTTTATAATTTTATAAGTATAAGTATTCGTTTTCGAAATAATTTTAAAGAACTATCTAGTTATTTTTATGATGTGGTAAGGCAAGTTTGTTTATTTATCGCATTTTTTTTGAGAACAGTTGATTTATATTTCATAATGTTATCTAAATTAATCGTGTTTGTTCAGACCTTGGTTATCGAAAAACCCTTTGTCGAAATCAATACGTCATATATTATGATATATTTAATTGTATTAGAACTTTATATTTTTATTGCTGAACAGTTAATATATTATTGCAAACGGTCTATTGAAAGAAACAGGTTACAAGATAATATTATTGTTTCGGGTCAGGTCACACATAAAAATTAAAAAATAAAAATTATTACAAGATCATAATCCGCATAAACCGTAGATGGCCCAATAACCTGCATACGTATATCATCGTACATAATTTATGTACAGGACGTACACGACGGATACGCATATATAAATATGTATATACAATATACATACATACATACATACTTGTATATACATAAACACGATCTAATGTGGATGAACATGTTTCGCTATGTTCAGTCGGTAGTCATGATAAACAATTATCGCACACATTTTCAATTAGAGCGGAAGAAAATTTTAATTACTAGTCTCATGTGTAGTGTAATACGTATAACGGATATCAACGAGACCATAACGACGAATTGGTAAAAAATAGAGGGACGCATTTATAGTTACTTTACTGATGTCACATAGATTACAATATAATATAGGCGCGTGTATGGACGGTATAAACGAGTCGGAGTACTCTAAAAAGGCTGCCGGGTATTGTGGGATGAACGCCAGGAGGAGAGGAAGTCTTCTACACGATGCATTTGCGTTAGAAGTTTTACATGTCACCTTGTATGAAAACGCTTTTGTAGTCGTCGGCAATTTTAATCATGTCAACCTAGTATATAGAATAGAGTGGAAAATCTGTTGACCTGTAAAGTACCCGATTGACTTTTCTATTACACACAATACACGCTTATATAATATATATATATATATATATATATATATTACAGTGCAACTCCTTATTTCTAAAGAAACTTCACGCTTTTTTGCGGATCGTATATATCTATGGTTGATCGTATTCAATCCAATTATTTATATATCGAATTGGTCACCATCATATGGGTTACTAAAAAAGTACCTAACCGTAGAGTTTTTTTTCTATTTAGTTACCAAGATTGAAGATACCATTTTTTATATACAAGTAAGGCGAATTTTAATCGTTTTAATTGAAAATCGATCCGGATCCAAGATATGTTTGCACGAATAACATTGAGAAATGAATAGTTTTACGTACTTCATTTTTATCTCTGCTGTCCATTGTTCTATTTATTATTATTATTTTTGTTTCATTATTATTATACCATCAATAATAAATAATAATAACATTAAACGACAGTGAATTGCACATATTATCATAACAATAGAAGTTTGATTTTATGTATTCTCCATTACATTTCGACGATGCTTGAAATTTTAGTAGAAAGTCGATTTGGGCGGCCGAATAAGGATAGGTACTTTTAGTAAACGATAAAGTCGTGTCTACCCCATATACACACGATGTATTTCGAACAAATGCTGCATTGATAAAGCTGAAACGGAAAGATCCCAAACTTGGGCATCATTACATAATATCATACACGAAATTCAAAACCGAAATCGAATTTAAATTATTTTTTATTGTGATGGTTATTGCATTTATTCGGTCATAACATACACAATGCAATTAGTAAATCATGAAATTCTATTGCTGTGTGTATAGTTAGTTTCATCTATAAATAACGTAACATAAATATTATTGTTGAAAAATTAGTATGTATTTACACTCTAACTACAATCTAACTAATTATTCAAGTTACATAATAACTTATATTAAACAGTTTATATTTTGAAGTGAAAAAATAATGATTATTCAATTTTATACAATAACAAATTGTAAGTGCATTGTATTATTACTCTCAGTACTCACTCAAACTACAATATAATTATGTACTTTTGATATTAAACTTAAAACCACCTTAATTAAGACTATTTAGATCACAGAATCCACAAAATTCTTTAACGGGCATCAGCTTATAATAAATATGAAATTTTCAGATGACAGTAACACTGTTTTTATAACGTAGTATAAATTTAAAATTGTTTTAACCAATAACAAATAATTAGTGAAATTTATTACTTAATCATTAATGTAAATCAAAACTTTTAAAAAAATGTTTCTGTAAATAATTAGAACTTTAGGTATGAATTATAATGCCGTTTGAAAATTAAAAGTATATATTTTTTAAAATCTCGATATTAGGTTAAGACGATGTGCACTTATAAACCTTCCATTAGTGTTACAGATATATTTAAACGACGTCTCATTTGGTTCATTTGAAACTTTGAACACATTTTAAATGATCGATTCACGCGTGTAATATAATACATTTTATTCCCGCTTTTCTAGCAGCGAATTCAATACATTTGCCTTTGCAATATGTGTTTCGATAGCTTCGCAATTTGGAATAACAAAAGTTTTTCTACTTCCAATAGGAACGTTGAATATAGTGAATATTTTTGTTGTCGTTTGGAATATGACTGCCAAGGACAACGGCGGTGAACGGGATATTTTACAACGGTTTTTATTATTATTATTTTTTATTTTTTTGTTATTAAATACGGTATCGTAATAATATAGTCCAGTGACAGCAGTCACTCGTATAAGTTTCGAAAGTGCGAGGGCGATTAAATACAAAAAAACGTTTCTTTCCGATAATGATTTCATTATCTCATATAAACGTATGCGCGTGTGTGTATGCTATAATTATATTATATGTATACTGCAGATAAACCTGTATTATGAAAGGCGTACACAACTGTAACATCGACAAATGTGTCAATAAATTCTACATGTATTGAATGAAGGTTTCAGATCAACCCTCCTGATTCCTTACAATAATTCGGTTAAGTAATTTTATGTGTCAGAAACTAATAAGCAATCTTCAATGGCTTAAGTTTCATAAGAAATTTGTCGATATGTTTATAAGATACGTAGAAAATACGAGGAAAAACTTTTTGAAAACATATTTAAGTACTAAGTAGTTAATTTTATCATGGGCCTTCCCATATCTTTGATTTATAATAATAATTAATGAAAATTATATTCAGTAATCAAATTAATAAACAAAAATACTATTTATCGTTTTCACAAAATAAATTATTAATATCATCTCCATAAAAATTGCATTGAGCATATTTCTATAATTCTATAATATTATACAAACCACGTTATGTGAAACTTATAAGCTATTTAACTGATAAGTGTGTTTGTATGTTACTGTTTTCTTTTCAATTTATTAAAAAAAAAAAAAAAAAAAAAAATGAAAGCATGCAACTAAATAACAACAGTTTTTATTATGGTTGTATGTTTTAGTATTTTTCTTTTAATTTAGTCATTATTTTTTTTTGTAAATTTATTTTAGAATTTTGATAAAAATAAAAAATTTAATTATTATCAAAAAATATAAATCAACCTTATAATTTCAAAAATAATATCTATAAGTTATGTGGATTATTTTAAGTGATTATGGAACTTATTAAAACGTATTAATACCTCGATATCATAATTTAAGTCACCACTGTCTGCGTGTCACTGTATCGCTATAAATAAGAAGTGTTGAATATTGATGTTAGCTCCTTCCAAAAAACAAAATTTTATTCATGATCGAAAGATAATTTTGTCACGTGACTTGACATGTGTTTGGCTGAGTTCATAAAATTATTGAAACGTAAATCATATAAAAAAGGACGTATTCCTTCATTTTAATCACGTGCAATTGATCAATTCGCTGAAAGTTCGAACCCATTTCTTTTTTCGAACACATTTGTCATATAATATGTCATCTACAGTTTATTTCGATTTATTAGTTATTTTATTATTAATGTAATAACATGTTTTAGCTTTATCATTGATAAAGTATAAACATGAAAAAAAAATGGTTTCATATTTTTATTGCTTACTAAAATGTATAGTCAGAAATATAATTTAAAGCTAGAGTACAGATATTTATAAAACGATTTAGAGTTTAATCAAAAATATTTTTATTATATATTATATACATATAAAACTATACCCATACATTGATAATTATTATTTATTACAAACTTAAATTAAATATTAAAGTATAGCTTACGTAGTACATATTTAATAAAAAACTAAAACTAAATAGGAATTGTAATAAAATTAATATTTATTGTATTTATGATTTCACAATCCTACAGATTTAAAATATTAAAATTGTTTGATAGAGTTCAATCATGTTATTTCAATATTTAATAACTTACATTTAATAATGCGGTACTTTTAATTTTTTTTATTAGTATTTATTGTATAAAAATTAAAACATGATTTAACATGAAATTATTATTTTCGTATAATAATATGTAAAATACTTTTAAAAATTACAAAAGTTCCTTTAATAATTTATTTAATTAATTGGATTTTTTGTTTCTCAATTATTTATGTTTATAGAAATAAAATAACTGTTGAACAATTTAAAAGTAATAATAGGATTTAATTTAAAAAAAAAAAGGAATTTTATTAGGTATTTAATTATAATTATGAGCATTACAATTATTCAATTATTGACTAAACATAATAAGGAAAATTTAACTTTGAAGTAGTGAATGAGCTAAAAATTAAAACTTTGAATGATTTAAAAATATAAATTTATCACATAATCAATTAATTTTTTTAAATTTTATCAGCGATTTTTAGAACTATTCTCGACTTTTAGGGTATCTATTGTAATAGGTACCTATTTATGATAATACAATTTTACTTGATGTTATTTATAATGTGTTATTGAGTTTATATTATTTGAATAAAACCATTAAACAATTTTAAACATATTAAAACAATCATTTTCTTTTTGTAAACTCTAAAGTAATTTTTTTTAATAAATCAAGATAAATATTATACTAATTATAGTAAATTGTATTAATAGATATAAAATAATTTGATTGTGATTGGAAATTATAAGCTTTATATTATTTCTTGTTATAAATTCTAATCAGTAGATTATTTTAAATACATATTTTTAGACTTTTTAAAAAAAAAAATCTTAAGATTATTTATATTCTTTATATTTTTTTATTTTTATATTTTGGCTATAAGAAATTAAATATAAGATATTTCGTATAATATGAATATCTAACTAAAATAATTTCCAAATTGAACTATAAAAAAAATAAATATATTCACCCCATTATTTTTTAATTTAATGAATAAACATAATTGTAGTTGAGCAGTAAGTATAAAATTAGATTTAAAACTATTGCTAACTTTTAAATTACTTTATAATATATAAAGATATTACTGTTCTAACAATATTATTAGTTTATTGTCATATAATAATATTATAGCAACTATTTGTACTATAGTTACTTGACTTGAATCATCAAAGTTTCTTTTGTGGATTTTTTTTTTTATAGTTATTATAAATTATAATGTTATAGACTTTTAGGATTACGCTAAATAACCCTACCTTTATTTTTAACCATAATGGATCTGTTCATAATATTGTGTATACATTGTATTATTATTCAAACGTAAAATAATACTGGCATTTTATCTTTAAGTTTAAAAACTAAACATTAGCAAAATTTGTCAAGATAGTTTAAAGTTCATTTTTTTTATTGAAAATGGGTTTAAATTGGTTTTAATAGGACTAATAGAGTCAATAGTTATAAAAATATCATAATATTTTAAATGTACATACATTTTTTATATACAAATTAAAAAAATATTGCACATTTATAACAAACACATAATATCATTCCATTACTGTGAATAATTTTTATTGAATATTTGCTGTTACATATTATTATAATATTATTATGTAAGCATCGTATTGTATACTATAAATAAGTGCGTTCTATTTTTTTAAAAATTAAATTGTGTTATCGATAACCATCGTGAAACACTAAATAAATTTGTAAACCGGATTCAGACTACGTTAAAGAATTATTATTTTCGACAGGTGGAAAGTGATCGTGGTATTCAGTAGTTATTTGAAACAAACCTTAGGTCTTTACTTGTTTAATCAAACTTACCAAAGGCTATATTATTATTGAATTTGTATATTATTATTATTATTATATACATATATTATACAGTACTATATTTATATGTGCATTGAAAATAATCAATAAATAAATTGAAGAGGAAGTAAAATAGTGTCCGTTATTGAGAGATGTTAGAAAACAGAGATTTCACTTTTTTAGGTATAAAATACAAAAGTCAAGAAACAAATTGTAAATTTTCCTAGTAAAATTATTATTTTTACTCAATAATAATTGTAATAGAACTTTATGTAATTTCTAATGATAAAATCCGTACTAAAAATGTATTCGTCTAAATCATCGATGGTGGGCGATTACGATCTGAGATAACAGCACAACCGAGGCAATAACATTTAATACGGTCTTAAATCCATTTAGGCCATTAAGTGCTACCGTCGCGCACACTAATGTCGTCGTTACAGTATTTCAATCTCTCTCTCTTTCATTAAACTAAATATTTATGTTTTCCGTATTATCATTATTATTGTTACTATACGTCCGCACACATAATATAATAATATTATATTATAATACATGTCTATGTTCCCAAAGTATAGTGGTTGTTATAAATTTCGCGTAAAACGCGCTCGCTTCCATTATCCAGTGACCGCGGAATTGGCACGAGGTGTTTGGATTGCTCTTGGTTTGACTAATTTATTTGGTTTCGGCAAGACGGGTCGTGTTGCGGTCAAAAGCGGTTCAGTGCCGTAGTGTCCGATAGTAATTAATAATTGGGGCGACTGATAAATCATCAGCCAAGCTGCAATTTGCGCGTGAATGCTTTTGGAAAACCGTGCAGAGTTTAGCAGCGCAAGCCACAGAAAAAAAAAACAATTAAAAAAATACCAAAAAAAAAAAAAAATACTAACGTATAAAATATAATGTATGTGTGTGTGAATATAATATACATTATACATGCATACATACATACGTATATAGTATATACATATACGTTCAAATGTGATCATCATTGCCAATTTCTCTTTGTTCGGGCGTAAATTTTCCATCAGTGTGTCCGACGGTGACAATAGCAGTTTTATTTATAAACGATACCTATATAATATTTACTTTATCCTCCCTAAACCTCATTTTAATCTTGTTTATATCTTTAAACATACAATATAATTATTACATTTTATATTATGCATGTACCCACTATACTCGTGTAGTCGTGTGTATACTTATCCACGTTTTTATATTTTATTATATGTATTATAGGTAGGTACTACGAAAATTGGTTGGAATTTTATTAGAAAAGTCGGAACGCACATATCATTATATTGATTTAGTTATAAGCTCTTTGTACGTAGGTTCCGTAATATCCTTTAATCTTATTACTTGATAATTACATTATATACGTACTGTGATGCTTAAGTGTGGTTATTATATTATTTTAGAAATGTTCGTATTATAGTTTGTACTTGAACTCTGCAGACTATGGAAATAGAATTGCATAGTATAACAAGCCACGTCATTTGTTAAAATTAAATTTCTTTTATAGTGTTGTGAGCATTTAAGTTTTATTAAAATTTTTAATTAGGTTATCCCCCTTAACCTATTTTCAAATCGTCTGAAAAAAAATTCAAAAAACAAATTTATCAAGTTTTATATTAATTAAAATTAAAACATTAATTCTAATGTGATACTTTTTTTAAGATTATATTAATTTATGAGTATGTTCAATTATCTAATTATTGTATTAAATTAATACAAAATAATATTAATAATAAATATTAATATCTAATAATAAAAAATAAATAATAATTATTCTTCTACTATTTTTTAATTATAAGTTTAAAAACTTTGAAATATTTTTGATCAAATAACAAAAAAGTCAAGATATTACAAGTCAAAATTATAGATTTGATAAAAATATAAAATATTTAAGAATTAATTTTTCCTTGAATATAATGTACCTATAATAAAATGACCTTCATTTTTCGAAACGCTAAAAACTAAAAAGTCTTTTGTAATAATTTAATTTACGAAAATTCTTTTGGGTATATTTTATGTTTTATTCTTACGATCTAAAAATTAAAAGACTATCTAATTTACATATGGATTATCGGTTTATTTTATTTTTATGTGAATTGCTATATGTAATTATAAAAAGAAGTAGAATGTAAATTAAATTAAAAACATACCTATGTGTAGTGTAAACAAAAAATTATCTTAGAGAAATCATCTAAGTATATTTTATATATTTGCACATGGTAAAGATGGTTGAGAAGTTTGCTCAGTTTATTTTTACTAGCAATATTAAATTTTATTCATCTTGTTAAATAGTGCAAGTATTTTAGGTTAATGAATTCCGCATGGTTGTTAAATAAAAAATAAAAATTCAGATTAATATTAATTTTTAGTAATCTGTTAAATGTATAGTTTAAAAATAATGAATTACTGAATTTTTTAATATAGAAAAAGGTAATGAGGTTTTTAAAAAAAGTATATTTAAGTTTTATTATTATTTTAATATATACATTACAAAATTATTTAATAAAATTGTGAATAGTTGAACGAATGAAAGAATAATTTTTGTGTATCAGTAAACTAATTTATGTTATTACAAATCATTTTTCCAGTAATTATTCCCATATGATAAGCATTACATATTTATCGAAATCTATGGGAAAAATACAATTAGTAATATTATGATCTACGGGCAATATTAAATTTATAATTTTAATTTAAGTCTTCAATTTTATATATTTTTTTAAACATTTTTTATCACTTATTTAAAATATGTTATTTTAATCGATAGTTAAATTGGGAATTTTAGATTGTGTATTTTGAACTGTTATGTATCCGCTGAGGTACGATATCATCTCAGTTGAGAAAGAGAATATAAATATTTTGGCAAAATGAACTAGGTATTGTTTTATTTGTTTTTATGAAATACCTACCTTGTTTATAAAATTAATTAATAATATATTATAATTTTTAATTTCTTAGCGATTTTTCACTTAAATTGCTCTAATTATTTTCAAAATTATTTTTTATTATTATACATAGTTACACTTCATAGTACATACTTTTAAATTTAAATGTCTTCATATCAAATGATTAAATGAGAACTTATTTTTTTTCAAGTTTATTCCAGAAAACTTGTTTACTTTGGAAAATTAATATAAAATAAAACTTACAACGTATAAATTTTAGATCCACTTCATGTTTTTTTTGCATAATTATCACATTACATTATCCACTTGACAAAGAAGAATTAAGTATTGAGGTCCATACATTATTTAGAAATATTTCACTATATGAGTATAAAATATATTTAGGTATTCTCATTTTCCCTAAATTTTCAATGACCTAAATATATAATTTATGTGAAATTAAAAATTTTACTTATAAATTACTTTGATGATTGTAATTAAAGTAAAATAATACTACTCGTCTATCACTATTAAAAATATTTTGGGATAATTATGCTATATTTTAGTCTTGTCTATCTATACTCTTCGTTATTATTCATTAAAAAAAAACATTCAAGCACAATATGTTTCAGCAGTTAATATAATATTTAAACCGCTATTATTTGGCTTAAATAATGATTAACTATACGTATAAGACTTTAAAATTATGCAATTTTGTAACCCAATGAAATAATATTTAAAACCTATAATTATAGTATAAATCAAAATATTTTTAAGTATAAAAATGTGAAAAATAAGAAACATGTTTCATTAAATACAATTAAGTCGATAATATCTATTGCTTTATTATGCGGTTATTAAAATTATAAGGTCTACATATTATTTTGAATAATTTAAATTTTACATAACGGTATCCCCCTAGTATACATCGAATATTGTTATATAAATTACACCTAATCGATTTAATGAACGAAATAAATTTATTGATTTAATGGTTTTCTCGTTGATTTCAAACAATTCATCGTGTAAATACATACACCAGACAATGGCAAACTTTTAGTTTTCCAAGTGAATTCTAAACTATGGTCAAGTCGTTTTGGTCACATCAAAGGTCCTACTTAACTGCGAGAATCACTCGTATACAATGTATATATTATGAATTTTGGAGGATGACGTGGTAATGAATAGAAGGAACACGATGGAATACGTGGTTACGTACCTACATAAAGTTTTCGAACACCGAACGAAACCTCTGACGGTGCAGGCGCACAGTGGTATACGCGTATTAATTTATATAGTTTTCACTAGCGTTCCAGCGATCTTCTATTTAATTAAATCGTGTATGCAATGCAGTGTCGATGAACGCACCGAAGCAATTAGTTACACTAGTATAACTTGCTGTCTCTCGAAATCTCAACTCCTCCCCAATCATCGTCGCTCGAGTTCGTATCGTCTTAATTTGTCAATATGATAGTGTGTTATAGTCGTATCGAACACATAATATACTCCTCATTACTCGTAAATTGTTCGGCTTTTGACATTAATATCATTACAGTTTGTGATTTATGTGAATAGTTATTAATTTATTATTGTGATATAGCTTCATGTACGATATACGGTATCATTATATTTCGTAATTTACTTACAACAAGATTTCTCATCTATAGAGATCAAATTCTATTAGTGCGCATATTTAGCTTATATCGTATATATGTATAATAAAATAAATTCTTCTTGGTGAGTTTATGTAACTGGGCCTGCCATGGTTTCACTACTATTTGATAAAAAATTATCCTAAAAGAACCTTTATGATAATTTATTTTCTAGCCACCTGAGAGAGACACTGTTAATACCATATCTGAGTATATAAATGAAATGCACTAACGACTGGTCTGAGTCTTCTGTCGTTATATATTCTTCATTTGTATGTCATCCTCTTGTCCCATGATAGCCATTTTAATTGTCGGCCATATAGTGTAGCCTAATGCCTGACTAATTCACCAAACTATAATTATACTCATATATACATGTAAGAGTTTTAAATGTACATTTTATAATGCGGTAATTTTCGCAGTAAATTTGACTTCGTGTAGTACCTTATATTTTACAATGTGTATTAACAAGTTTCTGAGTGTATAATATAATATATACCTATTGCCCAAGAATATTTTATGTATTATAAACATTTATCATACATGCATGTATAATTTGATCTTTTAAGTCAAGTTTAACATGGCTGTAGTGTGAAGGAGTGTCACCGCCCCGGTCGTAGTTTATATCGGTGATTAGTCTTTGATTAGAATTAGAGTATGATAGTGCTGACGATGGTAGTTATAGTGAAAGGCAGCAAATGTGGAAAAGTAAAATCATATTTTATTGCCAACTAACTTGAGCAATAATAATCACGATGACCTCCGTGGTGTTAACAAAAATAAAAACAAATATGCGATTTCAGCGTCAGGAACAATGGGACCGTTAATAATCATCAAGTAAGACATGTCCCTATAGACATAAAGGGTCAACAACGATCAGTTATTTCAAAATGTGGTTTTGCTAGCACTCATATATTTGTGTACTTAATCAGAACGACGGAAATGATTAGTATGATGAGAGTGGCTGGCTGACTAAGTAATATGGGTGTTATTAATTTTTTATGGATAGTTTATTAATAATTTTTAGTTTTTATATATCTATTGTCTTATATTATTATTCTTAATTTTATTTTAGTTTATGATCATATGATTACTTAAATTAATTAAACGAGTGACACCATAAAATGTGTATTAACTTGAATTGGTTTAATCAATATTATTTAGTATGTTAATCGGTATAAAAATTTAGGTAATTGGTCCAACCCTTTGAATTAGTTTTGTCTTGTTGTAGAGAATATTGTTGGTTCATAGAATCTTGTTTAATTATATACTTAAACGCTCTTAACACGGTTGTAGTTTTCTCGTATCAACGATAATAATAATTGGGCCGAACGAATGGGGAAACCATGGGGTTTTGTCTCTATCCGGACGCTGAATTTCAATGAAGAGGTGAAAACCATCCAAGAAAATAAAAAAGAAAAAAATTATTTACTTGAGCTGAATACGCGCGTGACTTTATACCGGTAAATCCGTGTCGTCGTCATTGTTATATTTTTTTTTTACCATAGGTATTTTGTATATATTATAATGGACAGGAATAGATTGGTGGACAATGTGTTGGCATAACACAATAAGTGAATAATATGTTAAAAGACACCTATCCAACGTGTAATTTTCATATGATAGGCAGCATAATTTTCTAAAATTTCCTAATTTATGTATTTACCTATATAATTAATTATTTACGAACAAATATAAGACGGTTCAAATAAAAGGAAAAACAAATATTTTATGTAATAGATTAAACTTTGTTTCTGAGAATGTGTTTGAGTCATGTTATGTATATTATAATGGTATTATATTGTCAAATCAAATACTAAAAAAACAATTTATAAAAACATAATATTAATATCTGATGCAGGTTGATAGATGGTTTTCATCAGTCGATGTAAAGACTAAGCGTATAGAATATTTATCAAAAAGTATGATTTAAAGTATAAAAATATATTAAACTCCTTGTACCATGATTAAAAATAGATATATTTATATTATAATAGAAGGGGAAAAAAATAAAACACTTTTTGATAAAAGTGTCACAGCTTAAACGTGCCCTTTTTTGCAATTTTCTTGGACGTGTTTATTAATTTTATAAATTTAAGTAATTTTCTCTTCAAAAGAAACCTTTTTAATACTTTACGACTATTGTGTTGAAAATATAATACGTTTATTTGAAAAAGCCCCCTGCCGGGTTTTAAAGAAATTATTATTTACGCATTTACACCTTTAAAATCAATAATATGTTTGTTATTTGTACTTAATATGTTAGGTTTGAAGGAACTCGTGTCAAATAATGATAATTAATAGTAATAATACATCGAGCGGAAATTCATCGAACGGGACACATTCATATTATAACGGTGGCGATATCATTATTCAATTATACACATCATAAACATAAGCGAATGTCACTGTAACTATTACGAAGTTAAATCGTTCACGCGTGTACAGCCGTGTATTAGCCTATTGTTATAACTTATAAGCAAGCTAACGGAATAACGTAACGTATACCGCCGAATGCGACGGAAAACGAGACTTACCGGAAATCAGACAGAGCAATGCGACGAGCATCTGCAGCCCTGGACGATGATTGCGATGGTCGCGATGACGGCTGTGGCGGACCACGGTAGACGCTACGTCGGAACTACGCATCGTGCTGCTTTGCGCGCGCGTTTCAACAGGTGAACGTGTGCGACACGAGTGAGCACCAGAACTCGAAGTCGCGCGGTCGTCTCGGGAGCCAGCCTGTCGCGGTGGTTGTGGAAAAGACGCGGCGTCGACGGCCCCATTGGACGACCGGCGGGCCCGGTTGCCGTGCCGTCCTCGAGTTTCCCCACCAACGACGGCGGTGGCAGCGAAGAAACAGCGCCGGCGGCAGCGACGTTTGCAGCAGCAGCAGTCGAGGTGCGTTGGTACCTATGTCATGAATATTTTAATCTTGTGCATTATTGCTTGCGTCGGAATAATACCTATCACCCGACGATTGGCATCACGAACATTTATTTATCTACGAGGGAAGATATCGAAACTATCCACCCGTACACGACATTATGATCTGCCTGTTTATGGTTTTTTTTTTTTTTTTATCTTCGCATTTTTTTCATTCCATACAACAATGTTGAATACGTCTTGTTACCTATATAATATGGCGATTTTAAAATGATAATTTATCACGATGAAATACTAAATTAAAATCAAAATATTATTATATTATTTATTAAATAATGGTAGTTAAATATATAAAGATATTTTCACACCATTTTTCAAAAAAAATATTCTCCCTTTAAGTCTTTTGGAGCGATTGCCTCAAGAAAAATATGTCTATGATTCCACTGCTAGTACTTATATAATTCTTCGTCATTAAGTGTCAACAAAGACGATAATAATATTATTATTTTTATGATATCGCTAATGGGCTATCACTATTGTTTAATACAAATAATAATAATGTCGTATTGAAAGTAACATGTGTATTACTTTAGTTTTATATTACCCGCTCACGTCATAATGTTAGCCGTAAGGTTTTTCTATAAGAAACTATTATGTTATTTAGAACTCGGAAATAATTAAAAATGTATAATAATGTTTGATGTTTATCATGTAATGTATATATAATTAAAATGATTTAAATAACGGATAAACATTGTTTTTTAAATTTTTCATATTTTTGAACTGTGTTTAAATAATTTCTAAAATATACGTTTAGATTATTTTCATGTTATCGTTATTATCTTCAAAATATTTCACAAAGTACTTTAGAATTTTAAATAAGCCATCAATAACAATTTTAAGTACTTAGGTGATAATAATAATAATGATTAATAAATGTGTAAGTCTATAGAATAATGCATATAAATGTCATAGTATTATAATGATTTTTGTCCATTATATCAAGTATATTTTAGATAATGATTAATTTTTTTACGATAAAAACAAAATGTATTTAGGTACGTAGTGGTATTAGTGGTATCTAGTAATTTGTATTAAAAAGAGCATCGTTATGGTGAAGTTGAAATACGCATTCAAATTGTAAGTTATGTCTTGTCAACACATTTAATACACGTAAGACGTGACACAATGCAGCGTGAAAAACCCTTAAGTCCCTAATGTGTCATGGTCATTGACTACCAAATAATAGAAGATAGTAAAAATATGTGCCAACAGCTGTTTAACAATATTCAAGTATTAACCATGAACTAAGTTTGTAGTGGTAATAATAGGCTGTTCGAATATTCCTACATAACAATTAACAACATCGTTTTTTTTTATAAAAAAAAAAAAAATCCCGAAAATTCGAGACCATTTCTCCTGCGCTGCGACGAATTGCGTCTAGTATTTAATGGTGTAAAAAGGTATAATACTAATTGCCTCTTGGGTTTTTCTTGAGCACTTCTGAATTGCGTTCCAATTACTTGTGATATATAAAATGTTTAAAGGCGAAATTATTGGTTATTATCAAATATTTTAGTATTATCAAAATTTAGTATAAATTATTACGTTTAACCTTTGATAATTATCTTGTGTGTTATATTATTATGTAGACAGACACAATAATTGTTGTAGTGCAGTGTTAATGGTTCACTACTTTATGCGTATTCCTTTTTTAAAACCAAGTTTTTAACTTTGATTATGGCGAATTAGCGAAGGTATAAGAAATTATTTTTTATTGACCCAAGTTTAGAACATAAAATTGATAGTGATACTTGTTAATGTTAAAATATTTTTAAGATTACCGTTTCTCTATCCTGACGAAATGATCTACTGTTTCACAAACGATTTATTATCTATTAAATCGTTAGATGAAACAATAGATATATTCACTAATCATATATTAGAAACATATATACTGTTGCAGTGGTGCGCAACCTGGGGGTCTCCAATTAAATGAAAAATTTATATCTTACATTCTTACATAATGTTGGTAGAAGAAGAGGGGGGGTCGTATTATCAAAATAAATAATTTTGGATTAAAGAAGGTTGCATATCATCGTACTATTGGAATCTAATTTCCTATTTTATTATGTGCATATTACTCGGTTACTTCTTTGCGAACTACTAATAATTGCGATTATTTTCATTCTAAGTTCAACGCGACGTTTTAAAATGCTCATCCAAGCATTTTTCAATTTATTGATTCTCTGAATAGATTACAATTTATTAATTATACAACAAAAATAAATAAATAGAGCACTCAATTAAACAATTTTATAATTGCTCAAATTAATAAAGAACAATTTTTTAGACAAGCAATGACAGATTTTTAACCAAAAACATGTAGTAGATTTGAATTCATAAAACAGTTATTTTCTAAATTGTTACCGATATAATTATTTATTAATTACAATTATAAAATATTATATACAAAAATATAATAATAATATAAAAAGCAAAAATAATATTTCTAACTTATCTGTAGTAGTAATTATTACTATAAAAAAAAAAAAAAAAAATACATATAATCTTAATTCTGTATAAAAATGGGAAGGGAAATAAATATTGATTAGATTTTATAACTTGCAGGGCACAATTGGTACGATTCAAAAAAATAAAAGGAACGCACAATAGGTACCTATGCTGCTTATTCCAGATTATAAGAGAAACATAAAAACTATAAATAAATAAATGTCAATTCTAACGATATTTTAAAATTATGTTTTATCATAATAATAATAATAATTATTATTATGATTACTTTTTGTTTTGGTCATAAGACATCACCCATTTGCACAAAAAAAAAAAAAATTCGTTTTAAATACAGCCCATTTGCGCCAAATTAACCTAATATAACTATAATAAATAAATACATTTTTTTCTCAAACAAAAATTAATATAGGTTTATTTAAATTACAGTAAATTGTATGAATTTTTAAAATAATAATAACAAAAATTCTTTCAAACAATAAAAAATAGTTACTAACTTTATTTTCAAAATTTTTAGAAGATGTATATGCTAAAATATTCTTATGGTCATTTTCTACAACCATTTTTTCCCTCTTGTGCTTATTATAAACTCCATTCTTATAATTTATAATTCAGATATTAATTAGTTTAACGTAATTACATTTATATAAACAAGGATAATATGTAAAATAAAATAATAAAATCACACTGAAATTGTTCTTTTGACGAATGACGAAACGATTAACGAAGTAACTAAGTTGTTAACATAATAAAACTGATATAAAACTTTTCTTTATCTTTCTACGCAATAATTTACAAAGCTTTAAAATGTATAGACTAGATTTATCAAAATAATGTTATTATTTGTTACAGATATGACGAGTTTTTTAATTAACCAATAAACCAATAAACCAATTCGATAATGTAAAATTTTTACGCAGGTAAATTTGGCGCAAATAGACTATACCCAAAACAAATTAATTTTTTTGGCGCAAATGGGTAACTCCCGGTTATACGTATGTGTGTGTATGTTTGTGGAGAGGGGGCTAAACCCCTTAACCGAGTAACTAAATAAATCATTACCGCTTCACAAAATCAATTTTTTTATGAAACAGAAATATTGCATAAATAATTACATTGTATCATATCGGCTTTGGTTTGGATTGGATTTTTGATATGGCTACTCCTAAGTGTTTTTGCTTAACTTTATTGTTTTATTAACTTTGAATTACTGTAATATGGTAATACTACCTTTCGAATGGGTCTATTATAGAATTTCGACGTCACATCGATACTGTAAGATGTTACACTTTTTAAAACGATACTGAAGATAATAATTCAATGTACGTAATCACAATTACTCGATTTATCTGGCACGGAATTATTTCATCCATTGCCGCATTATAATTGTCAATTACTATTTTTCAAACTGACAACCTTTCGAAAACACATATACATATTATTCGTTCACATAATCGCATTGCATCCGAATACTTGGTTTTCGAACACGTGACCTGCAAGTTATTCATTTGTTACCGATCGATTTAAATGTTCCGTAATGTTATATTCAGCTGTATTATAAACGTGAATAATTTGAAATAGATGGATAATATAATACGTGTACGACTGTATATGATGTATCACGTTGAAATCGCACGGTTCTTCCAGACGATCACGAACAAAGATAATTCATAGATGTATTTACTAATCTTAATGCGTAAAGATGTCAGTTAGATAATCTTAGTTTGCCATAGCTTGCGGATACAAAGCGTATCATTCTTTGGTTACGAAAAGCCAACTGATGAATATTTGTTCCTACAAACGATCAATCGTGGAAGAACTATTGCATTAGATACATTTTTTCCAGAGAAATTTTCGTGTCGAAATCGATATTATTTTAAAACGTATACCTATAAATATTATTGTTTAAACCATTGTTCTTTATTGTTTTATAACCGATTATAGTATATACTATATAGAATTATTTAAAGAATTATTATTTGAGTTTCTAAAATACACTTATAACATATATGTATACTAAAATGTGATTGTAATAAAACTTCAAATTTAAAAATACATTTAATACGTACATTTTTTTTCGATAATTAAAAATTCAATGAAAGATATAAATTTTTAAAACTTTAAAATCATAATATTATCAAATATTTAAAGATATTATTTAAAAATATTTAAATTATGGTAGTGGTTATTATAATTATGAAGTCCAAATTAAATTGTTACAAAAAATTAAGTAATATAGATATAGCATTCTATAACCATTTGTCCCGAGTTTTAATAAATAATTTAATTCATCAAATTCAGGTTACTACAGCCGTAAGTAAAAATACTATTTTTTAAATATCCAAAAGTGATTAAAAATACATTGATAATATTGTAAAACTAGTTGTTTTTGTTCTAAACAATTTTTTTCATGAATTAATATTTGAAAATTTTCCATATTAAAATATTGATGAATTCACATAAATATGCTTTATAATTGAATGATTTGAATAAATAAAGAATAATTTATCAGGCATTTATGTACTTGTCTGTACGTATAAATTATTTATGTTATTTTATCGTGTAAAACGATGAATTTATTATGATTGAAGGTATATTATTTTTCTCATCTGTTTTAATTGGGAAACAGCGTTGAATTGTTGAAGTTATGTTTAAACAATTCTGAAATAATTAAGTTAGATTTAACTTACTTCATAAACATTGAATATATTTAATGATTAAGTAATTTTTATCATTCTAATATATTTATTAACAATATAAAACATAAATATATTAAATTGTATACACTAAAGATTACTTAGTAATTATGGTATCTATATCAAAAACAAATAATAAGTACCTAATTGAAAAGAACAAAAAAAAAACATTGAAAATTTCTTATGCCTATTAACTCAAAACAATTTTGAAAATTTTATCGTATAATAAAAATGATGATATGAAAATTTTGCGGAAATAACAAATATCTTTTGTTTTTTTTTTTAAAAAAAAATACAATAAAATATTAAAAATTGTTTGGGAAGAAATCATTATTTTTTAGGTTAATATCGAATATTGTAGACATTTGAACTTGAAATGCTCTTGAAAAATAAATTTACCTTCCAAAAGATTAATTTTTTTTTCATTAATAGGTTAAAAAACTAATAAAGAACTTTATATCTTTATATTAATATTTTAAATGTTTGATTTAAGAACGTATCTTTTCATGAATTTCTAATTAAAAAATAATTCATTTATTTTTGCAATTTTTACAAATTTTGTCGAAATCTTAGTTTTATACATTTATAAAAAAAAACATTTTGACTTTAGATTTTTAACTTTATTTTAATTATGCAAATAACAACTTATGAGATGCTCTGTATTTAATTTTTAAGAATTTCTACTTAGCAAATAATTTTTAATAAATTTATTTTATATAGAAAAGAAAAAAAACTTCTGATGCCTATAAATAACATAAAAATATTATTTTAAATAGAAAACGATCACATAAATATTTGGCAAACATTAAGTTTTTTGGTTTTTTGTTTGTCGAATAGTATCAATAAAATAAAATCTATTTTGTCGGAAGTACCTATAATTTGTGCAAAAATATCCATTTTTCCTTAATTTTTTGCTTATTCTAACGGTATTATAATTTTTTAAGTTTGACCTCTTAGATAAAATTATATACTGAAAACTGCACCTATTTTTGAAAATTAAAGCATTTATCGACAACTTATCGTGTCATCCATGAAAAAAATAAAAACACATCACTGTAAAATCAATACATTCATTGATTCTCTCAGAATCTAAAATAGAAATAAATATTATATTTTATGGGATTATTATAGTTTACTAAACTATAATATTATTATTTTCGTATAAAATATTATTGTAATATTTTTATTTTAGTTATTATGATTTATATTTTTTTTTATTATTTTTTATTTAAAACTCGCTCAATCTTGTTTATCTTAAATTATTAATTATTAATTATCAATAGGTTTTTAATTTTATTTTAAGATTAATTTTCTTGAAATGCCATTTATAGTTTTCGGGAGCTGGTTCATTATTGTATAATATGGAAATTAAGCTATATACATATTTCTGTTCAGTTCTATAGAGTTTACCGCATAATTGATTGTGGGTAATGAATTAATATCAATGGTTATAGGGTAGTAATCTATTGTCAATATTGTTTTATTTATTGTGATACCACGGGTAATTGATAGGCAATAAAATATATTTAGTACGATATTGTAAGCTTATTATATTAGATGCCTAATATTTATATTAAATATGTTAAATAAATATATTTTAACATACATGTATAGTTTAAACACAAAAGGTTAAAATAATCTATTTGCATCCGATTAGAAATTATTTCAAAACTATTATTGTTGAATTTAAATAATTAATAGTTACATTAATTTATAGTTATGTACAATCTACTAATATGACATATTTAGATTAAGAGAAAAGAAAATATTTTTTTTTCGATATGTGAACCTATCCATATAATATTAATAAATGTTCAACTTACCATTGTCGATTAGTTCTTTATAGATTATTGAAATACCTACGTATAAAACATAATAAATAATATGTATACTTAGCTAAGGCTAGAGGTAATTTTATAAAATTCATTATATTTGAAGTAAAGTACTTATGTCGTAGTTTTAATGAAAAATATGATTAGAGTTAATAAAAGATGGTAACAAAGTATTATAAATATAATGTTTAAACATGTCACACATATAATTTTACAACAGTTTATTTTTACCATATTTTTTGTGATATACCTAATATGTTTTGATTATTCGGAAAAATGTAAGTAATTTAAAAAAAATGTAAATAATAAACTACATGATTTATCTAACCTTTTCGGTTTATTGTATACTAGATGTTAGGTATATCGTATACTACTTATAAAAAATTTAAATAAAAAATAAAATTGTTAACAAAAAGTTTTTGTTATAATATCAATTATTCATTCTTAGGTTAGGTTATAATGACGGATAAGAAAGAACAATGATTATAGTTAAGATTTTAGTTTGTAGGATGAAAATAATGACATAATAAGTACGTATTGTTTTGGCAATGACTGATGATGCTCTAACTTTATCACTTTGTTCATATTATTAGACAGTGATTTGAATAATTTGTAATAATAGTAATATTAATAAAATATCGTGAACTTATTTCTTTAGTCATTTATTTTTTTAATTATTATGAAAGTTAAAATTTAACATCCAGTATTCACACATATTGAATGAATAGATTTCACTTGAATTTAATTAAATTTGATTATGTTGTATTGTGTATATATACTATATACATTTTATTCTAAATAAAGTTTATTCTTTGCGTATCTAGTGGATAGGTAGTGATTATTAGAGTAGATCTACGAAGTTAACATTGTATTACTCGTTGATTGGCCATTAAATAGAATAGAATAATTAAAGAAATATTAACTTCTCTTTTTTTGGATTTATTTTAGTGTTATTTAAATTGTTATTTAGAAAAAAAAAAGTAAAAATGATGTAATAAAAAAGCCTAGTTTTCAATTAGCTTCAAAATTATTAATTATTAAATTATGATCAATTTCTTTAGATAATCAAGTGTAGATAAATAAAAAAGGTAAACCTAAATATATACAATTACGAGTTAAATAAATGATTTATAAATGTATTTCACATAAAAGTAGTATAATGATGTACATATGAAAAATATATATGCACATATTATTATGTTTATCATATGTATTATTCATTCATTATATTTTTATTTATATCATGTAAACTGTTTTTTTAACACTTCTCTATTTCTCTATATTTCATTGCATAAAACTTTAGTTTTGTATGTTTCCTTAATACTATTAAAAAAAATCATTAAGCTAATATTTAATCTGGATAATATGGGATATCCTATACATTTTTATTGCTATTGATCATTTTGATAATGTAGATGTTCCAATCATTATTTATTACTTTATTCATTATTTTTGAAATATTGTTTATTCCTATTCGATTAAACACAATGAACATTTACAAAATTATGCGTAGGTGTATTTTGTTAACAATTAGCGAATACCACAAATAATGGGTAGAGTATCATGTTTTCGTAATAATCATTGACATAATCATCCGATAGTCATAATTCATAAAATTGTATTAGTTAGCAATATATTGTTCGTACACAGACCACACACTTTACCAGTAATGAAACTTAATTAATAAAATCATTATGATGTATACTTCCCTGGACAATTTATAATGTATATGTTACAATTGTAACAATGCAGTAAAATATTATATCCAAGTTATTGCGATATATTAATAATATGTATTTCTTAATGTTCGTTCAATCGTTCCTCAGATAAACAATGTACCTACTGTTAAAAAAATATATTCTTTATTTTCTTCAATGATTACATTCAAAACTATTAATAATTCTATCTGCCGAACAAATAATTATTAATGTATATATATTAATATATAATACAAAGTGGACCATATAATTTGTAATATATGGTATTGTACAAGTAAAATATTTTATACTATTGTGTTTATGCTGTCTTAAAAATATAAAATCACTAAGAATAGTTTTTTTTTAAATTCACTCAAACTACATAACTTATGACCTGACCATAGTATATATGGTAGGAGGTAGAACTAAAAACCCATTTAAAATTTACGGTAAGAGTAGTATACATTAGTCCCTACGACTTGAAATAAGGTGGTGTTGGAATTTATTTCACGGTGTCCAGCACGGTTCAACGACTACAAACGGTTATGATAATATTAAGTAACAACCACTTAATACAAGAATAATGGTACACGCATTCGAATAAAAGCAGAGGTGATACCATGGTTTAACAATTTCAGGAGTTTAATTTTTAATTCAGGTGACCGACGCACTGTAGTCCGGCATGATCGGTTTGCGTTGTTTTGATAGATTCTATTATTATTTATTAATATATATTTTATATTAATGCATAGAAAAGTTCATCAATTTTTAACTTGTGGTAGTGTAAAAAAATAGTTTTAAATGTATTTAAAAAAAATAATTAAAATTTATCTATATATTTTAATGAAGTATCTTCCCACTGAGAGATTCTTTTAATCCGTAAATTTTGTTCGTATACTATTGTATCAATTATTATCACTTAAGCTTACTGTTATTACTGTATTAGATTGCTTAATAAATAATTATGTTAAAAAGTCTGTCTATGAAAGATCGTTAGAACTGGAATTTATTTTAGGTACTTTTTGGTTGGTAGGTATACGTTTATATTTACAAAATGACGATTGAATATTTTTTAAATCGATCGAAAATATACATCCCAACGGAATTCAGCATTTATGTATACCATATTTTTATTTTTATATTTTCAATTTTGTACAAAATTATAAAAAAAAGTAACTGAAGTACAAAAAATTCAAATACTTAACAGATATATAATATGTATAATACGCTATTATACAACGGGAAACGACATATACGACCGAGTGAGCCGGTAGTTAAGTAGGTACCTACTAAAATAGTAGTATAGCATAAATTAAATAATCCTTTATTTAATCCGCGATAATAGCAGTACTAGTAGTATTATAAACATAGGTATGTTATACTTAGTCAGTGGTAACTGGCAGTAGTGCGAGTGGATAGCAGATCATTCTAACGCAACGGGCTAGGGAGCATTGAATAATTCAACGCGATCTCGCATGCCAGTGTAATGTATAATATATATATTCTATATAATATACGCATAAACGCGTAAACGCATACGCGTATATATTTATATATATATACTACAATATCGTCATGGAGAGGTTTAGGGCGAGGCGGGCGATGGCCCGAGCGCGCGCGGCTATGAATTTTCCATTTATAATGTCATTTCTTTTCGACTTGGGAACCGCGTGTATAATACATACAGTTTCAAAATGCCCTCATCAATTAAACGCCACTGTGTGTTTAGTGGGCATTAGTGTGCGTGTATATGTATTATTATTCGAAAAGGTTTTCGTTGTTAAGTCCCTCGTCATAGTCGTCAGATGAGAGTAGGTACGTTTCTATAATCCTAGTACTCCTATATCCAAATTAAAAAGGATAAGAATTGTGTTAGAAATGTTTCTTATCTCACACGTGTATACATATGAGAAAGTCATTCGTTATTTCGAAAACCTTTTGCATCCCCCCGGTATACGCATGTTTTAAAGTTGCTACCCAGTTAATCACAGCCATTGTATAAAGCAGTGGTTACGAAACTATGGCCCACTATTATTTAATATCTGGCCTGCAAAAGTATTCTACATTACAACACTTATTTGCTTACTTATACCTAAAAATTCTGATAACTTTGAATAGTTTAAGGAAAATTTTTTTTTTTATGGCTCGCGGTAAAAAAAAGTTTGACCACCACTGGTCAAAAGCCTATATTAGGTATAGTTATAAAATTATAGTCCGCTGACCATCGTCAAGCCTATTTGAGTAACGAATATTAATGAACTATGAAATATACTATATAGTTAATATTATATAATGTACCTATGTCCTATAGGATGTAATATACCATAAAGTATTAATGTAGTATTAACGTACAGTTAAGAATACATGTTTATTCGATTTACTATATTGTTATATTTTTAAATGTATCAAGTTATCACTTAAATTAATTTTAAATATTGTTTGTTAATTTATATAATGATATAACTAAAATGCTTTTACTTTAATGTCATCAAATAAAATATCTCATGTAAAGATTGAAAGGTTGAAAGCCAAAACGGAAAAGTAAAGGTTACCTGGGGTCTGGTGCATTGAACATTAGATACTAGTATTAATATACATTATATGCTATACCTTGAACATACTAAAAATATTTATCTATATTCTATATATATAATGTAAGTATGACAGGTATGTGTATTAAATAAAATATCTATAGTATCAACTATCAAAGTATTAAACAAGAAAAATAACATTTACTTGATATTTAAGTTCATTGTTAACTATATATTTATTTAACTAATATATGTTAAAATGTATAGCATTTAATTATTTTATGATAAACGCAAAGTGTAATAATATGGTGTATGCAAGTATAATTTTTTAGAGTAAAATTAAACAAACCAATAACTAATTTATTGTTACTCGTTAGTATTGTTATACATTCAAAAATTAATGCCAAATTCTAACAGTAAAGAGGGAATAGTCTTATTTAATTATGTTAATTAGAAATATAATTTATGTTTTTAACAGATTATAAATTAAAAATAGATTTAATATTATAATTGTTAAAAAAATATTTAAGTATATTGAATTAGAATAAAAAAAATATATACTTATTGCAACCCACATAAATTATTTATACCTATTTAATTGCATAATTATTAATAATACATTCAAATGCGACAAGTTGATAAATAAATAATAATTATCTTATTTGGAACATTTCTCAGTAAATAGATTTTGATTGTAGTAATTTAAAAGTCATTTTGAATAATTATTTATATTGCCAATTGGTTTTATTTGAACAATTACGGTTAGACTGTTTTTTTAGAGGCAATATAAAATACGTTTTTAGATGAAAATTGAGTCATTTTTCATTATAATACGTATAAAAACCTTTTTATTCTTGAAGTAATATAATTAATGTTTGTTACGTGTACGTTTTTACGTACCTATGTTCTACAAACAATGTAAGTGTATATTATTTAATTTGTGTTCTGAAAAATTCTTTTGAATTTTGAATTTTTAAGTTATATATATTTTATATTTTTTTTTTTATATTTTATTTTAGTGATACCTATGAAGTTCTTGATTTTGTTATGACATTTTTTGGAAGACATAAAGTGAATTAAAAAAGTCGTAGTTACAGAAAGTTGAAATTTCAATTAATAATAAATAACGTGTACTTAAATTTCATAAATAATTGTATTTTAAATAAACAAATTAAATAAATAAATATTAAATAATTACTTATTAAGTTAAATAAATAAATTTACTTCTGACACAAAATAATGTAAATAAGTTTGTTAGTTTGCAATTTGAATATATGTTTTTTTAATGTACCATAATATTACCATTGATTTTATAATATTATGTCTATATTTCAGTATTGTAATAGTAAAATCTTGTTATACTAAATATTGACTCGAACAATGATTTCATTTTAAAAGATAACTACAGTGTTTATATACTGGGGAGAGGTAGAAGATGATATTTATGTACATTTCACCTATTATTCACAATAAAATAAACTAAAAATTGGAGTTACGAAAACAAACGAACTGAGAAGAGTTGGTCAAGGATCGCAGAAGTTGGAGAGCATTGACTGAGGCGGCGAAAACTCTTGTAGTCATGAAGTCACATGAATAAATGTACTTATATCGTTACAATATTTTTCATTATTATTATTTTTATTATAATTATAAGAATAATATTTTTTTTGAAAAACATGAAAAAAGTGTATTTGTTTTACTTTAATCTCTTTTTCTTTTTCTCCATTTTTATTATTATAAAAATTAACCTTTTTATTTACAATTTACAATTGTACAGATTGTATATATTTCATGTAAAATAATAAAAAAAAAAAAATACAATTTACGTCTTCACTTTGTTTATTTTTTTTTTTTTAGAAAAACAGAAACGACTAAAAACTCGAACTGTCGTTTATAATTTGGTATTCACCAGAAAGTAACAATGATAATACAACGCACTGCGTCAATAGATAATACCAGCTATGACTATGTCCGAAGAATCTCGATTCTATGGAAAGTAAAATAATGCATCTCTTTTTTTTCATGATATTTTTAACGTAACCTATCTATCACTTAACAGTAACCATAGAACAAGTAACCGATGACAAAAGATTATAATCATAGTTCGTGTATTGTGTTACAAACTTAAGATAACTTATGGGTTGAGTACAATCGATAGATAATAATCAAGATACTTCAATTACGACAAAAATAATCAATTTTGTGAAATAGCGTTTATTATGTAGATAAATCTTTATCTTATCTTGGTTTTATACATCAAATTAGGGGATTTAAGTTTTTTAAAATTATTTCTATAAAATAAGCTGTAGGTAGTAGTGTTAAAAAGTATGTAAAAAGTACATATATATGATGTGCAGTCTAAAAACAAGTCGTGTGGGAGGGGGGGAAACGACATCCAAATTCTTTAAAATTACGCCACTGTTTCTATAGCTTGGTAATAGGTATATATGTCGTGTGTATAAAAATTTAGTGTTTTATCAATCTTTAGTGGAGTGTATACGCGGGTATACCTACTTCTCTGTTTTTCTGTAAGTGTGTATACTTATAGAATAACATATGAAACGCGGATATGCGCGTATGAGAATGCATTTATTTTGTAAACCAATTTGATAAATAATTTTTAATTAATAAATAAAATATCGAACAAACCTTATCAATTTGACGGTTTCTATAATCAAAACAATTGCTAATATTAAAATTTAAATGTATTCATAGTATTTAGGTGAAACCCAAATCGTCGATTTTTTTCGATAGACCAAAAGCGTAAATTAATTTTGTGCTTTTGTCCCACTACTAAGGTACAAAGCGCAAAAATAAATACTGTACTCATCACACTATAAGTTTCATTTTAAAATAATTAATTATTAAATTATTAATTTTTATTAAATATATGTATTTTTATAATTCAAAATACATCAATAGTAATTGAATTCATTAGTTTCGTATTATCGTAACGAATTATAGTGAAAGTTGACAATCATAGATAATTATACAATATAATAAACAGTATAAACTTACACCCAATTTATAAAATACACTTTACTTTTGTAAAATTTATTTGCGTTTTCGCACTTACAGGCTACAGCCTAGTATTTTTTAGTATAATATACGACAGTACAATATTGTAATTAGACATTAATATTTGTTGCATGGCGTAGGTATATTGACCATAGAGTTATTTAGAAACATATTGGGAAAACGTATTATATGTAACTGATAAGATGTTATTCAGATTACAGATACAGATCTCGAAAAATTGCACGGATAAAATTAAATGAAAAAAAAGCTTATCTGTGGAAAATTTTATAATTTATTTATTTGTTTATAATGTTAATATGCCTTTTTAATTTTCATTTGCTTATTATTTTATAAGCTAAGCATGTTAGGTACCTAAATATATACTAAATTTAACAGTAGCTCAACATACCTGTAATGATTTCAAAGAGTATGAGATATATTTTATTTTGTATTTAAATAATTTCTTCTAATTCTGTTTTTGTTTTTATTAACTATTACAATATATAATTATAACTTAAAAATCTGTTATTTGATTAAAACCACTTAAAAATGAATATTACTTAATAACTTATTATCTAGGTAATCATAAAAATGTAAATGTATAATATATTTCTAGGAGTATGATTGTAGACTGTAGAGACTCAATTGCGGCATGATAGTAATAAAGTGACATAATGTATATATGTAATTATAAATATAAAAATAATAATGTAGTATATTAAGTGGGTGTAGGGGGCGAAGCCCCCATGTTTATATGTCAAGCACATTTAAACGTATACTCATTAAAAAATTCACGACTACATCATTGGTGTATAGTGTATAATATTCTAAATATAAGATATTTTTAATTATTTATGCAATTTAAAATTGTGTTATTTAACTTCCATTTTTGAAATGGAATAAGCTAAATAATTTAATATTAAAAGTTGATAGGAAATTGTTATGTTAGGTATTATAAGTGTATGTATTATTTTCATTATATTCTTATTCTTATTCTAATTGTACGAAAATAAATTTGTTTTGAATACTATTAAATATTTAATAATATTTAATCAATAATTTTACAATAACTGTTAGATCTAAGTGATTAAGACAACGATACAGTTTTATTAAGTTATAAAGTTAATATTGGTTCTCCAATGACTTATGATAACTTAATCCTCAAATATCTATTCTATATCAATACAATTATAAAATAGGTCAATTAAGATTAAATATAGTCAACTCGCTCGAAAATGAAATTCGACATAACGAATGAAATTATCGGTCCCTGTAATATAATGCGATATAACGAAAAAATGTAATATATTTTGGTCCCTTTGATATAGCGGAGCTTTTTTGATTAAAACTCTCGCAATGTAACGAATTTTTACAAATTTGGAACTTGCTATTACGAATTTTTAATTTTAATTGATAATATACAATATGTCTCTAGTATATAAATTTATGAAAAATATATAAAAATAAATAAATTACTATTTAAAAAAAAAAAAAAATGCACATGTATAATGCAAAGCGATATTATTATATTAAAAGCATATTTTTATTAGAAATATTATTATGTACATATTTATATTGATATTAAACAATAAATACATACTTTACAACTCGTGTATTTTATGTTTAATATATATGCAATTAAATACAATTATTAAATAAATATGAATTTATATTTTATTGATTTAAATTTTGAATTTTTCTTAGAATTTCGTTATAACGTATAATTTTTTTTCGGTCTCTTGAAATTCGTTATATTGCAAGTTGATTGTAATAATAAAAGATAATAATAGTTATATTATATCATAATATACTTGAACTTTTAAGCTAGTTATAAGTATGTAAATTATAACAAAATAAAAATAATTATAACTCCATTAAAATTAAAATACCCCAAAAACAAACAAAAAATACAATCAGATAATGTTCTTAAATCTTAAATTAATGGAAATAATACAATATGCAGGTTTACGTCTTATTATTAAAATATATGATTAATTTAATTTAATTATTTTAAATTAGGATAGGTAATTCAACTATATAAATTCATTAATAAATAATATATTGATGTTTAAAACTAATTATTTGTAATAGAAATTTCATATTAAATTATTTAAAAATTATGTATAAAAACTTAGATTATAATAAAAGTTATGAATTTCAGCTGATATAATTTTTCGTAGTAAATAAATCTTTGAAACTTTTTGAAAAAATAATCATATCTAGATGAATAACTAAAAATCTAAAAATTTTCTTCTTTTAAACTAATAACAATTTTTCTTGAATATATAAAATTAATTATAATATATATAAAATACAGAAATGTTTAATAGTGTTGATGCTTATGGTTATGCGAATTTACATGGTTTTAAAATGAATTTAATATAATTTAAAAAAACATAATAAGTAATCAACAATTTGAAAAATATTTATATTGTGTTTAGTAGTAATACAATTATACAAATGCGTGGTTCAAAACAATTCAATAACTATGGTACCAGATCAACCATGCATGTATTTAAGATTCAATTAAAGAATGTTACCACTTACCACACAATACTGTCCGACAACTGATTGACCTTCACATAGTAGCAAAATAATATTATTCTCACAACGATACTGAGACGCGTTATTTTAGTGGGAGAATGATGATGTGGTTGTGTAATACTGGTTATTAAATTTGTTGCAGAAATGAGTCTCAGTGTTTCATAGTTGTAATTTTATTTTTTTAGACTCTCAATTTGTTTTACGTTTTTACTGTGATTTTCAAACGCCGTTACGTCAAAAAAAATTAAATCAGGTATGTAATATTTATACTTTCATACTACTTAGATAATTACATAAAACAATACGATAGGTACATTTCGACAAGTATTAAAATGTTATCAGAAATTATGATAAGATTAATGTGGGAATATAATTATAATCTCTGCCGTGATAAAATTCTTGTTGATTGTGTTCGAATTTAAGTGTGTCGTTTGTCGAAAAGTAGAACAATAAAAATTTGCCCAAGTAATAGTCACGCATTATCGTTTATCCACCTCAAGTCCTCAATTATGCGTATTGTAATTTAAAATATTAAGTTTATATTAAGTGTATGTATTATGTGATGATGATATAATATCTGAACGCCATACACAAAATTATAAGGATACAAAAGATAGTATTACTAATATAAAGTACCTAAGTAGCAAATATAATGCATAAAAGAAAATCACGACTTAATTTGAAATATTATTCAGTGTAATTATTTTGCAGCCATGAAATAGATAAAAACTTTACTAAAATTAAAAACACATTTTCCCTTATATTTATTCGTACCAATGTAAATAAGGGTTTGTAGTATTTAAAATCAAATTAGTAAATGAGTAATGCTTTTTTCTTTTTAAATTTAATTATAAAAATCTGAAGTAAAATTATATTTTCATAATATGTATATGTATGTATATGTATTTATGATAAGCCTCTGAAATCGTGGTCATTTTATTGATAAGCGTTTAATAAAATTATTTGTAAAATAAATAGTAATATCAAAATAATGGGTTATAAAATAGTACCAACCGTTTAAAATTTGTTAAGTAAGTACACAGAAATATAAAATCTATCATAGGTATTCTGTTTATTCTGTCAAACTACTTTAATCACTGAAATAATGAAGTAATAATATATTTATAAGTCTATGAAAAATACCTAATATATATTGTGAGGTATTATTTTTAAATTTTTTCATAACATATTTTGTGTATTGTTTGTTTAACTTTAATTTATTTAGAATTTGGTTGACCTGTATGTATTTAAAAATAATAAATTACTTGAAAATGAGAAATTAATAAAGTTAGGTATTTATAAATAATATTTCCTTACAAAATTATGCGTATAGTACGGCACAGATAAAGAATAATGGAGGGATTTGATGAATTTTATTTTGTAAACCAATGGTATACTAATAACACGTTATAAGTAATAATACTGGTAGGCGGTAGCGCCGGTAGCGGTGTCGTATGCTATTTACGCAATAAATGTTATCTACAAATTTGCTATTTACGTATAAATGATGTCGTATAATTATATGAAAAGTCTTACTTCGTTTTAAACCAGAGAACTTCATAAATAAATGAAGATTGACAATGAATGTTCTTAATTAAAGTTGAATCATATCATTAAAACATTTTTCTAACGTATTTGTTGTATTTATGGAGCGCCACCATTCTTCTTTAAGCTGCCTTTCCAGAAAATTAGTGGCACCATGCAATTTTATACCATATTTCACTTTTATATGTCGCCAATAACATTCCATAGTTTGAATTTCAGCTCTTGTTTGTAAATCAATGAAATTATTTTTATGATTTACGGTATTGTGAATATAGCCATGATCGTTTAACAGCTGTAAGCTTTCCATTCATCTGAGAAAATAGACGTACCTGGCTCAATTTCTCTTTGAATAATTGGAAGCAAACTAACGCAGTCTCTTTATTGAACGATAAATAATCGACGTTCTACAATATTATCACATCTACAATACATTCCAAACACCCACGGCTCTTGTACGCTAACACCGTAATTTCGATTAGTTATTTCAGTATCAGAACTGCTAGATTCTGATTCCACAATTTCTCCTTTAGGTTGACGATTACGGTTGTACTTCCACTTGTCTTGAAATAAAGATTCGTCTATTTGCACTATGAGTCCTACACCACCCATTTTCGTACGTTTTTCAAATTGGTCACCACAAATATCACAGCAAAGATTGTACTAATCCGACACAGTATGTTGACTTCTACCTGTCCATTTCATAGTTGTAGTTACTTTCATACCATGTGCCCAATACCACACGACTTCTACTATCTGGCATAAACTTAATCTGCTATTACATTTTCCATTAGTATCGACATAGGTGAGAAACGGATTTTTTTTACGAATGGACTGTTAAATTTGACAACCACGTGTTTGGTAACGTACATATTTTGATTTTACAAATTGCCCATCAGAATTTCGTTTGCGGCTATTTTTATGACATTGCTTAAGAACGCCACCACACATTTCATTTTTGACATTATTGATTTTTTCACAAAGTTCTTGTTTAGGTAATACACCTTTTTGTTTTAAAAAATGTACACAAGTATCATCATTCATCAATATAAATAATATGTCTATATAAATCACCAATTGAAGTCATTTTGAACACAAATACAAATGACAAAAAACACGAATAGTTCACAGACACAACTAATCCTTGAAAACCCGTAGGTCTAACTTTGTAGAATGTAGATTAATATTATTACGATTATATAGATAACGTCAGACGATAAATAGTATTTGTAGATAGCATACGACACTAATATTTATTGCGTAGTTAGCATATGACACTTCTACTATAATCTTTAGCCTATTAGAAAAATATAAAAATAATTATTTAAATTACGGACTTTTTACGTAGGTAAATTGTAATAGAATTACAGTAGAACCTCGATTATCCGGGGTAATGATGGGGAGAGGGTCACACGGATAAATGAAAATCACGGTTAATCGAGACTTTTTATAATAATGAAATTTTAAAAATTTTGATTCAATTGTAATTAGAAATATACATAAGAAGACGTATACATACAATAATGTTATACATACGTCCTACATCCATAATATTGTATACCTACAACAAGTTATTAGGGCTTAAAATATGAAGTTATCGTCAAAAATGTCATTAATACGATTGTCGATATCGAGTATTATGTTTAAAAATGTTCGGAAGAATGGGCACGGTTAATCGCAAACACGGATAATCGAGTCACGGATAATCGAGGTTCTACTGTATTATTATTAATTGAATCATAATATGAACCGCTGGTTTTTAGAAATTACAATTTTTACAAACACAATAATCATATATTTATCGATTAATGTTGATGAAAATTATAAGACTAATAAATTTATTATTATGTTTATTTATTTTAAATATCTTTTGAAGTTTTCTATAAATATTTTATTTATAATTTTATTATTGAATATTTTTATTTAACATCTCAATTGCAATAGTTAAAATATGATTATTTTCAGAGTTTCCTAAAGCTATCTTTTAATTTTTTTTATAAAATCTTTATAGTTTTGAATTTTTGAATTGTTGTTGTTATTATAAATTATATCATATTATTATTATGATATACAGTTAGTAAATTTTAAATATATTTTCTGGTCAAAATTTAAGAAGTTTGTTGTAGAGATATACTTTTTATTCAATAGATTTAAATATAAATAATATAATATAATTTTTAATAATGATTATAAAAAAAAAAAAAAAAATGATTATAGTTTTACTTTTAATAGAATAGAAAATTAATATCTCAAATACTAGGTTTTAAATCTATTTGTTTTCTTTGTAACTGCTAACAACTCGTTCACCTGGAAATTAATGTACATTGTATGCATTGTATTCATTTAGTTAAGAACAACAAATATTTATAATATTTGTCCTGTCAATTGTTTACCTAATTTTTAATTTTTTGTGATTTATGTACAACTTAGTAATCAACATTTGGATAAATTGTTTTATTTGTTGATTATTAACAGTAAATATCTACTGAAAAAATCAAATACAAACAATAAATTAATGCTCAACACAGGATGCTCTTTAACTTGGTTTGTATTATTTATTCTTTAGTGACGTACAGATGGTCCCGTGAGAATTTACTAATTTAGAATAGTGGGGTAATGGAGTTTCCATTGTCCTACCACTTTAAATTAGTAAATTCTCACGGGGCACACACTACATCCTATTTCATTGATAATATCAGTGTTCACAATTTTGAATGTAATTCATATTAATTTTATGCGAACATTGAGTAATGTCTTATAAAGTCTTGAAAAAATATAGGAAAATCCTTGATGATAGAATTATTTGCTAAATTGAGAAAAAGACTAAATAATTAAAAGTTATAAAATGTTTGGTCTATGTTGAGTTATATAAATATTATCGTCAATATTCTTAAGAATTTAATGCCTTAAGAATGTTTTTATTTTTTATGAAATAACGATTTCTTAAAAGAATATTAATTGTTGATAAATTGTATTGTATTGCATATAATAATATTTAATACAAGTTATAGATAAGTATGTACTAATGTAAAAAACTATTAAAAGTGTTAACATTTCTAATTTACGTTAGGCAATAAGAAACGAGTACGTAGGATGGACAGTTGTGTATCCGATTTTATACGAGTGTGTTTTTGGTGTTACCCTAGCTTATAAATATATATAAAAAACATTAATATTGAAATCTAGATAGGAGCATGTTTAAAAAAAAAGAACACAATATTATGGTAATCGTAATAATTTTTATCGCGTTACCATAAAAAACTACAATAACCAATAATGCTCAATATACATATATATTATGTATTATTCTATTAATGAGTATAATAGTGTAGGCACCTATCAAAATAACTTGGTTGCGTAATATCGTAAAGAAGGTATAATCATTTGGCATCTCACTACAATGGTTAGGAAGTAGAATTTTTGTTTTTTTTGTTTTTAGGGGTTTTATTTATAAGATCTGGGCTCTAATATTATTTTTGATATAATATATTATGAAATAATAAAATATCGATATTCAATGAATTTTTCTCGATCAATAAAAACTTGGCCTCTATACTATACTATTGGCTATACTTAGTGTTTAGTTTCACAATGTTTTAGATTAACCATTTATAATATTTGATTAGGTGCAATATTATAAGTATTAACTAATAAGTAATATATATTTAACAAATAATAAATTAAAAATAAATAAATAATTTATTTAATAATCATAATTTTTTAAAAACTTCTTATTAAATTACACGAATTTCATCCCTTATTTTTTGAGACGCAACTCATGTATTCCTGTACTTGTCGAGCAAATTATAAATGTTATCATCGAAAATCAGTGTATTATTGTCATTAATCGCTTACACCTATAGCTGTTTATTAAATATACATGCGTATTATACATAATAATATCTACATTTCATAAAATTACATCAAGCTGGCAATAATACGTTTAGATTTAATACCTTATAAGCATGCGCAGATTTTTTTCGCAGTGTTGTGGCTGATGAGATGTGCCTCTACCCAAGAAAGTAATAAATGCTTCTAAAATTAATGCACAAGACATTGCATTATAAAACTTATGGTTACTACTTCTTAATAGAAAATAATGGTTTTCATATTTTTTTTCACTGTAAAATAATGGAATATTTTTTAAAGACACATTTATTGAAATTAAAATTTACACTATATATAATTTTTAGAATTCAAGTCTTCTTTTTCCTGGTATATGGACTTTAAATTCTTCAATCACATCTTCTATATAAATTTTAGTTGAAACAAGTCCATATCGATATCGTATTATTATTTTATAACCAGCCAAAATTATGAACTGATACTTGGTTCATGCGTCGCTTAAAATAATCGTAGGGTAGTAAGCGCATACCCTGCATACTTTGTACACATAGGTAACAAAATGACGGTACCACTTTATTTACAAATTGAATATCATGTTTTCAATTAGATGAATGAGCATGGCACTATATGAAAACCTAGCTTTATGCTTAAAAGCGAACGCTGCTGTATTATATTACATTGGTGGCTAGGTGCAGATGTACCTTTTTTTCTCCCAAAATTTGGACGAGGCTAACAGTAATTATGATATATCTGTTGGGCTGTTGGCTAGGGTCCTGTTGAATGTCCGTCAGTTCACATTTTATTTATCCGATAAACATATTAAAATTCATACATTTTACTATGGGTTCCATGTTCGTGGTTTGGTTTACAGGATTTTCAAAGCCTACTTAGAATCTGAGACTCTCCTATAACCTAAAGCTGCGTACATATTTGTAACATTTGTGCATAACGTATCGTAGAAGAGTAACAGCAATAGATGTGTGGACGTAAAGGCGTAACATCGTCGCGTAATAAAAGTTGATACGCGGCGAAGTTACATTACGTTCTAAGAGTTGTCGGAAAATTCGAGTAGCATCAAAAGATTGTTGCTTGGTAGGATTAAGAATAGCGCGTCTACGTTACGTTACGCGCAAATGTTACAAGTGTGCACGAAGTTTAACATACTCTTATCTAGACCTAGTGTGGAACACATCCACAAGCCTTCTTTTCTATTTAATGCATGATGTAGATCAGTAGATATTGAGTAAGGGTAATAATTGTTAGACTGTTGACGTGGGTTTATACTCTAAGGCATATGCAGGAGGGGGAATCATACTACTGGTCTGCTTAAGTGCATTTGTACACAATTTATAATAATTACTATAGTATATAAATAAATAATTTTACAAGAAAGGCTAAATGGCTTGGCTTTTATAAACATAAATGAGGGACAAAATGTAATAGTGAGGAAATGACACACGACTGCATAACAAATACTGCTTGAAAAATGCAATTACAAGACGAGTAAAAATAATTGACAATATATACTTAATTTAATTTAGTTTATTTACCTATTTACTGTGTAAATTAATATATTTAAATGTATTAATTTTATGTTTTATCTGATACCTCCTCTCTCTCCCCTCTTGAGAAATTTCTGGTTCATTGCTTCTTATAATATAGCTAGCCAGAAATATATCACAGTAGTAAATTTAATTGCCAACTTAAAGAATTCAGTGGCTTGTGGTTGTGCGTACGCATAATGTACACGAGGTTTGAGTTAAGACTTTAAAATATGTTGTCGGACAAATTATTGTTTTTAATGGAATTAAATTTTAGATTTTAATTACTTATAGTGAGATCAATGCGTGCGCATGATTTCTTAAGTGTAATAATATTATAAACTATATTAGTTGTTTTTTTCTTTTCAAACCTGCAACGAGTCTGTCACAAATAACATTTTTATATTATTTTCAATTTCAATAAATATTAACTGCTATCGGTTTGTTTTTCCGGTCGAATTACCAAAATCTGTTTTGCTGTATAACGGGACAGAAAACAGATTTCTCTATTTTTGCAAAAGAATCATAATAAATAATAATGTATGTGAACTAACGTCGCATTAGTATTAACGTAACCGCATAGTTTTCAGTACCGATAATTTCGAACAATGCGTCGACATGTTGCCGCAAACGGCAATAATATTATTGTATACGTGTTATAGGAGACTGTATATTTCACCGTTCTTACCTTTTTTATAATATGTAAATTATATCGGCATACATTTTTTATCCGTAAAAATGTAAATTCAATAGTGGTACTAATTTTTGACATGTAAAATAAACGTAAACTAAGCCAATACTATTTTTTGATCAATATTAAAATTTTTTAAATTCTAAGTTAAAATTTAACTGTTGTATAATGACACTTTTCCTGCTTCATCCACGTGATCATAAAATAGTATGAAACACAATTTCAAATGATAATTATTACATACTGTATAATATAAGTATTCTGATATTATCATGACGGTAGTCACGATAACACGAATAAGCATTGGCATGAAAATTAAAGACTAAATAGTAGTTGCTTTAAGCCGGAAGTTCTAAAAATTTAATTAAAAAAAAAAAAAAATCAGCAATTTATTTATCCATCTAAAATAATTTATTAATTACTAAATTCATCTACGAGAAAGGGCGCAAATAAAAAATCAGAGTGAAAAAATTGATGTTGGATAATATTTAGGGCGGTGATGTACAATTACGCGCGTTTGTTTCTTTTAGTGGCCAATTTCGTACGATTTCACAACCTTGAATAACATGATTACGTACGAAAATTAACGTAACGTTGCCAATATATCATACTACTTAGCATTCAATATTAATAAAATTAATGATATTTTCAAATAAACATAGTAAATTAAATGTTAAGAATGTTAAAATGTTGAGTAAAAATGTTGTTTCTATAAGTTAATTATTTAATCAGGTTCATGTTATAAAAAATCATAATAATAACAATAATAATAATAATATAATTTTAAATAATTTTAATAACTAAAACTATTAAAATAAAACTAATAGTATTTTAAATTAAATATATTTACATAAATATATATTGTATGTATGTATAATAATAAAATTATAAATTAAAACTAGTATCGATAACTTGTTAGTTCTGAAAATTTTGGCACTGAAAATAATAGCCATGGCACGATGTAAAATATATATATATATCTTAAATTTAAATTGTGAGTCACTGTAATGTTTATTAAACTTCATCACAGACGAGTAATTATTTCCTAAAATAAGTCATTTTACAAATGTTCATGGTTGTAAACAACGGCAACGTTGCGCTATAAGTTTGAGTAGATAGAACGTACGCAATCATTATAGTGAAAAAGTCTGTAGAGTGTAGGTAGTAGGTACTCTGTAGTCTGTACGCAATCGTAACGGATCTATTTGGGGAGTTAATTTTCAATTAGGAGTTAAACCATTTCATATTGTAGACATTTTTATTTTAAATATTAATCAATGACACTTATTTTTTTTTTTTAACAATCTAATTTTTATTATAGTGAAATGTAATTTTTTTTTACTTAGTCATCATACATTATTTTTATTTTTAGTTGTTGATGATTTTAGTTAAATGCGTATTAAAACTATTATAACGTTAATATATGTACGAGTATATATATATATATGTGTATATATAAATATTCAATTGATTATTATTACCTTGTAAAATCACTGTATAATTCAGGTAAATTTGGCGTAAACGGGCGATGCCCATTTGCATGTGGTAAATAGGAATTTTAAAATATTTTTACATTTTGAAATCGTAATAATTACAGCACTGCAGTACAAATACATAACATATTAAATATTAAGAAACTCTATTATATTATTACTTATGAGTAGTTTATCTTTTTAAAATATAATATTTAGATGTAGGTACGATGTTTATGTTGTAGGGTATAAAATCATACAGTCAATGAACATTTCAAATGTACTATATCTAATCAAACGGAATGATGTGTTAAATAATTTAACATGGTTTTAGTGATATTAAAAATAATTAATTACCGTTAAAATTTTAAGTTTGGCTTCAAATCAAAATATGTGTTTTCCAATTAGATGAAGTAGTTCATAAATAGATATCTTAGTTTCAAATATTTCCGTTTTTAAAAACAGAATTCGTCGACATGTTTGTTTGGCAAATATCCATTTCAATTGTTCAAAATATGAGAAGTTCTTAAAATTGATTTATGTTACAACTTTAAACCTTAGATTTAACCGTAAATAAAGTATTGAGGTAAATAAAGATTTGAAATAAGTAAATTATAAATGTTTTAAATGTTTAAATATAATTTTTATTTAATAATATTTTTGTGTAATAATGTTTATTTAAATATTTTTATTTTTGTTTCACCTTTTTTGCTTTACGAATACCTTATGATTTTCCACTCGAATAAATAGTAAGTTTTATTTTTTTAGTAAAAGTCATTGTTTGTAGAATTGTGCAAACTCCATCTACTTTTTTAAAAATATTAATATGATAGTAAAAATATGCTCTGTCTGCATTATTTGTTGCCTTTTGTGATTTTAGTGATGATAGAAAATACTTTACGGGTCATATTGTTGTAGATATATCTATTAAGATATATTATATATATACGAATAGAACAAATATTATAAAACCTGCAATATTACGCATTACTAACATATCTAATAAGTAAAATATTAATATTGGCGATAGGTATGTAATATTAATAATTTTTTTTAAATGAAAATTTTATGTTACAGGTGAGATACTTTGGAATACCTACGTATATTCTATACTTAGGTTTAAAGTTTATAATTTTGATAGTTGAAGGATTTTAAAGTTGATATTTATGCGGATATTAAAGATAAGATTTTTTCAGGTAAAACAATATTTCTTAGGACGGCAAATAAGGCCGGCGGCATCAATAATACCTATAACTGATTTAACATTTCAGTCTGCCATCATCTGTAGCGAGTATGTCGTGAAACATCAAATTTTAATTAAGCATACTAGTTGGAAGAGGTTGGGACCTTCTGCTCTATAGGAATAACTAGACAAGAGAAATATAATATATAGTACATTTATGACGGATGTATGACGCAAATCTCTTAATTCTGTTGATATCTTTTTGATGGAACGAATATTAGGAATTTATTAGGATGATATATAAAACCGGAGCTGTTTACTTATAAATTAAATTATGCAATATTATAAGAGCTTTAGTCTTGTGTTTGTTTTTGTAGAATATCATTTGAATGTACATTAGGTAGTAGTATTTTATATATTTGAACAACAAACACCACCACGGGGCATTGTATAATATCATCATATTATTTGAAGTTGGTACGTAGTTACTAGTTACCTAACCTATGTGTATAGATATTGAAATAATTTAAACTAAGTACTAGAGGTTGGAAATGAATAGTTAGTTTGCTATAAATATTTTGATTTTTGAGTTATTATTTAGGGTTTTATTTTTGGTAATATTCTTTACAATATAATATAGTTTATAGTGTTGATTAAATTTTGTGTATTTTTAATTTTTCTAAATAATGTACGTACTTAGTAAAATAATAGTTATTGGCATATTGTGCATATTTTATTATACTAATAATGTAAAATATGTTAATAATAATTAAAAGTATGTGCTATAATTAAATACAAATTAAATAAATTATTTGTACATAAATAGATTCATATTTGACAGTTTGATTATTTTTAGATATTTTACTTTTAAAGAGTATTACCTATATTTGTTCTTAAATAATGTATTTTTTTCTTCATAATTTTGAATTTTATGCTATGTTTAAAACTTTTAGAAATGTAGTCTATAAGTCTATATTATATTTTTGTGCAATGTGTTAAATTATAAGTTATAACCTTAATTAATCTGTCGATAATTTCATAACATACAGGAGTGTAAGAAAACTAAAAACGGCTAAATTAAATTCTGTGTATCGAGATAGTTAACTAGTAGATAAGTTATTAGTTTATTACTTATTTTGTTTTGAAGATTAATTCTTTTATTTGCTTGAACAGTGCTTTTTGTTAATAGTTCTATAAAACGTTATAGTCGTACAACGTATAACTAAAGTAGTTATAGCTTATAATAGGACACCCATATATTTGGACATATAAATATATATTTTAAGCATTGTAGTGTATTTTGACGATTGTAGGAATTTATTCTTTGTGTAAATTATACATAATAGAATGCAAATTCAAAAATAATAATACTCCTACGAATAAATGGGTTACTTTTTTTTTATTCTAAACCCTATTTTTCCCTGTATACATACAATTGAAGTTTAAAATAAATTTTTTTAATAATATAAACAAAATAACTTTTTGTTATTATACAAACTGTATCGTTATGCAATATTTTCTGGTAAAACTTATGAGTGAAGTTCTTTAAGATAGTAGATTAAATTGCCTATAAAGTATAATGTTATAAAATTCAAATAACCATTTCTTTCCTAATAATAGATTTCTTTTTTACTGTGTAAAATCTTTATGTATTTTTCTATTCCGATATTTTATATGAATTTGTTATCAGATTTTTATTTTTCTTCGTTTTTTGTAGGATGAACATTACAAATGTATTTACAGTATATCAGTATTTTTTTTATACACTATTTCGTAAAAAAAAAAAAAAACCAAACAATAATAATATTTTTCAGCATAGGTAAATAATTAATAAATTAACATTTTTTTCCTATTTTCTATTGCGTGTTATTATGTATTAACTTTAAATTGTATGTGAAATAGGTGCTTTTATGAATACTTTTCAATCATTTAATGTTAAAAATTAGTTGATTAAATAATTTTAGATTAATTTTGGTGGACTTAAGTTACAAAATAACATAAATATTTATTTTCCTTTTTTGCATAATTATGTAAATAAACGATGAGTACTTTTTACTCTTAAAATTAATAAGTTTATAAAAAATTAATTTTGTTATACAATTTTGAATTTGAATAGTACTAATTAAGTTTTGTTGGTATAATAATTTATTTAGATAATTTTGATATTAATATTTCTTATAATTGTATCTAGAAATCAGATTAGTTCCAATTTATCGTGGAAATAAATTTCTAATTAAAATCAAGTGAAATTAAATAACACTATAATAATAATAATAATAATAATAATAATAATACTGTATCATTTTAAAGCGAATTTTCTGAAATTAGCAAACGGAGTACTGAGGAAACGTTTCTCCAGCACACGCATAGTTAAAACAAGTTTGGCTGTATTTAGTGGTGTAAAAAATTGTACAAAAAAATATTGTCAAGGTTTTGTATTTAAATACGAAAGTGGCAGTGCTGGCGAAATGGATCTCGCTATGTAAGCTATTAAAAATAAATATCTTCATATTCAGTACATCGCTTTACAACGAAATTAAATTAAATTGAAATAACTTTATTCGTTATCTATCAATACGTTGTTTTAGAATTATATTTATTACGTAGTTAATGAAACTATATTATTAATTTACATAGTTTAAAATTGACGGAGAAACATATATTTTTCACATTTGATAAGTATATTGACTTCTTATTTCAAAAGTGCATATTGTAGTTATAAAGTTAGACACATTATTTTTCAAAATATCAAAAATTACAATTATCAATAGTTATTACTAAGGAGCGGATGTTTATGCTCTAAAACATTTTAAAATATGCATGCAATTATGCACTATAAAGTATAAAAATATGCGTAGAATTTATTAAAAATATGCATCAATAAATTTTTTTATTTATTAAAAATTTAAAGTAATAAATTATTAATAGGTAATTTAAAAAATAAAATAAAAATCATTATTATTATTAAAATTAAAAACGATGTTTCAAACTTCTGTTGAGTTTTTTGTTAATCTGAAAATCGACTATTCCCGGTTGACGCAAATATTATATGGGCGATATACCTATAGCCGCGGAAAATGTTGATCTATTAAGATTAGTCTTATCGAGTCCGTTAAAAATATAATACAAAAAAACCACATATATGCACTAAAAGTAAGATGAATGTAGAAATATGATCAAACAAGTAAAAATCGAACAAATATGCAAAAATATGCAAAATTAAATTGATAAATTTAAATTCTTTGAGTGATGAAACAAATTTCTATCGCACTCCGCATTAATTTAGATGTTATTAAAAAATATGATAAATGCATAAACATCCGCTCCTTAGTTATTACTTATTATTATAAATCAGTAAATTATGTATAAATTGAATTTGTTTTAAATAAGAAATCATTTTAAGAATAACACGATATTATTTTTAAGATATATTTAATTTTTAGTACAAAACTTAGGAATTTTTATTAGTTTTCGATTAAAAAAATAAAAAAGTATCTATAAATACAAGATATTAGATATTAGATATAACTGACGAACTTCAAAAGATAAGAGATACAAATGTATCTGAGATACGCATCTTAGATAGCATCCATATCTGCAGGTTTGAGAGATAGGCGTCAGCTCAATTTGAGACAAAGCTTGGAGAGCTTATCACCTCAAAAACTAGTTTAATCTTCCTTCTTAGATGTTTGTAACAAATATAATTATTTAATCACATAATAGTTTAAAAAAAAAATAAAAATAATTATAAAATTTGTTTTCAATTATCACTAAAATTTAACTAACTGCAGCCTGAGATATTGTAATCTAAATATATTTTGGTTATATTCTAACTATTTATTTTTGTCATTAAAAGTGAATAATATTGATTAAGACTTGAGAAGATTTCAGTGCTATATTTGTTTTCCTCTTTAAATCACACAGGAAATATTATATACCAGACAGAAAGAATATCGCGCCGTTAGTTTTAACATTACAGTGAATTTACTTATTATTTTAATATATGAAGAACAATTATGTTTGTTTTTCGTATTTTTCTATATATTTAAATGTTAATGCAAGTTATTAATGTATACACCTTTATATTTTAAAAATACTTTTAATATCACAGAAAAATTACCCTTACGTGTCTTTTTGGTATAAATTGTTTAACCTCTACCCTTCCATCAAAAAAAAAAAAAATTAATAGAAATCGAGCTTTTGTAGGTAGCGTTCTAATTGATCTATTTAAGTTTATTATTTTCTAAATTTTTCTACTTAATAATGTGATTGAATTTATTTTGATCTTGTAAATCATAGTTATGTATAAATAAAAGCTTCATTTATTATTTAGGTACACTAAAATAATAATTAGAACTTTCGATTTTGATAAAAAATTATATTGCTTATGAACTCATGAACTTTTTTTTAGTACTGTCGAGTTGAGTTTTGTGTTTTATTTACAAGATTTTATTGGTTTAAGAAATTATGTTGTATGACGAAAATATGTCCAAATGGCGATTTAAAACTATATTCGTATGTTTTATTTTTTTGTCTTTTATACGTAAATAAATGGACATTCGGAGTGATGAAAAATAAATTGTAATAAGCTTTCAAAATGAGTTGGAGCAAAAAAAAAAAAAAAACTCATCTTTATTCGAATTCGTCGTTAGCAACAATATCATTGTACGGTGCACACATTAATAAAATATGGTCTATATGTACCTATATCACGTAACTGTTTATGTTTTTTTTTTTTTTCATAATTGATACTAAAAACACTGTAGTTTGCATTCGTAAGTTGCAGAAGTTAAAATAATAACAATCAAACAGAAAAAATACGTTCGCGATATATACGCAACTAAACGTAGGTAGGTATAGTATTACATTACCAGTGTACCTAACGTTCGTACAGTGAGGTCAGTGCGTGTGCATATTATGTATTCACATTACCGAATGTGGATCCACAGGCAGCACCATGCCGCACTCGGAATGGACGGGGAAGAGATGGGTAAAGGTGGTGGCAGGTAAGACGATATGGTTTATGGAATAGCGGTGGCGGCGGCGGTGGCGGGCGCGCGCGCCTGTGCGTGTTGCGTGTCCGTCGAACGAGCGGTTCGTCGCTGCCGCCGCCGTGGCCGTCGTCGGCGGTGGCGACGGCCGAGGTGGCGCCGCATCGCGCGCGTATACCATTATACGTACGAATCGATAGGGACATCGCGGTAGAGACGGCCACGGTTGCGGCGGCGGCGGAGCGTTCGTAGCGCCTTGTTGGTCGTCCGCGCGGTCGCGCCACCGTAGCGCCGGCCACCATAGTGCGCCGGAATCGCGCCGAGCGCCGTCACGCCGCCGCCGAGCACCGATTTCGCGCGGATCACCGACACGCGGACAAACGCGCACGCGCGCGCTCGAGCACATTTATTATACACATAATATACCACCGCAAAAACACACACACATATACACGTACAAACGCGCGTGCGCTTATTTACGCGAAGCGCCGGTGTCGTCGCACCATCGCTGCCGGTCAGTGGTACCATTTCTGTCGACGTCAGTCCACCACGAGACCACGACACGCAATTGTCTAGTGTCACACTACTTGCACGTCTTTTTCACTCTTTCTAAAATAAATTTATTTACACGTACATTCATAAAAAAAAAACCCTCCACACAGACGCATATATATATATATTATATTATATACTTAGAAACGTTTATACATATATTATATGTATATGTGTGTATGTATGTATGTATGTATTTATATATGTGACAAAATGTTGTTGTTGTAATGTTATAATATAATCTCTGAATAATAATATAGTCTCAGACACGTTGTCTGTCGGACGAAATATTAATAATCGACTGTTATCGGATGAGATCATTCGACGACAATAATTCGTGCGTACTCAGAGTGATCAAGGCATAAAATAAAAATACTATATATAAAAAAAAAAAAAAAAAAAAAAAAAAAAAAAAAACACTTGCCCGTAAGACAACGACAACAAGACAACGGACAAAATTTTTGCCGGTATCGGCTTCAAAGGGGGCTTTTGACGGGCCGTCCATCAGCGGCAACGTACGTATTCCGTACTGGCAGAATACACACGTGTTGGCACGTTTCCACGTTTTACACGTAAGTCGTTTACACGTTTTATGTATATTAATTTTGTTGATGTTGTTGTTGTTATTGTTATAATTATATAATATTATAAAATATTGAATACTGATATGTTATTTTTTTATTTGGATGAGGTCATCGAAGTGATGATTTTTTTTCTATTTTTTTGAAATGACATTCATCATTCTGTCGCTTTTATTATTATTACATTTTTGTCTGTTTTTTTACGAATACAGCTGACCCAAAAATATGTATACATTTAATAAACTCTAAAAATTTCCCTTGCCAAGTTTATGATTGTTTTATTTTATTTAGTAACAAAATTATCAGATCTCCTTAGTAGGTCGTCAGTAAATTAATCGTTTTTCGTCGTTTGAAATCATTGAGTTTGTGTTAATACAATTTCATACATCGTATTTTGTTTATTAAATACGAATGTTTATTGGTGTTAATATGATGTTAATGTATTAGAGTTTTAGTTGGTTTTGAATGATTTTTAAACTACTCATAAAATTACCTAATTGTCGTATTATTACAATTTTTGAAAATACTAAATTTGTGATTATTATTCATAGTCTGTGGAAAATGTAAAAATCTTACAATTACGGTAAATTATACTTAATTACCATTGATACAATTTACTTAACTATATCAATTACCTATTACTATTTCCTTTTAATATAATAATTTAAAACTTATTGTAAACTGCATTGTACGTAGTTTTTATAGTTCCATTATGATATTATCACATTTGATTTCATTAGTTGGTGAGTAAATATAATTCCATTTTATAAACATATTTTATTTTGAATTAAAAATTCAATATTTATAACTGATTTTGTCCCCATCAGATTTTTTACTGGCTTTTTTGTTTGAATATTAAATAACTATTGTTTAAATTACTATTATGATCGATCAAAGCATGATAAGTTTTTAGCAATTAATTATTTTTGAGAAATTTAAATAAAAATGAAATGTCATATTATAGACATTTTTTCCAGAAAACAAGATAATATTTATTTTATTTTAGAAGTATTTTTTTTTTTTTTTTTAAATGTTGGTTGCTTGTGGAATTAAATAAAGATAAAATTAGCTATTTGATTTATTAGATATGCATAAGAATATACTTATTATTGAGAAGTTGTAAATGTAACGGACGCTTTTCTTTATATTATTTCTTTAAGCGCCAGTTGTGTGTAACTCTTCTAACGCTACTTGACCTTTTTCTAAAGCTACGTATTTCGTAAGTAAGGCTTCGTTTGATCGACGTTGTTAAGGCGATGAGTTGATATTGCATACTTTTTACACCATATAGGTACAAGTTTTTTCTGTGAGCCTCACTGAGTCTCTATTATTTAACTTAACCACCTTTCCTATTTATCAGAGGGTTATAGCCTATAGACTATTATGCTCAAATGAATCCTTATGTATTACAGCTTATGGACGATTACTTGCATTATATCAAGAGATAATTGGGTCAACATGTTTTATCATGTCAAAAATTATCAGGACATTTTTAGGAATTGTATATAAAATTTCAATACGACTGAACTAATAAGTGTTGTATACTTTTAAATATGCTAATGTATTATAGAGTTATTTAATATTTAATGTTTATTTCAAAAAATAAACAAATACATTCATATTTCATAAGAGTTGATAAAAATAACTTATTTAAAATTTACATTACTCTTTAGAAGTTTTTGTCACTGTAATTTTCCAAGCAGTTACGATGTGCACATAGGAGATTACTGCAGGGGTGGTGTTTTTTATGTACGGAATTTCCGGCGGATCCGGAAAAATCAAATTCCCTCTAGTTATATGGAACTTGTAAATTGTATGTCACAGATAAAAACCATTACTTTAGGTGGTCTAAATTTGTGGAAATGTTTTTCAGAAATTAGGCTGGTACGCGGTTGTTAATTATTAGTTATTTCACGTTTATAAAAGTCAGTTTATATTTCGTTCATATAGAATCTTCTTCTATTTTAGCAAAGAATGTTTTAGAAAAATTTGAATCTTGTTAGTGAGTCATTTAAAATATAGAAATTTAGGATAGGTGAGCTAATTATAAAATGAACTAATTGTAAAATTAATAAAAGCACAAGCAGATATGTTATAGATATTTATAAAAGATTATAGATGAACATACAGATTTTTAAATTAAAAATTAATTTATTTTGCTAAGAATGTCATCTTATTCCATTACTAAACATTATTTTTTTAAAACTTTATTATGTAATTTTCTTATGAGTTCCATCCTTTGACCTTTAAGCAATTAAGTATAATTTTGTTCTAACAATACCACTGCTGAATAATAGTGGTTAGACCTGAGTGTTAAATATCAAAGGTGTCCTTAATAGCTTCACAAAAGCATAGGATATGGTTATCTACAAATAAAGCTATTATGAAGGAATGAAGGATACCTTTTAAGTTATTGAAGTATGTCAATATGTCATATTAAAATCAATGAAGGGTATCATTGTTCTAAAGTCTGAATACGGTCAGCTAGAATAATTTAATTATGTGAGTACGAACAAGCGTGGGCATGTATGTATAATCATTTATACCTAAATAACTTATAGGTACCTAAGCTTATAATTTTTTATACAATAATTGATTTTTAATATTCTTATCAGTCATATATATGCATTACGAATATTTTTATGTACGAGTACAATATTATAGTTTATTATGTACACGATGATCTTCATATTAGTTTAATATTAAAAATCAAGTATTATTGTCAGAGTTTATTATTTAACTTCTTGTGTTATTAAGTCATTGTTATTTTTGGTAAATTAAAGGTTTTTTTGAATCATAGCTGAAATACGTTATTCTAATAAACTATATGCCCAATAATACAATAATATAAAAATGTAAATCTTGATTTATCTATATTGTCACCTGTGTGATGTGTAACACAGAGGGCAATATTTTTACATCGGTACTAAAAGTAGTTTTGGTATAACTACCCATCATTAATGATTCTCGAAAATATGCTGACAGATTGTGTACAATTTTGAAGCTAATTTTTTTTTTTGTCGTCTATAACTATTATAAGGTACTTTTGTCTTTTATTAGCTATATACAGTATGTACTATTTACACCGATATTTAATATTCATTATTTTCTTCCCTTTGTAAACGCAATTTTAATAGTGATAATTATTTTCATAACAGTTTCTAAAAGTTAAAAAGTTAAAAATTCTTAAGAACTTGTACGTTAATTTAACTTTAACGGTACTCTTTTACTCATCTTCGTATACAGAAATACTTATGTTAATTATAAATGTTATGTTTATATAGCAATAATTAATAAATTATTATTAAAATCAAAATTTGATGATATTAAGTATTAGAGACTTTTGAGATTTAATTTCCATGAAAATAATTTTAATAAATCGAGCATAATATTTTTCATCATTAAAATAATATAATTAACAGACTCAATTTAAAATTTAGTATTTATCAAAATTGATAAAGTTGTAATGTTTTATGAGATATAGTTATAAATATTAAAAAAAAAAAGTAGAGATTTTTGAGCAATGAAACGATTTAAAACTTTTAATCTACATTATTATTACCTAGATTCAATTTAAATTTAAATAAATATATACACTTGATACTTTTATAATATTTATTGAATGATTTAAAATAAAACAAGGAAATGAAGTAAAGGCTTATTTGATATTAAACTATAAAAGGAACCAATTATTACCTACTATTCAGTATTAACTATCTGATACGAGTACATTCACGATGTTTGGTAAAATGTATGAATCTATATATAAAATAAAATTTCAGTCAATAAAAGTAATAAAAAATGTATAGTTAAAAGGCTTTAACGTTAAGCGATGAATGTGAAAAAAACTAGGACACCTATCTAGATTACCTATCCCAATTATTTATAAAAAATAAATAATTAATATCGTTGTTTAAATTGTTTTATTTAATTTTTTTTAAGTGAAGTATTATAAATACGTATATTAATGTTAAGGTATTGTTTTTTAATCTATGATTCTACAATTAATTTTCAATAAGTAATATTATTATATTGTTCGTAATTTTTTTTATTGATAAGATTACTTTAATAATAATGTTTTATACTCAATAGTTATACTGTTATATTTTAATTAAAAAACATATTATTTAAATAAATAACTGTTATTATCATTATTATTATTACTCGTATTATTAATTGTTTTCATTGAAATGTTAATTTCTTTATTTTTTTTTTTCTAATGATTTAACTCCTATAACTTTTAAATATTCCAAACTATGTATTTTGAAGAACATTAAATTTCGGGTATAGTATTTGGCTATGGGGTTTTGCCTGGAACTAATGTCGGTGTAATTTCAAGCATTTCTCTTTGCACAAAGGCCGAATGATAAAACTTTGTTCCCCTAACCCTGTTGTCTTTAACAATAGGTTCATAGCATCGAAACAGGGTGCAAATTATCCGGTATCATTTGGTCGTATCATACTCACGCGACCAAAATCCCCGACAGTTAAAATGAATAATAATTTAACCCTGTCAATGTAATATAGACTAGTTATGTTGTTATTAAAATATCTTCATTCCTCAGTAAGTATTTCAAATGTATCCAATAATAAAAAATATTTTAGTTTAAGAACAGAAAAAATTGTATAATTTATGAACTTAATTTTATAATTGGTTTATTTATTAAAAATATGATAACGGAATTAATGATGAACAAATTAATTGAAATTTAAATAAAACATACTATTGAAAATATTATACTCAATATATTTTTCAAAAGCATTACAAATTAAAATAAATTATTCAGAAGTATAAGATTCATTTTATAACATTAGAAAAATGATATTTTTTGAATAATTTTTTAAAATGTAAATACTTTTTTTTTGGAAAAATTATGTAAATTGATTTTATAAAAATAATTATGATTGAAAATTCGTTGAATATATTATGAAATATTTAAAGATTAAGTGGTTTCTATGAAAAGTTTTGTAAAAAAATATTTATACAAATTAAAGTAATTATGTTTCAAATAAAATCTTAATTAATAATTATCTTAAATAATATGTATTCATAAAATAGTTAAATTATTTGCTTGTAATATTATTGAAATCAGCTGTAGAAATGTATTTATAGAAAAAATATATTGTAATCTTTTGAATATAAAAAAATAAATTTTATACTTATTATTATTTATTATTCAATTTAACTTACAAAATACATTTTTTTATTAATATATAATATATATTATATATAGTTGTAATCGTTGAGCTGTATTAATTGAAAGCTTTTAAATATATATAAATGTATATTGTAAGAAGTTAATATTCTAAAATATAATATTGTATATTATTTTCTTTATTCCATGTAGATGAACTATTTAATTTATTAAAAGATTTATACAATTTAAATTATTATTAGTTTGTTATTAAAAAAAATTGCCGTCAAATTATCTATTTTAAGGGATTGCAAGATAAATGTAACGTGTTATAAACTAATAAGTAATAATATTTATAAATAAATGTATAAAATAAAAACTTAAGTTTCAAGCTATGTATTCGAAGAATAAGTATACTTTGTAATACTTTTTGTGTGTTGCTTAAAACTGGCATTCGTTGACTTTATTCTTTATTTAATACAAATTTTGATCATACTCGTATTTATTACTTGACAAAAGTACAATATATATTTATAATTTGTTTCATATTTTTGTATACTTAAGGTGTAATAAATGTATTTTCTAAAACGATTTAATATATAAAATTTACCTTTTCAACAAAGTACACTATATAATTTAAATATTTTATTGTTTAAAATATAAACATTTAATTGTTAATTTGGATTTTATAATTTGTTTTCGTTGTATTGTTTCTTCATTAATTAAATAAAAAGTATGAGATATCATTTAAAAGTTGAAAAACATAAAAAAATTACATAATTATAATTTCAAAAATAAAATAGAATCATCAATATTAATAAACAGAACCATTTATTATATTTAACGACTCATATGTCATTTTTATGAACTATACCGAGAGTATATTATTGTTTTTATTAAAGTTTGAAAAATAGAAAACAATAGTTATACGTGATAAAATCAATAGTGACTGACCATTGATACTATTATAGGGTTATACACATATACATACACATCGTTTTATTTCCTTGAGGGTAATATTCATGTTGGTGCAATTTGTTGTTAAGAAAAATAAGATCCCACAGGACTAAGTTCTAAAGCGGAGAGAAAAAATTAAAAATAAAAGGTATCTTTCAGCATAATTTAGATTAAAGCATGGTATGAAAATTTTAATGAAAAAGAATGAAAGAAAAAATGTCCGAAATAGTATAAAATCTGTGTTGTCGAAAATAACAAAGTGTCAAATAGTGCAAAAATTGGTGGATTGTTTCAAAACGAGGTTTTAAGTTGAATTTTTTTTTTACTGTAAAAACTATTTGTCTATAAAATGTCGATACATTTGTGATATATTTTTTGTATATAAAGATTTATGAAAGTGTTATTGATTAAACAATAAATATTATAATGATTATTTTGTTGGTATTTTAGTTGATATTAAACAATATTTTTTAAACAATTCATTAATAATTCATTTTTAAGGAATTTTAGATTAATAAATATTTAAATTCTGTATTATAATATTTTTATTATTTTGAAATAAAATAAAAATGACTAAAAATAAAAAATTAGATGAATGACAAATTAAATTTATTAATACACACAAAAAATAAAGAAGTAAAATAAATATATTTGTTGGTATAGTTTAAATATTGTTGAATATATATGATATTTGTGTCGTAGCCACTTCGTGAAATCGATCTTTTCATGAAAAGATGGCCATTTTATGAAATGGAAACAGATTTTTACACTTCGTGAAATTTGAAAATATTTCACGAAATGGCCATTCTTTCATAAAATGGTCACATGAATTTAACATCGTGTTATTTTTTTCACAATTTGGTCATTCATTTTGTATACTGAAATATAACATTTAACGGAAACGTCAAATTTGATGTAATTCAAGAGTTTAAAATGAATAACTGCATTACAACTTCTGTTCCAAAAGTCGAAAAAGTACCATCAGACCCTACTCGCGTAATTGCTATCACTGGTGAAGAAAAAAATAAATTGTATAAAGTAAGAACTACACATGGTCTTATCAAAAGATGGTTCAATTCTGGAAATATGCAGTATGCCACTGCAAACTTTATTTTAGCTAAACAGGTCAATAAACAAAAATAATTGACCTTGCGTGAAACTATACAAGTTATATCTTGAGGTTAAGATTCCTAGGATGTTCGTATAAAAGTGCTTGTCAAACCAAAATATGTGTTTGTTTTAAAATTAGCTTAAAATGTAACAGTCGTTGTCACGATTTATTTTCCTGCTCTAATATTGTTAATAAATTATTATGACATAAATATACTTTATTATTAAGCATGATAATTTAATTTATATTTAGATGGGTAAAACAAATTGTAGATAATTAAGTACTTGAAATAACTAATAATGAATCTAATCAAATTTGACGTTTCCGTTAAATGTTGTATTTTAGTACACAACTTGAATGACCAAATTGTGAAAAAAATTACACAATGTTAAATTTAAATGACTATTTCATGAAAAAGTGATCATTTCGTGAAATATTTTCAAATTTTACGAAGTGTAAAAAATCTATTTCCATTTCATAAAATAGCCATCTTTTCATGAAAAGATCGATTTCACGGAGTGGCTACGGCATATATATATATATATATATATATATTTTATTGTTACCTAGAAAATTGAACAGTATTTTCAAAATGGCCTTTTTTTATTTTTTGAATTTAATAAATAATTTTATCTTATTTCTTTTTCTCTAAACCTCTTATGCTGTACTGTGAGAATAAATACATCTGCTAGCTTCCTCGTAACTTTTAACTTTCTCAAACAGTAACATGCGCTTTTGTATATAACGGATGTATGATATATACTTATAGATATCTACTCTAGTCTGACCGTTCTTACTGTCGATTTAGGTAATAATAATGGTGTAAATGCAAATAATATCGTGTTATACTGATTATGAACCACACATTTACAGTGTTATATTGACGGACGCAGATTTTGGTCGCAAGGTATGCAGCTGATTAAATGTCCTCTTTGAAAATCTATATTTTCCTAATAGATAAAATACCTTTAAATAAAATAATGCATACATTATTGTTTTTAAAACATCAGGCTATAAAAATGATTTTTTATATTGAAAAATAAAACATTTGAAAAAATAATTTTATGAGGATATAATTTTATAATTTTCGTCACATAATTAAACCATAAACATAAATTGTATTTACATATTTTTTTTTTTTTTTTTAAACATTATTTTGAGATTTTTTTCGTAATATGTTCTATAAAATAGTTTATGCACTCAACCAGCAGGATAAACAATAATCATATACTCTACATATCTCGTACGCATAAATATGGTATAATATTATTATTAACAATTTATTTCAGTTAAGATATTTTATTGGTTTGTTTCAGATTCATTGAGAATATATTTCAAATAGAAAATTTACGGGCTTATCAGGTAATTTAATCTATTTTATTATTTTAATTATTTAAATACTGTTACGTTATATTTTGGTAGACATATAGCGCTCAGTAGAATTTTGTAGTGTCAAGAAATAACGTAACTTTTGACTAAGATTTCAAATTTTAATATAATTCCTTAATTAACATAATAGTTTATTATTATATTAATGAAAAATAAAAATGTTTATTAACTGTTAAATATTATTAAACTATATTTATTATGTAGTGTAATACTTAAAGAAAAGTAAAAATCTGTGCTTGAATTCCCAAGTGTGCATGATGTATCTTACTTAATTAGGGTGTAAACTATTAAGTCAGGTGATGGATGAAGATGTTGTCTAGTGATGAAGATAGTAATACAGAAAAACGGTTTAATAATTTAAATGGTAAGTATACTGAAAGGCGTACAAAGAAAAAAAAACTGATATCGTAATTCGTAGTTAACTAGTAAAAAAACGATGGGTAACGATAACTGTGGGATAAAAGCAAAATGACCATTTATATGGTGACAAAGATGATAATAAAACAAAAGTTATAGTAATTTTATTGTTGTTGAATGTTATTCTTAAATTCACTTTGGTAAAAGTATTGAAGTATATTTTGTTAAGAGCTTAAATTAATTAATATAAGTATATAACTAATATATTTTTATAAGTGATAAAAACATTTTATTAGGATAAAAAGTGATTGTTATAAATATGATTTATATTTAAGACAAACGTTTAATATAAAAGTTACAAAAACTTTATATTTTTTTATTGTTGTTACATATTCTTATCAATATTATTAATTATATTTGAAATTTTACTTCTTGATTACTTTATTAAAAAACACATGTTTCTTATCAAAATTTAAGTATGTAAAAAATATATTGTCTGTGATTAGAATATGACGAATGATATTATTTATAATAATTATTTTTAATTAAATATTGTAGAGATGAGTTCATAATCTTTAAATAAAACTGATGTATACGTACATACTGATTTATATTATTATATTATTTTAATTGTATTGTAAGTAATCTTTTTTTTTTTTTTTTTATTGAATATGTTGATTAAAGATAATGGATTTGGGATATCATCAAACATTTTTATTTCAAAAAGTTGTAGTATTTAGATTTCAAGCAACCTGTCAGTATTTTATTTGCATTAAAAGTGATTCATAATTGGATAATTGTTTAATTATAAATATAAATATATTTAATCATAACTCAAGTTTTATTTGTTTAAAGTATATGTTTACACACGTGAAGTACTATAAGTACTAATTTGTAATACTTAAATAGATTTATATGTATTAAGTATAGCTGTAGGTATAGGATAATTATTAGTTATATATGTTAATTTTAACTTTTGTGTTTATTTATTGTTATAATCTAGATATTGAATTTTTATAGACGTCTCAATAGGTCAAAGTATTATTTTTATAATGTTGGTAGGTTGTAGTTGATGGTCTTCAACGTTTAAGTAGTACATTCTTGGTTCACGTTCCGTAGAATATTTGTAACTAAACTTATTGGTATTTTGATATTTAACAAATTTATCAAATTTAGTTGACGATTTATTAATAAATGAAATGATTTATAAAATAAATAAATCATAAAAAAATGAATGTTTAGTATATTGTAAGAAATTATAATTCTATTCGTTTTCTTGCTATATCGTGCTATAACTAATTTTTGTAGGATTCTTATCACTTTTAAACTTTAAGTAGATCATGGCTTCACAGTGTTTTTCTTGTGGCTAATACTTATTGAGAGTAAATAAGATTTATACAATTTCTCCGAGCGTTTATATTTGAAATAGAATTTAGATTGTGAATTGTCTTTTAATTAGGTAATGAACTGTTAGATAATTATTTGGGATTAAAAATAAAATCTGATAAAAAAAATTATTTATTATATTTATATTTTAATATGTTTAAAATATTAATCAATGTTAATAAATTATTATTTCGTAAATACTTTGAATATTCACTCCCATTCGAGGATTCATTTTTTTTTTTAAATTTATTTTTTTAGTTTTGAAGAAGTGATTTAACGCATTAATAGTTATTATAATCATTTTGTTGATACAGTGATACCTACAGCCATTGAAAAATAAAATGCTTTTATGTTAAGTAACTTAATATGGTTTGGTGTAAACAAATTAAATTTCAAGTTGTCACTTTAATAATTATGGTTAAACACTAAACAATTTTAGACTGATTCAATAGTTATTAGCAGCAGTTTGATGTTTGGTCGAAAGTTATTTGGCTAACAGCATGATGTTTTTCTGGTCGGGAAAGTTTACAGATTTGCAATAAGTTTCTCATGCATTTATTTTGTTAAAAACAGTCACGTAGGTTCAGAGTCAGGAGGTAGAAAAAAAATAGAAAGCAAAAATTGCCGGAATAACGTAAAAAAGTCTAAATGGAGTGCGTGAAAAAATGTTTTACACAGCAAAGCAATTTGTAAGATCCAAAGACGCAAGATAACAAACTGATTTTAAATTTAATGGTGTTGTGGCGCTGCATCATTTTGTTATGACAGTCGATCGAACCCAATAATGAACACGAATTATATGTCCTTCTATCTTAGGGTATGAGTAATGGGCTTAACTATATTATTGGTTTTCACTTCATATTTTTATAATACTATATTTTTTCAACTGATAATACATCTTAATAATATGCTGACCAAACAAACTGTGACTATGAATAAACTTAATTTTGATTTATGATGTAAAACAAAAGCATGATTTATTTTCATTTTGTGTTGGGCAATGAAAAGTCAATTTACAATATTATGTTTACTTGGTAAATAAAAATCTTGTCATTTAAAAATTGTACGTTTTGTACTCCATACTCAACTAAACACACCAATCATTTTCATGAAACGAATACTGAAATAATTATGTTAAATAAATCCATCAAATGAACATAGATATATTTAAAATTTGTACGCTCCGTTGTTAATACTTTTGCCATGACCCTTTATATAAATATCAATTTTGCAAAAGAAAGTAATTTTGTGTAATTTTGTGTAATATGTTGTATGCTTATGGGAAAATAAATGTAGAAAAATAAGAAGAATATTTAATACTATGCAACTTATACATTATCTATTTAACAATTTTTAATATTATGCTTTGTACAAAATATATAATTTTCTATGATTTATTAGTATAAATTATTTTATTAAAATGAACAATTATCATATACATATATTATAATATTTCTGTTTACCATAGTTTTGGTTTTAAATTTATTCGAACAGTACCTCCAGAAACTGATAACCTATTTATTTTATAAAATATATTATTTGTTTATAATATATGATATTTAATATTGTCTAACTATATGTAAGGCTGGTTTCAAATAATTTGTTCACTACAAATACAATATATCACAAAAATAAACATGAAAATTGAACGTTATCACTTGGTATCCAGGAGTATGTAATAAATTTCATCAGTGAAAATGTTATCAGAAAATTATACTAGGTTTTCCCTAGTGTTTCACATACTGTTAGGTACGTGAGTGTGGTGTGTGCTTATGGGTATATGTTTTATGTGTGTAATGTGTATGTCATTGTACACTGGTTATGAAAAACATTCTTGTGTAAGAGGTGTAAAATTAGTTTAGTTTATCTGTAACCAACAGCACAGTCTTTTTTTATTTTTGTGGCTTTATAATCAGAGTCCTGTTTTTAAATGCAATTTTGTATTATGTTGCGCTACATAATATGAGATAGTAAAAATAAAATTACTTAACCTCGTTTTAAGTATGAAATCTTACTGTTTAAATCGTGACATTATAGATTTAAAATGGCACTTTGAATACATATAATTTATGAAAAATATATTTTAGTTAAATGTGTAGAAGGCTTACATATAAACTTATAAACTTTATTTTTAAAATTAATATTAGTTATGTGACCTTGATATCAACTTTAAAATAGCTTATCATTTAAAATTTACATATATATCTAAATAACTAGACATGATTAATAGTGCACAATTATTTCTTAAATTTCATTTTTATGGTATAATGCATATTTATAATGTATGTAGTATAAAATAGTATTTTTAAGAAAGACAATGAATTTTATTTGTTTTTAATTTTCATTAAAATTTCAAATTAATCTCAAGTTTATTGTACTTTGTTTATTTTATGAGTGTTTCATATTTAAATGGAGGCAAGCGCAAAACGATTAAATAGTATGATTAATAATAAATTTTGAATCTGCGCAAATAAATAATTTAATACAATAGTTTTAATTTAGTTGCAAAGCAATTAAATACAAATTATTCACTGAGACGGTAGGTTAGTAGAAATTATATTTATTTTTGTACACATTTTACATTAACTTGCTCTGATGTTAAATCTATAATTTTCATATAGTATTCTATGCTTATTGAGCATTTTGTTTGTTTCTAAAAATCAAGAAAACTGGTAATGTTGATTATTGGTTAAATATTCAATTAATAATTTATTCTAATATTTCCTTCTATACTAAAATGTTCATTTATCCATATAAATCTCAATTTTTCTTTCTTTATCTTCTTTCTTTCTAGTTCGATCTTTTACAATAAGAGCTAAGAAAACATCCCATTTAAATAACCATTCGCTAAGAAAACATAAGACTAAAAAGTTTTTTTTTCCGGTGAATGTGAATGTCAGAAGTTTGTAAAAGTGGACAATAAAACAGCGTACAACAAAAGTTGGGAAACGCATGAATCTCATCCGTCAAAAAGTTTAAGGATTTTTTTCATGGACACATTGCGACTTTTTTATGTATTTGCAACCTTGTTAATTTAATAATTTTGCAATTGAGTTTATTTATCCATTTTAATTTATTTAAAAGTATACCTTTTTTGTAATCTGCTAAATCGGCTGACCTGTAAGAAACAAATATTATAATTTAATTAATCAGGAAGTATGTTTATGTAAGGATTGATTTTACTACCAAAACAAAATTAGGTCGTAAATTTGAGTATAATATTTGACAGTTAAATTATGTTTTGTGAAAAATTTACTACATTATTGTATAATATGGTATAATACGAGTATAGTTAATATAAATAGTTTGTAATGGAATATAGATAATAATCGTGTATTTTTAGGAAAACATTTAATATATATATAATGTTTATAATCAGATAATACGACTGACATAATTTGTATTATTGATAAATTCATTAGATATTTTTTATAAAAAAATAAATTATGCTATTATCTTAAGCTAAAAGTCATAAAATGGCGTTTATTAAAACTTAGAAGTACTAAAAAATTACCAAAAATAAAATGATTTTTAAAAATGTTATGAATTATTTGTTTCTTTATTTTTTATCTTTTGAAAAAGTAAGGTTCGATGAATTTTTTATTATTACAACTATAAACAGTTGATTTATTTTTATCATGCGCATCGTAAAGGATAATGAAATTTCAACTTTGTGTCTTCAATCTTCATGGTACCTTTCTTTATTTTGATTCCGTTTAGTTGAAATAGATGTTAGTGTAAGATGTATAGAAGATAACGATGTTATAAGGTGAGTTATATAGGCAATAAAGCGCCATAGTTGTAAGTTAGTTAATTATATGTAAATTGTTAGGTATATTTTTTGTATATATATAAATATAGATTAAAAAACAAAAACATCTATCATGTAGTATATAGCATATCATTAATGTGACTAAAAATAGCAGTTAATTTTTTTGTAATTCGTGAGCTGGCAATTAATTGTTTACACTCTTTGGAATTTTTTAATTTACAACTGTAACAAATATACTCAAATTTAATATCATATAATGCACTGTGTGTTTATCTCATATTCTCGTTATATAGGCCATTATAATATTATATTTTTATTTAATGGTACATCTTTGTATAAGATGAAAAATGGTTCTGGATGATACGATTTATCAGTAGGTATATTATATTGCTAATGTTATTTTAATATATTTATTGTATATTGTTACTAATAATTTATTTGTATATTGTAGTATTTGTTAATCTCACAACGATAGATTGAACTAATATTTTTGTCAAAAATAAATCACATTTATGTTAAATATTAATTATTATAAAACTCTTACCTATACTTATCTAAAAACATTGAAAATTGTATTGCGTATAGTTAATAATAATATAGTTATGTATTATGTATATTAGTTAAAAATTCTAAATCTTTAAAATTAATATTTTCAATCATAACAAAATCAATTATCATTATTTATCGTTGAAATATTCAATTTTGTTGAAATTTGAACTTTAAATGTGTAAAAAGAAATTAGTTTATGTGTTATTGAAAATGCTATGTTCTCGTAAGGAAGTTTTAATTAAATTATACGAAAATAAAATATTTTGTTTTTATAATATAAATATAGATAGGTAGCATATAAATGTTTTTATTCTTTTAATTATTTAATATATATTATAATATATCATCTACTAATAATCCATTCAGTAGTTAATGTATATGAAATACATTTTATTTTTTCGGTCTCATTTCAAATTATTCTTTTATTTTATTTTAAAACAGTTTTTTTTTATATCTCATTTGTCAAAGAGTTGTTTAAAAAAAACCACAGTAGTTCCGTTCAGTTGGGCTCATACCTCCATTCATCATTTGTGTACGTATTCATATTTTCCAAACTACCTTTTTCTGCTATAGTCTACAATCAAAATATTTTTTTTTTTGTATTTTTTTTTTTTTACTATCTACTTTACATTTAGTCTCTTTTTAATTAATTAAAAAACTCGTAAAATACATACACGTTGTATTAACAATACTTTTCAATGACATTATTAGTTTTATCAAAAATAATTATGAAGTAATTAATATAAAAATTGATTGTTTTTGGCGACAATATTTAAATGAAAAAAAAAAAAATAAATAAATAAATAAATGTAATGTTATTAAATATGTTTACAAATTTTTGTATTCTATTGATTAAAAAATATAATTATTCATACTTTATCACGTTTTAAAATTCATTCAATTATAAATTAAATAAATATGTATAAGATATATTATTGTTTATTCGTTCAAATTCTAGATCAATGCGCTATAAATATGTTGTTTTAGTTATGAAATACTGACTATATTTAAGTAAATTAGGTTCATGTATATTTGTATTTTTATCAATAATGTAAAATTTAATTGGGTTCCCATTTTGTGTAGCAAATAATATGTATCTTATTCAAACATAATTTTTGATAAAATATTAATGCTTAATTTATACAAAAAAAGGTCTTTTGTTTGTATCAAATATGAAAAACACATACATACACAAACAAAAATTATATTATACGGAGTAACTAATGATCTTAACATATTTACCAAAAGTTATTTATAATGGAAAATAGAACATCAGTATTATTCAGTATATCTCTATATTTAAATCGTTAATATTATTCTATGTAATTTGTTTAGATCAAATACATATTTTTTAATTCTATACTGTATACCACATAGTTCTTATATCATTGATATTTTCTTAAAGTATTTTAATGAGATCTTAATTATTAAGCTTGCAGTTGAGATAAATCCATATACACTAAGGCTTGTTGTTTTTGTTCGGTCTAGGAAATTATTTTGTGAGTGACTGTTTTTGACATTGAGTAGGGGATGTAATTAATGTAGAATTCACAAGAAGAATAGAAAATAAATTGACCACTTGGTATATAGTGAATTGGTATTTCAAATAAAGTTTCTTTAAGAATTTATAAATGTATATTTTTGTAGGAGTAGAAAAGCACATTGAAATATCCACTCGAAATAATCAAAATAGAAAATTATTATTTATGATTTGACATATTAATGACATTTTTTTTTTTTTAAAGAAAAAATACTTAAAAAACGATATGTAATTTTTAAGTAGACCGTATATTCCTTGATCATCGTTATCATGATCGTGAAATTTTTCTTTGAAAAACTAAAATTATAGTTGTTTTTACTTTCAATTTGTCGTAAAAGTACTTTTCATTAAGCTTCAAACTTTTCGTCCCCTATATGATGAAATAAGTTTTCCAATGTGAACGTAACTTTTAGCAATATCACCCCCGAGTAGTAGCGGTCTGAACTGTTATTTTTCTTTTACTCTTCCTTTTTCTTATTTTTATTAGACATGCAATGGAATTCATCGTGTTTGCAACATCCTTGGAGCTTAACGAATTGGTTTTGTTAAAAGTTTAATTGGAAAATTAAACTTAACAACCACGAGTTTTGAGTATATATGACCTTCTAAATAATTATAATTCAACATAACGTAAAGACTACTTATTTTCGTGAAATGCATATTTTTCCATTCTCTAATACTTTAAATAATTGAGACCAAGTTTTATTCCTATTAAAAAAGATTAACAAATTTTATTATTAATTTTCTGAATAACATGTAAATAAGCTTAAGTGACATGCATTTACTTTAATTTTAAGTTTATTTTGTATCATAATTTTACTAAGAAACTATAAATATAAAATTAGGTTAAAATATGATGAATTTAAAATTATAATATATGATTAAAACAAAATATATACAGTACGTAATATTATACAATTAAACAATATAATATACAAATTAATCAAAAACATTAGTTGGTTAATAAATCATATTAAGATATATTTTATTACTGTATTATGCTTAAACGCTTTATTATATTTACATTTCAATTACATTATTATATGTAATAAGTCAACAGTCAACTATCTAGTCGTGGATTTTTTTTTTAAATTATTTAGTTGGCTTAATGTATTTTTTTTTTTTTAATATTTGTTGTATGTTGATAAATGTACAATTTAACTTGTATTTATGGTAATTTGGAGAAGAAAATGTAATGTTGTAAATTTTATTTTACAATGTATCTTGTGTAATACTCTTGACGTGTAATTGTTATTTCTATTGCATAAATAACTTTTTGTCAATTAAAATTGAATTATTTTACAATAATTTATTGATTCAATAAGTTTATATGTATATATTATTTTTGTATTGAATAGATTTTTTTTTGATCTTATATTAAGGATTATATTGAACATAATTTTATGGCTACTATTTATATCTGAGACAATAAACTGGATAGCTTATATAATGGTTGATGTTTATGAAATAAGGCTAAAGGACGTACCAGAGTTAATTAAAAAGTTTACCCAAAAAATAACGAGGTCATCCGCATCTTCAACGATAGGTACTGTGTTGGCAGAGGCTATTAAAATAACGGTCGGAGTTTTAATGGTTGTAAAAAAAATGAGGAGAGAAAAAAATATATATTTAGGGGCCGTTTTACTCGCGAAAACCGTCCATTGGGATGTTACCTGACCGAAAAGGATTTTACCGTAAGTCCGCATTAACAAGGTGGGGACTTAGAAATTCCGTGCAAAACCTAACTAATAAGTTGAAAATTTTAATCGTTTTAAGCCGTGTGGGGTCGTTACATGAAGTTAGTATTACATTTGAAGTAAAACCACCAAATAAATGTATCCGAAAAGTAAACAAATTATGTTTTTTTTAGAATTATTTATCAATTATTTACAATCTAATTTATCATCGTTCATTTAATTTGTATAGTATATATTAGGTATATAAATAATGTAATAAAACTTATACTTATACTAGTATTTTGTCTAAAAATCAAATTACTTCGTTATTTATTAGTTCGTTTTTTATATTTTTCTGTAGTGTGGTAAATTTGACATTAGCAAGTTAATTTTGTTTTATAAATTACTTATATATTAAATTTAAAAACAATATTAATTATAATACATTTCATTATTATTGACACCATAATATTATTTTCATATTTATTACATGAATATCACTTACATAATTTTTTGTGTTTTTATACTCGGATTTAATATACATTTTCGTGCGTATCAAATTAAATATTTTACTTTTGATACGTTATAATAATATATCATTTTGCATACGTAATGTTATTACCAATTCATATCATATTAACATACTAATTTTTATATTACTAATTTATTCACGTATAATATTATTAATTATCCACTTTCTATTCAAAGATGATAATTTAAAAATATTGATTATTACCTACTTTAATTATCAATTTATTTTAGTCTTTAATCTATGTACATAATTACATATTAACTGATTATAAGTAATTAAATATTATATTCAATTTTAAAATGATCTATATTATTATAGTTATGAATACTTTAAATTAATAGCTAGTAATTATTGGAGTTGTACAATTGTTTATTGTTTTCGAGTCCTCCAAAAGTTACATATTATATTCTTAGTACGATACTACGATACGTATAGATATTTAAACACAGATTATAAATAAGAAAATATTATAAATTTTCGGTAGTTTTCTAAGTTTTTAATAATATTAATAAATGAACATCTTTGCGTCAGGTTTTTTTTTATGGTTTTTAAGGGTTTATGTTTTACGGCATATTGCAATTAATGATTTGACTTTTTTCAATTAATTAGAAATTTTTGATAAATAACATGACAAGTAATAAGAGATTTATACTACTATTAATTATTATTATTATTATTTAAAAAAATATTAAATTAAATTTATAGTTATATAATGTAAATTTTCCATTGAATGTATTCAGTGTACTTAAATTAGTATATAAATTATATTATTGTATGAACTACAAAATACATATTATTATAAGATTCACACTAGATATAGAAATTGGATTTAAGTACTTATCTTATTTTGCTTACTTTGAGAAAAATAATCCTTTTTTTTTTGATAATACATTTGAAAACATTAATTAATTTGTAATCGTGTAATAATTAAAATAAAAGTGAGTGAAGCTAATACCAATATAATTTTTTGATTTTTATGAATATTCTAGTTTGTACGCAAAATTAGTGTTCACTGACAGCAAAAACACTGGAAAATAAATACATTTAATTTATTCATAATCCTAATAGTTAAATATACTGCTATATCTTCTGTTAAAGAAATTGTTCTGTATTACGTATATATAATATGTATTGTATTTAATTTAATAACCTCGAGTTACTCACCCAAATGTTGGTTTAAAGACTATTTTTCATGTTTGTTAGAAATCTTAAAATTGTAGTTTAAATTTTATTAAAGTTAGGTACAAAATTTTTCATTACATTAGAGATTGTTATACGAGTTTTGCTTCCATAATATTTTGTTAATTTTAATCATACTTTACTCATCAAAACATTTTAGTTTTAGTCATAATACACATGATTTTTTTTATATGTTTTTCGTGTTTTGAAAAGTATTTGAATTTGAAAATATTGAATTTGGAAATTTGATATTTGTTTGTTGTTAAGAAAATTTAATTGATTTATGTTATTTTTAAGATTTAAATAATAAAAACAATTAAACTGATAAAACTAATATAGAACTTATTTAAGTAATTTTTAAATATATATACCACTATTACAGTCAGTGACTTATAAATATAATATTATATAATTATTATAATTTGAAAAGAAACACGGACTAGAGATTATTATTTATTACTTTTTTATACTTTTGATTGCAAATTTTCTGAGATTTTTTAAAGTTGAGAAATTTTTTATCAAATGTTTCTTCGATAAATAATTTATAAACAGGAAAGCGAGGATGTGAAAATCGAGGACAAGTAAACGTCGATCAATCTTTACGTGTTTGACAGTCTATTTCTATCGTCACGCATATAAACGATCTCAAGAGACACGGTCTCACCTATTTACTCAAGTGTTTCAATTATTTTAACTTTTTAAATACGTTTGTTTTATATTTTTTATACTGATTTATGGCGAAATTAATTTTTTCTATTCTTTAAAGGAATGTTTTTATATAATACATTGTGTCAACTATCGAAATATATATAGATTACTCAAAAGTGATGGCTCATAATTTTATTATACCTAATATTAAAAAAAATATAATATGGTATTAATGTTATCTGTATGTTCTGTTTTATTTTTTCTAATAATTAATACATTGAATAGATATTAGATGCTTACTAAATGCATGTTTATACTCATAAATATATTTATATTTTTATTACAAATTTACATGGAAAAGATAAAAATCATTCTAAAAGATTATGTGCTATGTTTGCTGCATTTAACAGTTTTTTCAAAAATTTAAATGACGTAAATTTAAATTGAGATATTATAACTAATGAAAATTTTTATTGCTAGTAATAAAAGGAATTAATAAATTTGTATTACTATGAAACAGTTTTAGTGTTAGAGCATAAAGTGATAATAATAATAAAATAAAAAAAAAATACGTGTATTTATTTATTAGTTAATAAAAGTCAAGTGATTATGTAGTAAAAATGTTAAGTTTATAGATGGTTTCTGGTCTATAGATCAGTTTTAGTGAAAATCATCACACCTGTGTTCACTATGGTGCATCATAGTCATTCTACTTTAATTATTGCTTTTTTAAACAACTTTCAACGGAGCCAGATATGAGCTGGTATGTGAGTATAAAAAGTTGATCGATAATGGAAAATGAGAGAACATTGGAAATCGCTCGGTATGAGGTAGCTTTTGGTAGACCGAGAGAAGCAATAATTTGCGACTATCAGATTTGTATTTTTCATCGTTCAGTTTATTCAGTATATTATGTAGGTAGGCAGCATTGTCAGGAAAAAACATCGACTGGGAAAAGTATAGTCAATATCACACACGTATACTCGGACAAATGTCATTGAAATGCGTTTTTTTATTTTATTTTGATGCTAGTGGCGAAGGTTTTTGGTAAAAATCCATTGTTGAAACCTTTTTTTCTCCTTTTCTGCATTCCACATGTAGTGTATTGGTATGTGTGGTTGACGGCTGTTTATTTTTTCTGCACCTCGACATAACGACCAATGAAAGTAGCAGAAATACATAGTACGATCGTTACGTGTAAATGGAAAAACTTGATTGTCGCCAATGAATAGGCCTCGTCGATGCGTTTCCATTTTTCAGTTTTCCTCAACAACGTCGGTGGCATGGTAGTCTAATAAGAATGATTGTAATTATATGTAATAATTATTGTATTTAGGAAAATTGTTCTCAAGGAAAGATAAATATTTAAACGTATTAATACTAGTATATTAATTACTTTCTTATCATTACTAAAATGTGTATATAACGTTCGTTTACGTATAACTACCATTATAGAAGTTAAGAATTTCATTATTAATATTATTTTTTTTTAATAATAAGTTTCTTGCTTTGCTGTTGTTAGAAGGTTGATAGCAGTTGGTTATTGCTGTCAACTTGGGCGTCTAATAAGATTTTAATTACTTACTAAAATACTTACATATATTTTAAAATTAAAAAGTTAAAAAATAGTTTTTTTGAAAGATAATTATAATGATGCATAGCTCTTATAAAACATTACTCTTTAAAGGATTTAAGACGTATAATTATACAACTGAAATGAAAATATTTAATATTTCTTTTCTAACATTGCATTCCTTTACTTTTAATTTAATATTTTTATTTTAAATCTTTGAAATGTATTAACTATGGTTAATTAATAAATTTGTTTTACAATTACCTAACAAACGTTTGTAGATTAGGTCAATTTCTATTTGAATGTCAATTATCAGAGTTGAAGTTTTATTTTTAAAACAAAAATAATATTATGATTTGCCATATGGCATTGAAAGAACTGTAAAAATCTTATTTCATCAATTTCATCTTAAAAACATATTATAATAGTAATAAAATAAAATAAATGAAAATTGTTTTCTAATTTTAGATCTAAGCTTGAGTACTTTATATGTTTTGTCGTTTTGAACATCGCTGTTTTTTATTTGACTAATCATTTTATATTATTTTTGTAAAATAATAGAGTTCTTGTTTGATGTTTGTTTTTAACATTATAAATATAAAAATTAATTTTGTTTTTCTTTTTAATATAAAAACTTACAATTGTTTCATAATTTATCATTAAAATTTTAAAATTGAATTATTTTCTACATTTTTAGTATTATACTTAGCTCTTGGTTATGATTAATTAACAAACATATTGTTCTCCATATCTATTTTGTTTAACTAACCTAACTTAATCATGATTGCATATGATTGTTTGTTTATTAGAGGTTTATTAAATTAAGATTCAATTGTGTTGTATGTTAACATTTTGAAACTGTATTTATTTGAGTTAATTTTTATTTCTATTGCATATTATTCAAACAAACAAATCTCTTTCTTTTTAAAAAAAAAAAAAAAAAACTATAGAAATTCAAAGTTCGTAATGCGGGATACCTTGTGTATACTGTATACATATAGGTAAAATTATAAATATATAATATCATTCATTATCATAATAATTCCATGTTTTTCATGCTTATTATTTTTGAAACTCTCAACTTCTATACTTCTTTTTTAATATTCTTTATTCAATTTCAATGGCCAATTATCCTCCGTCAAATATATAATACATCGTACGTGCAAAAATGAATACGAAGAAAAGCAGTTTATATCTTAAATTTGGTGAAACTGTCTTAAGAGGAGCACGAACTTTGTATTCTGTCTTATTATTATTTATTACCTAGTGCCAGTAAAATCAAAGTATAGGAAGTTACTGCCCGGCCATTGTAGACATTGAAACATGTGCTGTTAATTTTGTATTTTCTACCGGATTTCAATCTCTTTCTTGTCATAGTATAGTAAATAGCATACGCGTAATTGTAAACATAACTAATTTAATATACTTATATTTTCCATCTAAATGTAACACTTTGAAATATGTCAAATAGCAGAGACTTCGAATTATTTAAGGAATAGTTTGGATCTAGGCGTCACGTGAATTTAAAATATTACCAAGTCAGAGATACTGACGAATCCATTTAATCAACTAATTGAACTACCATCGGTTGTGATCATTATATACCTCAGAATTATTTTACACACCATTTCACCATCGTCAACATGCATCATCAATGTATAATACTATATTATTCCGATACCTAATACTGACGCCATCGTAAATCTTCTTCATTGTTACCACTCACTTGATTAAATAAATACACAATACTACACTGTTACTAACGTCTTACCATTTTTTTTCATACGAAAATTCTCATTTGTATCTAATTAAATTATACCAAATAGTTATTTGTTAATATTATATTATAAACTCGTTGATATAGGAATTGGTAGTTATGAATCATATTTTTAGTTTAAAACAAAAATTTTTTGTGATAGTTTCGAAAGCATACAATATGGTTTTAAATAATAAATTGATGACATGTCAAAACTATATTTAGAGTAATATCGCTTCACATAAACATTAAATAAACTATTTTTGGTTTATTTAAATATTTTTTGATTTGATTTAATATATTTATAGTGATGACATTTTGAGTCTTGTATTTTATTTTAAAAAATGTACTAATATATTATAAACAGTAATCTAGCAATATCTAGTATAGTTATATGCTATTTTTATGATCAATTATTTACACAACCAATTGTTTTATATACAAGTACGTAAATAAAAGTATTGATTAGAACTATTACACACACACGTTTGTGTGTATTTATGTATACATAATTAATACAGAACATTATTAAAATAACTAAATTAATTTGTATTTAAAATACATTAGATTAAATTAGGTTTTGGAATTTAATTTTCAATTTAATCAAAAATAGGTGCACTCTAGTGTTATAATTAATTGAATTATAGATTTTGTGAGTAGTGTAATAACGCTACAAATAAAATAAAACATTATGATTTGAAACTCATAAATAAAAGCGATATGTTAAAATTATTATCAATTAATGACATTAAATGTCGTAATAATTATTATTTTTAGTCAGATCACATAGTATCGATATGATTCTTTGTCATGAATACAAACTAATGTTTTTTTCAAACATCCATGCATATTTTATCATAATTATTGTTTAGGTACATCGTATTTACCATATTGCGATAAAAAATAAAATTTGTTTATTATGACACCAATCGCACTATGCCCGCCGCAAATAGATTTTCGAAGACTTCAAAATCCGAGTTAACGTCAGAGAGTGACAGCAGTGACAGTCGATCATAAAAATATTATAATATCTGTACGATAAATTATGTTCACTAATTGATTTGTACGCGCAGTGATTATAATGATGTCATAATAATATATGACATTATTTAGGTATTCGGATACTTTTATAATGTCCGATGCGACAAGATGATGAAACGTTGTAGTACTGTAGAGTCGTCGTCATCGTTCGCCACCGATTGTATTATTAAATTCCATTGTTTATATTTTATCATAAAACATTTAAACGGGTATAACGGCGTTCTGAAGCTGTGACGCCAACGACGGTGGTGTTTTGGTCGTATAATTTCGAGAAACGGGGTGTAGCGCTGTTTTACGCATCACTAGTTGCTTTACTAATTATTATTACCCTCGATCAAAAATGACACCCTCACTGCTGTTGCGCGTACACATACACACACACTTACAGTATAATAATATGCACTTGTATAATGTATATATATATATACATTGCGTAGGTATTACTAAACGATCGGTTGCTATCCCCTAAAATATACGAACCCGTTGCGTATCACCCTCCAACACGACCGCATTCAAGTCCCGGCTCACAGTTTCACGCGTTTTCGCAGTAATGTAATCCGTTTACCGGTTTTCACGCACTGGAGATCCGCGGTTCACGACTTGATAGCTAAGATTTAAGATTCACGGGCATGTGAGTAGATGTGTGGAATGAGGGGAGGTGTCGACGTCGCTGTCGCCGGATATACATTATTGTTATGTACCGCGTAATGTATGTGACGTATAGTTTATGATGGTATATATGTAGGTATACACCACACGCTTGCAATCAGTGAGAATAGCGAGCACCGTAGGAACGATGATAAATTAGCAGCGACAGCAGAGCAGCGGTATATCATTATAAATTCGCGTACGTGTTTGTGCGCGTGCGCGTGTGTTTCCTCGTTTTCGAGCACCTAGACGGTGTTAGCGAATTAGTTGTATAATGACTATTCGTATAACGAATTATTATAATATGAGCTTTGCTGGAAAGTATTATATACTGCACTTTGTCGATGCGTGCAGTGGCGACCCTCACGAACAATAGCAATAATGATTGAAAGTAAAATTTTAAATCATTTTTTTTTTTTTTAACGAATCTTACTTTCACTTTGAAATTAACAATTCCTAAGCTTCGTTTATATTATATAATGGTTTTTGTTTTCGAAGATTATTCTTCTTATGCACAGAAACGGTTGTATTTATGATAGAGCCAACGTGTTTATTTTATAAATAAAAAACAATTGTCTATAATAAAATATTACAATATAGATGTTATAATGATAACTAAGAGTTTCTAGTTGCGAATACTATTTTTATAAAGAAATTGAATTTTCACGTTAGACAAAAAAATGTTTTAAAATTAAGTACCTATATAAGTTGCATGTATAGAAAATATGTATAAATACATAGATTTTTTTTTTATTTGGATATTTATTTTAACGAAAATGTATTGATAAGGAACTGTAAAAAAATTACAGTAATAACTGTAATACTTAACTCTATTAATAACTTTTTTTTACAGGTTTTCAAACGGACTACTTAAAGAAAAATACTTAACTTACGTTTTCTTGAGGTAAGTAATTTTTATGACATAAATACCATATCTATAATTGATAAAATTGATGTAATATTTATTAGGTATATGTAAAACTTACAATTATCCTAGAACGAATTATTCGTAGTCATCAGGTCTTTATTATAAATAAAAAATTATGTAAAAACTGTTTATTATATTGTACGATTTCATGAATCAGTTTTCCTTAAATTAGAATTTAAAGTCTCAAACCTAACCTTAGAAAGCAATACCTACTTTTGACTGATAATATGTATTGTCTGTTATGTTTTCCCTGCGTTTTATTACATTTTTTCCACTCAACATGAAAATTACTTATTTACGAAATTCACTTATCCATGGTTGTCATAACACCCTTTTTTGCGGATAATTAAAAGTTTCTTGTGCTTGAAAAATTTTAAATAATATTAAATGTTGATAGATTAATAATGATTACTTCAATTTTTAAATCATTATAGATCCGATATATTCTAAACCTTTAATATGGATAATGTTATATATCCTTAGTATCTACACAAAGTTATTCAAGAATATTCTTTCAAATTTCGAGTTGAATTCAATAAACAATATCAAAATGTCATCGCGATTTTATAATTTGTCGGGGGAAAGAGTGGTTCTCATTTACATAAAAGAAATTTAAAAAAATTACATATTTTTCATTTTCATTTAAATATCAATTACTTAGGTATTGTAGTTGTAATACAGAAATGCATTGTGTTTGAATTTTCGTGCAATTCTTCACCAATAGTACGAGTTACTCTATTGTAGATACACCTATACTTAAAAAAATGTTATCAATCATTGATGTTATTTTGGTTCATGTTTATATGAAGTAACATATTCAATTCAGCTTTGTTTGTACTATTTAGTGACAATAGTTATTGGTATTGTCTAGTGTCATACAAAACAATTTTGAATGATTCTTTTGTACGCATCTTGGTCAATTAATTAACAAGTATTAAAAAATATTAAAAATGTTCAAGAGAATTTTGAAATGAGTAATAAGGTAACCGGAGATTTTACGGAAACTTACAAACGGAACTTGATAATTAGAAATACCTATAAATATCAGTTTACATGTGCGCGTCATGGAATTGTTTGGTAGAAATATTCTGTCATGACGTACCTGTATATATTTATATAGTTTAACGAATTATTTATTTACTAAAAACACCGAAGTCATTCTTTATAAAAGTTGTTATTTTTGGTAAAGGATCAAATTTGAAAAGTATAATTTTTTTCCACGAATATTCCGTGGTTCTATATACACATTAATAATAGCAAATGTTTGATATATACATATCTATTATTTTCATTAAAATAATGATTGTAGTATTGTTGTTAGAATTTTAATTATTATTACTAAAATATTTGATACCATAAGGACTTAATATGTGTGTATTTAATATATTTTGATTTTATTCTGATAAATATCTTACAAAGTCTTAGTGCATGCTATGCTTGTCGTGTGAAATGACGTGGAAAGCCATTTATAAGTAATAACTTAGGGTAAAATTTTAAAACGTTTAATAACACGGTTTATCAGACGTTAACAAAAACAAGTGACCTGATTTTAATAATTTTTATCACTTGTAAACAATTTGAACGTCTATGAATAATCAAATTGATGTTCATAAGTCAAAAATAATATAAGTAAAAATGTGATAATTCTTTTATAACGACGATCAAGTTATTTTCGGATGATCTGGTAAACAAATAACGTTATTAATTGGTATCAAAGATTAAAAATATCACTGTTGATTTTTCTTAGAAAAAAATACACACACACATACAACACGTGCATATAATATTACACACACTCACCTATGTGTATAAATATTTCATAATGTATTCAATGAGAATGTTATAGTGTGCTGAAAAAATAAACCATTAAGCCGATCATTCCTGTGATGTTGACGGTAGATTGTATAAAAGTGGCAAACAGTGTAAGGCTCTTTTATAATAATAATAATAATAATAATAATAATAATAACAATAATAATGGATTTTTAGAGTTTTTCACACCACTATAACCTATGCTTCACGCACTATCACTGTTTTTATTTTGGGGGATCGAGCAACGGCAACAGTAACAATGACATATCACATTAGATGATGAATTTCATATTATGCTGTGTCATTGTTTCATGCAGAAGTTGACATTTTAATGGAATCGCCGAAAAATGGTGTGGTGTGTAGTGGGTTGGCAACGTTGTATGTTTGTTGTAAATACTCTGCAGCGGCGACGGTAGCAACACACGTAACTGGACCGTTGACGACTTTTTCTTGTGCATAGACCATTTTTATATTATATCGTCCATAAATAAACCAAACAGATTTCATTCGACGTTTTTTTTCTCTCTGGTCTGCATTATTTGTTTAGTATTTTCCATTTCCAGCCCCAGTGGTATATTGTATTATATATTGTGTACACGTTGGCAACCTGGAAAATCTGTTGTAAATCTCGCAGTGAAATCATTAGACCTCATCGTATTCTACTATATTTTAGTCGTCTTAGCCAAAGTACGCTGGTTGTTCCTTTGCAATAAACGACACCGACAACGACGTGAATATACACATAAGCCGCTTAACGTCCATTTTCCAAGTCACCGGTCACAGATGACACAGCAGTGCTTGTTGTATCAGACCATATAAATAATACAGTTGCTGTAGTGGTGAGCTGTTGCTGCTGCTGTTGCTACTAACGCTGATGACTGCTCCTTCATCTTGTCACTGCAGCCATCTTCGAGAATTATTATGCAAATACGATACCGTAAGGCGTCCTCAACGGATTTGACTGGAGTGGTGGGGGTTAGTTGGTTTTGGAAGGGTGTGTGAGTGGACCCTCGCATTATACACACTTTATCCCTTTGTTGTTAAATCTATTTGACCTTTAAATCTCTAGAAATATTCACTTTTGGTACAGTTTTTATTATATTCTATAAACAGTCGTATTCTTCGAGTATTGCCGTTGTGCTGTCACTTTGACAAAGATTTTGAACTCAAGAAAAAAATACAGTAGTAGTATAATTTGAAGCACTATATATTATTATTTTCTGTTGAAGCTTCTGCATTATTAAAATAATATATTTATCACGAATATAGTTATATTTTTAAATTACAATGTTTGATTTATTATTTAATTTTTAAATTATACTTTGGAAACTTTTCATGAGTCTGTAACAGGGGTGGCCAACATGAATAGGTTCGTGAACTACATAGATAAATACAATGATACCAATAGCCAAAATGTTTATATAATTTGATATTTTTTTATATGTTAATAACTAAAAATTAAAATTTATAATGATATTAAGTAAATAAGACAGGAACCGCATCTGACTATGAAGAGAACCACATGTGACTCGCTAGCCGCAAGTTGGCTACCTATGATTTATAATATCAAATATGAAGTAGTTTTAATATTTAATAGTTATATTGAATACAATTTTTTGTTAGCTTTAATAAATAAAAAAAACATTTACCAAATATTTTTAATAGATAATTTAGTCGTTGATCTGCCATTTCAAAATAATTAATAGTTACATCATAATTTAATAATATATTATGGTTTGAATCATATTTTTTCAATTTAATTTAATTTTTGAACATTAGTGTAATTATAAGAATTTTATCACACTATCTAAAATAATAATAATGATCTTTGTTTCAAAAATAAAAATTCAAATTACACGTTTAATGTTTGATTATATAGTTCACCTTATATAAGTTTTTGTATCTTACAATAGAAAATTATTATAAGTGTATAGCTTACTATATTATAAACCATTATACGTGTAATTTTACAAATAAAAAACAAAAAAAAAAATATTCAATAAGACTTTTATTCGAAAAACATAAAAATATTATGCAATGAATTTGTATTGTACGTATATCATGAAATATCGTAAAACATTACAACGTATGTAATATACAAGTATGAAGTTTGTTATTTGATTTAATTGTGATATTAAACTAATTTAGTAATTTCATAATATCGATAAAATATAGTGATGAAAATGTATAAATGTTAATTATTCAATTAGTTTACATTTTATCGATTCTACAGTGTATTATTTTACCAAGATTTTAGAATTTTAATTTGCGATTTATTATGTTATATGCAATTTGTATAGTATTTTTTTTTTAATGGTACTGATTTATCATGTATACGTAACTTTTTATCTTTTCATCAAAATATTTTTTGTTTTCTTTGCGTCAATTGACCACACATAAATCGTACAAGTAAACTTTTTTCTCTCAAGCCTCGTTTGACTTTTATATAATTATTTATTTCATTACCTACAGATTTTACTCGTCTAGAGTAATTATGAAATGTAAGCATTATTTATTGGTCGTTTTCGTTGCACAAAACAAGAACTGAATGATTTTTTTTTCTTTTAAAGACTACTAACGGAAAATAAAACATTAATTCACCGTGACAAAAATCGATACTATTTTTTCTTTTTAATAATACGTAACTAGACGGAAACGCGTTCTGGGATAATGAAACGAATGCGTAGTTGGTGGTTGAAGTACAGCCTAAAGGATACTATAACCTTGTAAAGGGTATAATATAATGGCCAAACAATTTTTCTCAATAATTCTAACGAACGGTACGATTTTTCCTCCATCGATGTGTACAAGTTGAGTACATTGAATGTACTGCTAATGGCCAAAGAAATCCTATCGAAAGTTTCAATATTACATTTCAGATGGCACATACGTTAAGAAAATCACAGCCATTTCGCTACTACACTATCGATAAATCAGTAAAATGGTTTGAAAATTTTCGGCCATATAACAAGCAAATAATTGTTATAGCTGTAAAAGCGGGTAATAACACATTAGTATAGGTTTTTTCTCCATTCCATAGGTACTTTTCAAAATTTTATAATTGAGTAAGATTTTAGTTTCTTGGCATTCTTTTTGTAGTATCAGCGCCTATTTCTAAAGGTAGTTTATATTATTCTAATGTAGAATAATATCATATCACATTATATTATTGTTATTAATTTACTAGATAATATTGACAATTAGAGCATTGTAAGAATAAATTTTAAGTGAAAATTGCTTAAAATTAGAATTAATTTTTTCAAAATTATTATACCTATTTATAAAATAATTATATATGTACGTGGAAATAATGAAAAATCTCAAGTTACTACGTCTAAAACATTTTTTTTTTTACTGAAAAATAAAATAAAATAATTATTTATTGATAGATAATAATTTTTTTTTTACATTTGAACTTAAAATGTTTATAAATAGAAACTGTGAAAATAAATATTCGATATTTTTAAATTTTTGTAAGGAAAACTTATAAGAAACCTTGTATTACGTTTTTAAGATTATAGACAGAGATAAAAAGTTTTAAGCTTCTTTACTGCATTTAAAGGATGATGTCAGATACACAAAAAAAACTACAGACGCATCATTGTAAAACTTATTTATTTATTGCATTACTTATAATTTATATATTTTAATGAACTTAAAAGGACTCAAATTTTGTGTTATATATTAAAATTTCATTTAATTACGATATGATATGTAAATACTTATTACTATATTTTATTATAGTAAATAACTAAAAATATTTTATTAGTATATATTCTTTGATATTTTTATTTCTCTAATATAGTATTTATGCATTTATTAATTACATTTTTAATCATTAATCATTTTTATGTTAATGTTTTGATAATAATATATTCAAATATGATCGATTACTTATAATATTTATGTGTAGATTTATTTACATTCCGTTTTTACCTAATTTATAAGAGTGATCAATATAAATTACTTTTAAATAATTGAGTTAATGCTTCTATAAGGAACTTTATCAAAAAAATGTATTTTAAATGAGTGAATAAATAATACTGGATAAGTATTAGGAAAAAAAATGTTGAATGATTGAATGATTACAAAACTATTTAAAAATTATATTTTTTTGTTATTTCATAAAAATTTATCTTAATTAATGGTGAGCATATCAGTACACACTATAACTATTAAATTAATATTAAAAATCGTTAAATAATAAAATGTTAAATAATTTTGTATTATAATTATACAAATGTTATAGCGATTTTATCATTATTCTCAATCTTAACTTGGTTTTTACAGTTTGTAATAAAATTGAATTGACGGATTATTAGGAAATGTGCAGTGAATAAGTAGTTAAAAGTTTAGTTAAGTAAAGAATTACGTTAAAGTAATGAAAAAATCCTACTATTTTTGTGACATAAAACTGAAATGGCCTTTAATTCTAAATTCTATTATACGTTAAATTTGTTTGTGTTTTGATTAGTTGAGGAAGACGTAATACTTAGTTTACGTCGCTGACAGAAGTCAGCACCTTTAATGTTCATTATAAGTTTAAAATATATTAGATGATATAAAGTATCCTGTTTAGTATGAAAACAAAATATTCACGATGTTTGTCATTATTTAAATTGATTAAATACATTAATTATTAGAACAAACTATATGTTTATATTATTTTTGTCAGTAATATTGAAAAAGAAAAAAAAAATTTGATTTTTCATTGTCTGTTTATTAGTCACTGTGTTTTAAACATTCTTCACTCTTCTTACACTCAGTAACATAAGCTTCTTCAATTCTTTCACACATAACGTTCATCTACTTCCACCTCTACCTACCCCCAATCGTCATCAACCACCACCATAATCACTATACCAAGAAACGTGATGGCAATCAGTCATTGCCATCCTTCTTAGCTGTTGTCACTGCCGTCATACAAAGCTGAAAACACCGTAGCTTTACGTGTGTTATTAAATCAATATGTGTGAAGTAGGACCAAGAGGATTTTCGAATTTTGCATCTAAATGGAAAATAGACAACGCTAAAACAACAAAAACCGCACACATAAATCAGCGTTCGTAAATCCTGGTGTTGACGGTGCCAATAAAATGGAAAATAAAAATTTATAATTTTTGCAAAGTGGTTATTTTCTGTAGATAGATTCATTTCTGTTATCTTTAAAAATGCAACTTTATCTTTGTTCAAGTACAATGCTAAACAATGTATATATTTTACGCTCCTCACGAAAATAAATGTTGCCGATTTATTATATGAATATACGTTTAGTCACATCTGTTATCGTATTGTAATAATATTACAGATTAGATATTATCGAATAATATTTGCAGTACACTACGTCTATTATTTGACTCTTAAAATTATAATTAAATGTCAGCTATACTAATTATGTTGTTTTTACATAAATCTATAGTTTGGTATTGATATTTGACTAGGAATAATGAAAGATTACAAAATATATTGTTACAATAAAAATAAAAATAATAGTTAATTATCTTTTTGCGCCATTATTGTTGTCAAAATCATGCTGTTGAAATTTATTTTTCACAATAATATATTATCATTGTTATTATTATTATTATCGTATTATTTAATAAGTAGCATTTAAAGTCTGATTAATTATATTAATGGATGTTATTTAATTGAACTGCATTGATAATAACATGATTAGTTTTTGTGCATAATGATGGAAGAGAAAATGGTCGTGTAAACTATAATATGATGTATAAAACCTCAATATTCTTAAATTACTACTACAATTATTATTTAATTATAATAATTACAAACATGTTTTAAGTTATTTTAAACAAATTGAACAAATTATTAAAAATTTAAATAGTTATTTTACTATAACAATATTTAAAAAAAATTTAATACTTGTATTATTTTTGTTAGTGATGTACTTTTCGAATTTTTTTTTTATTAATTTATATTAAGTTTTAAAGCCAGAACTATACAAATCTAATCATTAAAACTTTTCCTTTCTATAACTACAAATGATTTTTTTAACAATTGTTTCTATATTTTGTATCAGAATTTCTTTTTTTAATATATTATTGTAGAGGGACTGTAGGTTTGTATCAATATTATAGTAAGTATTTGGAGTTGAAAATTCACTAAAGATTTTGTTTTTTATGTGTGTGTTTTCTGATAAGTAAACAACTTTGAGTGGTTAACTGTTCTTCTTGAATATATTTGCTTTTATTTAATGTTAAATAAAATATACTATACTTATAACTATTGGTCTTTTATATAAGTTAAAATATATTGAAATTGTATAAAATTTAATTCATTAGACCTCTATTTGTACGAACAGATTTCAAATACTCAATAGAAATTCACATACAATTATGGTAATATTTTTTATATTACATATTGTCTTAACTTTCATGATTGGAATCGTAATTTCCCTTAACCAACGACTATTTTCACATTGTGATTTATTTAAGTAATATTTCATTTCAATTAATTTAAGTATTTCATTTTTAATATACAATTCTTTTCTTTTCTTTCGAAATATTTTATTCCTTCCGAACTTAAAATATTTGTAATATTAATAAAAAATAACTGTTTATTCCGAAAATTCAAAGTTCAATATATGGTAAAGAAGTAGTTGTTTAATTTTATTTTATTAATGGTATATTAATAATTCTCTGTAGATTTTTTATGGAATAACTAAGTTGAACTTTATTTACTAGTTATTATACATAAAGTTATTTATTATTTAATAGTTTTTTAAAAAATAATTTTTTTCTTATTTATTTAATGACATTTAGATATTTTTTTATATTTGTATAATCTATTATATCATATACTTAAAGTGTTATAAATAATGTTATTAATAGTATTTTTGTTTAAATCATTGAAAGATAATTTTTATTTTTAAAAAATATCATGATTTTTGTAGAGATAGAATAACTATTTAAATATTTTATAAAGTGTTTTAAATTGTATTTTATATTTATTGTGTTTATTTTATATTTTTATTCTTATTAAAGGACCAATATAATTTTAAAAGATAAATTAATAATCTTTAGTTGTTATTGTCCAGTAATTTGCTCTGGTATTTGTAATTCTAAAATGAATAATAAAATCAAATTGTTAACATGAATAATATACAACATTTTTTATTTTTATATTTTTGATCCATCATAAAAAAAAATGTCACTGATATGTTTATACAAAATATGATTTATTACATTAATTTATTTTTCATAATTTGCATTTAAAAAATGAGATAATTATGAATTACAGTTTCTTTTGATCATTTTTTTTTTTTTTTTTCATATTGCTATTTCAATTTATATTTGAATATATTTATTTTTAAAGAAAAGTGTTATAAATTAAATGGGTATGATAATACATTGTTTTTTAATTAACAGATACATTACTTAAATAGTTCTAGAAATTTTAAAACAATGCTATTTTAAGAAGAAAATAATAGTATTAATTTATTTTTGTAGCAATAATAATTATTTTGATTTAATTTTAATTAATTTGTGTTAATTTTAATATCGTGTATAATCTATAACACGTATGATATGATTTTTAAAGCTTGGTGGTGACAGACACTCACTATTAAACTACACTACACTATATTATTGTCTATTGATACGCGACTTAGTAAGGACACTTTTTTTCAGTTGGCGACATTTTATAAATCACATTTTGCAGTGCAATCAATTATTCCCATGCCAAACATTCTGGTGAATGTTCCTTCGTCCCTAGGTACCTGGCACCACAGCTTTTACTATCGCAAAAACATACACATACGCGCGTGCTCTCGTAGAATAAATGACTTCTACCAGTCATCAACAACTCATTTAAGTAGGACACATACTATTGATGTGTTGCAAACACCATGTCCATCACACAAACCATGTTACTGTCAACATTTATTAATTATATCTACTTGTAAAAGGTTGTATTTAATCACAGTTTTATTGTAATATAAAATAAAAACTAATTATACGACGGCGCATTGTATAGGCAATTTACGTACACAGATGTGTAAGTAGGAATTAAATGTGCTTGTTTCCAGTTTGAATTAGTTATTGTTTATCGTTTAATTATCTTTATTTTATTTGCCATTGCCTTTGATATGCATACTTGTTTTTAATAAATTAAATTTGTTTAAGCTATAGTTAATTAAACCGTTTAAGGAATTTCACTTTAAATATAATAGCTAATGATTTTTATATAGCCCTACATTGTTTTTCAGACATCATATATTATTATAATTATTTAGTATTTAGTATGTCGTTAGTTTTAAAAAAACAATTATAGAAAATAAATATGCATAGTTAAATATGAATTTTAAGAGAACTTTGGTTATAAAAGGTACTATCTATATTTTTATAATTAAAAATTATTATTAGAATAAACATAATATTATATTTGAAATTATTGTAATAAAATATTAATTATAGTCGGGGACATGAAAACTGGCATGTGATCTTCGTTATATACAGACCCTCACCCTATCTGCAGACAATGGTTCTTAATTTGCGATGTTCTTCCCGCGCGTATTATGAAATGTGTATTTTTAAATTGCGAACTAATTCATTTTAGAATTTTGAGAACACATTATACGATTTTACACGCCTCTTTTCGTGTCCCCGACTGTAATATTGAAATCATATTAATAATCGCGAATCAAATTTAAAACGTAACAGAAATGGCTATGGGCTTATGTTAATCAATACTATTTGTACATAAATTTCAACTTCAAAATTTAAACTTTATTTGTACTTAGTGAGTTAGAGGACAAGTTTATTTATTATACAAATAGTTATTACACACAAACAAAGTAATATAGCGTTCAACTTCTATAAAATATTTTCATCACCTATGAAATATAATAGTATAAATACAATTTTGTACACCTTACTCCATAAATCAAAATATTGAATATTGTTAAACATCTACAACTATTTCCTAATTATTATTTTTGGAACGCCAGTGTAGTTATACAATAATTGAAGCTATGTTGAGATACAATACAGATAATTTTATTTCAAATATTTTAATTTAATATGTATTTAATATCGTAAGTACTTAAAAACTTTTAAATTTGATGACTTTACCACTGGGTCCACACACATTGACTTAAATTTAATTTAAAAAAAGGTATTAAAGAATGGTGTATTAAACATTTTTAAAAATATTTGATAGATATCTTCTCAAAAATAACTTTATATAATCGATAAACTTAATAATAATGATAATATATGTTTATAGATATAACTATAAGTATCATATTATTACGGAGAAAAAATATAATCAAAAGATGAATTAACTACCCTTCGTTTATACAGATAATTTATCAGTCCCAATGATTATTTTATTATTAATTAATTAATTTAACTTTATAAATCACTGAATCGAAAATATTTTTTATTATTTTTGGTTTAAATTATTTGAGATTTTATTTTGTACAATCAAAAACATTTTTGTGTTGATAATAAATACTTAAAATTATTTAAATTAGTCACATGTAGTTATAATGTATTATTTGTTACATTTAGTTTAAACTTTCTAAGTAACCAAATCTATGTTGGTATTTAATTATTTTTTTTTATATTAAAAATAGACATTATATTGATATATTTTGTTATCAATATATCATTCAATTATAGAGAATACTGAATATTTTTTTGGAGAAGTACTTTGATTTTTTCACGTATCAGTAGTTTGGCCATTTAGCACCAAGTAATGTGGTTAAATATAGTTTAATTTAAATAAATGGTATTTTAGTTCATTTATCATTGTTATGTGATAAAAAAAAAAAAAAAAAATCAAAATATTAATAAATACAATGTTTTAATACGATAAATGAACATGTAATAAAAAAAATGATATAGTATACTATGTATTATATAATTGACACAATTCGTTGAAATTTTGAAAATTAAAAATTATTTTGCAGTTAGAAATTCATAAAAATGTTTCTATTTATACCCAAGATTTAAAAAAATTGAATATTAGGTTCTTTATGTTTTGCAACCTTTATTGAAAACAATATTTCTACAGGAAAAACTAATTAATTTTTTATGAAGTTTAAATTTAAAGTTTTTACGACAACAAATATTCGCCCTTATAGTAACTTTCTTTCTTGTTGTAATTAAAAAAAGAATAATTGTTTTAAAAAAAATCGAGAAAACAAAAAAAAATTACGGAAAAACGGGAATTTTAACGAAAAACCAGTTTTCGACCAAATCGTTTTTTTTATATGGTTGTAATTCAAAAACTAATAACTGTAAATACTTGAAGTTTTCACCAATTGTTTATGTTAGTTTTATTTATATACAGTTTAATTTTCAAAAAATTTTGACTTTTTTTTGACCAGTGACCAGTAGACCACTGAAGTTATCGATTTTTATGAGAATTTTTTTTAAGTGTCAATAAAAAAATGTTGGATGACCAAAAAATGTTGAAAATTTAATATAAGGTTCCTTATTAGTTGTTCTTATTGTAGCTAAAAAAAATTAAAAATCGTTAGTCACAATTTTTTTTATAAACGTTTATAGTTCAAATATTTACGAAATCTATGGAAAACGTGAAAATTTGTAAGTGATTTTGAAGTTGAAAAATCATAAAATTTTTTGTGTTTATAACTAATGATTAAAAATACTACACTATGTTTTCCCTAAGTTTTCCTTCAAGTAGCTATAGTAAAAATTCGAAGTATCATTATAGGAAAAATTTTAAGTGCATTTGAATTTTAAATTTTTACGAAATAGCGTAACGATAACGATTTATCCTCAAACGATTTTAAATATTTGTTAATATTCAAAAAGTATAAGTCGTAGATACTTGAAAGTTTACCAGTTATTTAAATTGGCATTTTCTTAACATGATTTTATTTTCAAAATATTTTAACTTTTTTTGAGCTATTTATAGACAACTGAAATTTTCAATTTTTCTGAAAATTTTTTTTTGAAGTGTCGATAAAATTTTTTTGATTGAAAATTTAATACAAAGTTTCTCATAAGTTATTTTTATAGTAATCAAAACATTTTAAGAATACATAGGCACAATTTTTTTTTATTAGCATTTGAAGTTCTAATATTGATAAAAATTCGTCAAAACCATGAATATTTGCAAACTATTTTGTTGGTATAATTTATAAAAATTAATAATTAATTGATTAACCATGACTTTTGCAAATGCGTTCTAATTGAAAAATAAAATATTTGTTTCAAAATAGAATGTATAACAATATTTAAATATAATATATCCTAGACTGACAAATCATCTCCGTTCAGAATCGTTTTTCGTATACAATGATACCTATCATTGCATTCAAATTTAACCTACCCTAGTCCGAGGTTTACCCCACCTCCAATGTACAGCAGAGCGGTACCCACTTGCCCGTTTTTTTTAATATGTATTGCCTATACGTATTATATTTTGTACTTTTTTTATTATATTATATAAACTTATTTCTACGATAAGATTTTTTAATTATAGATGTTTATATGTATAATATGTCTATATTATAAGGATACAGTATTAACTTCAATAACATATAATTTAAAAAAAAAATCTGTTTTTTTTTGTATTTTTTTGCTATTTTTAACGAAAACTTGTTTTAACTGGTCAATACGAGAACAATTGGATGCTCCTTGAAACTCATTGTAACTGTTTTTTACTGTATTTTTAGAAAAAATTATATTAACCTACCGCAATACTAAAAATAAAATTAATGATTTTAATAGCTATATCAAAAAAACATATCATGAAATATATTTAGTGATATAGGCTGACACTCTGACAGACAGTTTCCGCTCAAAAACGTTTTTCACTTACAATAATTTATCATTGAATTCAAATTTAATATACCTATAACAGTAACCTACTCGATCTATACCTTATGTATATCAGAGGCGTACGTATTGTTAAATTTTTTTTTTAGTTTTCCTGTTTTCATCTATTTAGTGCATATATAGTTTATATAATTAAAACTTATACATTTATTTTAGTGTATTGTAATTTTCTTCAGTTCGTAAAGCACATTAAATTCTGTTGATATTAATTGATTTAAGTGTATTAGTGTATATTGCATAACGATATATATAAATTATGGTAAAAATAATATTGCTACATTTTATTTTTAAAACCAAACGCGTACACGCTTTATTAAGGTACACCACTTTATATATTATATAATTATTATCAAAACTGCTAGAAATGTAAATTATAGGATATGTTCATATCATATTATAATAATGTGCGTTTATTAAAATAAAATATACATGAAAAAGTTATTTTATTTATAAGTCCTAATATTTATTTGTTTTCTTTGAGATAATAAAATATCGTATTTCTCCATTGAACAACAATAAAAAACAAAACATTTAATTCGATAAAAAAAAAGAAAAAGTTGCTTAAGATATAATCACATATAATATAATTTATATTTTGTGTATTTTATGCTAAAAAAACCTAAATGAATAAATATAAAATCTCCCCTAATGCTAGACAATACAACCGATTAATCTGGAGCGTAAGCGCGTTTATTCAGGAAATGAAAAATATCGACTGCAAATAAATGGCGTATAGTTAGTGAAAAATAGAAGAAAGGGTGCATTTTTGATTTGTTGAGCAATGCTTCATCACGAAAAGTACTATTAATGTTTCCGTTGTTTTTGGAACTGGATAATGGTCGTTTTTTAATGAATTTAAATATGATTACCATGATCATATTTTGGTTGGTAAAAAAACCGGGGACTAGAGAATGTAAAATAATAAAGTTACTACTGCTTTTGTTGCTCTGTTACAATAAAATATGATTGAAAAGGCAATAACTTAGATGTCTTTTGTAGAACGATACGGTTATTTAATTAAGCAATGGTGCCTTTGAAGTGAACAGGTTGCACATAATTTAATATTGACCGTAAGGTATTTTTAAGTCCTATTATTTCATATTATGATAAAGTTTTCAATGAATTTACCGGAGAATAATATATGTTTTGATCTTGTGTATATATATTAAATTGTAGTATATGACGTAAAATATACATTCTGAAAGTCATACCATTAATTATGGCATTAGTTTTTCAATGAAAATAATATGTAATAATAAATACAGAAAAACATCAAAAAATAGTTTTATATTTTGTCGATTTGAGGGCTACTTAGTACTGGCACTAGAGTGGGAAGCTGCAACTAAATTTTTGCAAAACCACAAAAATTGTTCATTTCTTAATTTTTATTTTATCAAGCATAATAGTATTCTGATGGTTGTAGCAATTTTCTGTCTTCGTCTTTTTTGTTTTACTTATACGTGTAGATTACATAACACGCTACTACAAATTGTTTTTTTTTTATATTAGATCAAATTGTGCGGTATATAACTTAAGAAATAATTTAATAAGCTCCAAGAAAGTTCATTGTCATTGATTAAATAAACAATATTATTTTATATTCATGGAAATTTATTTTTGTTATTTCTGCTTACGTATTATATAGCGTAGGTAATTGTTATAGTTTATTTTGAATTTTCGTTATTGGAATATACTGAAACTGGGCCAGATGCGCTAGAGATCAGTTTTACACTTAATGATATTATATGCTGTGTCATCGTCAAAGCCGGCCGTCTCTAAGATCAATTATTGGTGCTAACCATATATTTTTGTATAGTTATTATCATTTTATAATTTACAAATTTAGTATTTATACATGAGACAATAATTAATGAGATTTTTATAATTTCTGTATAGTGATAAAAAACAAAAATAGAATATTCATAAATATTTATTATTTAAGAGTGTAATAAAACTAATAACTTAATAATATTTCATTAAAGTAAAAAAAATGAATATTAAAATGATTATAAAATGAAAATAACGCAAGATAAATACAGAGAATCATTTAATTATATTTATTTAGATATCTTTGTTCGTGTTAAAGAACAATTGTTTACAATTTTTATTGATAAATAACTAGTTTAAGTTGTGACAAGAATAAAATAGGTTGTATCAGAATTCTATTTCCAGATTTATATAGTCGAGTGTTGTAGCTTTGTTAAATACTGCTTCCACATACCGCGAAGTATCAGTGTATACTTGTATAATATTATAAACATAATGTTTATAAATAATGATAGAGAACATTTCACAGTATTTAATGCCATTCTTGTTATTATTATCGAAATGAATAATTATTATATATATGTTAGTAATCTCAAATTATGCTTACACTTTCCATCGTTACGAATATGGATATGATCATCTATTTATATTGTATAGTGACTTCGCGCGCGTTCTTATACCCAGGGTTAAATATTTACACACATGCACGCACGTATATAATATATAATATGTGTGTGTGTGTGTGTAAAGGCAATGACGACTTATGAAGGGTCATACAATTTTGGGGCGACCGATGTCGTAAATCCCTGTAACGCACCATCGTTATATAACTATGGGCATATAACCCACATATCTTTCTTTCTCTCATTTCAAGAGTGGTGTCGAACACGGTGTTATAATTTATTACTATCAGAGTTTCTGGCCGTGTAGATTATAGATGTAGGAGGTATTTATGTGGCGAGAAAATAAAACCTCATGGCAAACAATATACTATAACATTTTCGTTCATCTCGGTCAATTAATGAATTTTTACAAACTCTCCATTTATTAGATTTTAGTTTAAATATTTTTGATTTTTAAACTGTAAACAATTTATAAATTTGCAAAAAGCCATAAAGACTTTATCATAAAAGTATATGTTGACGTAGAAAAATGACAGTGCATAAACAAATTGAAATTATATAAACCTTGCAGTAAATTGAGAACGCGTGTATTTTAAACAGTTAAGTTAAATAAGAAATAAACTTAACTGAAAAACTTTAAAAAATATCTAAGATTTGATTCAGTCTGTAATCGCCGAGTTTGAATACTTACATAATAACACAAACAATTGTTGTATGTATCTACTTAAATATTTGGTGTACTCGTATTTCTCATTCTCGTTTTATCTCTCTCTTTTTCTCTACTCTTTTTTCGTTGACGCCCATAAAATGTCGATAGTTTGATGGTACCACAATTTCATACATGTGTTTTCACGTGAAATCCTTTGAAAAGATAAAGCACACGTTAATGGTAAAGATGTTTTCTTGTCGTAGTCATTCGTATTTTTCTTACGTTTTATAACATATCAAAAACTTTCCTTGAAAAGTCTTATCACTGTTTTGAATACCACGTGTTTACATCAACTACAAAACACGGTAATAAAAACGGCTAACTCTGACGTATTACACAAGTATTGTACGATAACCTTTAAATATAACCTCGCTATATTATATTATCAAGAAAAAGAATTAAATGCTCAGTTTCTTTTAAAAATATTTATTTTTGGTTTTGTTTTTGAAGACTAAATAATATATTAAACATCAATTTGCCAAAAATTTAATAAAATTCTAATTATTCAAAATTTCAGTTTATATAATAAAAATCTAGAAAAAAGCATATGATTTTGATGATTCAGTTTTGTTATTATTAAATTAATTTACTGTTTTCAATTAAAAAAATAAATTACGAAATATATGGCCAATTTAAAACTAAATAATTTTATGCTATTTGATTTTGCTATAAAATGTATTTAAATTTAATCAAGTCGTATACATAAATTAAAATTATATTATATTTAATAGCACTTTTAATACCATTTAAAACCTTCTATAATTTAATGAAAATGCAATTTCAGTTTTATTTGTTAGAATAACTATCATATTGAATACTATTTCATTTTCTTTGTATAAGTTAAGTTACCTTTTTTTTAATATTAAATGAAAATTTTAGTAGTAAAATGAAAAAATAAATACTTGATGTTAATAAGTTAAGAGACATTATTATGGAACGATTATAAAAATGCATACAAAAAGATTTTCAAAATATTTAAAAAGTATAAAACTACTAAAAAGTACGATTCTTTATTAAAGAAATCTAAAAAACTTGAATTTATTGAATTATTTTATTTTTTGAGTTTATATTATATAATAATATAAAGATTGTTAATAGGTTATTTTTAAGAGATTATATAACAGGAGTTTATAAAATATTTGTTAAATTATGTACTTATTAATATTTGATTAAATAACAAAATATATAATATACTTAAAATGGTGGAAAAAATTAAATCCTATATTTTGTGTTACTATAGTGTTATGTTTATGGTGTTTGAGAATAAAAAAAAGATTTCTGTAGTTTTATACCACATTTTAAAACATATGTTTATTTCTTATATTGGATTAATTTTGCGTAGATTTGCTATTATTTTATTTTACTTATTATTTATAATTTTTATTAAAATTCTGACTATATTATAAGGTACAGCAGAAAAAAATCCAATTTGAGTATATTGTTCAAATTTTTGCATTACACTACTATAGTGGTTGCATCAGCAAATACCACCTGGCTCTTCTTCATAAAACACATATGATATAAATGGCGTGTCATATGTGCAGTTTCATATAAATTACCTTGAAATATATGCTTAAAGGTTGTTGGGGAACGAATTCAATGGTTAAATACCAAAAAGTTTTTCAGTTTTTTTATTTCAATCACTTTGTATTTATAGTTACGATAAAGTTAAAATTATTTTTAATAAAATATTCTTGTTTAAATTAATAGTTTAAAAATTAAAATTATATTTATCCGGTAACAGTTTATTATATAGCATTTAGCTATAATATATTAAATCATTGTTTCTTACCTTTTTAGTGTCGCGACCCGCAAAATTGATATAAAACATAGTCAATCCCTTCGCGTTTCCTTTATCTATATTAAGTACAAATTTAAACAATAGAAATATAATATTACCGATTAACCAAACGAAATATACCATTTTAAATATTAATTTATAAATATCATGTGTAGTAATTTAAATGTTGAACCATAGATTAAGCAACTTTTAAATGTACAACAAATTCAACGATCACACTAATTATTTATTTTATAATGTTTATTCATTTATAATATTATTATATTAAGTATTTTTTTCAATAAAAAAAATTAAATAAAATGGTAATTTTGTATGTCGGCTTTATATTATTTTTGACCTACATGATCCCTAGTTAAAGTGATTGCGACTCCTAGTTTGAAAAACGCTGTATTAAATTATACATAAATAAATATACATTTTAATACGTTAAAAATTATATTGAAATACATTTTTTAGTTGTATACTTAAATTTACTATCATCACGCAATTTTATAAGAGAATGACTTTAATATAAGTAATACTAAAGATTTTATTAATGATTAAATTAAATCCTTAAATTGATTCATAATGTATAAATTAGGTTTGAGAATTTAATAATAAATCGCTCTAATTAAAAAAAAAAAAAAAACTTAATTAAAACACTTGTCGAAGAGTTGAGTACGTAATAAAAAAGTAAATAACTTTAAATTTTGAAAAAAAAATTTAATAGGTATTGTAGTTAAAACTTTTACGTCTAAAATTGATGAATATTATTTAAATATTTTCTTTTTTCTAGCCGCAGAGAATTATAATTTTGAATCGTTGTATTATATGAGTAGTAGTATCTTATGTTTAAAAATCTAGTTGTTTGTTGTAGCTTGAAGATTTGATTTTGATTAAAAAATAATGAATTACCAACTTACTTTTCTTTTTTTTTAATACATACATATATTATAGTTATTATACGTGTACGTGCCTTTACTTCCGTCACGTCACATTATTAATGCATATAATATATCATATGTATATATAATATGACCCAACTAGACACAAACACGCTGCCACACTTGTATAAAATATCACAATGTCAATAATTCAAAACACACGTACACGTACACCCACATACACACACACGCGCGTAGCTGTAGCTAATTAGGTAGTGTCCCAACTCGGTCATGATGACAGCGGCGGCCAGAGTCCATTAGACTTAGGACACGGTTTGTGCATTAAAATGTTATGGTCGTTGCGAGTTTTCATCTGACAGACATCTTCGGACAAACTCTGGTTCCATTGTCCAACCCTCTTCTTCTGTTCCTTTTCCCCTCAAAAATACTCAGCTCTCAGCATATTTAACTATAGATGGCCATATGTACTCATACACATACACTCACATGTACACACACTACACTCACATGTACACACACTGGCAATTAGTATAGTAAAATCAAATAATACCGCTAAAACATAAGGTTAAAAAAATCTTCAGACATTTGAATATAATGAAGTACCTATTAAATCGTATTAAGAACGTGGCGTGTAACATCCCGACTTGTGTATTCGTATAAGTTATCGATATAAATAGATCTCAAACCGTAATAGAGTTAGCGTGACGTTATGTGTTCTGAAAAGAGAACTTGTAAAATTAAATGATTGTGTCAAAATATCGTATATATTTCGATTGACAAGCAAAGTAGACTTATTTATTATTCAAAATAATAAATCTCTAAAAAGTTTGATCCCTACCTTATAGTATACATATTAAAATTTAAACATATTTCAGTGAAATTATAGAAAATATAAACGCTTATCCAAAATTATTAATGTAATTTAAAACTTAACACTTAAAATATGTCCTTGGGTACTTATCTTACTTGTTAGTCAAAATTTATGTCACTAGTCGGTGCTATTATATAAATGTATAAAACGATATTATTATATATATTGATATACGTAGCGGTCGTGAGTAAATCGTATTCAATTGCGAAACTTCATATTATTTATATGGATTTATTTTTACCGTAAAATTTTGGGTTACCCTAAATAGTACAAAAATTCTTAGGTACCTATATCGTGTTATTAGATTTTCATCTTTCATATTAAAATTGCATGAAATTAAACTGTATGCATTAACAAGACAATTTTTTATTTTATTCAAATTAAATAGATTTATACTTACCGAATCTGCTGAGAAATTATTATTTGGCTTTCTTTCGTGTTTTAGTCAACCAATATTGTGTAGTTTAATTTTAAGTCACGCTGCGTTAATACACAATATGTTGATCAATTAAACAAAATTTACATTGTCATTTGTTTCTAATGCTTGTTAAACTCATTTAACAATTTAGTGATACATTTAGTATGTTAATTCTTAGCTATTCCATTACGATATTTAATAAAGAAATACTAACACAGGTTTTATGGCACTTAAAACGTGCACTGGCTTTTTTGCTGCACTCAACATATATAGTATTCATTGACTTCACTCGTGTCAGTTTTCAAAACTAAATTTAATCTGCCACAATATTAAATAAACACTCGGTTATATAGGGCATTTTGTGGGTACAAGCTTAACCCTTTCATACGAAACCAAAAGATATTTGAACGGAAGAGGTTCCAAATGCAATTATAAATTGTTCTGTTGGGTAGTTTTGATAAATATTCGCAGGACAACCCTTATTAATAAAACAAACAAAGACGTTTGTAAAATGTAATCCTAAAATCACAAACTATTTTCTTATGAGGTGACGATTATTATTTTTAATTTTTACTTTATCAAATAAGCAATTTGTTTTGATTTTTTTCTTAGTTTTTTAATTGTAGTATACCGATATAATATATTATATTCAATATAAAATATAAACACGATATTCTACTCAAATTTAGCAAATATTTATTTCAAATTTATAATTCTGAAAAATTAAAGCGTTAAGTTAAAAATATAAGTACCAAGTTTGAAGACGATATAAATGATTGATAATAAAAGTATTAAAGATTGATTAAGTTGTCGAATCCCAATAAAAGTTAGATTTTGGAAAAGATTTAATTAAATTATTTACCTAAGGGCTAAAACATCCTTATTTATAGCTGCAGGATAAAAGTATTAGTTAACTTTTAATTTATATTTTTAATATAATTTTTTCGGTTGGTTAAAATTGATATTATATGTATTTTTTGGTGTAGATTAAATAATATTAGTTGTAGCAGCTACGTGGTATGTACGAGTAGGTGTAAAAAAACAGAATTCAACAGTTGTATGATATATAAGATGTGATGAATAACTCGATTTATAGATTTACAAACTACGTGAGCTTACAAAACAAGGGTTATAACTCTCATTATGTGTAGGCATGTGGGTAAAACGTGTTATTTGGTAGTGATCCTTATATTGTTTAAAAATGTTGACAGTTGCGAAACATATGTACCAATAATAATATAGGTCTTTTGTGTATTATTTTATTCCGTTTTTCTAGTCGATTTTAAACAACTTGTGACTTCACGAAATTGCTGTCAGTGCAGTATTACGCCATTATAATAATATATACAATGTATAATATTGATATGTATATTCTACATACCTAATACACCTGTGTAACCTGCATCATTCATACCTACTATCATGTGTTGACATACCCGTTTTTCTCATTTAACGAGGTCAAAAGGTCGTGTCGATACTGTCATGGATAATCCTTACAGTGGTCGTATACGCGTATTATACTTTTCGAGATTAAAGGATACGTGAGTGGTGACAGCCGGTTAAGGTATTTGACAAGCCTTTTCCATGGATGATGAGATGATCGGAAGAGTAGTAGTGGTGGGGATTCAATCTGCCTAAGCGCTGTACTTGAGTATGTAAAAGTGTGTGTGTATTTACTGAGGATGAGAGTGTCGGCAATGGTTGTGGTGATGGTAATGGTGGTAAAGGAGTAAGGGAGGTCCTCGAACAGTTTAATGTTCACGATGTCCAGCGTGACACACATTTTCGTATAGCTCGAAGACTAATGCATAATGCATACGACGTTTCCGAGGACGTATTTTTGACTCTAGGCCGCTCATCCAACGTCTTTGACCGCTGAACGCATCGTCGTTTTCGGCTGAATAAATTATTTTGCTTGGTCGTTTTTCAGTTGAAAATATATCGGTTTAACGTAGATTAGTATTCATCTGTATGGGTGTGTACTTAGGGTAAACTTAATGATCCAAGGTAGTGTAGATATTATTTAATGTAGGTGGGTAAATGTATCAATTAGATGAAAGGCTGTTACAGGCACAAAATGGAATGAAAATTAGAAACTTCTCTTCGATCAAATAAATATATATATAAAAAAAAGTCGGACCGAATAATAATTGTCGGTAACTATCGCTGCAGTCGACCGACACTGCTTCTCCATCGTCATCAGTGACGTGCCGCGGCTGCTAATTTGGTTATTTTTGCCCTCTTGAATTTACGACATACCGTTTCATTTCTCTTATTTTTTTCCATCTCGTTATTTCATAGTTTTCTTTGCTGGTACTTAACAAGGGAATAAAACTTCGATTTTCTTCATAACGTGTAAAAATCATTGATTTCCTACTGGATGTTGACTACAAAACTTTTAAACAGTGAATTTTCCATGATTATAATAAAATATTATTACATATAATTATGATTAATAATACGTTTAAAAATGTATTAGTTTAAGTCTGTTAAAATAATATAATAATTATAAGATTTATTATGTATGGTTAAATAATTTACGAGTAAATAATTGCAAATAATATAAAACGCACTTAATATTATTTAATTTGTTCAAACTACGAGCTATTTGGTGAAATTATTACTTTAAATAATACAATTTTCAACCAAAATATTATAATTTTGTCAAGGATTATATTACTAAATACTTGCAGTTATAATATTACTGTTAAAATAATGTTAAAAATTTGATTATATTTTTTATTTAAATTAATCACTTTTTAAACGATTATTTTTCTTTATTTAAGTTTTAAAGCACTTACTCTGTATTATTATAGAAGATATGAATCATTGGCTAAGTTACTTAAGGTTTTATTTAAATACCCCCTTACTTTAAATAACTCAGAGATTTAAAAAAAAAAAAATACGATAACTGAGAAAATGGAATTTAAAACTTAAAATATAAATCATTGATAACAATGAAAACAATTAAAAACAGTTTAAAAAATTTTTTCCGAAGGACTAGTAAGATAATTTTGATAAAAACGGTTGTTCTTAAAATAATTGAGGCTTAGTCACTTTTTAAGACTGAATATACTTTAATATATAATACACATTCAAAGATAAAACGATACTACAGAAATTAACAAAAATCACACCATTATAATTTTACGTTTAATAATCGACATCAGTATACTTTTTATGTATTCAATATTTTATACAAATAATAAAATTTTAATAATATGATATAAATATGCTTCTATAGATTAAATCATTGTATTTGTTCAGCTTATTTTGGTAGTATTTTTATGACGCATACAATGTATGACTTATTTTTTTGCACAATTAACCAAAGTAAAATGAATAATTTTATATATATTATATAGTTTCTATAGCTTGAAATAATATTTATAAATAAAAAGAATAATAAAATTACTGCGAATGTAATATCATATAGTAAATTTATTCTTTAGTGTGTGTACTATGTACGTCATAGTTTAAAGTGCAGTTGTAAATGTATAGTATATTGTTATTATGATAGTGGTGGTGGATACAACGTTACATTGTAGACTGTATTGTATGAGCAAGAGTTAACAAAACGTCATCAGAAGTAGCGCACGCCACAGGGTTGAAAACGCGTTTTAATAACGTGGGCCGTCCGAATAAAAAAGTGTAAAAAGCATACGCGCACACCCGCGCAGGCATTAAAGCGGGAAAATGTGTCCCACGTGGGGCGTATGTTCGAGGGTCCTCGAATTTTTCTCATTTTTTTTTATTTATCTCGTACTACCTTTTGCTGTCGCTTTATATTTTGCAATGATAACGACAATGACGACAATCTCGCTTCATTAAACTTGACACCTCATCGCGCATGTGGGGTGGTATGGTAGAATATTCAGTGGTGATTTTTGATGTGAAGCGTCCCGTAGTGGCGTATTCAGAATATTTTTATTTTATTTTATTTTTTTTTTTTTTTTTGGGGGGGGGGGGGTTACACAAATTTATTATATATACTCGCATATACACTTTTTTTTTTTTTTATTATTATTTTCAGGTTTAAATCATGAATTCACTTATGCTTATTGAAAAATAATATATTTACAGATTGTACTATAAAAAAATATCAAAAAAAAAAAAAAAAAAATCGTGAACTAGGTAGATACTAGATATTGATTTTGCATTACTTTTACCCGGCTATATAATATATATAATGTACACACATTACAAGTATATTAAATTAGTATGGTATGTATAGGTAATTTCTTAATTTATCTAGAAAAATAAACAGTCAACAATTTTTTTTATGATTTTCCTACCCACAAATAAATTCTGTTATTGATACGACATGCGTCCATACTTGATGATGAATGTGCAGTGATTTATAAATAATATAATTTCAACGGTAATAAGAGATATGAAGTATAGATTACTTTATACATTTCTAAAAATATAAAACAATATATTAAATATTTAAAATGTATAAACAAAACACTTTTGTCCGATAATTGTCTTAGTATAATGTAGTACAAGTAATGCAAGTGTAATGTGTAGTGTAACCTACAAAATATATAAAATGGTCGAAAACATTTGGGAGGGAGGTGTTTGTAATCCTCTAACCCTCTCTGGGTACGCCACTGCCACCTCGTTGTCGAGAAATAAATGAGATTTTTTGGTTGAATAGCCTATTGGCGTTTATTGGATTCGCATTTTTAACGGTTAGGTATTATGCGCACAGTATACCTACACATATATCATAACCGGTATAGATATACACGCACGCACGCACCCACCCACACATACACACACACACACCCTATATGATTTCGTAAAATAATAATAACAACAATATTGAAAATTCATTTCTTTATAAAATAAATAAAATAGTGATCGTTCGAAGAATGTTTATCTACATAGGTATAAAGATAAATGGATAACAAAAGTTGTGAAGATGGCATCACGTTTTCATTACCATATTCTGCCATGTAATCATAACGCGCACTCAATGCGTATTTACGGCGTCGAAGACTGAGTGCTCATGCAAATATACTACTGTGATGTCGAGGTATTTAAAAAAAAAAAATTGTAACATTCATAAAAAAAAACAATAATAATGATATGACAGTATCGTTATTATTGTCGTATCGATATAATTTTCGAAAAACGAAATGACGCAGATCCTATTTTTAGCATGACTTATTGTTTTTGTCTAACTGTTTTCCCGTGGTGAAATTATATATCGTCCCAATATCAGTGTAGTATATTATTATCTACTATAAAAATTGTTAATTCATCTTGCACTTGTGTATTATATATATATATATATATTATATTAATATTCAATATAGTAATATAAATTGTAAGATTGGTTTTGAAATAATTTTTGACTAACGAGCATGAGACTCTTACAATAAAATGAATAACAAATTAAAAATATTATTTTATAAAATTTATTAAAAGTCGATAATTTCAAAACACTGATTTTTGAACTATTAGGTACATTGATATTCTGATGGTACGGCACTACATGTATGTAATAGTATGTATATTATGTAGTTTTAATTGTTATTATGACGTGTTCATCGTTACAATAATTATTCTAATAGTTATGGAGTCTTATATAGTTACTCTAAAATATATACTGTACATAATAATAGTCTTCTGCTAGAGTTCACTTCGATACATTCTGCCCGATTTAGATAGTTTGTGTTTAGTGTATATATTATATTGTTGAACAGAACAATATTTAATCGAGTAAAGGAATAGTTTCTAACGGTAATTCCATTGGACGAATCCCTTTCACACATTCATCATTTTAATAGATCATTAAACATTGTTGAGAATAATACATTTTTTATAAAAGCGTTTATAAAAATATCCATACAACTTATAATATTATAAAAAAAATTAAATATATATATATATATGTATATAGGAAGGGTACTACTGTGTATATTATTTATTTTATTATAATTTATAGTAAATACTTATTTTCATAAAAAATTATATAACACAATCTTGGAATATTTATAAAAGGTTTAGGATTTCTGGCGAGAAAGTTTACAAAGGGAATGAAATCCGGTCAACCCTTTCTGCACATAAACACCTATAGCTAGCTGTACATTTAAGAACGAAAATTCATTACGTTCCAAAATGATTTTACGCATTATCGCGTGAGTTTAAATGGAAGTGATAATTAATATTTTATCACTCAAATATTTAACGCTAATAATCAGTACACGCAGTGTTATTATTATCAATTTACTGTGATAACTGATAATAAATCATTAAGTTACTTTAGTTTAAGACACGTAATTACCTATAATATTATATATTATTATATTAAAAATGAATAGGTAGGTTATCTATTAAGCGTTCAGTATGTGTGAAAATTGTACAGACTTATAATAATAAATTATTTTCGAAATGATTGTATATTTTACTCTATGTTGTCTATTTATGTTTCTCCAACTTTATATATAAGTACAATTTTTTTTATTAATATTTGTCTAACATTAATGCGCACGTGTATCATAATATAATATTTGTTAAATTTTTGTTTTTGTCAAATTAAATATATTTTTCTTATTATATTTTACTCTACACTCCCTTCTCCACCAAATAAAGTGTTCTTCGACTAATTATCCTTCTGTGATACATTAGCAATATATTATATCATTTTCTTTTGCTCCACTTTATTATTTAACTTTCTTCTGCGAAATTCTAGTGTAACTAGTTCCTAGTTATTCAATATTGTGCATGTACACAAAAAGATAATATTTATTTGGCAAAAATATTAATAAATATATTTTTAAATAATTATTACAGTTCTAATAATAAGACCATTAACCGGTTTTACATTTTATAGTTAATGTTATACCAAATGTATTCTTTATAATAATTGCACAAAGGTCATTAGGTAATAATAATAGTAGTGTATTTAGAATTATTTAAATTTGTTTGTTCATATTGCTTTTTAATGAAATGCATTCATAAATTAAAATTATTATTTTATAAAATATCTTCTAGATTCATTGGCTGTGGAAAGATTTTTCTTTCTTCGGCAAGGCATGTACATTCTAGTAAGAGGTGTTTTATGGATAAAGATATTTTACAAAATTTGGATATGTGTTTCCGTTATTTTTTGTAAAGTCGATTTTTATACGTGTCCGTATTGTTTGTTCTCGTTTTGTATAAGATGGAGGGATACAACTTTAGAGTCAAGATTGTCTTGATTTTGTGAAGTTTATTATCAGATTCTTAGTTCCATAGTAGTTGGTTTGCTTTATTACTCCTTTCATCTGATTGTGTTCTCAAGAGATGATAGTTTTATTTTGGGTGTATCATTATTGGTAAAAGCTTCTTTAGCTTCTTCGTCGACTTTTTTGTTTTCAGGCATGTTTTTATGTGTGGATATCCAAAAGAAGATTACTTAGCAAAAGGATAAGTAAAAAGCTCTTTCTTAAATACTTTTTATGGTTTTGTTTGTTTTCTCATAGTTTTTTATAACTATGGTAGTACTAAGGGAATCTGTCTGTTAAAATAGACTGTATTTTTCCAATTACGTTCGAATAATTTTAGTGCTATCAAGACAGCAAAAGCTTCAATAGTAGATGTAAATATAAAATTATATTCTAACGAAGAGAACTTGAATATTTCTTCATCTGAAAATAATTTGTTGATGGATTTTATTTTGATCCGTTGGTGTAAATAATTTTTTGATAAAAATTTACATTAAAAAAACGACCATTAAAAATGTAGAAGACATACACGTAATGTCTTTCGGTAAGATTAATTTATCAAGAATGATAAGATATTTTATTCGTAATATATTTTCGATTGTGTTGAATACCTACTATAGCTAATTCTCGTTTTGGTTGTTGGTCGGAGGCCACTTTTGAAGCGAAGCTTGAGACATTAGTACTTTGTGAAGATATAAATGAAGAGTTGGTTGTTAGGATCGGAAGGTTAAATAAGAATTGGTTCAGACATTTTCAGTTATTTTTAGTATGTAAAGCTAACGTAATACAATCATAACACGTGCAATATAGTAATGTATAATATTAGCTGTGGTAGACGTCGAATTAACGTTATGTAATAGTAGTTGTGTAGCGATTACATGAGAAAACAAACACTGAACTGTATATCTAATCGGTACGACTGCATACGTTAAAGTAAAATATGTTTTAAAATTGAAGGGTGTAGATACTTCGGTTAATATTCTACCTTTCGTATATTTAAATATTACAGGTATTGTTTTTTAAACATTTTCGGTAAATGCATTTTGAATGCTATAAAAATAAAACTTACCATCATATGAATTGACGATTTAAAGTTTTCGAAAAACATATAAGTTTTTTATAAGCTTGTATTATCGAGTATAATAATATAGCCAATATAATGATATAATTGGTATATAATAATTCAACTGTAATACATAAAACATTGAACAACAGAAGTATGCTCAAACGTAGTTTAATGTGCATTTGCGCATAGACTACCCTGAACTATAATATATGTATATTGTATATATGTGTATGTGTGTGCGCGCGCGCGTGTGTGTATAATGTATATACCTAATGTCGATAATCGTGTAATTAGCTATAGTTTTTCACAAAAAAAATAAAAATAAATACAATGGCTACTTTTCTGAAAAAAAGTACCTTTGTTGTGACGACGGGGGGCGTTAGTGGGAACGCATTGGGAATCGTTTGTATATCTGCGTGTTTTGCATAAACCCATTTGAAGTTTAAGGAGTATATAGGGGAGGTACGTACAGTATAGTTGTATAAAACGTTATATATTCACTTTCGTGCAACTTAATGGGTTTTTCCAACGTAAACTATATAATAAACAAACACACGCACACACGACTCTTTACCTTACTTACTGCAATACTTCGTATTTAGCCTCCGGGAAATGCGCACCATGTATGCGCCTCTATGCGTATAATAAATATTTTGAGTGGAAGTTTTCATCAACATTATAATAAATATTATGTATGCGCTACACGAGCGTCCTTTTCGTCGTCAACGATGACGACCTATTTCATTATAAGGACCAAAGGCGTTTTTCTCTTGCAGACGTCGACATTGAATATCATGTCCTTTGTTGCGTTCTGTTTTATTTGATATTTTATTATATGATATTATGCGCCGACCTGTGAGGTATAATAATAATATGATATTTTGGAATATTTGACTCTTGAATCTTTTTTTTTTTTTTTAAACAATAACAGTAAGAAGAATATATACACTGCTTTATCTGTACAAAAGTATATATTATATACAGGCATTTTTATTATTTATTTTTTTTTACGCCACATATCGGCACACATTACAACGTTGCTATACTATTTATGTGTTTTGTTAGCTTTTCCACTTGACAGCAAAAACAATAAATAAAATGTACTCCACTATGGAGCAATAAAAATCGACCACTAACCATATATATTATATTATTGTATAGCGTATAATACTATAATGGTATTGTAATATTATTGCATTATGATCGATTAACCTTTAGTAGTTTAGTGAAATACAATTTTGTGCCCATTAAAGATTTTTTTCTAAACCACTGTTTATCCAGCTTAAAAATTTTCATTTATTTTTTAATTTTAAAACTTTCTTTTTAGTCTTCAATATTAATAATTAATAGAACAATTTTTTTTTCTTAAAAAATTTCCTAAAATTAAAAATACCTAATTTATGAATGTATGTAGTTATCTACAATATCGCATAACTTTTTATTGGATTAGCTGATTTCAGTTTCAAAGTCACTTAAAAAGGTTTTAAATAGTTTTATGTAGTATGCTTATTAAACAGTTAAATTCGTTATTTTTATCATAGTTCATATACCATCAAGTGTAATAAATTATTTAGTACTCGAATACACTTAAGAGATAAAGACATATATCTTTCTCATTAAAACTTTTTACAAACAGATGTTTTGGAAATTATTTTTTATTGCTACTATAATGTTTAGTAACTACGCGACACTTGAGTATTGAAAATGTCTAAGTATATAATATAATATAATATATACGAGTATAATATATATAAACGCAATAATACAAACCATTTTCATCTTTAGCTTTATGTGGGAAAAATAAAAATAAAACAATTACAGTATTATGACAGATATGTATACATGCTTTAATAGTGTTTTAAAGATATCCCTTTAGTTAAATAATAATAAATAAATATTAATAAAAAAAATACTCGTAACCCATAATGTAAAATGTATTATGTGAATGTGAATTAATATTGTCATTTTTATATGCACCTCGTATTTTAGCGGTAATTGAATACTACTCTAACTACTCAATAAACCTTGCATAATACATTCCTTATTAAACAATTCATTTTCTTTTTTTCCTCATTTATAATACACACGGTTGATTCCGAAGACGACGCGTGTTCAAACCAATAGTACAGGATACGCACATTTTCAGGAAATAGGTCAATTGTCATTCGGTCTTTTGTCCACACCGCGGATATAATTTGTATCCGTAAAATAATTTGTACTCTTAAATATGCGTTTTTTTTTTCATTTTTACCGAGAAACGCATAATCAATCATTTGCTGCTTAAGTTCTCCGAAGTTTTCGTAAACATTTTCCAATAAATCTAACGTATCGGGTACGTATAAACAGATTTTCATCTATTAAAAATAATATATCATATGAACACAAAATATAAAATAAAACAACGTCCTCATACGTCATATTATACGTAATATGCATATTTTATTTATTATAATATATAATAAGCATTATATAGCAATATACGATTTAGGTACACAAAAATTTATATTTATGCGCATGTCTATGTTTATCTTCTGTTTTGCTAATTAATATAAGGAAAACATTATACGGATTCGAGTGGGAGGTCGGGTGAGGAATTGCTGACAGTACAGAATTTGAGCGCAAGGGGGGTATATACTTACTTACACACATCAGTAACTTGAAATGGCTTATTGTGCTGAAAATATACAAAATAGACCCGCATAACGACTGGTTTTTATAATAATTTAAGACTTCGTTCCAATACCATTATAAAAGTCTACTTTTGATAATTATTGTTAAACAAATATGTACGTGTGTATACAAAACAGATTTATAGGTATTAATATATAGTTAAGTTTTTAGTCGTTTAGTTATTACTGAACGGAGACCAGGAATATTAAATATGTATGTTAAGCAGTTACCGAGACAAATTTTTTATTAATTGAACGAGCTATATTGTGTATTTGTGATGATTATTATTTAATAAAGTTTACTTGGGATTCTTTTCATGGTAATATTCAATTATTTTTTAATACTTATCGTTCACACAATCAGTGCCTAAAATACGACAGTACAATACAACAAATATGGCGCTCATAAATAATTTAACTCGAGTAAGTGCGTACGCAGGGTTTGGCTTAAAGGCAAACACCCTTTTATTAACGACCGTTATACCATCCTAAAAATGAATAATCGTGTTTATGCAGTAAAATTGAAATGTATAAATATAAACATAAATGTACACAACTTAGAAATAATATACCACCTATTTCTTTATAATTTTAATTTATTTAACCTTCCAGCATCGTTTTTTTTTTTTTTTTATGCATCTTTATTAAATAATTCTACTATTTTACTCTTCCAAAGAATTTTATTATAATTATAATTTATTTATTTATTTTTACCAAAATAATTCTATTGAATCTTACTTATCTCATTTTAAAATATATATATAATATGTTTTTAATATTTTTGAAGTTTGAAATGTGTGCTCTAGTGTTAATATCATTAGTGGCAAATTTTAAAAGAGCTGTAAAAGTATCAGAAGTATGTTAAGTATATCGAAAATGATTAACACAATTTTTTCAGTTTATAATATTATGATAAAACAAAAATAAATATACCTATAGTAGATGATTGAATTATTTATTTATATTTAAAATGGTATTTATTCATTTACATATTTATTTTAGAAATACATTTTAGTATACAGGTCCCTAAGATACTTAACACAATTTAATAATATTATTATACAGTTTGCAGCGTATATTAAAAAAACTTATTTAACTACTTTAAGTTTTATAAAAATAATAATATAATAAAACCTTAAGTAGGAAGCCTCTTTACACCTCTCCACGAGTATGCAACTGAACCCTACTAACAAACAAATTATAATATTTTAAATTCAAAGTTTGAAAACGAATACTGTTGGAGGTTGTTGTAATTTAGTTTTTATTGGTAGTTATTTAATCAACTTTAATAGTTGAGTTGAATGCATTTTGTTTATCCTTATCATATTAGCTACAGTATTAGAACACTATTTACTAAGGTATTACGTTTAAGTGGTATATCAATAGTTCAATGTAATTTCTATTTAAAAGGATATTTAAAATAAATTTAAAACTTCAACACCATGATAACACTACTTTTTTTTTTGTAAAGTGAATGGTTATAGCTATACTCCATTCTTTTTCTTTGTTGGGATTTTTTTATATTTTAGTCGTTAGATGCGTCTAGCCAATTCTTTGTTATCGCGGTGGCATTGTTTTTATAAAAAAAGGACCTATTATGTAAAAGCTAAGCTTTCGTTTATGTGTCAAAAAAAATGTATAAATAACAAATGAGTGATAGTAGTATCTCTTTTATTTTTAAACCCAAAAACACAGGGTAAAGGATATAAACCAATTCAAAAATATAATATCTTTTGATTTTATAATCATCACGTAAAAACTACGTTCAAAGAGACTCAGGAGACCACCATATTATATATATATACACGTATATTATCGTTATAATATGTGTTATGAATACATTTTAAAACAATTTGTCGCAATGTTGAACGACACTTATTGTTACCTTACACCTTTTAACAAATAGTTACACGTATAATGTAAAAAATATAGGATATGTGTATGATTTTCTTTTGTTTTGACAAAAGATAAAACTGAATACCTAACATGTATGTTTTATCACGATATATTTTAGTTGCCCTCAGATTTGACATAATATATTATTATGTATGATATATGAATAATGACGCTTACACATTTAATATTTATTTTTGCCTTGAGAATATAATAATTATTAGAGATTGCCACTACCATACTCGTGAAAACATTATACTCTGAAAACACTTGAGATATTATGCTAACGTTTACTTACTCATCTAATCAATAAAATTCTTCTATACGATATAATGATATAAAATAATGATCTAGACAGCAGAAAGACGAAAAATGTAAATACTTGAGGCGGTTCTATTACATCGGCGACGAATGGGCATAAGGCCGTGTTTTTTTATTAACTATCGTTCGTGGATGTATACCCGTTGGTCGAAAATCTTCGTATTATGGGTGGTTTAAGAATACGTAATCCTGTAGTTTAATAATATAGGTCTCGAGGGCAATTTAATAATAAAATGTTGTAATTTCACGAATATATACCTGCGCGTGGTAACCCAAATATAGCCGAGAATTTGCGCTCCTGTATACAAATGCTTTTCCTTCTTTTTTAAAACTTTCATTCACTTTTTTTCTCTCTCTTACCCTCTCCCTGTTTTTACTTCTTGAAAAAATAAAATACGTGATATATCCTATAATAGCGTGCTCGAAACGTATTCTCGTGTTAATAGTGGTTGCAATGTCTCTTCCGTACATAAAACGGAGTTACATGGATGGCTGTGGCAATAACACGGAATGGAGTGAGTGAGATATGAATAGTATATAATACTATTTTATTACGTGTATAATGTATATAGGTGGCCTGCAAAGAAAAAAACTGACAAGGCTATGGGAATAAAAAAAGGTTTGCGGAAGCTAGGCTAATAACATACGCACGAACATTGATATTGTTATAGACTCGTCTTCATTTGTGTAGAAATGAAATAATGTTTTTCACGGGTATTTAAAGTCCAAGACGATTTTTGGACTTCGGTCATCGGAGTAATAACAGTGTAATTATGGTACCAAATATAAATATACACATTTATATTACGTCATTTAGGTACTAGGAACAACGATAAATTGTGCAATATTACATGAACATTAAATACTAAAAATACATCGAGATGTATAATTTCCAAGCACTCCCCCATGTTGATATTACTACGTTTCAGAATTACAACCCATCGCTAAAGCCATAAACCTTTAATGTCATTATAGCAAGACTATCATTCCATTTTCTTTGGAGATCGTGTAATACACTCACGGCGTTTATAGACATTAAATTCATCGTATAAACCGAACGACCGACGACCGCCAACCTGCCTGCATTTTAGCGGCGTATAAAAGAAGCCTTATTTTCTTCTTCCTTATCCCTTCCATCGCACAATAGTTTTAATGTACTTACTTTTGCGTTATGATATTATTTCTGTGATGATTTCAGTACGATAGCTTTTCACGAATAACTCAACATAGTTACCTTTATCAGAGAAAATTATTGGTAAACAACACACAACTGGTAATTATGAATGACTTCACAACTCTCTCGACTACGTGACACATCAGTCGCGTATAAACTGTATAATATACAATGCGATTTGGCTTTATCGATCGCAAATACAATGCTTATCAGTGTCAATAGATATTATGTACAGTAAAAGCCGCTTATTAGAAACACTTTGGGACCAAGGTGAATTGTGTCAATTAACCGATTGTTTCTAATAAGCGATTGAAAAAAAAAAAATGAATAATAGGTACGCGAAAAAAATATGCATGTATGTATGTACCTATATTGTATAATTTAAAAAAGTATGCACAATTGTGTATATTTTACGATATTATGTAAAATATTTATCATTCGTAATTTGTTTTTTTACGTCGAGTAACTCCATGACCATATTTTCATACGAGTAATATTGCCCCTTTAGCTTTGTCACTTATTTTGAGTGCGTATGTGTGTTCAGGTAGAGCTCCAAAATAAAGCCCAGTCTCGTCCGCATTGAAAATATCAGAGCGTGTGTATTGGGCTAGCAAATCGGTCAAATGAGTTTCAAACCACGAATGGTCGCATGAAAATTGGCTAAAATCTTAGCGTTTAGACATTTTTAGATTTTTAGAAAAAGGAAACACTAATAATCTTTACATACGCACGCTGAAGCTAAACTACAAACGGTACGACCAGTACGTACAGAAAGAGCATTCTCGCGATAAATTACAGTAAAAATAAACGTAACGACAGCAAAGATAAAATTGAAGTACATTGGTTATCGCTAGATAATCGGTGTATATGTCAACTGACCTTCTCCCAATTGTTTCAAATAACCGATGTGATGTTTCAATAATCCGATTTATTTTCAATGTTCTAATATACGGCCGATTTGTCCCGAGACATTTTGTTTCAATAACACGATTGTATCAATTATCCGTGTTTCTAATAAGCGGCTTCTACTGTATTTATGTATAATGTATATCTAACATTATATAGTTGATCGTCACGTCATACCGTCTACAGACCAACAGAAATCGAATTGTGTCCACTCGGCAGATTTCGAGTTTACTGTCGATTATTTTAAATACCGTCAGTCTCATATCATTCATGTATGTGTATATCAAATAATATATTTATATTTTCAATCTCGCTATTATATAAAAGATATGCGCGTATATTTAACAGGCAATATGTTATATAGCCTATAGGTGAAATAAATAATAATTTTGATGAATGGAAAAAGAGTTTTTTTAATTTTATTATCAAGCTTTTGCGATTTTAATTACTTCTTGTGTCTCATAAATAGTTTATTATAAATATCGTTATATTCGCCATTAAAATGAAATATAATGTCATAAAACTCATGTAATCGTCACACACGATTTTCAACAGTGGTACCCGTATTAATGTACGCATTACTCAGCCACTAGATAGTATCGTAAATAATAAACGGCAGAGTATCACCGTAATAACAAACATGGTTTCGAAAACATCGTGCTATAATATGCGTTTATTCGTAAACGAATACAACGAAATCGAAAAATCGGATCTTCGGTCGGCGAGAGTCGCCTTTAGAAAATCCGTTTTCGGTCAACGTGAAAGCTCCTTAGATACCGAAAAATTAATCGCCGTATAATTTTCCTCGTCCGTAATGTGATTTACTTTATTCCGGCGTTTCGAGAATAACGTCCGAACACCATTCGTCCCTTTATTCAATTGTCAGTTTTCCCCATCGAATTGCCGCAACACATTAAATAAATGACACACACGCTCAGTTAGAATAATTGCAAATAGTCAAAAGTGGCTCTTGACAAATGTTTGACAATATGACGGCTGGGCCTGACTACGTAGTTTTGAATGTGTGTGGTCCTAACATAAAAAAGGAAATCAAGTAAACAGAATGCTTCAAACTACTATAAGTCTCCATCACCCGATCGAATTGGTTCATTTACACTTTGGCCCATGAAATGTACATGGTACAGTCCTAAATATATAATATATTATACAAATGATACGATGCAGCTGTGACAGTGTGAGTTTTTTCGTTTTTAATAGTATATAATATTAAATGGTCGCAGGATATCCATTGTACGGAATATAGTTTCAAACCGTCGCGCGTAGGGCCATAGCGGCGGACATTCAAAATTATGTAAATTTTCACGTCATCTACCCGTTAACGTAAGTGCTGATTCATGTCATTGCCGGTCACGGTTTTCTGAAAATATACGTATAATGAACGTATACATAATAACGTATAGACTCGTTACAGTAATATCAATAATAATGTGACACGTATAAGTTACCCGACCACCGTTACGCGCTTTTTTCATCTCGCCGTAGTTCGGAGTAAATTTCCTATGTATTTATTCGTAGAGTAATCCATGGGCTATTGGGTTATTTAAATAATTTCGAGCCTCCAATTTTCGACCGAGTGCCTATTCGTGTCCGTTACACTGGATAACCACACAGCTTCATGTGGTGAGGCACTCCATGCTCGTCGACCCTTTACACAACCACTATCCTTCACGTGTCATTGCCGTTAAAGTCGTATATTTCATATAATTTTGTTCAGTAATATTTTCACTGACAATAAAGGACGCGTTATTATATTGCAGTATGTGCGTATGTTCAAACCACTATTTAACTCCTACATCGAGATCCTTATTTATATGACACATTGAGTTTATATTTGAGTAGGCCTATATTATAAATATATAAACACATGAAATGTAAAGCTTTATTTTTTATATTTCTTATTCAATATTGTCAAATGCACCTAACTAAAACGACTTCTTACATTTTTTGATTGATTTTGCTGCTCTACAGGTAGAAAGCATACGCATATATACCAAGTCACTAAGTTTTTTATTATAATTTTCAAAATTTTTGTCGACCATTTTAAAATCATTAACAGGTCTCAATGTATGTTTTTAGTATTATCATTAAAAACAATGATCTATTTTTTTTTATAATATAATTTATTTGTTTTATACATTTATACCTACCTAATAAGAAATTATCGTACCAAAATACATAAAATATATAAATGACTTAATAATAATCCACTAATCAGTGTAATAATATTTTATCACGTAGGTTCATTTTGTGTCAAAAATATTATTAAAATAACGTGGTTTTTTTACTCGAATTAAAATCGTTGTAGTAAATTGAATGCTACAACACATTTACAGTATGCATTTTTATTAGTATTTAATATAATTTTTGATATAAATAGGTTATTATTTAAACAACATATAATACGATCATGTAATATTATTATATTAATATTTGTGGTTTTAGAAATGTTTGATCAAAACAACTAGTTTGATAAAACACTAAGCTAACGTTGAAGTGTTGCTAAGTGAACATAATTACATACCATAGACATTTTTACGATACACATATCATGCATAATACTGTAACGTGGTCGGGGAACTTTGTTATGATATTAGTTATACAGAGAAGGTTTTCTATTCCTTATCGATAAGTTTTCTGCAGCTGGAGGTTAGAGCTCTGTATTTGGGGAATTTATCAATAATAAGATACTTTGGTTTAAAATTATATTTAAAACATTACATCACTCTATGGAAGATGACTGTTAATAATTGTATTGTTAAATTCACTTATGTTGATGGTTAATATCGTACTAACTGCCGTGTATCGTTTTAGTATATTAATAATAACTTTGACGTGTCAAAAATGTTAAGTGTGTATATTTTGTGTTGGCCAATTATACTAGTGTGTTTATTGTATAATATATTAATATATATATATATATATATATATAGTATGTAAAGAATGTTACAGTATCGTGGCACAATATTCGACAAAATAAATGTTGGCATTGATATCATTATATAGATCTTCTATTATTCACAATGTATTTCTACAGCACGCGTTCATGTAGAGGATACTATATATATATATATATATATATACCACAACGGTGTGCAATATCGATGGCAACATGAAAACTACACACATTTCTTTTGTGCTACGATGCTTTATCTTGCTACAAATAACCTATTGGACTGTAGCTCCATAATAATATAATATGATATTATATTTTATATCATTACACTGTTGCTGATCGTAAAACTATGTAATCTATAAATATTATAAGGTTCTTGCCTCATTAAAAATCTCACCGTAAATATAATTAAAAAAAAAAAAAAAAAAACAATGGCAACATGACGCATATCATATACATTATAATAGGTAAACTATTTTGTTATTAAGTACAACGGTATTAAAAACTAATAAACACACTCACACACATACACACATATATATACATATATATTTAAGTGTATTGTATTTACGGTTTATAAGCAAAAATATCTATACCAAATATACCTAATATTATAAACATAACTGATCTGCGGTTATTCATTATTATATATTATTGGGTATACAATCAGTCTCTTATACGGTTTTATGCGATACCTAAAATTATATTTTATATTTCTGTTTTAAAACTAGAATAAGAGTTTTCAATAAATAAAAAACTTAGATATGTGAATATTACCCAATAAATAATATTGTCTATAATAAATAAGCCATTGCATGGTACTGTGTGATCATATTTTTGAATTTTGTATTGAACAAATACATAAATGTGCTTGAAGTTGAACTCCCTTCTGAGACTAATATTTATTTGAAAATTATTTATTTATTTTGAATTTTGCATTTACAAATTATTTCCAAGATAAATTTAAAAGAAATTAAATAGAGGGTAAACTTAACACAGTTTCACTAATTTATAAGACTTAAAAAATTCAAAATGATACATATATTTTATAAATTGGTTATCAGAATATTGTGGTGATTACTTTATACATAAAAAATAATATAAGGCGAGTAATAGATTCACAGATACACATACCTAAAACGTGGTAATGAAATGTCGAGAAAATGGTTTCAAATGCTGTACAGAAAAACACTGGTTCAAAAATAAAATGAAATGTCACGTATAAGTCCAAGTCAGTTGTTGCAGAATCTTGTATTTTAAAAATATTTCTACAAAATACGTGTCACTTTAAAAAATGATAGATTGTATAATATCAAGGTAAAAAATAAGTTTTTCTAAGTTTATTGAGTTAAGTATAATCTAGTTTCCTACAAACATTATATTATATGATTACTGTATTATTATAATATTGTTACTGAGGTTTACCGCCTTTAATCGGTTTTTATGTCTACTTTAAATTATTTTGGGTATTTAGTCGATAGTATCATAGATCTAATGCTAGATAATAATATGTCATTCTTACTTTAGAAATTTTCTCGATTATTTCTGGCGTTGAGATATATAGCTGCTGTTAAATAATATATATAATATATTACGAGGCTATACGAATTTAACGATTTTGATTTACGTGTGCGTTTTTATGTTTTTATATGACACAACCCGTAAAGTTAAACCATTGAAATATATTATATTATCATAAACTATATATATATATATATATATCATTAGCCATCATCGAATAGTTATTTTTCATTTCAGCTCTTATTTAAGTTTATGTCAGCTTGTTTGAAATATTGCATTCAAATCATATCAGCTGTCAGGTAGGTGTATTAAAATTGCATTACATTAAATATGTTGTATCGAATTTCAATTCAATTAAAAATCGAAAAAAAATATTTTGTTAAGGATATAAAATGTTATTTATTGTTTTACTTAATATGTTCGTGATTATTTTTTGACATAATATTGCGTGCATGTAATTGCTTAAAACGTTTAAATGCGCTAACGTCAATATATTTAATAATTACAAACATAATATTATAATTGTTTTGTTTACTATACAGATAAAATTAATTTTAGTTATATAATTTCACAACAATAATTTTAATTTTTGAAATTTGAAATTCTTCAATATATTAAGCCCAACTTAAAGAATAGAAAAAGTATTCCGAATTTACATTAATTATTAATTTCGTTTGACAAGTTAATAATTATTATCCATTCATGTTGTATTGTATTTGAAATTTGCTCCTCGAGAGTTTTGGATACTATCATTAGGCAAACTTGTTTTACAAAGTTTTTAAAAGACCATACTTTATTTATTTTACTTTATATTCAATGATGATTACGTATTTTAGTCGGTTGCACAATAATTCATAATATTTTTAATCAAGCAAAAACATTAAATAAAATATTATTCATGACACATTTAGACATTTTAGCTGTCATCTTAAGTCACATTGACATTATTATCATTTTAATAAACTTACTTTTATAATTTAAAAATAATATAGTTTTGATTAATTTACTTCATAAATTGTAATTGATTTTGTAATCGTAATTGTGTTCTCATTGTTTAAACTGACTAATAGTGTGATATTTTTTGAGACATGCATTAATTATTTTACGATACAGTAGCCATAATAAAAATACAATTGTAGATTATAAAAAAAAAATGAGAATATGTGAAAATAAATAAAATATTTTAAACAATGCGTTAATATTGATTGATTATCGTTTTTTTTTTTTTTTAACAACACATAATTTACTTTCATTATAAAATTGTTGATTTAGAACTTAAACTATTTTTTTTTAGAACTTAAAGCTTTATAAACTTATGAAATTGAATTGAATGCTAATGACACAATACACAAATAAACAAATTCTTTTTCGTTAGTTAGTAATTCAAATAAAATACAACGGGGTTATTAGTCATTTAAAAAGTTTTCTTGAACGATAAAATTTAAAAATAAAATCATTAAATAATTGTATTATAATAACATAATATCATAATATTGACATATGAAGTATATTTGACGAGTTTATCTTCGATGTAATTTTGACTGTAATAAAATATAAATCGTAAATATTTTAAATGTTAAAAATATTAAATCTCTTAAAAATGTAAAAATTGTATGTTGTTATATAAGTAAATGGTCTTTACATTTTATAACTATTATATTTTGATCGATTTATGCGTTAAACTACATTTTTTCCGATATTGTAGATGTACCGATCAGCAAATATAAATCTACATTAAATAAATAAATTAATAGTTTTATTAATCAAGTCAGTGTTGAATGTACACGCATTTCATCTTTTTTTTTTATTCATTAAAATATTAAAATGTAAAGATCAATAAAAACTGAAACTTTAATTACGCTTCATAATAGTTTTGAAATGTATTATTTAATATGATTAAACTGACTGTAATCGTGACGTACATATTATGTTTTGTACAAGTCTCCGTATTCGTTCCGATTGTTAAGTATATTATGTAGTAACAGTGGAAACCTTTATTACTGATGGGTGGGGGATATAGAAACTTTCAATGACTTCAAATTTCAAACTTACAACTTCGGTTAGAGTACCAAGAAGTAAATGGGACAAATTATGTACATTTATATTGTTTCGGATGTCATGGTATAGTAGATATATTATACATGCCGTCACTATACGTCCTCGGCTAACTAGACGTAGATCGTTTAATAAATACTCATATTACTTTTCAACGATCAAATATTTTTAAAATAAGTGTATATTAATTATATTATACTAAAAGTATATTAATTTATATCTATAATTTATTTTGAATTAAAGTATTAATCATTTATTCTTATTTTGTTATTTGATTTAATTTAATTACAAAAGTATTAAGTTATTAGTTTGTTTGGTCATCACACCATGTCTTATAAATTGGTTAGTGAAGTTTCAGAACATTAAATTATACCTGAACTTATAAGTTTATATATGGGTTGTTACCGTGGAAATCTTTTAGTACCTAATCCTTGTATCGTTTCATATAGATTTTGATAGGTATGATTTCAAGGTCTGTAATAAAGAATTTGAAATATACTATTTGTTTATAAAAACAATGATTGAGAGTACTACATAGGGATGGTTTTTTTTTTTTTTAAGTTTTATTCTTTTGTCAGTATAATTAATACACACCATCATACTAATCGTGTAAAATATTATTATAATCCTATTTCCGTTCGTCTAAATACGTAACATCGCCGTAGGGAACGTGACGTGTATTAAACTTTAAGTCAAGATCATGCATCACACGCGGGACGGACAGTGCAAATTAAATAATAATGATGTACGAGCGTTTATTATAGTATGAGGTTTCGAGAAATGAAAATGAAAATTTATGACATTTGACGAGTAGAAAACGATGGTATAATGTGCACATAATGACGTTGGTTGTGGCGGAAAAGTGTCGGCTTAGAACTCCACTGAAGTTTGATATTATTAGTGGTGGTGGTCGTTGTCATGGGTGTATTTTAATGTGCGCGTATGTATGTGGTTACTGACGGTGGGTTTGTATATTATTTGAATAATTTTTGAATGATTCAGAGAACGTGTCTGTCTAACTGACAATACAGCTAAATTCCTCTATGCAAAATTGAGATCATCATGGTCTCTGGGGCCAATATTAAGTTTTTTGACAAAGACGTTACAATGATATTATAAGACATCTAAAGATATAGCGTATAAGTAAACGTTATGTGCTATAACTTCTTTGTTATTAGAAAAAGTATATATTTTTATATCGTTATTCTTAAGTATATTTTATCATTTTAATCCAGTAATTCGTTATAGAATTATTTAAACGATAAAACTGATATGATAGATTGACGATTATATTTATACAGTATCGGCTGAACCCGATTCGAAAAATAGTCGTGTGAATCCAATCGTTATGACTGTATTTTACTTATTATTGTGCGATATATTATTCGTTGACGGCGCCAAACGGTATTATATTTCTGTCGCGTGAAAATCGCCGCCACCAATCGTAATTTTATTATTATGTCATGAAATATATATTATTTTGACACTTTCATATATGCGATTTCCAATGTAAAACCGTCAACCTTCGCGTTGTGCTTTATATACGTACATGTATTCGCACTGCACAGTTGTAATAATATAATGCACACGTTACGTTTTCGTATTATAGTATAATATTATACTATATAATATTGTCGTCGCGGCGGAAATGTTAATATCGTCTAGTTCGCCGTTCGGGGCAGCTTTTTGCGTGCGGTGCATGTACACACAATGCGAGTTTCGTGTAATATAACGTACGAGTTATGTATGTATATTATGAAATATTATAATAATACACTCCCGACCAACTCTATTCGTACACAGACTATGTAATAGTATACAATATACCGACCGCGTGCTCACACGCGTGTGTGTGGGCGTATATAATATAATATATATTATATAGTAACTACCGGCGGACATTAAAGTGTGTGGACCATATTTCACGGTGAAACTTTGCAAACGTATTTTATTCCACCTACCCCTATGCTCTCGACACTTGTCCCGTACTCATCCGTTGTACAGATAATCCCGTTTGGCTTATCTTTCCACTCTCACCTAAATAATATGTGCACACGCGGGTGAATAATACGTACATATCATATATAAATATATATATGATATGTGTGTGTGTGTGCGTGAGCGCGCATGGTCGGCCGAGAGAGACAGCCGTCAACGTTTTTGACACGTGCTGGATAGACTGACAAGGTGGAGGCTGCGGAGAATGATAGAGTGAGAGAAAGAGAGAGATAGATAGAGAGAGAGAGACACTATTTCGAGAAAGTATAAACACTGACCGACCCTTTGCAAACCTTGTTTACACGCTTATACGTCAGTCAGTCCGACGACTACAACTTCGCTCTACTTTTAGACGGTCGCTATGCTGTCTCCCATCTAACGTCTTAAATCCCTTAATAATTATTTTTGTTCGTATGGCGTACACGTTTAATGTCATTCCAGTTACATTACGATATATATTTTTTATATATATAATAAATGTGTGGTATAGAATCTCAGGAATGAATGTTTCAACCGTCGTCGTTCGTTCTTGAAAATCGAGGGTTAAACCCACCTTGCAACTTAATGATGAAAATATCTCGTGTATATTATCCTTCTTCACGTACAAAATCTTTCTAGAGAAAAAAAAGAATCAAATCAAATGTAATGTTGTTTATGTGCGTGAGTTTTAATATTTATGGTTGAGTTAAAACGCAAAATGGCTACAGTAAAATATAGTATTAAACTATGGTAAGCGCTTTAATATACATAAATATGTGTTTTTAAAAAAAGCCTGTTATTTAATATATATACGTATATATATATATATATGCATTATCTAAATGAAATACATTTAATATATTATCAATATCGATGTTGTTACGTATGTATGTAACATGAATTTTATAAGTGGCAATCGTCCAAAGCAGCAAAATATTTTCATAATTATTCTCTACATTATGATTTTTTTTTTTTTTTTAGATGGAATATGTTATTACAATATAATATAATAATAACCTTCTAGTGAAAAACAGGAAATATGGTACACCATTATTAAAAATTGAACGTATAATATATTACAATGAATTAAATGTCTCATTTTGTTGGATCTATAATATTATTTGTATACTTATATAAATATCAAAAATCATATTTAATAAGTTTATCGAATACCTTATTTAATCAAAGACAAAATGAAACGATCCATTTGAACAGACATATCGAATATCAACCGTCTTAATAGAGTGTATTTAAGAACTAATTAAATTCTATATTATACCGTCTGTAGTCTTATAAACTACGCTTTAATAAATCTTAAACGTTTCGGTTTTGTTAAATCTATGCAGGCATGTCTTATTGTAATGATTAAAATAATGATGTCTATATATATATACATACATAAATATTATTTTATAGTTGTCAATAACATCATTTGACATTTATATTTTCAAAAACTCAAACAACACGCACACAAACAACACATATATATATACATATCACTATAACTAAGACGTAATTAATATTTTTATCGATTATTTTCAACATAATTCATTAAATTTTTTTATTTAAAATATTATTTTTGAACTGTACTAATTATAACACACTTAGTTAATTAGGTAAATAGTGAACAAAAATAAATATATCCATGAAGATATGAGAAAGGGAGCAACTTATTATTATTATCTTTGAGATAAAATTAATTTTGAATTATTTTATGTCCGTATTCTATGTGAAATAAAAAACATTGATTGTTTATTTAAATTTTACAATAGTTTGTGGATTTTTATATTATTTCATATTTAATATAAGTATACTACATCATAAAATTAATCCTTTAAGATATAGACATTCATTTTAGACTTATTAAATTTTGCTTTTCTTGAAAAAAAAAATGTATTTATTTTATTTATTTTAAAATTCATTTGTTCATTTTACTACCGTAATTTGACTTATTTCATGTTGAATTATTATAAGAGAATAACGATCAACATTTTGCATTCACCGAATGAACAAAATAACCTACAATGATCGCAACAGTGTGAAATCGAATTTGTTATAATTTTTTCTATGTACTCAACAGATTATTTTATCTTTTGTTACAGAAGCATTGAAGCATAATGGCGGCTTTTGTGGCAAAGCAAGTGGTCGGAAACAAATTAAACGCCGTAAAAGGTACGCATTTATGTTATAACTTATAATATTATTTTATAAGACTTGCCTCTTTTGACATAATTCGAAACGTAGCATAATTCATTTACTTTTTTTTTTTGGTACAATGAACCCTTTTTAAAAATAATTGTAACTATATTATTGTGCGTTCAGGCGAAAAATACTTTAATACATCAATAATACAGCTACAATGCTGATATTAAACATCAATATTCGAAAGGATACCCGTGAGATAAATTCTACTAGATTGTTTTTGTGGTGTTAGGCTATAAGTATAATATATAAGTTTCGATAGGTAGGTACTAGGTAGGATTGTAAACGCTGCAAACAAAGAGTGAATAGTTGGTAATCAAAATGGTTAGATATTATACTCTAGAGAATTTTCGAAAAGTTACTGAATTTAAAATACTATTAACTTTTGTTGGCCTCGAGACAACGCTGTCACCATTGTGAAACAAATGCAGAGGCACCCAAAATTCCTAGGAGACCCGAGCTTCTTTACATATTATTATTTTTTCAGAGTAAAATCCTAAAAAAAAAACAAAACAAATACAACTTAAAAAATATGGCTTTCAAGCAATTTAATACAATAAAAAAAACACCGTCGCATTTTTATTTCTCTAAAAGTTGCATTTGTTTGAAAGACTTTTTTACTTGATCCACAAAAAAAAAAAGAAGATATTCTCTAAATAAAAATATCACGTTTTCTCCAAACAAGTCGAATACATACTTTTTTTTTAATGATAGTTTTCATAGTATTATAGTATAGTAGTATTAATAGCATTACAAGTAATTTCATATCATATTTTAGTTTTTTTTGTTGCCTAAATCACAATGATGTAATGTGGTTTAAAGTATGAATTTTATCATTTTAATAATAAATAGTTATTCACTGTAAATTGAAGAATATATTTTGATTTTATTTCATATTGTTAAATAACATCGTCAAATAATACATAAATCTTACTTAGAAAAAAATACGATTTAATTTTTAATTTGCTAATTTTAATATCATATGTACCACTAAAAAGCGTTGATGTATAATATATATAAACAACATTTTGTTATTTTATTTAAATTGTTATTTACAAAATTTATGTGTTATTACGATTTAAATCTTGGATGTTAATCATTAAAAGAAAAACAAATTGTATTTTATTCACTCTCAATAAAAATTACAAATACATACTAAAGTTGGTTGTAATAAATAAAATAATTTACGATATAATCACATATTTTTTGAGCAATTGTAGGTTAATTATAAAATCATTATTATTTTTAAAACCTGATTAAATATTTAACCGGTATTAATTTATAAAGAATATTTGTATATTTGTTTATTTGATGTGTTAACATAATAACCCATTGATCATGGAAGATAGTAATTAAATAATAGTAAAATAGTTATAAGATATACGTACCTATAAATCTATAAGATTTCAAGTAGCAGGATTTTTACTTGATATTCAAACGTTTGCTCATAATATGCCACATCATGATAACATTTCGGTCTGTTTAATATTAGGATTCTTAAAATATGAACATTATTATGTCTATTCACCATTGTATAATCGTCAGAAATATTAAGGATGATATTGATTTTCATAAACTATAAATAATTGAAAATCGTTATTCTATCATCGGCGATGATAGGTAAATTAAGGGGAAGGAGGTTTAATCAATTCTAATATTTTCCTATTTTTCAAAAGTTTCATTTTTTCACTTGTGAAAAATGTAAACAATAAAACAAGCATGTATATTTAATGTAATTTGAAACGGTTTATTATTATCATTAAATTATTTATAAATTATAATATATTTGAGTTTAAATGTAAATACAGTTCATGTTGCATTGTATTTAAATTATGGAAAAGTATTGATCTCAAAATCATAAAATTTTTCACAGTTTAGTGGGAAAAGATCCACTCTATTAGGATATCAATTATCCCAATAAAGTTAACCCGAAATACCGACAACAAATTAATTTAACAAATTATGACGTACCTGTAGTATACAATTGTATTTTTTATAAAAGGTCCCTATATCATATCTGCTAATAGTCGAATAAAGTAGATTTCAATTGTTGTTTCGAAATCCATCAGCAATTGTCGCTTCCGATGACAGACACGATTTTGTATTGTGGCGGAGCAGGCGTGGGGGACGAAAGTGGCGGCTCGGATGGGAAAATTGTATTCTCTAAATACACACACACACACACACACACTCACACGCGACTGTGGTTTATAATAATGGACTGTTATTGATCGAAAGCAAGATAATGGTTGTCAAATTAGCTAGGCGCCATGGCTGATGAAAACGGCTATTGTTCGTTTTAAAAACACACATCTCGTCGCGTTGGCGTCGACAAAAAGCCGAAAATCCGAAGACATAGCCGGGCCAAATAAAAACCGTCTTATTTGGGTGGTGGTACTGAAAAAATAAATAAATACACATATACGCGCGTGTATATGAGTAATAATTTGTTTGTTTTCCCTCTTACGTTATGTGCGAGTGTTTCGCTCTATGCCCCATTATAATAATAATGTTTATATCCATCTAAATGCCAGTTTCTACTCGTTCTTCTTTTTCTTCATACAATTATTATTATTTTCATGAAATTCAATTTTACGCATACATGGCCACCATATATTTCTTTACTTTTTCCTTCATAGCACGCGTGTTGAAATCTCCTATTTTCTCAAATCACCCAATAAAATAAAAATACGACCTCACCCTTGCGCCGCCTTTATTGTACATATACGAGTAATTTATACCATTGTGGTCGACATTATATCAAGGACGATACACCTATAGTAGCATCTTCAACACACACACACTCAAATATATTTATATATATATATATATACATAAATGATATTTATAAATATCATACGTTGCTGTGCGTGAGCTCCGTGAAGATTTAATAGTTCTTTGCAACAATGTGAGCGAGGTTGAAAAATAATAATTTTTCCACCACTGCTGTGAATAACGGGTTGTTTATCGCGAACGTTGAGACGATTAAAAACTTAAAAATATATAGTATACCGTCGCCGCTGTTACGTCGTAATATACGCGATATTACGATAATAATAATAGTTTAACGTCATTTTTTTAATTACCGACCGTCTCGACCTCTTATTGTTATTCGACATGGCTATTATTCGCAGTTACTTTCGAGCACGAACAGAGCGTTTTCACGTCGATCGTGTTTTCCGCGTGAAATCGCGATTTGCACTTGGCCCCTCGTCGTAAAAACTCTTTGGGTTATTATAACAATCATTTTTCTGCTTCCCGAAATTAGGTCGAGTCGACGTTTTTATGAATTATTTCCTGAAGCCGTTTTATGGGATTTTTTTTTTTTGCCACTTCTCCTGTACGCCAACCTGACGCCTAACTACTCCCTCCTTCTACATCGAAAACACACACATACACGCACACATACGGTATACACTATTATTTATTAGTTTAATATATTTCAACCCTGTGTGCGAGTATGATTTAGGTATGTATACTGTGAATATTTTGACACGAAGGTGCAATTTTACTAAAGAACTCGCCAATTAATATCTCGCGTACAACCAGTATACACTTTGCGAGAATTTTGCATGATTAAACGCTAACCCTTAGTATAAGTACGCGAATAATAATTATATACCAGTGGCGCACAGTATATATGTATATAATATAACATTACTAGCAGTACAATATCTTTCTGTAGGTTTAATATTTATGTACAATATACTCTAGTAGTGCTGAAAATCAATACTTAAAAAGATTTAAATCAACTTTTTTTTTTTCATCATGATGATGGCGTATTAATCGTATTATATAAAAAATAAAATTCTGAGAGACAAAGAAAGAGTTCAACTTTTCCATTGAAATTAAAGCTTGTGAATTGATTGATCCTTACCACGTATTTAATATATGCAGCATGCATTTTGCTAATAAGTATTGTAGATTTTGTCTCAATAAATTGTAAATTTCTCTTTCTAGAGGTACTTTATTTATACGTTTTATTTTTTTAATTTTCCGTATCGTAATTAAGTTACAGTAATTTTTTGTCATGAGTTCTATATACTATTTTTAAAATTTTCTTACGAATTGAATAAGCTAAGTAGTTTTATGTTGATATTGAAAAAATATAATAAAAATCAAGGTGGATTATTTATGAATATAATTGTTTATAGTTGTTCACATAGTATTTTAACTATTACGAATCAATGATAAATTAACGTTTAATATATCTGAGTCAATAATCTGAATATTTCTTACACTTTGCATTCCTACGGAAGTATAAAATAATATTTAAACCCGATAAACTTATTATATTATATTTATCAAACATCTATTATATTAAATATAATTTTTATTAATTATGTATGATTATATAGACAATTTTAATAAAGTTATTTAGACCAGTCGTGAAATAATTATAAATCTCCCGATAAAGATAATTAGAAAATGTTTATTTTTGTTCAATCAAATTGAAAAAAAAAATTGTTTTATAATTTTACTATTACAATAGCTTTTTTTTATTCTATACTTTAATAGACACTTATTGAGTTTAACTCATAATATGGCAGCATTGATTTTTGTAGATTCGATGCCCGATAGACAAGTGAAGCTGAGCATAATACTTAATACCATTTTTCCTACCACCGTCATTGATTTTACTTAATGTTTATCAATTAAATATTTTTAACAGAAATATATCATGTATATAAAATGTTAAATACAGACTTTATTTTATAACTATAAAATAATGTTTCAATGAAAAATAGCACTCAGTTACATAGCCAAAAAGACGTTATTTCTTGGTATAATTTTAATTTATATAAAATACATATACACATCGCATTGAATTATGCAGCGTTACGTCGTAATAATATGATATTTTATTTTTTTTGACTGTCTGTTCTTTTTGCCTCTTTATAACTATATATACATATAATATAATATGTGTTTTTTTAGTAATTTTACGCAAAAGTTACTGATATTTCATGTTTTTTCCTTTATATACGAGATGCGAATAAATGTTTATTTTATGCGCTTTTGGATGAGTTGCGTATAAAATATTATGATATATATATATATGACATGTATTATGTAATGTGTATATCTTATTTATCCGTCGTCATTGCATGTGCGTATTGAACTTTGAACGGTAGTCGTACGATGACTGTATTTTAACGATCATGTCGTAAAACTATAAAGGATAAGATGGATGGAGTGGGTGTATGTGTGCGTTAGATAGAGACAGTGGGTTCGATTTCGGATTATTGCTGTGCCTGTGCATGTGGTAGATATATTATTTGTTTACTGGCCGAGGTGGATGTATAGTAAATTTAATATCGTTTAGAAAGGAATAAAAAGACTCAAAGTTAATTTCCAGCTGTTTCAAATGACTACAATGTGTGTTTATAGGGTATTATATTGCAGCTATAGCGAAATAAAGACTTGTCATACGGTACACATTTTAATTTTGGTGTGATGTATAAGTATATTACCATCCTATATTCTATCCTATTATGAGCAAATTATACGATAAAAAAAATATATATTATATGCATTTCATTGGTTACCTAATAAAGATATTAATATTTTATACCATCATAATACGTGGCATTTTAACGACTGAAGACTATTTGCAATAAAGTAAAATAAATATTACTGTCACTGTAGTTGCTGTGCTACTAGAATAAATAATATTTGTTGTAATATTATTTTTATAATAATATATACAAATATTATTTCTATTTGACCTAAATAACGATTAAAAATTTTATCAGTTTATTGGCTTAATCATATTTATATACTAATATAAAATCATTATTAATTATTCGAATAAAACATATCGAAAATATAATGAAATTAAAAACGTTTTTGAAGGTTTAAACATTTAACTAAAAACTATTATTTAAGCATAGAGACATTTGTAATTCTATTAAATCTACATATTAAGTACTAATATTTTTAATTATTTCATATTTTATACAAAACTTTGGAAAACTTTCTAAATTTAAAAATAAACTTTATGAACTTTTAAATTTAAGTACTTTATTTTTGGCATAAAACTTTTAAGAGTACTAAATATAAAAAATTCTAATTTTTTTTTATTTAGTTGCTCATAAACTGTAAGAAAAACTGAAAATAAATGTATGTATATATAATAATAAGTAAAGTTTTGTTTAATTTTTTCTTTGTTTCATGAAAAATTGTTTTAATAACAAAAACAATTACTCGATAAAAAACAAAAAAAAAAATCATATTTTTTCAAAGATTTTCATGAAATGTATTATTATTTATATGTTAAAATTAAAAAATAAATAAATAATCCGTCTTAAACAAAAATAAAAATATTTAGTTTACTTCAAAGTTAAATCGAATAATCCATTTTCAAAATATTATGATTTCACGAGAAATGTAATGAAATTAAGATTATATTTTATGTATTTATAAGTAATAAAAGTAACATAAGATTCAATTAAATGTAAACGATTTTAAAAGAAATTTAAAAAATATACATACAATTAGTATATATGACGATTGACAATGAGATTGAAAAATTTATAATAAGAAATAACGATGGAACGAGATTTCATGACGTCGCAACAATAAATTGCACACAGGTCCTAAAGCGAAGAATAAAATTGGAGGATTTTATTGTCGTCGCGTTTTAACGTTCATATTATAATATTGCCTACCATTTTCACGGCTGGTCGAAGTTAGCATAATATTGTTTCAAAAATTCAGTAAAATCAAAATGATTTTTTTTTTTATGTACATGTGTGTCATCTTGCGCCATAAATCTCTATTGGTTGTTTTCAATTTACCTCATCAATCCTATTTGTACACTAGGTAGAGCTCTCGCGGGCTGTCGACTTTCTGTTATGTTCATCGCTGAAGAGTATTCGACGATACGTCACACACCGTCGCTCAACCGGGTAAAAATAATTAAATATATTTTGCAAAAATGTTTCAAACCGAACACTGTTTAAGCGTGGTACAACGCCGATGGCTATATAGTCGTATTATTCTCCTTATATTCTGCCACATCTAACGACGTGTATATATTTATACCGATCTGACGGCTGATCCTATCTATACGCGACGCACAATTGAGCACTGTCATAGGCGATTGTTAAAGCTGTCTCAAAAGCAAAGCATTTTATAAGGAATATATAATATACTCAAGGCGTATGCATTGGAGTGGAAATTATTTCAATTATAGGTTCATAATGGAACAAAAAGTCGTAGAATATGATAGTCGTGTAAATACTCTCCAAAACTCAATACAACGTAATAATACATGTATGACATACACCCGATTAGGGTCCTGTCAATGCAATTGACAAAAGTTCGTAGATTTCTCGAACCATACTTACGTAAAAATTGGAATATATGATTTTTGTTCATGCAATTATAATTTAATATTTTTGTAATATGAAATAAATAATACAATTTTTAATAAGATTTTAAATATTATATAATTATAATATATATGGTTAAATGGAAATTTTAAATATATTCACATGAAAATAATAGTTATTATCTAAAAGTTATACATATTATAGAAATAATATAATCTGATGGAATATCATTTGTTTTTTATTTAATTATTTATATATTACTGTTGATATAGTTATTAAATTATAAATTGGAAAGTATGCTGTCTGTAAAACGTTTAATATAATTTATTTCATAAAAATTAAGATCGTTCGTTTCATCGAATATTATATGAACAGTTTGCCCCGAGGATTTAATAAATACACTGATACCTACCTTTTAGGACAATAATATATAGGTAGGTATATACTATGTTGATTAAAAAAAAAAAAACAATTAACCTTTAGAATTTTATATTTAAGTTAATATAACAATATTATATCGTTTTTAATAACTCATATAGTTTACAGTTGCACCAATTGCGAAACTATAGGAAGCTAACTACGTAAATGTTTTTACAGATAGGTATATAATCGATTTTTTTTAGACCAGTTTTTGCGGATATATATAAAATATTGTTTTTCAAGTAAAAAATAAAATTGTTAATAGGTATATTTGAATATTTTAAGATTTTCTTGGCCCTTTCTAAAACTAAAAATAAAGGTATTGATGAAATTAACTCTTCCGAAAACTGTGTTCTGATACAATTCTTACCTTTCCAAAATACGAGTAATAGTGATACTGAGTGTTGACAAAAGTATCTTACAGTGAAATAATAATTAAAGCGGATAAAGGTTGTAGATGGTGTAAAACGGTTATATTATGTTTTTTTAATAAGTTATTCAGATTTTAGCCGTGATTATCCATATCGGTTTATTTTTAATATTATTATTGCCACGTTAATTATTTGATAAATTACATTATAAATCGTTTAACATCGACTCGGTTTATAGTTTTTATAATAAGTACTTACGTGCGTATATATTGTGATGCATAATTTGTGGATAGACCGAATTATTTGGCTGACGTTCAGAGTCCTCTTTGTTTTTTTGGAACCGTATTGTTTTTTTTTTATCTTGTTGAGAAGTTTTTTTGGCACGCATTATATTTTATCGGCATTTGCATGTATATAAAGCAAACAACAGTAGTTGAACATTTAAAGTAAAACAAAAGACTTGTTTAATTTGTATAATTTATTATATACGCAGTCATGTATTTAGTTTCTATTTTAAGTGAAATTGTAAGTTTTCAAAGAAGATGATAATTTTTTTTTACTTATGTGTTATAGTATTGGTGAACAAAAGATAAATAAAATATTACAATAAAAAATAATTGAATATTAAAAATAGATGATCGAGTATAAAATTCACAATTATCACTCGCTGTTCCGGTATAAAAGGATGTCATATACGGTTTTTTCGAAAATGTATAAGATAAATAAAAACTTATTATTTTATATAATTTTACAATTTCAATTTACTCGAAATCTTTGCAAAATAGTTTCAAAAGGCTATAAATAAAAGTTTTGTATAAAAACACTGGTTATATGATGCTAGGAAATAAATGAAATTCGATGAAATTAAACTTTTATAACTATTCATTATATACATTTTAGACCTCATACAATTTTCGATTTAAATAAACATCCGTTACATAAATTAGATTGTAGTAAAATATAAACAAACACAAGTTAATTATTAACTTATTTAACCGTATTCTACCGTAGATTAACTACGATACGCTGCTGTTAAATGATGTAATTGCTCTATACATAATGTCTCACATTTTTACTCAAATATTCTGAATAGTATGTTTTATATATTAGTCAGCTCTGTGTTGCAGAAGAGATAAAATAATAACTATAATTTATTAAATTATATACTCATACATTACCTTTTATTTCTCAGTTACATAATAGACGTACATTATATATATATATATATATTTAATTCATTGGAATCCTTAAATGCATGTTGGTGGTACGCGTATAATTTAATATTAGGTATATATTTTTTACAGTGATATATTTTTTTTTCATTTATATTTGTATTGCATACATCAGTGAGTTTAATTGATAGCCAGCGATACCAGTATATATAGGTATTAATGTATTATATAATATATTATAATCATGCTCTGGTTAGATTTACCTAAACAGAATTATTGAACTATAAAACTAATCTATAAACAAATATAGTAGTGTATTACTCTATTTGCCTGGCCATAATTTACCAAAGTTTTTAATTATATAGGTATATATAGTATATACATATACCTATAATATATCTGCTTATTAAATCGAAATATTTCTGCATGCTTTTTGGAAATAATTAACATACGTTTTGAGTAATAAAGGGATCTGGGTAATGTTATAACTTCTCTAGAACATATTGTGAGCATAAATTTTCCGAATGAATGAAAAATTACATTAAGTATGTTAATTTTGTGCGCATATGTGTTTCTAATTTGTAATTTATAATAAAATAACTTGTAGTTAAAACTACTTCTAATTATTTAATAACTATAACAAGAACAATATAATTGCGAATGCATTTAGTCAAGAAAAACGATAATTGTATTATGCGTTATACCCACAATAGTATTTGATCGTAATATTATTATTGTGCCGAGAAAAACGATTTTCTCCATTAAATTATGACCAAAGTTTTTCTCGTACATATAACTGCATATTATAATATACACATTCCTCCGTGTAAATCCACGCGTCAGCAAAATCTAAAATAAATGAATATATTTCTACTTAATCGTGATTTACGAGTGGCCAAAAAACTTTTGTAATAACATTTATACCCATACTTTAAAACGCACAAATACTCATATCGTATGGGTATGCTACACGCGCCTGTGAAAGTTCAGAGCTCCCTCATGTTTTCGTTAGTGCATAATCAGATGTACTCTCTGTAGATATTTCTCGGAGGATATTATACCATACTTGTAAACATAAATGTTCTGATTTTTGTCGAAAATTCGTTTCGTGATAGTTATAATTGTATATAATTATATATCTACGAAGACGGTAACTGGTAATACGATTTCAAATGTATTTGTGAAGCAGCTATACAACGCGCTGTTATTACGTATTCGTTTTATCTTTGCCATTTTTGGTCATTTGATATGAACATTTAAATGGTTGAATGGATGATATTTTCATGCTAACATTTAACAGATAAAAACAAAATTTAAATATGATAATCCATCACTTTGCATCAGTCTGCAGTGATAGCTGGGCAACTCTTTACTTAATTAATTTATATTGCGTGAAACAGTATTGCACACTATTAATATATAGATATGTTTGTTATTTGTCACGGATAAATTTTTAAACCACTGCGTCCCATGTATAAATTTATTATATATATATTGTATTTTGTTGGTGTAACGATGTCGACGTTACTACTTTGTAGCCATATGCCTCAAAATAGTATTGCAACTTTTATAATTAAATTTAACTATAGTTAAACGTATTTTAATATAAACATCATGATAATTTCAAAATCACTTTAAAACGATATAGATAATATTATACTTCCAAGTATATAACCATATAGGTAATTCCATTATAATAAAACTTAGTTTGTGTTTAAAATAGAAAAACCTCGTGAAGTCAATTTAAAATCAAAAAAGATTGGTTTTAAAAAATACTTTATCTATTCTGTTTTTAATGATCTGCTGTAGGTATAAAATACGTTTTTGACGCTCATATTTTTTTTTTCACTCGTCAACGCATTTAACTAATTTTTTTCATTTCAATGATGACTTTCATAGTTTATGATAGTTTTAAAAACTACTTTATTTTCGTATTATTACGGTACTATAAAACATCATACCTATCAATATTGCAGTATTCATTATTCGAAATACTTTAAATCACACGAGCTTAAAACCAATTTCAATAGGATTCCATTATTGCATTATTTACGTAACCAATATTGTATAATTTAATAAACCGTCCGTTTAGACCACAACAGGACACTTGAATTATTTTATACGTGTATGTTGTAATATGTGCAGTAAACGTGTCAGAATTTCGCTCACTGAAATATGCACAATATTTGATGTAACATACGCGCTTCATTTTACGGGTTTTCTAAATTTTTGTGTGACACAATTGGTGGGGATCACGTGAGAATTTTTCCCACCATATATTTTAAACATCCTTTGTAACGCTTAACAATAACTACTCCTAAAGTTCATATTTCGACATACTTTGTGGAAAAAGGTCGTATAATACAACCCACTGCAATAACAGGTATAGTATAAAATAATGTTCTACCAACGACTATAAAAACGTATTAAATATGTTACTAAAACGTAATATATTACAATATTTAGCCACGTGCCTGCGTTTGAATGACTTATATGATATCATATAAATACGAGGTTATTTCAACTTTTTTTTTATTTTATTTTTTAACTTTTATGAAAAATGAAAATTGTTATCGTTTTAGATTTCTTAGATTTCTTAGGTGTACTTATTAGAGCACCATTGTTACAACGAATATTTTTATTTTTAACATGACTTCATTTTTTTTGTTAGCTGGTATAATTGAAATGAAGTCTAGATAGTGTACACGAAACAGTTTTTTAATTTACTTCGAGATACGTATGTGTTAAAGTATTTTTTTCAAGATTTTAAAAATAAATAATTGGTAATTGCATTAAAAGTAATTTACAACGTTGTTTTCTGTTTTTACTAACTTTTCCTTATGATAAATTTTTTTTTCATCTTTTTATACCATTGATTTCACATTTAGTATTTCGATACCACATTATATTCTGTACCGAATCGAGTGAACCAATGTGAATAACACATATTCTTTTTTTTTTTTTTTTTTGGTTGATTCGCTAATTAACACTAAAACTTTGTATTATCGTTTAGCTGTTATATTATACTGATACTACTTTATGTAAGAAGTACCTAAAAATACTGCAGATTTATAAAAAAATATAAAAAAAAAAAACAAGAAAATAACAAAGGAATAAAACTTTAAGTTGAATAATGTATTTACTGGATTAATGTTTAGTATGATTAACTTAATCCAATTTTTCGATTTTAGCGGAAAAAAGATTAAACAGCACAACTAACGACTGTAGCTATTTGGAATACGTCCAAGTGGATAAACTCTAAAGGTCGTACTAAATATTGTCGCTAATATTCAAAATTTATCTATTTTTATGTATGTATAGTGAATGATTCATTAAAATTAATTCAGCTCGACTTGTATAAGATACAATAATATAATCATTATTACGGTCAGTGAATTATTTTTTTTTAATTAGCTGTTAAGGCTTCCACGATAATGGTTTTAGGCTACTTTTACTTAAGTAAATTATTCGTTATTATTATTTACTTAATGTTCAGTTTAAGGTCCAAAGTTGAATAAATTTAAATATAATATTAACATTAAATGTTAGTATATAAATGGAAAGATTATAATAAAGAGATAATAAAAAGTAATGATATAACAATTTAAATAAGTTATACGGATGATGGTCTAATTTTTGTTGATATTTCTGTAAACATCAATTGTCAATAAAATTAATACAGATGCAAGATTATAATATTGAAATTTATATTAATGATATCCAGTCATATTCAATAACAATTGTAAAGAGAGTAAAAAAAAAAATCTTCTACTTATAATAAACCGTTTTATGATGTCATATATTAAACATGCGTTGTATACATAAGTAAAATGTGGTTTTATAATTGTCTGGTGTGCGTTGTGTATGGTACTTAAGTCCTACGCTTAATCGTAATAATAATTATAAAGTACAAAAGTTTGGTATTTCTCGACATGCACTTTCCCTATGTTTAAGGGGAGGTGTATCAGATAGGCGGAGATGCACGTGCGACAGTGCGGAAGTAATAAAAAATCCAAATTTAACTCGCATAACGATCGTCGTGGGGCGATCCAGTCGGTCGGTCGGCGGTCGGTCGTTCGTCGTCACCGTTTTCGGTTAACAAAATATTTTATTTTATTTATCGACTGCAGAGCGTGGTAGTTATTGACTTATGCACCTTTCAAATCGGTCGCACCCCTCTGCCCACCACCACCCTCACACATACACGCGTTTTATACTACTCTCATACGTATTTATATACATATTATATTGGTATTCGAGTGATGGTACCGTTACAGTATACGCGAATATATGCATAACGATATTTCGTATGCGCAGTCTTGTGCGTGTGCGTGATGCGAGTCCGTATATCATTGATATCATGCATGCGTGTGTGTTGCCTCCGTTTCAGCAAGGGCTTCGTTATTCGAGAGCTCGTGATATTTCAGTTTTTATGTGTCCCGCGGGGCACGGTTAAAAGCAGTCAAACGGTTCACGCGGAACGCGCGCGCGACGCCGCTGTGTCCGTACCTCTCATCCACGTCGACCAATGTACGAGTATGTATCGTATAGCGATGGTATTTCGGCGTTGGTCTCAAACTAATTTAAAGCCACCCTTGTTGAATGATGGTGGTGAAGGTGGTGGTGTGGTAGTGGGTGGGCGATGGTGGAAGGTTGTACAATAGGAGCGGAGAGATTTTTGTTCAGAGGACTTTTTCGAGTTTGCAGGTTTTGGATAGTTAAAAATTTCCTTTCTTCTATTTCACGAATCACATGTTCAAAATATAATGACGTCAAATTGGAAGATAAAAAAAAAAAAACTAAAGATGCTCAATTCTTTCCACCGTGTATATAGTCGGAGTTTTACGATCCGCATTCGAACGAGGTTGAAGTTAAGTACTGAGACCTGGTCGTTTTTTTCTAAATATATATCATTATACTTTAATTATTATACTTACTCCCGGAAAACACGTGTATACATGGCGTGTAATAAGCGTAGAAGACATACTTCTAAACGGCATGTCTCTCAGATTCACGCCCCTGAGTTGGCAACGTTATCGCCAGCAACATGTTTTGATTATTGCGATGACGTTTTAAAGTCACTTTTGTCGTTTGTACATTATTATCGTCTTTATTATAGTAAATTATTTTCGCGTGCGTATGTGTGTGTGTGTGAATGTTATAATTTATTACTGTTGGAAGATTAAGGATTCACTTTTTGAACGTTAATCCGAACCGATAATATTTTACAGTTCACATATATCGTGGAACAAACAACGAAATGCATATATACAATAATTATTCAGTCATGCTTATAAACATGTTGATTTATCTCCAGTTTTATTATATAATGTTATAAATGTGGGTTTGAAATATTGTATAGATTATAAAATTTAATGTATAATATAATTTAATACATGCTGTATTTTAATAATTTAAATTTTCTCGTCCTCTGTATATTTTATTTATTTTTATTGAACTCTGAAGAAATTTAAGTATATTAAAATCGTAAAATACAACTAAAATATGTAATACGCAATAAAGTTTGATAATTAGATATGGTACTTCATTATTTTTAGAAAATATAATTTCAACTCGAATACTTATGAATTCTGCTACATAAAAATAATTAAATTTCTACCGCTAAATATAATCAGGAATTTCAAATATAAATTAGATATTCTAACAGTTTTCTCTAATGACTCAATAAAAACGTAAAAACTAAATAATTATATAATATGTTCAACATAACATGAAGTTTTTTATGTAAATTTCAACAATAGTAGTATATATATATATTAAAGATTTATGTTTTATTCTACAATCGTCTATGTGTCGAATACATAAGTTGTCATTTTAATACTGATTAATTTGTCGTATAATTTGTTTTTCAATCATTTTTATTTTAAAATCTAATAAATCTGGCTATAAAAAATGCGTACACTTTTCTGACGAAAATATATATTCCTCAAGTATGTACACAATAAAAAAACTCGAAATTGTAAAAGCATCTCAAAAAAATATACTTAAATATATTTTTCTTTAGAATTTCTTTGTTTTTGTATCTCATTAAAATGTTTGTCTTTTAAAATGTAAATCATGGTTAATTAGAATATTAATAATATAACATTTAAGTTATGTAATATTAAAACGAAATAAAAACTAAAAATACTCGAGAAGTTACAAATGAATTAAAATAAAGTTAAATAACTATTTGAATAACCTAATGGAATTCGTTGAATGTCGTTAAACTCATAGATGTACATTAATTAAATGGTTCTCAACAAAATTCTAAGCTTTGTGGCTTTATGTTCCATGGAAATTTCCGGAGTCACTGACAGATATGTTATTTGAAGTTGTTTTATCAAAGGCATTTTAAGGTCACCCATTAGATTAAATGTAAAATGAGACGTTTTATTACTATGAACCTACCTATATACATTTAGAAAAACCAAAATTTTTGAAATTGAAAGTTAGTATCAAATATATTAGATGAACCTAAATCTGTTTTACTCGTACCGTTATATTATGGGCGCTTGTTAAAAGTTAATTTGCACACGCTAATAATGCGTATCTTTGTAAACGTAATATAATATACTCCTTTAAAGTGAAATAAATTAAGCCATATATTCACCGCGAGTTCCAATTTTATGGCTACATACTAAATATTATCTTAAATAGCTCACTGGAATAAATTAATATTTTAGTATCGAATTAGTTGTAAGACAACTATACTACTCTCAAGCAAACAAGAAAATGAATAGTTTAACGAAATTACCGTACGTATACCGTTACTAAAATTCAGGATAATTATTGAGTGAAATAATTACTTTGGTATTTAAAACGTTGATATTGGTGTTATGTCATTTATGCAAACCTCTAAACTAAATTTATATGTATACAATTTAATAGGTATTCAATTCTTAAAACGTGTTTCCGACTATAATCAAAATAGTATTTAAATTTAATTATGCATTTTCCAAATAGATGATAATATGTATTATTATATCTACTACAATATTTAAGTAATACGGAAACTCTGATGAATGAATTCAGTCGAATGTTGTTCTAAATAAATTTCGTTTTATTTTTGCTTTAGATATTATAACAACTCCATTCGATTTTTTTGTATTCGTGAAATTTATACTTGTTATTCACACGATTGATCCATTATAAACACGTGTTTTCTTTTTTCCCGTATTTATTGAACATCGATGATCCAACCATATCAGTGCTTATAAAAACTATATTTTAAATTACCAAAAAAAAAAAAAAAAAAAAAGAAGGAAATATAAACGTAGGCAATAGGTATATTATTTTAAATAAATGTACTATTTTGAAAAGAAAGTTATTTTGAATTTGTCTTTTGTAAATATTAATGCACGAAAACAACAAAAATATGCCAATTTCATACTTTTAAGAACGATGAGGCTTGTTAGTTGTTTCATGACGACCTTACAGCAATACATGCGTTGTCGTTAATGATATGATTATATTATAATAATTATATTTACTCAGTATGGTGTGAATTTTGTTATACGATTGATCAATGCGTATTTTACTGCAGTACAAAATTTAGTGTTTGTACGTGCGTCGCCTTTGAATCGTAAGTAGATACTCGTATCTATAAAATATTATACCAACACAGTGGTGTGTAATACCAGAAATAATTTTATTATCTTCGATGATGCCAGAATTTGAATTCAATTTTTTTTAAATTTGGTATTTTTTATTCTTATTTTGTTCAATTAGATTAAAAATTCCGAACCGATCTCCATCGTTGCTATTGTCATCTTTGAATAATAACTGGGAAAATGCCTTTATTACGAGTATATTACCACTGAGGTGTAATACAATATACGAGTTTTATATGGATGGTATATATATTCGGGCCACCAAATATTTCACTCCGTATATTCGTCGTCATCTCATTGAAGCCGACATCCGGAATTCTTCAGATGATAACGGAATTCTTACCATGAAAATATTTCACCTACCATTTAGATCCTTAATTGAATGCTGCACGATGCCATTTCCCCGAGACTTGGATCTGGTATATAATACCTATTGTACATAGCCGTGACAGACGGAAAACCGAAATACCCGACTTTTACCGGGGGTAAAGAATGAGGTGGTATATTGGCGTGAAAATGTTCATACTTGAACGAATGATGAAAATATGTGGTTTAATAATACGAATACATCATGTATATTATATAATATATGAAAGTGCCTCAAATTCCAATTGTTGATGAACGCAATTGCCGTTTTTAATAATGCCTCATCATCCACTCTTCATATACTAGCACCATAATAATTATCGATATCACTTATTTCTCGAACTTCTTCGTAATTATTAGAAAGAAATGATGCGCGGGAAGGATATAGAGTGTTTGAGAGAAATACAAAAAAATCACCCGCTTCTCATACTTTTCTGTAGAAACAAGTCGACGTGTTTCGAATAACTACGGTGTTGGCTGTGGTGTATATTAATGACTTCTAATATTTTACAGCCCCCTTATTTTTTCCCTTCTAACCAAATCCCGAAAAAAGTTCAATTAAAGAGAAAAGGAAACAAATCGACAAACTTATCTTATATTATAAGAGTTTTGAGAATGAGCTGAGGCCAATGAGAACGTTTTCTTTAAAAAACTTTTTTGTTCCTGTTACTTTTCTACCGTATTATAAACACATACATACTATAGCTACGCTTTGAAGTGAATAGTTTTAATAACTCTCTGCTTCATTTTTTAATTATTGTTACATTGACAATAATTGTTATAATTTTCGTCATCCATAAATCTTTGAAACTATGTGCCCTATTATTTTTCAGTCATCTCGTGTAAATTGAAAATCTCAACCGGATGTTACACATTAAATACATATGTATATACACACGTTAAACACGCACTTATCGTTTTGTATCTTTAAACGAGTTATTATTTCATAAACATTATCTATTATTGTTATTTGTCATTCGTTATAATATCGTATACCAAAAATTACCAGTTTAAATACCAATGTATGCAAATATGTTATCAAGAGTGTTATTCTACGAAAAATGTTACCATCAGGATAAACATATTCCGTAAAATGGTCGAAACTGAAAGTTTAAAAAATTATTTTACTATTCAAAAAACATATTATATTCTTGATAAAACGCAACTTAAATTTAAAAATAAATATTTCATAGTATATTCTGCATAGTCTGTCCACGAAATTATTTGTTTTATCAATTCAACCTTATTTTACTTTATAATAATTGAAATTCAGAGCTAAAGTTAGAAAAAAAATTATATGATTCATTGTATCACCGTTTAATAGATACTAACTAATGCCTAACCTATTCAAGACTCAAGCATTGCGGTAATCGATGATTAGATTAAAGAATCGGATTGGTAATAACCAATATAAAAAATTGGATCGACGGCTTGTTTGACAAAGCTATAATACTTAATACTATTAAGTTATTTTGAAAATGTCGTTATGAGCCATTTCACTGAACATGTTTATCCTGTTGGTGAAATTCGTTTTAGAAACACGCTATACAGTATATTGATACTCCAAAATTCACGTGTTTATCGTTTTTATTTTTGATCCCCTCTACTGCTTCCCTTGATATAGTATTTCTACATGCTATAAAGTATAGGGATGGTGAGGCTTACTGAGCCGAATGTTATTGATTATGCAGATTTTGTGGACAAATCGAACACGTGTGATGCCAAAAAACGCGTCGTGCTGGACTGTTATCAAATATTCATATTTCTAGTATTTTTTTTTTTTTTTTTTTAAAGTGTATCGTACGATATAACATTTGAAGCATATATTTGGTCTTAATTGCCGTTAATTTAGAGATATAGGTCTGTGACGAAATCAATAGCGAACAGTATTGCTTAGGTTAAGGTTAAGGACTGTTCATAAATCTAAATATCATCCGTCTCTCGAATTGTAGTTATGGTCGCGCTGCACACAATACTAAAAGTCTATAGTGACGTATATATTATTATTTAAAATTATACGTACTAAAGTCATAATCGAACCGTTTGCCAGCTAAGAAATAACGTGACTCCTAAAAACTATGTTTTCTTAGTGACGTTCAAACGGAATATTATAATATTTTACATGTTTGTCCTCTTTGGACGAAAATAATGTTATATCTGTGACGTGTGCAAGCGTGACCATATAGGTGTTGTGTCTATTGTATGTATCTATATGATATATATATTATTCAAGTAAAAATATATTCGATAAAATGCATTATTCAAATATTCTATTGCGTGTAAGGTCGGGTTCATTCGGATGAACTGTTTTATTTATTATCTCACGGTGTCCGAAAAGAGCTTTCGAAAAGTGAGTTATATTTTCGAAAACGTTGTCTGATAAAACACGATATAAAACTTTATAACAATGACAAAAATGTTTGAGTTTTTTTTATTTTTACATTTTTATTCTTAACTTTTGATTTATATTGATTGGCACTTTACAGCTAATCTAAATTCGTTAAGTTTTATTATGCATCATCGTTGTTATCTTTGTTTAACCATTTGCATAGAAAATTCAATATAGTAATGTATTTAAACAAAATGAACACTTAACGGATTATATATATGTAGCTATGTGATAAATGTTGTGTATAGGATATTGTAAAAACCCACCTTTCATCATGAATTTGTATTCTAGTATTATATGAACGTGTTGTATAAATAAACAATTTTAGAAACTAAAAAACGTATCATATTATCATCCTTCTTCCCTATTTGTCCAAAAGTATTAAATTTCCTTAAAATACGATTTTGTAGCGTAAAGTATTGCGTTACATTACCAGCGTGCATAATAATAATAATAATAATAATAATAATAATAATAATAACAATAATAATATACGGAGTCAAATGCCATTGGTATTTAAATTATATGAAACTACGAGTAATCTAAATGTTTAACGCATCGTATTTTATCATAGTTATGAGTCTCTCGCACAAAATGCTACATGTCATATTGTTACCTAAATGTTTTCATATAATATTTTGTTAATATATCATATAAATTTTATTTTGTTGAAAATAAAATATACTAAATTAACTTTTTAGTACAAAATATTATAAATTATTAACTATTTGTATATTAGACTTAGTTTTGAAAACTACATTTACTGTAAATTTAGTATTGTACTAAATAATAATAATAAAGTAAATGATTATATTATGTATTCGCATTTAAATTAAGTGGATTCGATTTGAAATGTTTTTAAGCAATAAACATAAAAAGTCTTTTTTGTTTTGTTGTCGTTGAGTATTGTAACCTAACCAGTGGTCGTAATTATTTGTTCGGGACTTATGCGTGGTATATTTATATACATTGTCGTTACAGCTGACGATTGGTTGATTATTTTGTTTGCAGTAGCATTAAGGACGATCAATGATATTACAGCTTGAAATCTTTGTCGAAACATAAGGGGGTGTATTATTCGTAATCAACGCGATTAAATATAAAATAAAAAGTTTTCAGTTATCACCATGCGACAGTCATGATGCATAAAATTATGTTTTTTTTTTTTTTTTTTTTTTTTAATAGATGACTTTATTTTAACCATATATTATGTGACCACTGTAATAATTAATTAATTTCACCAACCAGTGATTAACCTTATTTAATTTTTTTGTTTCAGGTAAAAACACGAATGATTTAAAAGTTATATAATGTAGTGAGTACCTAGTAATATAATTAATGTTTAAACCATAACGTACTATATAAAAATATCATAAACGTCAATATTCTTGCAAAGCCGAATGAGTTTAGTAAACAAAAATCATTTTGCATGTAATTGGGGTGAGCCTATATGTATTCATGTAGCCTATAGGTATGTGTTTTTTTTTTTTTTTTTTATTAAAAAGTGTAATTAATATATTTTATATATTAAAATTTGTATTATCAGTAATTTTTATAATAGTTTAAAATAACTAATTATAGAGTGGAAAGTTACGCAGCAGTATCACCCAGCATAATCATTTATGTAAAATATTATAAGTTCTAAACACGCATATGGTTATTGGACTGAAATCGTATATTGTTATAGGCGCGTATTGTGTGGCAAAAAAAAAAAAAAAAAAAGTCTACGTAAAAAATAAATAAACCATTTCTGCATAATAATAAATTATTCTATTGTTTAACTATATTATTAAGGTCGTGTTCATAACAATCACTGGCAAAATCGTATGTTGGTGCAATGATAAAATAATATTAACAATAATTTAGCGTTCCACCTGGGACACTAAGAAATAACATTGTTATTGTTATTATCGAGTCGTATTCATATTATAATGTAATATACGGTCTAGCTGCGACGATGGTGGTATTCATTTGAATATTGCTCTCTGGCAAAACGTATTACATAGCGGTCACCGCTGTTTGGGTGGTTTCTAGCGGAGGATGAGGTGCAATTGATGAGCGTTTTTGTCGTTCGCTTCCGACCGCGAAAAGACGCAGTGACCATAACTAACGGGCACGGTACGCGCGGCAGACGGACACAAGCAATATTTTATCCGATGCGAGGTCAGGCTCGTCGCAAAGGCGTATAATATATATATATATAAATTTACTATGGGCACACTGGACAGGTACGATCTAATGTACGAAATCATTTTTCAAATACGGTTTCGCCACAGTATTACACATGTCCGGAGGGTTGCAGGATACGGCGCGCGTACAATAATAGCCGCCGCTTGATTTTTTTCTTTTGCCTTTATTTTTTCTCGTCTTAGTATCTTAGTATCAAATTCGAATCACGTAGTACCAGTCAAGAATCTTGGCTTTAAAGTTTTACCTGCTGGTCTCGCTGTGTTTTACAGAAATATGATCTATTGCCTGACTTTATTCGAAAACCTAACTAAATGTAATTTATTTATTTCATACTCCTTTTTTTTCTGCCAAAAACCTTTGTATCAAATTTTCAAAGAAAAAATAAAATATCTTCTCTCCAATAGAATGTCAGATGGTACCCCACTGGAATGTTTAAATTAAAGCGTTACATGCAAATAGCTTTTATTTTAAACTATTTGGTAATATGTCAAAGGCACGATAGTCGTATGTTTTTTCTTCTTACTGTAACTACGATTCTTTACAAATTATTTTTTATTTCTTTGCTGCGGTTTACGAGAAAATTGAATATTTTTTCCGCGATAGGGATGTATAAAAATATGATAATATTTAAAAAATACCGTAGATGCTTATTTCATTTGGATATTGAATAGTTAAGTAGAAAATGCCTTAAGCTTTTAATGAAGTGTATTGGAATGCTATTTCAAAAATTATTAATTTGTTAATGTAATTAATTAAATAGTATTTTATATATAATATTATCATACAATGTGTAAACTATTAAAAGCTGCTGTTAAATATTATGGTAGTCAAGCATAACTGTAAAGTATATTCAGAATTAGTTTTTTAATGACTTGAAATAATTTCAGTTCTTTGAGGGTTTAGTGTGTAAGGTTGATAATGCAATTTTGGTTTTTCAAAATTTATTTATTTTAATATTGTATTAAAATATTTTTTAACCTTAATCATAAAGCTTTGTGTTTAGACTTGTATAATTTAATAATTTTTCATGGTAGTATTTTCTGAAATACATTGTAAGATGACGTTATCGTTTCAAAACCGCATTAGAAGATTGATGTGTATTTGAAGTTCAAAGTTCGAAATTGACAGTAAAACATATTATTTTTAGATGATTGAATACGAACGATGTTTTGTCAAGGATTCATAGTATCAAAGACTTAAGTAACAATGGCAATGTATTTTATTATGTACCACATGACCATATGACACACATACGCACCAGTTCCACATTCTATGTGAATCATTTTGTGTTAGTTAATAATTTTTATCAGGCTTTATTCCAAAGCAATACGTTTACGATTACTTTCGATGCGTAAAATTTTGCATTGTTGCTATTTGGCTGATAAATATTATTATAAGATTATCACCTTACTATAATATGTAATTAAATTTCTCATTATCGTATTTTCTGTTTCTATAGTTGTTTCAAAACGTCGACCCCGTCTCGCGAACCATCGCGTGAAACATGACGATAAACATTAATCCATACCTATGCTATATACAGTAGTCTACGGATCCAATATAATATATTATCTTATATACGAGATCAGTTTTGTTGCATATAGTTTACGCTTGCACTCATAACCACCGATGGAATACTTGCTGGAAAAATTATATTATATTATATAGGCGTACTGTAAAAGCTGTTAGTAAAATTGTAAACTTAATTGTTGATAAACGTACGCGGCTTAAATTAGAGCGTTACACGTTGGCTGTAAATCATTTCTATCTTCTATTTCAACCATATAAAACGATACAAGAATAACTGTTTGAAATTCCTGATTTCTTCTAATAAATTAACATGACAATAAAACCATGCAAATGTCTTTCAAAATTTTTTCACAATGTGTGTACAGCTTACATCAATAGCTGATGTCTAGTGAGATTATCGTAAATATTTTGTTTTCTCTGGTGTATGGCGTTTTTTTTTTTCTGTAAAAGAAGCAAATTTTTCATGGTTTGTTATGACCGAAACAGCGAGACAAAAGATTGTTGGTATTGTATTAATTGTACGACGGGACATGTTAGAGATTTGTTAAACACGCATACATTCATTAAAGTTAACGATTTTGTGCACAGATGATCCACAACAAGAAGGACCGACAACAAATTATGGAACGTAGTGAGAGAAGTTAGGGTTAATGGAATGGAATACGCTTGAATTTACATGTCGTTTTCATTGTTTTCTAACATGCATTAGAGTGCCAAGTAATCAGAGGTAACAACGCATACAAAAACCGATTTACACCTCATGACAATTTTCACTAAACACTCACAATTGGTCAACTTTGTCCTACACACGAAATGAGGTTCACTTAAATCTAGTTTCCAAAAGATATGGACTATGTGGCGCGAATAATCAGTGTATCAAATTGACGATTTAGAACTATAGGTCGTAAACTTAGTATTTTTTTTACGATAGTAATTTGAAGTATCCTTTCATTTGTGCCCTATTACTCACAAAAGTCAATTTAATATTATGTTGTCATGTACTGTGTACACATTAACTATGCGACAAACAAATATTCAACAATGCGTCAGTTTTGTGTTGAAATAAATCGCGAGTGTAGATGGGTTGCAATTCACCGGATATGTGCTCGTGGTAATGAGTTTGATGTAAAAACTGGCAATAAAATTACTCAAAAAAACATTTTAATATTATGCACTTTATTGCTTTATAGATGCAGCCAAACAATATATTTTTTTTCTATTTTAATTATTATTTGACGATTACAATATAAGATTTCTAAAATGACATTCTACAAAAAAAAAAAAAAAAACAAAAACAAACGAATTCTAAAGAGTTCTGGATGAAATTCGTTTTGATAAAAGTTAGAGTACGTTTCTCCCGCCAAATATATGACACTTGAGAATGTCTGATTAAGACTTTTAGCACCGTACGGAAAAGAAAATCCGTAAAATTATACTATCTAAAACTATGATATTATAATAATATATTACAGTGTTCAATATTAAGGCAGAGATACCGTATTGTAATTGAAATACCGCAAGTACGATGTCGGATATACCCAGTCTTTTTTTGTAAATGACTAGAAAATGTTTTGAATACCGATCGAAGTCTTATCCAGTTCATAAGACACGAATGCGGTATTTTGGATTACTATTATATACACACATCACCAGTATGTGTATTTATATATATATATATATATATATATATATATATATATATATATGCGATAGTTTAGCCATAGTTGTATGCGAATTTGTTATATATGCGAGTATATGTATATTTTATGTTTATATAACACTGCATAGTGTATACAGTATATTGCAATAGTGAAAATATGTTATATACGCTGCTGGGAAAGAAAAAAAAAATACAATCACAAAAGATCCTCGACCATTATTAGAAATATCGATCGGCGCGTTACAATTTGTATTCTGCGGATGTTGTGTGTTTATCTCGAGTCTGTGAAGTAGTGAAATAAAGCAACCATATAAGTACTATCGAGAGTAACGTTGCGAGTCCGTATAGGTATAATATTATCTGATGGTGGTTAGGTATAATAATATATATATACATAAACAAAACAACCCTTAGCCAAATGATACCTTTTATATCCCATGCGTTTCGATGGGTCGAATTTTGAGTTCACGTTCGACTGTATATATGTGTTATATTACATTGTATGTGGGTATATAAAATGTATAGACTAAATCGGCATGGCGCGTTGTGTCTCACTTAATAATTGTTTACACTCATTTAAATAATCATGGCATTTATTTGAATACAATTTTTCTATTTAAAATCGAACTTCACATTCCATCTGAAATCTTTCCGAGGTCAAATTGTTACGGACCTTAGTCACCAACCTAAATATACTTTATATTATATTAAGTATGAACGCAAGTATTTTGTTTGTATAATCACAAATACACATTGATAGTAAACCATCATGTTAGGGATTGGTTGAAATTGAAACGTACACACAAAACGCACCCTATGCGTGTATGAAAAGCTTACATAATATAGTAAGTACTCATATACCCAAATACAGCGGTATGTCTTTTTCGACAAAATATTATAAATATTTTAGACGTAAAAAAAGTAATATGATAACATATTTTTATTTACGAGCAGAAAAACTAATAAAGGTCAGTTATAAATTTGAACTTATTTTTACAATTCTTGAACTGCATATATTATAGGTTTTTTTTTTCATGTTAATATATTAATTCGAAGGAAGTTTTGTAACAGAGCAAATAAACACAGAAATAAACGAGTTTTATGTATAATATTTCCTAGTTTTTTTTATTATTCAATGTTCAATAACGAATTTGAACGTTTGTTTGAAACGTTAAAAACATAAAACATTGTGTACGATAATTAATAAGACTCAGCATAGCTTTAGTAAATTATTAATATTCGAAGGGTATCGTTTAGAAACTATATACGGTGGCTTGGCGTGGCGCGTTGGCTGCTACCAGTCGCGGAATGCGACTAAGAGTAAGTAACAGCCACAGCTACTAGCTCCCGGATGGGTGACCACTCGGGATCATAATGGTTAAAAACCTTGCCACACATACACGTGTTTGCTATCAACTGTAACAATCGTACCTACCTTACCCCTTACCATAGTTCATAACCCCTACAAACAGCTAATGGCTCTAGTTTCCGGGCTTAAGTTCACTTAAAAAAAAAAAAAAAAACTATATACATAATTATTTGAAAAAGTTTAAAAAGGATTGAAACCGATTTCGATGTCGTTGGCAAGGAACTTTTAACGTTATTTATAATACTTTTATAATATACGGTCGACATATTCGTATAACATAAACATTCTAATTCGAGTGAGGTCAAAAAGTCGACCTCGCTATTTTCTGGCGTGATGTAAATTTCGATCAGCGAAATGAAGGAATTTCAGTTTTAAAATTTAAAGCTTTTTATTTGAACAAGAATCTTGAAATTTTTATTTCAATTCAGCTAACTGATATAGATTGCGAATGTGATACATTTATTGTGAGTGCGTTATCTCACATGGCATTGCCACGTAGAACCACGATAGTAGGTTGCAAGACAATAATCGACCTCATTGTGACCTAATATAGGGTTATAGTCATCGACTGAATCCGATGATTCGACAAAAGTAAAGAATTTAGGAGGAAGAGGCAGTTTTATTTCATTTCATTTCGTACAGTCGTCGTCTAGGAGATTTGGGAAAAACCGATAATTTCAACATTCCGTTGTCGTTTCGAAAGTAGTTGCCGCCAAGTAATCGTCGACAAATTGGGTTCTGAGCCGAGGAAATAAAGTATAGAATAATGACGATGCCGAGAAATCGTTTGTGTAAATGATGGAAGGGTATAAAAGGCGAGTCTGTTAGCGATGAACTGACGGACGGCACATAATAGGATTTTATTTTATTTCCTTTATATAAATATATATATATATATATATATTGTTTTTGCAATAAGACCACTCGGCAGATCAACTCTGCAAGAGGTTTTATTTTGTTCATATATAACGTTGATAAGCTATTATCCCAAATGTCGTTTCTTAAAGTTGAAAAGAAACAAACTGGATAGCAGAAAATGAAAGGAATTAAAAATAAAATCATTTTTTACTATTTTACTGAGATTATTATTTCGACTTCATTTTTCAAGACTTTGCCCTTTATTTATATCGGTCATCCAATTTGGAACCAAATTTTCTGTTAATCGCTATTTATGCTCGTGCAACTATTGCAGTAATCATGTGTTCACTTTTCGGTGCATTAATGATTCAATAAAGTATCGCCGATCGACGTTCGATGTCGAAAGTAATAATAATGCTGTAATATTGTATCTTTTACACTGTTATCTATGATTGGTATCAAACTAAGAGTTATACTATATCACCCGATTGTGAGAAAGTCTTAAATATTATTTTCTTATGGTTGTTTTTATTTATTTTTCACCGACTGAACAAAAAACCGCACCAATATTCCACGCTCACACCGCTCATACTGCACATACTACCTACGTCCTACATACATACTTACATAATATACGAACGTTGAGCTCGGCGGATACTCGCGCAGTTTGCCAAAATGTTTATGGAGTCCCGCGAGCATTATAGCGCCGCCGACGCATAGGTTATACTATGTATATATGTACACACAGACTTATACGCTTTCTCTCTCTCTCTCTCTCTCTCTGTCACTGTTTCTCTATCTTTCTGGCTCTGTGTTTGTCTTTCTGTTTCTTCTACTTTCTCTTTCTATCACCGACAAAACGTTCCAGTACGTACATGTATACCGAGTGCCCTTTTATGCGCTCATATTTCACGAATATCCGCCACAGAAATCGTTTGGTTTCGTTCCAAAGATACCCCTCGGGGAGTGTCAGGCCCTACTGGGGAGGGACGAACGGTTCAATGTGTGTATCCAGTCTTAACATCGTATATACATGCAGCCGGTGTGCGCATTCTCTCTAATACATACCTGCTATACGTAGGAGTGTATCATATATATTGTGGTATATTTTTATGTCGTCCCTCGACGATTTCACCAAATTCATTTTGTAGAAAACATACTCGATGAATCAACAAAAGTATAAAAACAGGAATATAGAAAAGAAAAAACCCACTACCCTCTCGCTGAAAAAAGTGCCGTCCAATACAAAAATGAAATAGACCCTTAAATATAATAAACACGCCAATAATACACATATAATAAAATGGTAAATTATTAATAGATCTTTACCTCGATTGCATTCGACCGGCGCCTGCCAATCATAAAATAATAATAATAATAATAATAATAATATAACGGCAACAATACAATACAGCTGCTACAGTAACGTTTTAAATCTTTCAGTAATTTTTTATATTCTCAGTTAAATAGATAAATAAGCGAACGGAGAAGGATTCGGGTAAATGTTTTGCGCTCTATTGTGCGTGTTTTAATTGTACTATATTATGTTCTAATATCTATTATAATATAGTAAATTTATAATCGTTTATTATTATGCATACGTTGTGCGTGGAGCGTCGAAAATTGTATACCGAGACTCATGAGTAGGCAAGCGGTGTTGTGGGACGTCGGTACTCGAAACGTTCGATCGTTATGACAATAGCTGTGTATCATTTACGTATATATTATATCCGCAAACATTACAAAAGGGGATTTAATTGTTTTGCAAATTGTAATCGTGTACGGATGCCAGCATAAAAAAAAAAAAAAAAAAACCGAGTCGATAACTGTTTGCAAATCATTTTTTTTTTTTACAGCAAAACGTATAATAACAATGCGTCCAAGTCCGTGTGGTCGTGTGCACAATGATGATAGCATTTTACTGTAAAACGAACGTTTGATACTCATCGTATCGAAAACTGCATGAATGTATAGATAGTGTGTTTATAAAAGTATTATACAAACGATCGTAACTCTATGCTTTCATTTTTTAATCATCTCATTCGTGTTTGGGATTTTACATGGCTTTAGTGCATTATATTGTTATTGCTATGTATGTGATATATTTCTATAACGATGTTATGTTATGCTTATATATATATATATATATATATATATATATAGATTGTGCACAATAAACGTTTTATGAAAAATATTTCATGTTGAGAAATTTGGTATTAATATTTTATACCAAATAAAAACCCTTCTTTGTCACGAGTGCTGCATATAAATGTTTTAGTATCAAAGTTATATATTTCGACCTAAATATACATTGACCAAAAACATAAGCGAATCGATATTACTTTTTTTCACAATTTTACGGTTTTTTATATTTTAATATTATCGTTATTAATTTTTATAATAGTTTATGTTAATAATTAAAGACTACACACTGATTTATTAAAATACGAGATTTCGAGACTGATTCGTTAAACGCGTTTATATACAATTCTAAAATTATCTACTTAAAATAATTAAAGGTTTTTTCTTTTAAAAAGACGCAACATTTTCTCATCCAAAACTACACTGTATTTTAAAACAAATTAATTAAACATAGTATAATAATAATATTTACGAACATTTTCAAACATACAAACATAATAAAGGATATCTTTATGTACACCAAAACGAATCGCTATGAAATGATGTCTTATTCTTTCTGTTGATTTAAAGTATATTACAATAGTACATGTATTTAATTAAATTATTTAATATGTTTTACTTGTGTGGCGTTTAAATTTTAGAAAATAATGATTGATTCACTTTTTATTTTCAGTGAGTTATTTATATGGTAATATATAATAAATATATTTTAAATACTATTTAAGGTACTTTTAAATAACCTAGCAAATATATACATGCAATATGTTACTATTCATTTGTCGAGGATAAATTTTGTATTCATTATCCAAATAATTAAAAATAGAAATTAAAATTAAATATTTTTAAATTGTAAAACTTAGTGCACGTATATGTTGTGCGGGATTTGGCTAGATTACAATATTTGTTTCATAGATAATAAAAATATGAAAACCATTAATCATTAATATAGAAGCTCAGTATAAAATGTCATCCTCAATCAATAGATGATAATATTTAATATAATATATATATTACTACAATCAATACTCGGGTTGGTTAATTATTGTACATTACGTTTGCGTTGATCGAAATGTTCTTATTATGTATATGTAATATGTATAGCTATAATTGGCTTGGCTGAGAATACAATGGGGTCGAATTATAATTATCGGCCAACGATTTTGCAAATTAGTTATCTCTGCGTCCGAACCACGATGCGCGTCTTCGTTGTCGTATAAGGGATTACCATTAATAAGAATCACAAAAAAATTTATCATTTTATTATAGACGTCTTAATAGTGAACGTCATTAATTTTTTGCTCCGCTGTAAAAAAAAAAAATGAACTAACCAACGACGATAAATACTTGAGCTACAATAAAATATAATATTTTATTAAGACGCTGAGAGAAAACTTACAGCGAACGACGAAGAGGATTAAACTCAAGCGCTCATATATTTACTACCAAAAGTAATCCATTCATTATTTCAACATTGTTTTAAAAGCCTCTCGTTAAATATTTTCTGTTTTCTATCCGTTCTTCAGTCGTCTGAGAAATCGAATGTTTTTCACTCTCGTCCGTTTACTGTTTATAGACATGATTCATTTAAAACGTCTGTTAATTGGGTACATGCCTTAAACTCACTACCATATAATATGATTGCCTAAATACTTTGTCATAATTGCTATACGGTCTACATTAAATTATTGTACACAATATTATTTGATCTACAGGTCTGTAAAATCAAATGGGTTTATTGAAGAAAACTACATAATAAATTATAATAAAGTAATATATTTGACGTGACATGCGTCGTTTCTGTGGACGTCGTGGATATAAAAATAAAATTAATTCTCAACCAATAAGAACGTGTCAAGAACAATATTATAAGATAACAGAGCGTAAAAATTACAAGCGAATTATCAATAGAATTTATTGAAACGTTCAGGTCGTGCATACTACGCGTGAATATAATATAATTCTGTCCAATTTCTTTTCGGTAACACTATAACAGCTAATAGCTCGTCCCTGGACTACAATATTTCCGGCGTGTAAATAAATGTTGTGTAATAACTAAGGCTCAGATTTTGTAGCATATGTTTCTTTTGAGGGGAATGTTATAGAAAGATAAGTCTTATATATAAATACATTTTGAATCATTCTGATTTCAATGAAGTAATTTTTTTTTGCTTTCTTCCATAAAACTTGCTTATTATTGCTTTTTACCCTATTTGGTTCTTTTTTCTTAATTTTTACATATTTTTCATGAAAATTTAATTTATTTCTATGTATATTATACATTGATTAAAAATACTATATTATTGTTGCCAGGAATTTTAAAACCGGTAAAAAAAAAACAGTAATAAATGGATGACTGATAAAATAACTGTTTTTATTGTGTCGAAATTGTATTGTTTTAAAATTATTGAAATTAAATCTGTGTATTTTTATAGCACGGTCTAATATTTTAGTTGACCAGTAAAAATCAATCAGTGAGATATAGCGTTCTAAATAATTTCTCTATAATCGTAATTAGTACCGAATAGGATGAGTTTTAATGAATGTAACTTGACCAAACATATGATCGTATACACATATCCCTTTTTTATTATTTAATTTTATGTGTAATTTAAATTTGTTTTTTTCGAATTAAATTTAATAAATAATTTTTTTGGTTACTTAAAATACTTTTTCAAGGATTTATTTTTAAAATCTGAGTCCTTGTAATAATAATCAAAAAATGTCTCGAGATTAGATTTGCGTTCTAGCATTGTAATATACATAATTATACCATTATAACGTGTAATGCATACTATATGCGAACAAACTGCTTTAAATTGCAATTTCAAGTTTTTTGACGATCAGTTTGATTATGATACTTTATGGGCTACATCTTAACGACGGCATCGTCATCATAATATCTTATACACACACCTACACGCACGGAAATTTCTGTTCTGAGGCTGTATCCAGATAAAAATAACAAACGAAACGGAAATGACGATAATGGTTATTGTGCGTGCGTAGATATAAATTTTCATTCTCCGTCGGAGTCATTCGCCTATAAACAACGGGATATGATAATATTATTATTATTATACAACACTACAGTAACAGTTTGCTGTCGAAAACTCTCCTTTTGGCGGCGTATGCCTCGCAACGAATCTCGCGAGACGTGCGGTGTCGCGTGTTTGCATATTACACACACACCCACTCATTCACTCTCTCGCTAGTACGCTAAAAATGTATAATATGAGGCATTCGTGCTGTATAACGACAGCCATAATGGAACCACGCCGATAAATCTCGTACAAATACGCATATTGTGTGGAACGTTCTTCGTCGTGCTATAATTCTGGAGCTTATTATATTAATTGCATACGTATAATGTATACATATTATAAATGTGTGAAAACAGTATTTCTTAATGGTGTAATTATTATTCCATGCGCCTCTCGGAGTCACGATACGAAGTTGTTTACGTTTAAGACTAAGGTGATGAGTAAACGAGTATGGACAGGGATGGTGAATGAGAATGTTATGCAAATCGTCGTGATTTGTAACGCCAGTCACCGCTGTTGGTCAAATCGATTATTCCGGTGATAAAGTGTTCTTAGGTGTTCAATCAAATAAAAATTTCGAACCACCGTGGTTAAATAATTATTATATTACTTAATAATAATGCATCTGACGGCACGTTTAATCGTCAATCCGTATTATTATACCAATATAAAACCGTATCTCTCAAAATTTCATCGAGTCGTCCGATGTTTTCAATGTTTACAATCCCGTAAAGATTATATGATGTGAATAATAGTTTCAAAATTCTCACCCTCTTAATTTCTATGTACTATCTCTCATTTTATCGTTATAACGGTTCGCCGAACAGTTTAAATATCAAATCTTGCTATGACTGCTTATTTTGTGTATTTTTATTTTTATATTATGCAACTGTAAATTTAAAAATGACTTCTATTCATTGTTTTTTTTTTTTTTTGACAACTATTTTAAACTTTTTTTCTGTTGATCTTAAGATTAAATTAAGAGGAATAACACTAATTATGCCTATTTTAACGATAAATATACGCATTTCAATTGTATGCGAGGTAGATGATAATTATTTTTGTCACATTATTAATATCTTTTGTAGAACAACTTACCAGAGAAGTTTTAGTAAATGATTGTTATTAGAGTAGTCATGCTGTTTTAAGTTAATTTGTAATGACAGTAAGCTAATAAATTATTTAAGAAATTATAGAGATAATTTGTTTGTGTTGCTTTGTTGAGAACGGCTATAAATATTTGTATATTATTTAATTATCGCAATAAGAAGAATTTTTCAACTTGAATTTATTAGTTAAGTAGCAAAATCAAATAACAACATTTTATCTTTGAGACATTGATTTTTAGCTTGAAAATAACAAATCAGAAGTTCACAGTAAGTACATGGTTATTAGATCTACTTGTTTATATCAAGTGAAAAACATAAATTAAATTACAATCGAATTAGTTTTGAATTTCATTTATTACCAAATACAGATTATTGTAGCAAAATCAAATTATATGATTTGGTTATTGTAGCGTATTAATAATCAAATAAAAATATAATGAATTTCGTTCGGAACTACAAAATGCTGGATAATGACCATTATTTACTTTTCACGTGTATGTTGATGTGAAGAGCTCAGATATATTAAAGATATATGTGAAACAGAATGATACACGTGGTAGCTGAAGGGAATAATTAAATTGCAATAATAATCCAGTTTGCACGAAACCGTTTCATGTTTGCCTTATGGCTTGTTGAATTTAGTTCAGTAATCCTATTTATGCACTATACTGTATACACGACGTTTAGACGGGGAAAAATGCCTATTATAAATGGGACAAGAAACCGGGCGAGGAGGATAAGAGGTGGAAAAGCGTGAGGAGAGAGTGAGAGTCGGAAAGAGAATGAGAGAGAGAAAACGTCTTTCGATTTTCGTTCCTAATGAGTTACCCTTACTATTCTCACTACCATTTGAGATGCCACGAGATCGTAATTCAACGGAGACGACGTTTATTGTTTTTGTCGTGATCTGATGTATAATTAAACGACCAACCAGAGATAGGACAATCGCAAGAAATGAAATCCATTACACAGCGTAATACGAAAGATAATAAACGTTGAACCAAAGCCAAATAAGTGTAATAGCTTGGAAATTTCAATTATATTCGTATTTCTTATTGTAAAGTTTACTAACATCCCAACAATTAAATAAATTACGTAATCGAATTATAAAAACAAAAAAAATCGTAAATCTAAAACTGTAATCTACAATTCATATATTATGTTTCTATAGAAATTCAAGTATTGTAGTTCCCTCCACCAAAGTATAGTTAGTAAAACGTATTATAGAACAATATTATACTTAATTAGGCGTAAACATAAATTATTTGTATTACAGTGTTTTTGTGATCCGTTAAATTCTAATCGACTGTTGGTTTATCGTATATTGTCACGGAAGTGTATACACAGCGCAGATATTTTCGTTCACACACATCACACACATTTCAAAAACTTTATATAGGTAATGTTATAACAGCATACCGCTCCAATATTATTCAAGTGTTGTTGAAAATGTGTTTTTTTTAACGTTTACGTATTATTCGTGTTAAGCGAGCCACCTTTACGTTTAAATAAAATTCAAATTTATGTAAAATGTGTTACACATACTACAAGCGTGTATTAATATAATAATATAGTTTTTATATTATCATCTGCATTTTTAAGTTGTTTTCCCGGTATAAGTATATATATTTTGTACTTTTTCGCAGCGTGTTAAGGTTTTCTCGAGCAATTTATAAAAGTAGAAATTAAGTAAAAAAGAAAAGAAAAAAAACTGTCATCTGAGTTGCCAATTATTTTTTAGATAACTTTGATGTTTACAACGTTACGATTTGTTTTGTGATACTCGTATACACGCATTTATATTAGCGAATCTATAGTTTGAATACTAATTTGTGTTGTTAAACAGCTATATAGCTGATATTTATCGAAGTACCTACATCAAACATATTATTTATTAATATAATCAGAAAAAAAAAAATTTAAATGTTCAATTATTTTTATGACATGAAAAACGTTTTGGGATGGTTATTATTAACTTTATGTCGAAAAAGACTTGGTCATAAAGCTTAGAAAACATTTTACTGCAGCGGTAGACGTTATTCTCCAGTCCGGAGAAAAATATTTTTCCATCCTCTCCCCTACACGATTTTAAAAGATTTATTACGAATTTCTTGGCCATGTTTTTAGTCTACTGACGCCACAATCCTTTTGTGTCAGCCAACTGGTTTTATTCCCTCCTCCATCGTGAGTCATACACTAACACGCGTACACATAAACGCAAATAAACACACACACACACATTTATATATATATTATATATATCGTTCGTCTTGGTTAAGCGAAACAGTCAAGAGCCGTTTAATATATATAGTATATACATATATACACGTTTTTTGGCATCATCACAAAACCCTCGACGATAAAGTAGCGTGGCTTCAACTGCAGTGGGAGTGCGTGCGTACGAGAGTCGTCAGCATTTAATCAAATATAAGCGCTGTGAGAGTGTGTGTGTGACCGGCTTTTTGTCGGTAGAACAAGAGAAAACGTCACAGACAGAAGAACACTGCCGCCACTCTTTTATTTTTGAATTATTTTTTCTTACACACACGTAATTATTTACACATGATTTTTTTTTTTTATAGTTAATTTCCAGAACTAAACAATGATGACGGTCTTACGAAAATCTAATCGTTAGTTGTAAACCGGCCGTAATCTTTGCATTTTTTATCCCGGAAAAATTTGCAATGAGTAGGCTGCAGTTGTTATTTTCACCCAGATCGTCGTACTTGGTCTGTCATTATAGTATTATAACCTATACCTATTCAGTTTTATCAGCGACACACTCATTGCGAATAAATGTTAAGCCCTGCTGCTGCACGAGAACGTATATAGTCATTTAATAATAATACTAATAATGATTATCATAGAAGTACGGTAGAGGTATAGGATCTGACACATACAACTATTTATTTATGAATAAACACATTCGGGATGGATGGAGACCACAAATTTAATATAATAACGTGGACCTATTGCTGTGGAAACAAGCGCTATCTCGGCCGGCCAAATGCGGTTGTCTTTGTCCGTCTCTTCGGGACTATGCGTCGTCGGGAACAATGGTTGTTGGCGTTTATAACCAGAGATACCGCGCCGCCGCTTTTATGCTCACAAACATCGTGATAAGCCGGGTGGGTCTCGAGTGACCTAACGTATATATATATATATTTTAGTCTCTATGTGCGTCTACACTATAGTCTAAAAAGGGCATATATTTACTCCATTCAAGAGATACTCGCGTATACCGCTCCCATTCGATTACTATCACTTTCAACAACAAACGATCCTACATTCACTGTCCGTTTCTCGGGTAGGTTTGTTAACGAGACAATGCTACAATTTACCTACTCATCTAATTTTCATTAAGACTTATCAAGTGTATGGATATTTATTTTCGCATAAATTCAGCTACCAAGTAATTCTTGTATAATATTGTTGTGACATAGTGTTTTAATATTATAGAACTAGGACATATTATATACTAAACCAAATTATATTACTCTCCGTCCGTCAGTGTTATGAAACAATCGTTATAATAGTTTTCTTGAGTGGTACAGCAGATATAGAATTTGCAGTAGCAAATGAGTTTTGATTAAATCGGGTCCCACGAACATGTATTATCGCCTGTTTCTCAAAGATTTCGTGATAGGCAATGGCTATCATGGGGATGACCTGCATCACATCCTTTGTATAGAAATCCGAAGATACATGTAACTGTTATTCGGAGATTAGAATTTGTTATACTTAAACATTATATTATAATTAGAATAGATTTGAACAATTGTGTAACGCGCAGTATGACAATGCATTATTATAATATAGCAGTAATGTAAAAAAATACCAATCATAAATATCAAAATTATTGCACACTTGTGTTATTGTTCAAGTCTATTTTAAAAATCGTCGAATTAGAATAAGATTCGGGGCAGGGTAGTATATTGATAACATAATATGACACATTATGTACGTATTTCATGTGCAATTTCGCTTTAAACACCACGCATCTATACATCATTCACGTATATTCTTCGGTAAGTGGCATTTTTAAATCAGACTAAAAACGTGTTTAAGGACAATTCTGACGGCAGTTTATATAGGAAATGTCCCTGGCACAAATCGTTTTTGCATGTTGACGAAAACTTGTTTGCTCGGCTACGTTGTAGTTGCAAACGTCGCTAATGGAATAAAATCACGAAAAGTGCGCTCGAGACCGGTGTACACAATATAATATATATATATATATATGCGTGTGTGTGGTTTATTCGCTGTATAGATACGACACACCCATAATTCGTTTTTTGACCGGAAACAACACCGGCGCTACACATAATGACCTGCCGAGAATTTGATTTTGTCGTCGACGTATTTTTTTTTTTAGAAAATTAATTACAATTATTTTTATAACTGAGTTTTTTCATTATGCGTTCATTGATTCAGGAAAATTAATTATTATTTATAAAATCATTTACTGCTTTAAAGGTTTTGAAAAATAGTTTGATAAGGTCTATTTCACAGTAATAATACGTTATAATATTTAAATTTACATCGATATCAACATCGTATATCATAATATATGAATACCCATCTCATATTTTGTTTCCCACTATTTTTTTTTTTTTTTGTACATACATATTATAATTTGTTTACCAAATATTTTACCATACAGTTATTATTATTGTATTATACATTTAATATATACGTATGAGAAATATGGAAATAAATAATTTTTAATTCTTTTTTAATCAACAACTTTTTTTTTTTTTTAACAATCAATATAAAAAATAAACGTAGCAAACATCAAATGATATTATATTCAATACACATCATTAAACGGGAACGATGTTGGGATAAAATATGTTCAAAAAAGAAAAAAATACATAATTTATTTTTAATCTTTTCCATTTGTTGTATCGTTTATATCAACTTTTATACGTTTTTTTTTCGTTATATTAACTTATTTCGTAACATGTTAAGTTGAATGATTGCATTTGTATAAAAAATGACAATTCCGTTAATTTTTTTAATTTAATACCTGTAATTTTATTTTAAAACGTCACGAGGTTTTGAAATTATGTTCTTAGTTTTTCAGCAGTATTGTACTCTATTGTTTACAGTTTATTTATGAGCTTCCAGAAAGTTTTTGATTGTGTGAATTATAGTGGACGTATTGCCAAACTTTATGCTTTTTGAAAGTCTTCGGAGCGTGTAGAGTACCGAATAGTTCCCTTGTTCTGGAGTTGAAAAGATATAATTCGCAAGACATATGTAGTTCAATAGACAGGTGTATCTTAACTGTAATACATCATCAGAATTAAATTACGTTTTAAATATTTCTGAATAAATCGTTAATTTTTAACCAATATACAATACATTTATTTGAATACCACCTCATGAGTATCATATTTTAATTAGGAAAATATTTTGTATCTATAAACAATTATTTGTATTGTTATTATTATAAATATTAATAGATTGTAGAATCTCCCTTTTTTGTACTACTATTGATATTATACAATGTACGATTCATATTTTAATCGATTACAAAAACATGTGTGATTGGAAAATGTAGATTAGAAATATTTTAGATTTGTATGAAAACCTATAAATATATAAATGCCTATAATATTTAGCAAACATAATTAAATTACACCCAAAATGAGTTCTATATTTCAAGTTTATTATAGATATATTGACCAATATAAAGTGGATGTAATATTTCTCAGAAATATTTATTTAACAATAAAATAAATGTTTATGAAATGTCCAGTTTTGAATATTAATTTGTTAGTTTTATAAAACATTTAAAATAATGCTTTTTAAGTTTTATAAATATGTATAGAAGTCATACATTCCTGCAGAACTTTTAATATTATTTTTTATTAAAGTAAACTTCGTAATTAGAAAAGTAAATAGAAATGTGAATAAATCAGAACTAAAATGTTATGTTATGACCTAAAATTGGTAAATCATAACTAGTATAATATCATTTAACTCAAATTCTTATACTTTCAAAATATTGTTTACATTAGTTATTGATTCAATCTTGACATTATTTATAAAATTATAATATTAAATTCAAAAAAGTTATTTATATAATATAAATAATGTATTGATAATTATTTATTTATATATAAATAAAATTATTGAAATATTTTTACAAAGTATAAGAAAGCAACATAAATTATTGATCATGTTTGAATTAGTGGAAATGTACAAAAAAAAAAAAAAAACTCAATATTTACTAAGTACAAAGAAGTATAAAAAAGAATTACTACCATTTTTAAATTCAACCCGGAGAAAAACGTAATAAAAAAAAGTTTCCTTATTCGAGTAATGCGTGGGTACATAATAAGGTACTTAGTCATAATTTGGGCATACATGCTTTATATAACAGTCTGTATGTACGCGCAGTTAATGTAAAATCCGATAAAACCATTAAATGATAACCACACAAAGACAATATTTTTAATTCTACAACCATGAATCTGTAAGCACTTGCAAATACAATTTTATTTTATTTGCATTATTGATCATTTTTAGTACGATGATAATATGATGTTTCTTATTAATATTGAAATAGTAACATATTACATACTGTGACTTGAGTTAAGTATTAAGGTAGGTGATACTGATAAAAAAAAAAAATAGGGTTTAATATGATTCCCAAATCGGACTGCGTCAATAAACATGATTTCCCAAGATCGCATAGAAATAAATCAACATAATAAAAAGGGTTCAAATACTAAGGTGGTTGTGCACGTATACCGCATAATATAATATATTATTGTAATACGGAAAAAATGCGTTTTCACTCCATACCATTGCGTTTGCTTATTCCGGTTTAAGAGATACACCATACACTTCTATATGTAAACATAAGCCTACATACTATTATTGACAGATATATGAACTGGGTCATTTTTGGATCAATTTTGATCGCCACAGAACAGCGAACTCGGATTACGGCTTTCGGTGCAATATTATATGTATGTGTAAGCATATTTTTGTAAAATCTGTAAAAAGCATGTCGATAAGTTGTTTTAAATATACATATATGATAACCTGAATGATAATCAAAATCTGTTTCTATACCGTCTTATGCCAAAATGCATTGGCCTACGACTGCTGTGGTTGAGAAGTGAGCTTATTAATAATTCACATCAAAACGATTGAGTTAATATTTCCAAGGTGACAATGTCAACAGTAGAATCGAACTTTTCTTTAATTTGTCTCAGTCCCGTATTTAAAATTGTCAACGGAAACTTTAGTTAGAACTTTGTTTGACGTTCATTTCTCATGTATATTTATAATTTATACGTATATATATATATATATATATATATATTGTTTAATAGACGCACCGTCGCAATCAGAATTCTTCCCTATTTTTTCTCTTTTGCTATTCAGTGTGTTCAAATTTACGCTAACCTTCTGGAATCGCATACTGTATTTGTTTATATAAATATATATATATTATATTACAAATAAATAGATAATAGATACAATCGCTAACGAAACACTTGCACGGTTTTTGTAAACAATATTCATGTAAATACGTTAAAGCTATCATCACTGTCATTATCTTTGTCATAATTACAATTTTTTGTTTAATTCCAACAAACACTCAGAACAATCACTGTGGTTATCATGGACACAAACCCAGACACACAAAACGCAAATCTGTACATAACCGGTAAAAAATCGTGTATTTGCAAATAGTTGTCGCATAATATACTCATATTGTGTACCTCCTGCTGGCGTTCTATATATTGTAACTTTTTCTGTATGAAACCGTGTCAACATTACCGCCATAAGTAATATAATACATTTATCTATCACTCCGTGACCTTTTGTGTCCTTGACATTTAGTCCGGTAAACTACGGGTTTTATGTTATCCGACATGCCAGATTGTTATAGTCACTATCACGTATAATATAACGTACCTACGCTCATACGTATATTTATATAAATGTACATATATTTAACGTTTATGTGATGGATGCACGCATGCACTTTAAATTAATGCGAATATAATATACTATAGATAATACATGTTTGGTAACTTCTGAAAATCACAAAATACTATTACGCTCGTTTATATAATTAAATGATTACATTTATAGGTATTCGTACGTACAAATCGTTGCACGTTGTACTCGAGTGACGTTCATAATATAAAAGTATTTTTACATATATATAGTACATTTTTATACAATGTGTGCGTGTGTGTATGAGTATTTGTACATATATACTAGTCAATAGCCACGCTTTATTATATTATGTGCATGTCCCAAGAAATTACTTTCGTTCGAAAATCAATCTTCAAAGGGTCAGAAAAGTACCTTTTTAAAAGGTTAAAAATTCACTAAGTGCATTATTCGTCTCTCTATACCCTACTTTGTTGAACCAATTACACGGCCGAGACTTGAAAAGATCCTGGTAATATAATTAAACATGAATGAATAGAAACGACATCGCACTATTCTAGTTTAATGAATGTTATATAATATACACCCCAAAACCCAAAACGCTTAAAAACAATAATTACTGATTACACGTGTTCACAATTATGAGGGAAAAAAACTAGCACCATATTTTATATTATTTAAATAGAAGTTGTTCACAAAAATGTTACGTTAAGGTATATTATATAGGTGTAATTATTGTACTTTATTATTTCGGTGACCATTAAAAATATAAAATGTTTAATTATTAAATAAATAAATATTGTATACAAAATTAACTTGGTTTTTGTCAAACATACAAGCTGAATAACTTTATTTGGTTAGCGTGTGTAGAATCGCATATTCTTGAACAAAACTCGATATTGTTTTATTCCAAGGGTCTTGAAACTAAACACACCTAATCGTGATGAACTTAAGGGGACTTATTATAATCTCCTAAGAAACTGACTTTTTAGATAAAAAGTATAAAAATACATTGGCTTTCTTAAGTCGCTGCATATTGAATAACTGTTCGTTTAATTCTCACATGTGCATTTTCAGCTAATTTCTTTATTTCCCTCCTTTTCTTCTTGTAATAAATTTAATAAACTCATTACTAGAAAGAATAACGTCGGTGTAACTTTGACGTCAAACCACTAACTTTGTAATTTAATATTGTATCGTATCCATATCTATCCATTATTGTAAAGTATAAAACTTCAGATACGCAAGTGATACGCCTGTTTTCCATTTAAGGCACCTGCCACTATGACGTCTAATGATTGCCTTTGGAAAAATACAAATTATGCTTGGGATTAAATTTAGGTTTTATTTTTTAACGTCTAATCTCTCTGTTCATCAAATTCTATTGATATTGCAGTTCCCTTCCTCTATAATTTCACTAGTTTCTTTTTATCAACCAACTGCCAAGCATCGTAAATCAAATCTGTTTTACTGTGTAGTATAATATATTTTTTTAGGATAATGTTTTGTTTAGTTTTTTTTTTTTTTATACTAGACGGACGAATGTTGATAATAAATAATAATAAAAAAAAAAAAAACTCGAAACCCTTTAAAATATTTTAATATGCTCCAATACCAGCGGAAATGCATAAACATTTATCCATTCTGTACGTATTTGATTAAAAAGAAAAAAGGGATTCATCTAAATGCATAAACAGAAAAGTAGTTAGATCGAAAAGTTTTCGGCTTTTTTGTGTATATTTTCTATATAATTCATACAATATATACGTATAACAACGAAAAGAAAGGTATTTCGTAGTCACTGTAGGAGATATTTAATTATCAAGAATAATAAATGACTTCAAACGAATGCAAATTCTACTCGAAATAGATGTTGAATCTCTCATTTAAATATAAACCATACACCACACACACACACACACACACTTGTACATACGTATATACATCTGCGCTTACGTATTGACAGATTAATTTAAAAACTAATAATTAATGTAAATAAATAAAAATCATTATATTTGCATACAATAATAATAATAAAGATATAAACATTATTTTAAGTTCGCTGTTGTTCGTATAAAACATACACTGTTTATTATTCTTTTGACCTTTTCATTGTTTGTTGCCGTCACCACAATCTCTGCCACCGCTGCCTGGTGTATTTGACATTTGAGTTGACGGATGCTTTTCCTTCGAACGACGCGACGTATCCATTAAACGACGTGTTCAGGACACACGTCCGATACACTTAAAAATTGCAATAATATTATTGATGGTTATTCATCATCCGGTTGATTTATTTCCGACCGGATAGGACATGCGCTGTATGGCAAACCGTTTGACGATGCAAATCGCTATTTTATATTATTATTTTTTTTCAAATCAACAATTTTTCTCCTCCATCAACGACGATTGAGGGGGTCTCAACCTATTTTCCACTCGAATGGACCTGTGATCGACCCAAATGGTTTTGTGAGAAATGATATTCACGATTTTTTATCTCGTACTCGAATCTATAGAGCATTGTATACATAAAATATACACGTATTATATTATATTTCAAGCAGTTCATTGGTTTATATAATATAATATTTATGTTTTAACGACTGTAGTGGTTTTTTCGGTGGTCGTTAAATGTACAAAACTCGTGATTGTATGTTTTTTATGTCATTAAATACAAATCTGAATGGAAAATGTTTGTTATGCATGATGTAAACAGTTAAAATAATAGTAAAAAACCTCTACGGAGTTGTCCATGAAATTACTTTTTTGTACGAAATATGATTGCTAAAAACATTATAAAATAAATACAGGAAATTATTCGTTAAGATTAATATCGGGGAAACGTGCGCTTTCTGATCAAAGATAATATAAGAGATATTATATAGATTTGTTACACAAATATTCACGATATAAAAATTGGGTAATTCGTATAGCTTAAATTTTTCAAAATTTTGTTCGGTGTAACACTTCAACAACTCTGTATATAACTCTCCATATGAAATAGTCACGCGTAGTAAATATTAATGGAACTCAGTTCATCTGTTATCGAAGCTCTAAACTTCTTTTATTATTATTATTTTTTTTCTTGCCTATTTTTCATTCGATAATAATTTTAAAAAAATGTTTGACATTCATTGCGTAGAATATTTAAATAAGTATCATATTAGACTTCGATTAGAGCATATTTATTTTTATCCTTTAAACATAATAGTTGAAACTTCTTTCAAATCAACCATATTAAAATTCATAGTTTAAGTGATTAAAAATATTGAATGGTTTCTTTCGAAATTTCGTTTGGATAACGATGTTAATATTTCAATATTAATGCAACTAGACTTGTTTTTATCTCATATTAATTTACAATTTAATTAAAAAATGGATTTTTTTACAAATATTGTCTGACAACAACTATTTAATACATTAGTTAATTGTTTATATTTTATTTTTTTTCTTAATTAATAAATATACTGAACGATAATGGTTTTATTGTAAATTTACTTAAATTATTATTTACTTTAGGAAAACACGAAAGAAAAAATATCTCTGGTATAATTTTGTTTTACAGCAATTTTTTTTTTTTTTTATATTGAAAAATGAATGGACAGATTTAATAATTATTTTACTAAAAATAGATAAAAATTTAAAAAAAATATAATTGTTATTAATTAGATGACACTTTGAAGTTGAAAAATGTTAGTTCTATTAGTAATTTGGTTTTACTTGAGTTGATTTTATTTATTTATTTATTTTTTTAGTATATTTACTTTTTATTTTTTATATAAACACTTATGCATTATTTTTTTTTTATTCAGGTTGACATTGTCAATGAAACTTGTCAATCTGCTAGAATTCATCATTATTAACTGATTTTTCCTTTCATTTACAATTGGTATTTACACTCTGAAATTGACACCCAACAGAGACAGGTTTTTTGATGACACTTCACTGGCCAGAATATTTCAATAAATTATCTGATTTATATTATCGATGTTACCAAATCGTCCTTATGTAATTATTATTAATAATCAATTAAATCGATTGAAAATTTAATCACCATAAATAATTAACAATGAAGATATATTGATTCTAAAGTCAAAATGCTGAATCATTACTATTTAACAGCCATAAGGGGCTTATTAAATTGAAACATTGAAATTTAATTTATTAAAAGTTGAAGTCAATTTTAAAACTTTTTACGAACTTCAAAATTTAATTCTGAAAATAAAACTATATTAAAATCTTTAATTTTCTACAGCTAACATATATTAAAATAAATTATAATGTATAATATAAAATTATAAAAATATTGATATAATATTTTTTGAAGTACTTAGATCGATAAAAATTAAGTTTCAAACAAATACTGATAGTTAGGTATTAAAATAAAAATAATTTTATTTGTAATTGAAATAATAATATACATATAAATAAACTTATTTAACTCTTAATTGTCAGATAATTGCACTATTTAGTAACTATAACATTGCGTAAGTGACTCATATATAATTATATTTTTATTTAATTTTATTTTTATGTATCTTTTAAATTATTCAAAAAAAAAAAAAAAAAAATCGGTTTAAATTAAAAAGTACGTTTTTAATTAAAAAATGATATAACTTACAACAATAAAATATTGTAAGATAAGTACCTTATTTTTCGAAAAATGATTGTAGACTACATATTTATAAATAGCTCACTTTGTGTAGAATATGATAATAGATTATGTTTACATGGTATATTCTATTTTTAACACAGTTATGAAATAATATTTGATAAGAAAATATTTTTATACCGATCAAGAAGAGTTATTTTCATCGTAAACAATTCGAAAATATCTATACAAGATATTGTAGGTACAACACATTGAACAAGAATAGGCCAATTCAAATGGAACGCCATATTTTTTCGAGTCATTGAAATTTTCGTTTTGTATAGGTTGGAGTCATAGAATTTCTACTATGCTTATTGTATTATAACGTTGTCAATGGAAGTAGTCAAACGTCGAACGGATTCTTTTTGAAATAAAACATGGTTGTAGGGAGGGATCAATATCGATATGTGTATAATATGTTATACACATGTATTTGTGTTTATGTACAAATATATTTTATATAGATGTATTATTTAGCGAACACCGCGGTTGTATTAGTTGTAAAAAGTCAATGTAGTGACGACGCGCGACGGTGGTGGTGCGAGGCGCTGACGTTTTCGCGGATGGTGGTTTATAAAGTCGAGTAGAAAATAATACATCACATCGGTCATTAAAGACATGAATTATTCAATAAATAATGCGATATCGCTCGTGTATTTCGCCGGCGCGGCCCTTAGCGTGCCATGATAAACGAGTGACGTCGCAGACGCTCGCGCGGAATTCCGTTTTTAATTGGAATATCCGTCGGTTATTGTCGGCCGGCACGCCAAGACCGCCACCCCCTAAGCCCACGACAATGCGTACACACATTATACATGTATTGTATACGAAATACTCTTTTATATACGTATAACTCGCGTACAACCCGTACGCCCCCCCCCCGACGATACTGTGCAGCGAAAGGGCGGCGCACGGTCGGTGGGTAAAATCACGCACGCGAAACGCCGCTCGTGAAGTGCGGCGCGTGAACGTTGGAATAACATCGCTGATATTCGACGTGTACACGTCGACTGCGGACACGCGCACGCTCTCTGAAAAGTATTCGTGCTATATTAATACATTCCGAGACGTATATGTATTTTACTATGCACGTTTGTGATTGTGTGTGTTATTGCGTTTGTACACGGAGTGCCGTGGTACGTCGCCCGACGACCTCGCGTACGGCATACCGCGTAATACATTCCGCCGAGTGCTAGCTGCACGTTGTTAACTATTGATGCAGTATTCGCGATAGTATTACTTCCGTCTCGGTTGCATCATTTGTCATGCAATAATGACGAGGGAATTGTACGAAATCATCTATACACATTCATAATACGATAGAGTACGCATCAATGGCGCCTTGTTAACCTTCCTAGATGGCGCTTCGTCGTCTTTTCGGGGCTTGTTTTTCTTTTAAGATGACGTCTTCGACCATAAAGTGTGAAATTCGCTCAAGAGTAATAATTCAGCCCGGACTATAATCCGTATTTACCGTAGCACACTTAAATTCAACCCGTATACGGCTTTAATATTATTGTATGATAATATATTATACTTGAATAGCCGGTCGAAATCGATTACGCGTCGATGTTTCATGAATTTTGCTCAGCGAATCGGCAATCCGAAATTAACGTTTTGTTTTTCTTCTATTTCGACTACGAGCAAACCGAAATTGTGTGATCAAATCGTAATTAATGTTACACTTTACAGTTTACACATTAACGTTTTGCAAAATATTGTTTTATCGATCGGGAAAGACACCCTGTACACTAACGCTTATATTATGCCTGGTGAATTGTTTACCAATCGGACTCGCACACGTTTCCGCCTGGAATTGCGACGTTTAGCCCATACGTCAAACGCTCGTATACATAATATAAATGTTTGGTTCGTTATTGCATACATTTATGTGTGATATGTATGTATATGTGTAATAGCCCATCCCTGCTGTACCCTACACTCAAATATCGTCCCCGCGGGTCGATCGACGTGTAGATGATTTTACAACAATAATAATATTGTGAATGCTGCGGCAGTATATTATATAGATTGTATGTGCTCTGCACTATCCTCTAACTGATGAAAATTTTCCCTACCCTATGCGGGGATGCGCGATTCTTGACATATCCGTGTACATCGACGATAATAAATGTTTGTAGTCCATTATAGATATGTGCATGTATAGGCTATAGATACATGTCAAATAATGACGTCAATATCGCATGTACGAGACCGTGATATTATTTTAAATAATACTCAATTGTACTGAAAATATGTGATATGCTTATACGTTTATACGGTGGTTTCAGTCTTATATTCGGCAACGACGATAAATTATTATTGTCATTATTTTAAACGTATACTATGAAATAACTTGACTGCGAGGTCGAAAACGAATGATAGGTACGTTGTTATACAGATATCCAAAAATAAACATACTTAATTTATAAAGCGATATAATTCGTATAACCGGGTTAGACGTATCGCGGTAATGATTAACCTGCTAAAACACTCATACTCTGTGCCACCGTAACAAAATAAAATCACTCAGTAATAGATTGTGACGGGTCGTTTTATACGAAAACCGTTGGGACGAGTTAAGCCCGCGCAGGAGGTTTAAAAGTTGGTTTTCCGTCTCTCCCCCCCCTTTATCCTCACTCTTGCGTATATACTATATATATATTATTTTATACACGTGACGGACGAGCTGATTATATGCTTCCGGTTAGACGCGTCGGTGTTATGTACATGGATCAAACCGTCAGATAAAAACAGTTCAGCGGCGTGCTTGCACTCGGTATGTTATTTTATAGGTTGCATATACGACGCGGGGCTAAGAGAGGATAACGGTGGGTAGTAAAATACAACTCGGAATGTCAGAGATCTATCTATCTATCCGGCTGTCTAGTTAGAATCGGTGTGTTATGTATACGTATAAAATACAGTAATTGCAACTTCCAAACAGATACGTGTATGGTGTGTGGAGGGAGTATTTCCGTTCGTCGATTCCGGTGGCGGTGGCGGCTGCCGCGAGCAATTACACCAGTGCAGGCTCGGGTTTCGGTTAAAAGCGTTATATCGGCAAATAGTCACGTATTGGGACGGACGTTTCAGTCTGGATATATCATATATATATATTTAAAAAAAAAAATGTGCGACGGGTGTAAAATACCTTTATATGAGACGAGATAAATTGAAAGATCCCCAGAACGGCTGCAGTGGGGAGAAGACTGTGAAGTGGGGATGAAAAAGGATCGGGGGTGCACCGTAAGCTCCCGTCGACCGAACGCTGCGGTGGACGTGTAGGGGTCAACGAGCGCGGGTGTGCGTATGGAGAGTGCGGCCGTGCGGCTATAGTTATTTGTCCGCAGAGCGTCTGCAGTGCGGCGAAGGTTTGACATTACTCTTGGCGTGTGCCACGTCGCATTACGTATCACAAAAAAAAAAAAAATATATCGGTTCGGCTCTTCTATGATGGGATAGGAATTGCCAGCCGGGTAGCGGATGAGGGGACAATACAAATTGTCCTCTAAAATATCGCGGTATAAAAAATTGGCGCCGGTACAATGTCGATAATTAATGTTCGACGATTTATTCATTTCTATGTATACGTTAGTATTTGTGTTCGTATTTATATATATTTGTATGCATTTGCGTATGTGTGCGCGTAATAGTGTATGTGTGACTGGAAAAATGTGTTTTTTTCATATTATATCATAATAATATTCTCGTTTTTATAATAATGTATCACAACGTTGGATTGACGGCTCTACTCGACAACGACATCAAAAAAACCAAACGTCGTATATTAATATTATGTTATGCGTAATAAATGTATTTTTTACTAACAAGAAAAACATATGTGTATACAATATACAAATCGTGTGATCTGAATTTACTGCGGAAATTAAAAAAAAAAAAAAAAAAATCAAACAGATTTCTCATACGTAACAATATCATAAAATATGAAATTATACTTTGGCTGTTTTATTTAATACTAATATTAATATATGTGATTTAAAAATCGAATTTCTTGTAAATATATTTGAAAGTATGCGATTTAATATTATCGATTGATACCATCAATTATATTGATAATAAAGTCCAATTTACGAATTACGAATTAGGTTCATACATTTGAATTACCTACTAAATTATTGTTATTATAAATTATTGCAAGTGTTTTAGACTATTTTCTTGAATTTTTAAGATTAATGTAGTTAATTTTTAGTATTAAGTACAATTCCATGTATGAAAGTTTCGATTTACATACAGTTATGTAAAATATGCATCAGCAATAAATTTACCATAGTCTGATATAAAACAAAACAAAATTTTGTTAAATCATCGATAAAGAAGCTTGAACTTATTATTTTAGGTGGAAGGAAAATAATACAGTAACTCAAAAGTCAATATTTTGTGCTTGGTTAAGCGTTAGAAAATCTTATTAAGCTATTGACATTAACTTGTGCCACACTTTATAAACAACAAACTTCTTAACGGTGTTAACCATTTTATTTTATTCCACAAAATTCTTACAACGAAAACATGACCGTTTTTTTCAATTCATATACATTATTATCGAATAACACATTTATATAATATTATGTAGTCAAAGGTTTATTATTTTATACTTGGGCAAATAGGAAAAAGTTTTAAATTCCTTTGTTATTATTATTTATAATATACTACTCGCTTGAATAAAATAACATTTCTATTTTTATTATTTAATCCAATAATACCAATTTTTCGTTAAAACTGTGCCCAATATATGCATTTGATAAACATTATTTTCGCTTTTTCGCAGTATTTTAAGTACAAATATTTGAATAAAATCGTACGTTCCTATATATAAGTACTGCTAGTCGCTTTGAAATGGTTCATTCTGAAATTGGTCTCTGGAGTACATATTTAAAAATTTAAACTTTTTATAACCTAAAATCTCTATACAAACATACATGTTATTTTAAATATATCTGAGAAAACGGCTATTGAAATCATCTGTGCTTGAAACTTTCCATACAGATATAAACCTGGAATTGTTGTGAATACTATATTACTATGTATAAATATCATACACTTTGTGAAATAGAAATTGTATTACCAACTGTTGAAAAATATTAATAGACGGTAGAAAAGTTTTGAAAATATATGGTGTATAAAAAAACAACCAATTACAGCAGTAGAAAAATAACAAAATATGTATCTTGTTGTGTCAGTGCTATGAAAAGGCTCTGGAAAAAAAAAAATCCTTTACAACGGTTCCTATTTTTTAACAGTCTGATAAAAAAAAAAAAAAAAACATATTTTTGAGTAATTGTGTTTCATAATAATATAATTTTCTTGCTGGTGGTAATTCATTTATTTGTGTGAAACTTGACGCAAATTTGACGTGTAGTAAATACCTGTGGTGAATTTTCTCAATTTTATCCAAAAAGATATTTTAATGTAAAAATACACAATATTCTGGCATTATAAGCGATATAATTGATAAATTTATTTATACAGTACCTATATACTTATGTGCTGTTGCTATTTTTTGTTTGTTTTGAACAAACTCCGTGGACAAGTAAAAAAAGAAAAAAAATTAGAAAAAAATGGCTGGGTACACTATCCTGAATGCCAATTTTGTTGGTTCATACAAAACGTAAAAAAAATTGTTATGTGACTTCAAAAAAAAGTAACTTCGATCTAAAACCCAAACTTAAGTTCTGAATTTAACTTTTTTTCTACGTCACGCATAAAATAGTGTCACTTTATATTCTTAATATTATCATCTGTGCAGTGAAACCATATTGTCAAAAGACTTATCCCAAATTTGAACCGAACCACAGCAATTCGTACGACACTCCACAACAGTTTTTTATATAGCAAGTCTTGGACACCGATCTGGTGAATCAAGCAAAATTAACTAACATAATATCGTCGACACTTGAAAACGACGCACTTATTATCGTTTTCCTGCGATTCACCCTCACAAATAAAATAGTTTTCGATGATCGTGTTCACAATTCACCTACTCCCGTGATATCTTAAGAGTCCTCGATGCCCCTATCAGAGGCGGTTACTACGTGACGCCTTCCTTTCCCTCATTGCGGACACGTAGTCACTGATGACCGGTAGAAAAGGTGTATCGATTTTTTAAAACCATCGTATATATAAATACTGATAAAAGTGTAGCTAGTAATATTTTAACTTTATTATTTTGGCACGGCACCACAACCATTTTATCTCGCATATTATTTGGTAAGTTAAATCATGTGCGAGTATCGCTACGCCGACGTTGTATCATCCGATTTAGCCGGATGATAAACGTCAAAGGATTATAACATTATATGCATAGACTTCCGGCAAACACGTTATTCCGAGGAGAGATTGTTCGCGTAGGTATTTATTTCATAATAACAATGCTTCGTACGTGTAGGTAAGATAATTAATATAATAATAAAGTTGATAATACATCGCGCAGTCGCCGCGGTTAAATGTCATGTACGACCCATAAATATTTGTCAAAGACGTTATATTGTGCATTTATGTATAGTATTAACCCATATAACGCTTAACATTTAAAAGTCGTAGGGTCACATGATGTGATATAATAGTCGTGATATTAATGTACGGACTATAAATATTCGCACAGTGAATAACGAACTATGAATATTTTGCAAACTTTGAATTCCAAAACGGGATGCCATATAATTGGTACGTAAATGTAGGTGGGAGGTATACTTGTGTATGAACGTTACTAATCCATAAAAGCTATCCGTAGCTTAATAGAATGCTTATAAAATAAATGGGTTTCCATATCTCTTGAGGTCGTCGGATCGTTATTATGATAATTATTGCTGGCACCGCTTGCCACGTTTAAAATAATATGTACTGTGTGCATGTTAATTCAAAAATGCACTGATGCAGATGCATCTGTGTGCGTTCCTGATTGGCTTAATACGTGGACTCGATGTATCAGACTGCGATAACAAAACCGCTCGAATGGAAAAAAAAAAAAAGAAAAAAACCACTGTTTCCTTAGCAACGTGTAGTGTATGCGCTCGAGCCAAGTAAAAGAATATTATACACAGGCTTTGGTTTTCGTACATCAGTTCGAATTGACCTACGAACCTCATCATAACATCTAAAACAAAAAACACGTACTACGAGAGAATTACAACCGGGATTGCAGTCAGTATCATCTGTTTACCAGGATCGTGATTATTTCAATTAAAACTATAATTAGATACAATACACAACTCCGCCATGAGGTGAGCCTAATATGATACATTTAATACCTAATACTGTTTTATTATATATATATATATATATATATTTTCGTTGGCTATATACATATTTTTTTAACTCTCTTATAACTACAGTTATTGTCGTTGATATTTATAATAAATCTTCGAATTTATGTTCATTTTTATAATTATTACTTTTTTTTTCGTGATAACCTAACAAACGCTTATTTAGAAGCATTACAATTTTTTACACCTCTTCCCTGTTTACGACATGATTATTTGACGGTAAGCCGATTTGGTATTAAGTAAACGACAAATAATTTATTCCCCCGCGTAAGTACACGCGTAAATATGTCACCACAAAATATTACGTTACGGTAAAATTAAGTGAATAATGTTGGTCACGTGGATTATGAGATAAAATTATAAAACTACAGCCAGATTGACGGTTAGGTCGCGTGTATTAGAAGATTTAGCAAATATTTTTCACACTTTGGTTAATGGAAAAATCTGTATTTTTTTTAGTTAGTTGAATTCTTTTTATTTCTAATACCTAATCATATAGTATGATGTTTATTGTTTATACTAGTTACGAGTACATGACTTATTATTAGATAATTTTGTTTTAAAAATAAAAGTGCAGTTATAATTCTTCATAACTACTTTATCCAAAGAATCGAATCTACAATTTTAATGTAAATAAATGATTCAAGAATTCTATATATATAATTTAAACTTTAATAATATACACTACATATCTAATAATACAATTTATTTATATATATATTATATATATATTTAATAAGTTACACGTTGGTTGGAGTTATTAACGAAATGTGAATTAATGACAACATAAAATGAACTGTTAATTAATAATCATACTACATTATAATGTTATACTCTATTATTAGTTGTAAAGCATATACCAATTATAGGTAAATATTATTTAAGTATATACGCATTTGTTTTTTTTTTTTTTTTATTTACAATAACGTTTATAAATAAAAATCTTAATATACTAAAAAAAAAATCATATCATTGTAAAATCAATACATTCATCACTCCATTCAAAATCTAAAAATATGTTTTAAATTTAATTCCAGAAAATAAACTAAAATTATTCGGTTTAAAACGCCATCTTGTAAAAGTTAAATGCAATAAGATAAATAATTATAAAATATATGTACCATATATCGTGTATGGTGTAATCCAAAGATAAACATTAAAATAATAAATTGTACAATGATGTAATTGAATTTAAAAGAACAAAATATTAGAAACTGCAATCTGAGCTGTTTATTTTATTTAAGAAAATAAAATACATTGGTGTTGCTGGCGTTGCTTTCAAAAATAAACAATCTAAAGTTTCCCTTGTTGTATTTTATTTAATTTTCATTGAATTTCAAACTTTTAATCGAATTGAGAATAAAATAATGGATTATCAACAATAACGGAAATTATATTTTTGAATATTTAACGATAAACAGCTAAAAGAATACACAGCAGACGGAAAACAGGTAAAATACAATATGAACCTATAAATATAACAACTTTTATTCGATGACGTATATTACAATATCTACCGCATGTACAGTTACTATATTATTATAGGCTTCAGCTTTAGCAAAGTAATTTTATTATAGCTACACACGAGCGTTTTAACCGTAAATAACACGGTATATTGTTTTCCAAGTTATTATTATTATGATTATAAATATAATATTATAGTATGTAAGGCATGTATAATACAACTATATTTTAATATATATTATGAATCTGTTGACAAAGTATAGGTTCTAATAGGTAAAAGTATAGGTATCTAATTGGGGGTCTTTTCGATCTGTTATACCATTACTGTACATTATTTTATTAATTAAGCTCATAGTTCGTATTATAAAAGATTACTAAATAAAGAATTATGTTAATAACAATATATATAATATTAACAACTATATACATTTTAATAGTATGTACTTAAATACTATATGTGCCAAAGTATTTTTATAATAAATTATCGTTGTAAAAACCGTGAGTAGTCAATGTACATTACAATACTGGTTATATATCGGAAGTTTTAATTTTTAAGTGGAAATATATCACTTTCTTGTGCACGTAGTATACCTTGTCAAAGGATAGACTTGATGAGGGGTGATATCATGACCGGTCAGGTGGTGTGGTGTGGAAATTAATTACGTGTTATGAGTGCATTTTATTAGGCCGACTTGGTACACATACCCGTGTAAAAATTTTCAAGTGAGTATGAGATAAAACACGGTTCACCGTCGCGTATCCTTTTACGAAATATGGTTGCTTTACCTGAGCCCCCACTCGCAGGACCATCAGTCCGAAGTAGCGCCAATCCCGTGTATTAACCTGCATCACACACCGTCACATTTCAGCTTTAGGTTTATCGTTTTGTATAATAATCTCGAAAACGTGAGAAAGAGTTTAAACGGATATATTCATATATATTATGAGGTTTTTTCGTTGTTTTTTATGGGTTGGCACAAAGAGTTTTGTGGCGCAGACACCCTAACCGCAATAGTTTCCCACACCTCATTGCGGTTGGGAAAACTTAATGTTATTACATCATATACCTTAACTCCTTTAACGCGATCTCCGCGCCAAAAACGCCGCAGCTTAGGTAACAAAGTCATATTATCGGTTCACACCCTAATTTATATATATTCCCATCGATGAACAGCATAATATACATAATAATATCATTGTTTTAAAATTAGAATATATGTTTATAAATAATATTCACGCAACACCCTTGTGGCGGAGATAGGACTTTTTCGACTGCGTGTCACACGTTTTGCCGATAAACAATATTTTGTAGCCGATCTGCAGACGTTTTTGGAATTTTTTAATGTAATCGTTAACGACCGTCCGCCCACAGATTTCTCCGTCATTGCAGGTTTTATTTTTATTAATTCCGATGAATATTGGTCCCTTTTAGCTATTCATATTAAAATATTTTCTTGTAGGCGCTTTATAAAATATTAACAAATAACCACGATTCGTATTTGTAGAACTGTTGTCATTGTGTTTGTGTTCAGAACTAATCTATATTATGTTGGGTGTTCGGGCGAACGGCCATGAAAGTTAGTAAAAAACATTATAAAATATTACGCTTTTGTATACTAGTACATGAAAATAAGTTTTTTTTTTTCACATTCGAAAAGTAATGTTTTTAAGCTTGTACACTTGTGTTTTATGAAAAGTAATACTTTAAATAAATTCTCATACAGAATGTGATTTTTCACCCACTTTTAACACTTTCTTTATACCTAATGTTCTTTGGATACAATATTTATTATACTATTAATACATCAGGTATAACTTTTGGGAAAGATTTTTGATCATACTATACTTACAAATAAATAGAATACCCATAAAAAAAAAAAAAAAAATTGAAGATCATTATTCCTATATACATTATATCAAAACTCCGAGGAAGGTTTGTCGTGATAAATTTTATGTGTGTTAACGATTATAAAATAGTAACAACTTTTATTATGGTATCATCACATAGTTTTTAATTATGTATTTTTTCTTTTCTTCAATCATTCTATAATAAATATAGATACCTATATACTTGAATATATATGTAAAATACGTATGAATTGAAATGCTTTTTTATTAAATTATCCTGAAACAAATAGATTGATTTTCCTTTTATTCTAAAAATAATCTGTAACGATAATTATAGTTTACTATGTTAATATATATTTATAACTCTTAAGCACTTAATATTTATGTACATTTATGTTATAGTTTTCTAGTTTAATGTGGTTTGTTTCATTTAGTCGGCATGTTTACAAATTATTTTTCGTTTTAGAATTTTTATTTAATCTAAATATCTAGAAATGAATAATAAAAATATTAAACTATTACACTATTATACTGTTTTTATATATTTTTTTTTTAATACAGTGTATTATTATGTATTACAGTACATACTTTATAATATTATGATTCGTGACGTTTTCCCAATTATGGTATAAAAATAAACAATTATTATTTTTATAATTACTACAAACGAATATTATAATATGTGCGTGCAGTAAATTCGATAAAATATGTTCGTTTAAAATTGAGACCACACTTTTTAAATTGTATTCAAGTCACATCTGGGTGGTATCGAATTTCCGTTTAGAGTTTTGCATGAAATCGTTTATAAAATATGTGATTATAAACGTTTCACCGTATATTAATAGTTACCATATCAACGCACATTAATTTTTTCGTAGAGATCAATAACTCTACAAATATGATGACGTCGTCATCCGTAACCGTACAATTAAGAACAATATGCTACCCAATGGTATACCTTTAATTTTGTTTTTCCAACTTTATTGACATCGTTTGTTTTTTTAAATTTTTTTATTCAGAGTTAAATTAAGTTCTTACAACTAGGTCTTTAGTCAACATTTACTTTAATTATAAAAACCTTTATTTAACTTATTAGAATTTTTTGGTAATATTTTAATATTTATATACATAATTTTCATTTTTAATTGCATCTGATATTTAAATATTATATTTTGGTATTGATACCGATGGTTTTAAAAAAGCCGTTTATATTAAGTTGGGTGTTTTTTTGATCCCTGGGTTTTGATTTCATATGCAAATGTAGTTTTATCGAATGAGCTGCCGCAGCATATTATTCAACTTATTTGATTAATTATAATATTTGAGTGAGATTGGTGTGTCTAATTTTTCAATACCCGAACGGCGAGAAATATATACCTAAGTTGATATAAAAAGTAAGCCAGTTAACTCTGTGGACTTAGTATTTTGGCAGTGCACATATTTATTATTTTAAGATGAACATTGTACCTGTAAGTGCTGTCTTCCTCTTACTAATACATAAAAAAAAAATATATGTTTTACAGTTCCAATTATATGTAGTTAGCTTCAGTTTTAAAGTAAAGTGACCTATGAAAAAAAACTTTTAAAGTAAAAATTCTACACGTTATATCGTTAGTTTTTTACAATATCTTAATTTTATAAGTGAATTATAAACATTTTCTTAAATATTCACTCATGCAAAATAAATAAACTATAGTACTTCATCAACATTTTAATAATAAACAAGTTATACTCTTGTACAATGATATTATTTTTAATATAAACTTCTTATGGTGATAGGACATTTATAAATTTAAAGCTATATATTTTTAGTATTACATAAAATTGTTTAGGGGTTGTATTAAAACAATAAATAATTATGCAAAAATATCGTTTCTCTTAAAAATTATTTTTCATAATGTTTTATTGTGAGAAAGTGCGTGATTAATTTACTGACACTAGTTCTAATTTTTTTCGACATTACTTCGACAAATGATAGTTAAGTATACTCCATATGATAATACAATTTAAAAAAAAAAAGATATAATAGCAAACCTTTTATTATATATTTAATAAAAGATGACGTAGAAATAAAATAATGACATTGTTGATAAAGAATTGGTCACGCGCGTCTTATAAAATTAATTATTTTTTTGGATATGGCATTCTATTTTTTAATCAAAAAAATCCATGTATTAAACTTTAAATTAATATAATGTGTATATTTTAATACTTAACGCGCTGCAAAATAATTATTAAAATAAAGAATTTTCTTTATCAAGATTATGTTGCCTGTTTAAATATATATTCTTGTCAAAGCTGTGTATACAGCTTTATATGTTTATAAGAATCTATAAGTTTATAGAAATAATTATATTTAACCCTCAAAAGCTATAATATCCATTTATTTATAATAAAACAACACTGAAGACATGATTTTAATAAACAACAATTTTATAAAACGACCGTCAGTGTTAGTTTATTTTGTTTTAATTAATCCAGTGGATTGTTTTAACACATATTTTCATCTAAAACAATAAACCAAACATAATATGCACGTTTTTCATTTTCAAACCTTTTCACTACAGCTCATACAAATATTAAATTTGTTTAAAGGCACCTTTTTTTTTTTAAATGATGTACTTTAAATTGTGTACCTGAAATATTTTTAATTAATATTAACAGGCCAATGCATAACAATAATATTGTTTTTATATGTTCGTATAAGTTAAATCGGTAGCATAATTTATGAATGACGTTGTATAAACTTGATCATCAAAAAAAATTAAAAAATATACAAAACAAAATTACATAACAATCATGTATATAAGTTCCAATGAATGTATTATAACTCAATACAAATATTAAGCATAATAAATTATAGCTAACATTGACGATTATTTTAATAGTCATTCTTGCGTGCACTGTTAAAACTAAAAAAACATAAATCAGCTAACTACATATATCAATATATTACGACATTTACGTCGCAAGTTTAATAATATAATTTCAAATAATAATATAATAGTCTCAAAAACGACATAGTTTTCCTGTAGCAGTCACTAATGTCGCTGTTATTACAATAATAACGACGATATATGAAATATACTCATATACATATACATATTTATATATGTCTATCAATTCGAGAGACAGTCTGTTGGTTTGTACTGTTTGTAGCCCAAAGACATATTATATAGAGCGCATTACGATTGGGATGAATTCGGGATCTCTGGGTGTTAAATCGTTATCATAATATTACGTAATAAATAATATTTTATAATAATAATTTGTAGCACTAAACGCGTTATTAGCCATTATTCATCTCATCTAGTCGTTTGAATATTGTTTAAAACCGCACAGTTATTAAGTACGAGTATATTGCTGTCATTTTTAATTTTTTATTAAATAAATACGCAACACAAGATAAATAAATTGTCAAATGTTATAACTGTCATATTGATAACGTGATGTTTTACATTAAACGTCCTTTCATCACGAGTAATAAAATCAGTGGCGCCAAAGTTCTTTTGAGGAATATAAAAAGCGTCTTGGTCTTGATCCGACCTTGATATATATTGTACATACATATTATAATAATATAAGTGTTCAGCGCCATTGAACATCACTACCGTTATTGAATGTTAACAGAGTACTAAAAAATATTATACTATTTAATATGGAGTGATTCATTTAACGTAAGATAATATTGTTGTATTAGAAGAAACTATCGTTTTAGAAAATATTTATATTTACCTAACTTTAAGTCATTAAAAAAACAAAATTTTTAGAAAAAAATTATGCTTTCTACTATTTTTTTAAAATTTTTAAAATAAATACTCAAAAAGTATTCTGATTTAGAATAAAATATGAAAAATACGTTTTTCATTAAAATCAATAAATAATTAATTAAAATAGTTAATATATTTTTTAAATGTTGTTTTTTAAACCATTTATAAAATTATATACAAATGTTTTGAATAACAGGTTTTGAAATAATGAGTTTGTTATGTTGAAGAGATCACTCGTTATATTACTGTATTTGCTGAGGTGGAAGCGCGGACTCTCAAATCTCAAGGCTTAATGTAAGAATTATACGCGATAAAAAAAAAAAAGTCTGAAAAGGCTGCTATTTCGTTGTTATTTGTGACTGCCTTATGCTAAAAATAAAATAAAATAAATAAATAAATAAACGTAAAATAATAAAAACTATCGTGCGGATTTGCTTGTACTGACACAAACGGCGTGGCATTTCGGTCGCGTTGAATTACCATTACCCCGACAGCGGTGAAATGATATTTTTCATCTGATGCGCCGCCGTGGCTGTGGTTTCTATCTTGTAGAACAAAGTGTATGTATACACATATATATATATATTTATATGGGATGACGACAACGCCCGGTTATATAGAACGTCTCTGGGAAAATATATGGCAGCCCCGATAAGGATTTGACATCTGCCGATGTTTGTCCGGATGAAATAAGACGCATTTCCCCGGACGGGGTTTTTCACCGTAGACTACTTGCGAGGTCTTCCACTCCAAAGATTTTCTTCCGCTAAATGCATGCATACGGGCTAAACCTTTAGGTCAACTCCAAACAATAAAGTTTCTGCAGTTCGCGCATATATGTACGTATATTTTATCGTTTTCTAGGTATCTTTATTCCGGCTTGCCGCAACGGCGGTCAGATGAACTTTATCGGGAAAAGCTTTTTGACGTCCGCGCCTGTCGAATTCAAATCTCTCGAGTTTTTCACATGCAGGTCATTTGCAGCAGTTCACATACAAACTATATCAATCGAACATCTTTGCCCATAGTCTTCTTCCTATTTTCCTTGCGGTCTAAATAGATGCGGTTAGGTTTATGGTTACTTTTATATAATATCAGTAAAAGCGTTTACTCATCTTTGTGAATATATATATCGTATTAAAACCATAGAAAAAAAATATCTACCCACTTACGCAAGGCACATTATAAAAAACAAAGCTGCGAGACATCTTTAAAATTTAGTTTAGAGGATTACTATCGATGATTTATGAATAATAATATAATAGTACATACTACATACATTTATTTTTTGTATTTATCATCGAAGAGGTTTTTTAATCATTCAGGAATTTATCGTAACTAATATGCAATGTACATATTATTATATTATTTTTTTTGATAACTTTCAGTATCTAAATTGATATATCTCAACGATTACAACTATATACATAAATAAAAAATAAATGAAACAACAAACAATATAAAACATTTAAAAATACAAATGAAAATAATCACATCATAATATAATACTATGCACGCCATTCTTCCTTCGTGCCGGCATTTATTATTCGAATTTTACCAGTCCATCTTATCCCCACAAAACTTATACATTGTTTTATGTGATTTTAATGTGTTTTGACAGTAGTGGACTTCTACGTTTACTACTAGCGTTTAACTATACTTTTAAGTACACTGACTAAACGTGAATTATATAAGCTAACAAAATATGACTCGGCTGAACTCCGCGCATCCACATATAATCCAAAAGGATAACAGTTATTATTGTGTTATAATACTTATATCGACGAGAAACGGCAGTGAACGCGTAGCTTTATGTGTGTGTATGCTGACGGACCCTTTTGGACGTTATCCAACTTATCGATTTGGCTTAACGGACGACGAACTGAAACCATTTACCGACAACTGACTGTGTCGTACACACATACACTGTCGACACACTCCACGAGCATATTAACGTTATAATACTATGTGTATACATATTGTGGTATTTACAGGTATATATTACGTATTTAGTACCTATTCTGATGCCAATATCTCTGGTCTGATGAATACAATTAATATTACTATACAAACGTTCGAGACTATATTAACGATATAATAGTCCAACGCATAGGTCATATCCATTATATAATAAGTACATATATATATATATATATAATATTATATACCAAGTGTATTACACATAGCCGATGTATTATACGAATTATATTCGTATAATCTGAATCCCGATGAATGGAATTTAACGCCAGTTAAAATTAAGTTTGAAATTATTGGTATTTGTTAAATTTTACTGGAATGGAATGTGTTCCGAAGTTTTATTTCGATTTCGGAAATTTAAAAAGCCGGCTTAGTGGAAGCATGGGAAAAATTAGAAACCCCTACTTATGTAAATAGCCCTCTCACAAACGTCTTCAATTAATACTATTTATTTATTGTTAAGCATCATTAAGTCCTAGTTGCTTAGATAGCCACTTGACGTGTTCCTTTATATTCGACCGTGTTCTTGTAAAACATTAAAAAATTTTACATTTTTAACAAATCTTGTACTTCCCTTTTATTAGAGTTCAACCTGAAAGCCTTATGAATAACTTCACTAAAGATAATATTTTGTATGATAATTGAACGTAATAAAACCTATTAAAATCGTTATGAATTCAATTTTCTCAGTTCTAATTCTAAATAAAAAAAAAAAGTGTTACTCATGTATAACTTATAACACATACGTAGACTATATCGGGTAGCTAATAAATATACCCTTCCCAAGATTAAACAAAAATAAATAAATCAACTAAAAATCAAAATATTAAAATCGATTCTTTAGTATAGCTATTAGGTGACTTCTGCTTTTTTCAGATTTTATGATATAAATTTATGTACGAGTCTAAATTATTAATCCAGACATGTTAATAAAACCTAATGATAAACATTATTTTTTTTTCGTACCTAATAAATACTTTTATTAAAACATAATGAGTATGAAAATGATATTTATTTATACAACATTATGTCTTTCATAAAATTCGTTTTGTCAATAATTTTGCAAGTGATTTTTTTTATCAGAGTTTTTTTCTATCGATTTTTTTCGTCACTATAGTCACCACTACAAGACGTATTTGTTTGTGTGTACGTCAAATATTATTTACATTAAGTGGAGTGTCGTGATATGGGTCACAGGTAATTTTGTTAACTGACCTACTTAGTATTACTACCTGCTTTTATTTTATTTTTAATATTATATTGGAAACACTTGCAATGTTTAATATTATGTTCTACTTATTTTACAATATTTATGAATTCGACTGGATGTGACATGTTCGACGTATTATAATGAACCAACGTAGGACTATATTAGAGTCTTAAAGATCAGGAATGGTGCCATTTTCTCATAACATGTTTTATAGTATTTCAATGAAATTGTTCGAAGGATCTGTTTACAGATTCAGAACTATCCATATACTTTGTAATTCGTATTATAATATCGTTTTTGTTGCCGTTTCCCTTTTAAATTTATTCACTATTGCACCCAATAGCTGTATACGAGCGGGTTATATATATATTAATATAATATAACTATATTATAGTTATGTTGTTCACACAGTAGATAAAACATTTCTATATATATATATATACTTTATATTTTTCTTGTAATCCTCCCTTGAGCCGATGTAATAACGTCAATAAAGCTAAATCGCCTGAAAATAAAACGTTCTATTCGTGCATATATAATCGTTTTATATTACTTCTATTCGTATGGTGCATTTCTTTTTCTTTTTATCATGATTTATCGTTTCTGGACGTGATCGAATAGTTTTGTGTGAAAGTGTACCAATACTGTGTATCATTAAAAATGTAACGCGTCGGTATCATAATGGAAGTGTAAATAATAATTATAATATCATGGATACGTCACTATTATACTAAGTTTACGTAAAAATTAGGTAAATTAAAGGTTTTTTTTTTTATCGTTGGTTAAGTATTTAAATAAGAAGAGAACAGAGATCCAGCACCGGACGAACGACATTTCAATATCCATACAACACGCTTTAGGGATCATGTTACGTAGATTCCGTAAAAGCGTTAACCACGGTGGTGAGACGAGGGGAAAAAATTCAGATTTGAAAATAGAAATAATGTATTCTAATCTACCAATTAGGATAAATACGATTAGAGGTCAACTAAGGATGCCCACAGTATAAATTACGGCCTATGGTTTTGTTGACCAGCAAATTCGATAAGTGAACTAGCGAAAGAATGGAGAAAAAACAGAATATTACTGAAATACAATTTTATAAGGATGTGTGTGTATGAGTGTAAATCTACCGTAAGTACTTGTGAACTTGTGAACTTTCTAGTGTTCTGCAGTAATTGTTTCATTTTTTTTTTTTTTTTTTTTTAATGATGGCAGTGAAATAAAATACCGAATTTGGTAAGAGGTAAAAAACATCCGGTGTTTTATGACGCGCTGCGCTTAAGATATGTTACATAATAATATTAGATATTAAAAATGAAAATATACGTATGAACGCATGACAAAAATTGTAATCAGGTATTTTAGAGAGGCAGCTGGTAGAAGGAGGAGATAATTGAATATTAATAATTTTACATGCCTGCCGCCAGTGTCAGCATATACACACTCGCGATATACGTATATGTAATATATTATAGTCTAATAAGTTTTGATAATTTATAACGTCGAATCAGTCCGGAACATTTGGCCAGATTTTGACTGGTCCACAAAACGCTATTATTAATAACGTGAAATTAACTTGACGGCCGTTCTCGCCACCGCCCACAGTTCTGATACACAATTTTCAACACTCATTCCATATAAGCAAACGCATATATTATATATTCGCGTATCCTTAGTAAAAATTTTCCGCAAAACAATCGATGATTACATTTCTTTTCGAAGCTAAAATCTATAGTTAATTTATTATTAAATGTATAATATTATAATAATAATCTAATAGTTCCAAATTTTTGAATGGTATACTTAACAGTTTATTTTTATCATCGTATACATCGTTAGAATTATGTACTTACAATGATGAATTACAAATTTTCGTGTTTTTTTTTTTTGTTAATTCTTCAACGGCTGCGAATAATAATATAATAATATTTTATTTTTAACGCTTTGCAATAATACGTATGACCTTTGTGCCATTCTTAAGAAAACATTCTTTACGTGAATGATCTTTTCGGAACGCGGTAAACAAAAGTATCATAAAATTGAAAATGATAGTGGATATTGTTAATACTATGTGGTAGCTTAGCAAAAAAAAAAAAAAAAGGAAAGTAATGAACCGTTTTTTTTACACGATTTTTTTTTTACTCTTGCTGGAATGCGTTTCTTTTGATGGTTTTTTTTTCACTTCTACACGGCCGTTCGATTGCTCTTCTTTTATTCATCGTTACTAGCGTAAGAACGCGTTAAGGCACATGACGGACGCGACCGTGTTCAATAAGCACAATATAATAATACAACGTGCGTGCGTGCTGGCTCGAAAAATTCACAATTATATATATGTACGTGAGTACTTTTGCACGACGAATAGTGAATAATATTTTCGAAAAACGATTTCGATGTACAAAATGCTTTAGCGCTTGATTGCTGCAATAGACGTGGGCGAGGGAGAAAATTTTACGAGTTTTTGCGGTTTTATCTGAAAAAATTCTTGAACGTCGTCTGATTGGAATGCGACAAATGGTAGTTCATGGGCGAGAGAGTGAAAATGAGACAAACATAAGACTTGAATGCGCATCCGTGCGATCGAGAAACAGGGCGGAATAGGAGACAGCTGATCCACCTCTTGATAGGGGTGCGTTAGGGGTGAGTGGGGGTGGCTCGAATGGTATATAAGTTCCAGTACGACCGCTACGACCGTCACAGTGCACGTTTGTTCGGCCATCGAGTAGTCTTTTAATTTTCTCTGGGCACCGACCGCGCACTACCGCCGATTCTACAGCCGTCCTCTTCATTATAGCTGTCGTCAATTCTGGTTAGTTTATCATAATATTATCATATTTATATATTTTGCATTTTGTTCATGTTACTTTAAGAATAAAATGCCTATAGCCGCTTGTATTAAATCCAACAAGTTAGATCATATGATACTCAACCGTAATATTACTTATAAGTGCATAAAGATTTTGATTGATCTATTCCTAATGTATATTTCACGTCACATTTATTCGACGATCGACATAATCACGTATAGTTTCGCTTTTGTGTTCGATACAACTTTTGTGCGCTTTCTAACGCCTACCACTTATTTCTTACACAGCAACTAAATGTTATTAATTCTAATAGGTGACTGATAGTATTATATATTCTGGCTATGTAATAGTGCGGCCGAAACGCCTACCTATTCATTATATCACATACCACGCGCAATGCAGGCAAAACGTTCTTGTTTAATAATAATATATACGCACACTACAGCTCGCTTAAACTTTTAATGCAACTGTTCTATAGGTACTGTATAGTATAACGTGCGGCGTAGCCGGTGCGAGTATTAATATTAATAGCACCAGGTATAACATTACATTGTTTTACGAGACTGTACACTTCCGTTTTACACTGTTCACATGTGCTATTGCCTATAACACATACACACGCATACCGACACTCTATTCTCACACACACACGTATACATATAATATATTATAATATGTACGACTTATGCGCACGTGTAACGCGAGTATTACCTCGGGAGTCTGTGTTATTTTATTTTTTTATTTTCATCCTTGCTAACTGGTATTATATGTATGAAGTATGTATGGGTAGAGGATGGGTTGTAATAGGGAGGAAAAAAGAGTTTTTTTTTTAATTTTTTTTGTTTTGTTCTTTACACTTGTGAAACGTGCGGCAGTTAAACGTAATGGTTTTATCGTAAAGTTATACACTATTTTTTTTTCGTTCGTTTCTCTCTGCAATACGTATTTTTTCAGTTACTTTACTCTAGACTTCGTGAACAGTTTCGACGCCAACATTAAAAACTCTCTTTTGTTATTATAAATACCGGTGGTTATATATGTGACGCATGTAAAACACTTCACACTATATTATTATTATTATTATTACTATACACAGTCGCTAAATGGGTAGCACATTTCAAACAGGAGAGGCTTAGCAAAAAGTTTCAACATACTGTCACATATATAAAGAATTGTATACCACATAGAAATATCACACACACACACACACACACACTACGCAACTGTTAACAAAAAAGTCACTATATAATGTTTTGCTCTCATATGCATCTCGATTATTATACAACACAGATATTTCTACTCTACGGTTTTATATTTTTGTGCGCAAACACGTGGGGTTCAACAAACTAAAACGTACTGTGTTATCTTCAACCTGATCAACAATACTGTCATTTCTGGAAGTTACATTTTTTCTACACGTGTAAAAATCACAACAACAACAATGACGATGGACCGTTATAATAATATGATAAATTTTATACATTTTTCAAAAATCAGCCGGAATGCGTATGTTTTATCGACGATGACGTCATTTATGGGTTATACTATTATAATAATAAACGTCTATATCGTCTTCCGACAGCCCGTTTTGCCTACATGAGTCTTGACGTAATTTATAAACTTTAATATCACCAAATATTTCTACCTTCTATAAGTATATATCTATGAGTAAACCATATTATAATAATGTCATGTATACTGAATTTTGTCGCACTGAAAATCATTTAATTCCTTTAGATAAGTTCGATCGTCAAAATCGCGAACAGAAGTGGACGTTTTTCATTTTCACCGTATTTCACGCCTTGCTGCTGATAATTAAAAAACTTTTTGCAGTTAAACTATAACGGAAGTTAAATTTGATTATACTCAGCAATAAATATAATTCGCTAAAAAATTGTATTTTTAGAAAATCTTAAAATAATTTAATAATGCCGTGTCAAATATAATCATTTTGTTATACCAAAATATTGTTAAGTCGATTCTTTAGAATATAATAATATAATACCGAAATATGTATTTGGATAATCTTTTTGCTTTTGCAAGGGTAGTAATGTTGACGAGTATATAATATCTATAATATTCCAAACTGGTAACGAATCGTGAGAGTACAAACTAAAACCGGGAAATTGTTTAAAATAAATTGATGATGACAATGAGCTCGAGAGTGTTTTGAATTCACTAATCGAAATGGATCTACCGCCACTGCCGCCTTTGCCGGAGGAATCGCGAAATTGAATAAACGGAACTTGTCGCCAAAGCTCTTTCGCAAATACTTTTCTGTGGATTAATTTGCGGGCCGTATACGAGCGTGTCGCGAAATTAATTCGTCGTCGAAAATTCACAGCCGACCGAGCACGCCATTATTATTATTATTATTATTATTATGCTGGGCTCTTATGGTTGCTTCTACTACGTGATTGTTCATTGGACACATAATGAGGATTTGGAAAAACCGTTCGAGCGTGCGTAATGGGCAAATGCTTGTCAGAGAAAGTCTGTAAAGACAAATAATATCACAAAATTTGAAATCGTGCGCGTTGAGTTTTTATCGTAAAACTTGAAATATCGTGAACAAATACGTGATATCTTCGGAAACATAAAGTCCCTGCAAAGTACATATATTATACCATACGCACGAAATATATTTTAGCACAGGGAACTTCCACCTTGTGGTATTCTATATCTTTTTGGGTATAAGTGTATCTATAATAATAAACAGCTGGTGGTGTGTGGGCTAATCAAAAATCATAAAAAAAATTTTACGTTCTGCAACGACAACACAAGTAATAGCTAAAGCGTATGAATATAGCGCAATAAAGTATTGCTGTTCATGTATACGCATATAATATATTATATTGCAACGTCGAATAGTTTTATTTTTCCTTTCAAGTTCTATACATAATATTATTGTATAAATATATATACATATTATAGTAACGAACGACACTTGATTACGAGTTATGCATAACCACAAAATCTACGGTGAACATTCGCTGGATCAATTTATTCGCACGCACTCAAATATATGTTTATTTTCTTTGTGTGTTAACAAATCACGGAAAATATTTTCACAATATCGTTAATAACTGGAAACGATACATACTATAAAGTGATAGTATTACATCATATTATTGTAAAGTGTTGTCATTATAGTATCGTTATAAAAAATATACCTCAGGTTACCTTCCCTCTCTTATTAGGAAGACAAAATAACTCGTAAAAAAAAAGATTGAAACCGTTATTTAAAAAACGGAAAATTTTTGTACAGGAATTTTTAATGCAAAAAAATATTTTTTTTTTACTGCCCAGATCAGTATTGTTCATCTCATTTTATTTTCAGGCTCTATTAACAAACGTTCCTGGCTCAAATGTGCTTTGAGATTTGCCTCAAAATGTTTGTGAAGACTCGGCGGTCGGTTTTAATTAAATTTTAGTTGTATTGTCCGTTACCTATTATAGGCATATAATCATTATCTCCACGTTCCCGTAATAATTGTTTGAAAAGGTCTTGGGCACATCTGTGTCTGACGTGAAGTGTGTTGCGTGGTTCGGAGAAGCGAGGAATAATATTAATAATAATAAAAATAATAATAATAATTATTATTATTATTATTTGCATCAGCATCGTCATCATTAAATTATGCGAATCACCCATTCTACGAGAATTTTATCGAGTTTGACATGGAAAATTTAATATACATCGAGTGGGAAAAAAGACTAACGGAATTCTTCGAGTGTAGTATGGAACATGTTGGGCGAGATCTCGCTCGAGTTTGTCGTTCGAGGCTGTGGTGGTATATACGTATTTTATTCAGACGACATTGTACATGTATATATTTATGCTCTACCGCAGCCACAGTAGTTCACCGCATAAATTGTTCGTGCAAGTATTTTATTCGCCGTTCGCGTTTGCAGTTATATGCGTCGGAATGCGACGATGATGATGATGATTATAATAATAATAATAATAATAATAATAAGCACGACCAAACATTTCCGGAAAATGCATCCGGTGCATTATTGCCGTACATACCACGTTGAACCACTGTTTGTATACACAACACAACACTATAAATTATAATATTATTATATAATATTATGATATATGAGACATTGCGCATTATTGTTGTTACCATTATTAATATGATGGTTTTTTATGAATTTCTCACGCTCCTGTCAGCAGTATATGATTTTAACCATACTTAACGCTGTGATAAACGAGATCAATTTTACAGTAGGATGACGACTGCTTCGAGGATTTTCAGTCTTCTCCAAAATTCCAATGTACCTACTTTTAATTCGCTCTTCATAAGGAAAAAAAAATATTTCAAATATTATTAAACATTTAAGACACAAACTCGAGTAACAATCGAATTTGGGCACGCCCTCTTTCGTCACCACCCGGGATACAAATGTTATTATCATCAAATCAAACGTTTACGGACATGTACGAATAATAATGTATTTATAATTGAAGCCAAACTGTTATTCAACCGTAATTATTTGTTTTTCAATCAATATCGATATAAGGACACGTCGTATTACAATATTATAATGCGATACGGGATTAATATTTCTCTGTATGCACGCGAGAGCGTTATACAAATTTCCACAGCCTCCTCTTACAACGACAATAGATACCTACTTGAATTTTGCTGACGTCTCTAAGTCCTTGGTTGTGTTTTTCCTAGATCCGATCGAAAAACCTGTGATTCTCTAACCTTATCCGACCACCTGAAAATGTCTATGTTCACGCCTGATCTTTCGTCGTCTCCGTCTTTATTATTATGTATGACAACTTATTGTGATAAAGACCACTACCGTCTTTATTTTCGATACGATGATAATAATCCTTCAACGAGGTGATTTTTTTTTTTATCCCAGGAACACTATTGTTTTTTAAGTAGGTTTTCGAGTTTTATTTTTTTTATATATATATATAATTTGAAGCACTTACTGTTAATGTAAACTATTATAGATATTTAAAGTTTTAAAGAATCAAATCGATATGGTATACAATATGCAATTTATGGTATAATCGGTTATTGAACTTTTCTTAGATTAACTTCAAATATTTATTAAATACTATGATTAAATCGTTCCATGTTGGTTAATTAAATGGAATGGAATAGTTATAAAAATATATCTATAATAACTTACAATAATAATATAATCAATAATATCTATAATATTTAACTGAAAAAAAAAAAAATTAAAAAAATAGCAGTCAAACATTATTTCAGATGTGGTAAAATATTGATATACCGTCTTCACATTACTTGTGCTCATTCGTTCGTATCGTAATTTAATGATGTGGAGTGATACACGTTGTTTACCTATTGCCATAGAGGTGTAACTAAATTGCCTATTCAACACGCCGTGTTACTATGATTTTATCGTACTATTACAGTACTATCACAAAAATGCATTAACAATAACAATATAAGTAACGCGTTTCTACGAGACACCGGAAAAAAACAAGCCTATGACGACGGTGTGTACCTACATTTTCACGCGATTTCCGGCACTCTTGCACCGCTGCAGTTAAACGGGTGTCGGTGTTATTTTTATTTCGGTAGTTATCGCAATAAAATAACATCGTAAGCGTATTATTATTATTGTTATTGCGTTATATTGCGCATATCGGATGTATTACACTCAACTCAACCATATCTCCCCACACTCTGAACTCCAACCTCACAATGATCGCGTGCCATTAACTGCGCTTTAAACCTACGACAGTGATTGTTTTGAAAACTTGGCTAAAAGTCCGTCTTTTGTGAACGCGTTGCTGAAAATACTTCGACTGCACACTGGAGCATGATTACAATATGTTTAAACGCTATGCATGTGTGTGTGCTTGTATGTGAATAAATATGGTACAATAAGACCGATAATTACCTTGTGGGTTGTGTTGGTGAGAGAAAGCTGTGTATGTTACTAATTCCCTTATAATATTATCTAATGAACAAAGTTTTGTAGAAAATGATCCGTGTCTGATACGCCTCGTCGTCTACGCTGACTGACGAAGATTTGTTATCATGTTGAATGTTGTGGCTAAAGGATATGCCCTATCGATAATAATGTATATATTGTATATTATTATGTTTACGGCCGAACAAATCACCACAAAACGAACTCGTTGGAGTATTTTGGTTTTTGATTATCAGTATTGTGTTTAAATACAATCTATGGTATTTTATATACAACATGGTTTTCACTATGAATCGAGATGCACATCATTTTTTATACAATGTTGGTATATGGTTAATCAAAACTTTGAATAAATTTAAATTTTTTAAAAATGTATATTGCAGACTTTTAATTGTGCAGCCCACATTTTAATGAATCAACCTGTACACAAACAGCCATTGGTCGTTTTAATATGAAAGCTGAACCGGGTGTCGCTAAACTGTTTGTCATTAAATGGTTTCTATTATACATATATATGATTATGTGTATGTATGTGTGGGTGAATGGGTGTGATGTTATTAACATTATAAACCAATTTCGTTGAAAACGATTTGGACGACCCGTCTATATTATGTTTTTGGTGCTTTATATTTGGTTTTTTTTTCTCTTAGTCATTCTACGTGCCCAGAGTTTTACGCCCAAATATTGATACGGCTGGAAAATTAACGTCCATCGTATATTATAACACCCATATTACAGTTGGCCCCGCTGAACAACAGCCGTTACATTCGATATAGCTACTTAAACGGGCACGGAAAACATCTGGACGTTATTGGCTTAGTGTCTGAAAAAAAAAATCGAAAATGGCTTTAGGGCATATACATTTTGTTTTGGTCTCGTTTTCCAAATCGAAATTATACTTCTGGCGATCGAAAACCATCTCTGAAATATCTGATCGGGTGGAATGTTACGTTTCGATAACATCATTGTACACACTCGTATTATATAAATTAAACGAAGTGATTATTTCTAGCATCAACCAGGCGTCGAATGATCATATCTATTCATAATATTCGGGTATCGTTATATATTTCGTATGCAACAACTTAGCAACTACGCTAGACTATGTGTATTATAACAAATTCTGGTGGTTATGCATATTGGTGTTTACAGCGATACAAAAGTACTCAACGATATCGGAATACATTTAGACTATTTATTTTAGAATTTTATTTTAAATAGACACGATTTTTGTTCCTCGATCGGCACCCACATATTTTATTTTATATCGCACATTTAATCTAATAGTATTTAGATCTGGTTTTACGTCATCGCCGTTTTAGTGGGACGAAAAAGTATTGCTATAAATAAGATTAAATTGCGCTACAGTGCCTATTACATCCTTGCAGAAAATACGGAAAATAACGGATTTTATTTTATGGCTCCGAAAACTATGGCGTGCGGTGGCTTGGAACTCACAATTTTAGAATTGACAAATGCGTATTATTTGCTCGTATTTCACAATGCCAAGGAAATGAAAGACGTAAAAACGTAATTTCGCCTATTTAATGTTCTTTTGGAAATATTTACTCAAATGAGTTGGCAATTATTCGTATCGAGTTGTCTGCTAATGAAAATATACAAAAAAAAAAATTAAAGTGCTGTAAATGGATCTTCGAGTTAGTCATTAACTTACCTTAAACGAATTAAAATATTAAAACGGTGATCTACAAAATATATACAGAATTTTACATTGACGCGTTATTTAAAATTGTAGATGATTTTTGACCGTTATAAATCGTTCGACGCCGAACGCTTTTGGAAAGTATTTATTAGTTTTATTTTATTTGAATTATTCATATTTATTCAAATTTAATATTATTATGATAAATATTTCATATATTTATAATATAATATATTAATTGGAATCAAGTCTGGGCAAAAACTACAAAAAGAAAAAAATCTCTTTGATCGGCTCTCAGTGGTCGACGTATGAAAATCAGTATAGCCGTTGGCGGAAACGACGCGTTTCAACTATACATCATATATATAACTACCTAAGCCATCATCTCCTCTTTTCAGTCTATTAATAAATTCATTTCCGTTCTATAAAATGGAATATTGTCGTTTGAACACCACACTCACTGATCAAGAAAACCCATTTTCTATTAATCATTTCTGAAAATCATATTCGTTTAAAATAGAAATAGGATAAATCATTAGGTTAGATTAGGTCGTTTTATATTAAGGTATTATAATATATATTCGAATAATCGCTCTCCCTTATTGCTAATGATTGAATGATTCTGTATTTACTCTAAATGTGCGGAAAAAATGCAAAATATTGAGTTGTTTTTTTTTTTTTTTTGAGTAAACTATTATTAGCAGAGTATGTCTTAAAGTCGTTTCGGAAATGGTTTTTGTATGCTACAAAATAATAACTTTATAATTATAGTTTTACCTCTCGTTCATCGCACACTAATATAATTTAACAGCTGTTTTGAAAAGGTCATATTGATATAATAATGTGTGTAATATTCGTGTTCACAAATAATCAAACTCAGGGCCAAAGCGATGGAAAAATAATTCGCAAACAAACATTCAAATCCGACAACAGTGGCATTTTGCCCGAGACTCGATGGTGACGTGAACGGATGTATGGACATTTAGCTTTACCGTACGGTTTTTAATTTGACAGCAGCAGCACCCTCCTCCCCCCGCCACTGTCACCATCACCATACTTCGCCAACCCAGCAAAAATGTGGATCGGTATTACGCAAAATATATCGTTCAGATTACTCATTCGATTTGTGCAAATAACAAAGTCCTTCAACCACTCAATACCCACCCATTCTTGCTAAATCCTATCCCACCCCTATCACAAACCTCGATAATGAATGTGTTCGAACCCCTTAGCTTCATTAAAATTTTGGACAAAACCTCAAAACGATCAGTTATTTTTTCGACCTTCTCTACGACGCAGTATACATAAACCATATCAGAGAAACTTTGTTGTTGTTAATGATGTTTTTACTCGTACGGTCATATACATTTATAGTGTTTTTTTTAACGCCTTCTCTTCGTTCGGTTTTTTTTAAATTTCATTGTCAGTCCTGAAAATAGTGTTTCAATGTCGTCATCGTACAACACCTATTGCCAAGCCAACGGCGAAGTTTTTATAATCACGTACAGACGTGACTTTTTATATCCAACTAGTCTTGTCGATTTTTCATCTCATTATTATAATTGTTTTTATCTATCAAAAGGACATGACGTGATTAAATGAATACGACAAAGAAGCACTAGCGGCGTGTCTAAAGGTCGATCAGGACTATAATATCTTTAAATACATCAACCAATCTTACTTAATATATTTTTAAATAATATTTTTTTTTAACAGTTGTTTTAATGTTTAAGTTTTAGATAGTCTCATGTTTTAAAATTGTTTTATTATATTAACTAACATAAATTTAAATGTTATTCTCTCACTATCCATGTGTTTTTTCAAAACATTTTCCCCAATCACTTAAATTTGATTTATATTCTTTTTGATATATTTATAGATAATTTAAATTAAAAAATCGTTCAGTTTACTTAAAAAGGTATTAATTATTCTAAAGAATCGGACCAGAAAAGAGCATGCTCATTTACAAAATGATTCATAAAATATTTTGTAATACAAGGAATTTCGTATTTTTATAAATATGATTGTAGTTTTGTTGTACTAAATAAAACTAAATTACGTAAAAATCTCATCATTTTATGAAAAATTGCATGTAGATTATTTTCGCAATGCCCCAATATTACGGAAGACAGGGACAAATTTATATTTTAATTTTCATTAAACAATTTTTTTTTTATCATTATATATATTTTAATGTGATAGGACTTTACCGATTTAAGAATAAACTTAATAATTTAAAACCTAACATATTCAAGTACGATTAGTAATAATGTAACAAACTCGTTATGTAACAGTTATAAATTTAATATAATACTTTGTGTTAGTAGATGTACATCAGTGGTTCTCAATAATTTATACTTCGTGTATTCTGTTTACAATTAATCAAATAGTTATTCTACTTAAAATATTGTACTGATACAAATAAATTTAACTACTTATAAATAGTAAACTGACGAAACTTTTAACATTCATTTTGTACTTAATCAGTTATAATTTCCAAAATTAATTTTATTTTTTGACTGTATTTTGAATTACTATAATTATTTAAATTTAAGTGATAAAAAAAAAAAAAAACATTTTGAATACAATTAAAATTAAAACTATCACGTACAGATCTATTACAATTAAAAAAAAATGTTTACATTAATTATTCGAAATCTATATATATTAAGTACTGAGAATTGTTTACTTCAAAGCGTATGTAAAGCGGATTGAATTAAATTAAAACATCATTATGTAGTATTATATATAACTTAAATTTCTGTGTATAATTTATAAGGTCGTCCGTGAAAAGTAAATAATTGCAAAGTTGAGTAACAGACCCAATATCGCTGTTGAGTAATATAAACATAAGCCTGAGATAAATTACCTCGTTGCCAAGCACCGGAAGTAACTTCAAACCAACTCGAAATATTTCCGACTCTGATTTGTACATGCCTGCACCGAGTGAGATTTGTAACTACAACAACAGCTATAGCGTTCACTAATACAAATAAAAACCTTAAATACATAGCGTAGAAAATGGAGATTAGTGATGTGAAATTCTTACACAAATTACTATGTGATCAATCCTCATGAACCAAGTCGACCATTATATTAAAATTTTCCGAGACCACTTTAGCATGTTACTACATTAAGTGGACCGATGCTATTTTTTATTCATAGGTTTATGTTTCTACAACCAATATTTTGTTGTCGGCCTACACATTTTTAATCCGATAAAATACTCAGTAAACATTTAAATATTGTCGCTGCGTGTATTTTTTTTCAACGTACAATCGTTGATAGAATTAAACATCATTTTGACGATAGATGATCTGATTAAATGAATAATTTTATCCACAGAAGCGTTAAGTTTCAAATAAAAATATGCACCAAAGCATTAACAGCAAGCTAGTAAAGTTATTAATTTTCACCGCATGTGTACTTAATCAGGGAAATTTGGTACGGAGAAATTTAAAAGCAGACTCCCTGAATAAACAATAAAACTAAATACCAGTGATTTCTTGGAAATTTTCAGTAATTCATAATGTTCTCAGAGTGCATTTAAGTCTTGTGTTGGTAATTATACTCGTATGATTGGATTTTTGTTTTGTAAACACTCCTAAAGTTTACGAGGATTAATATTTACACAACTTATCTCTACGACCCATGTACGAAGAATATATGTGAACGGCTGTAAGATTGAGACATCCCAATTAAATTGAGATTTATGTTTTTCGAAAATACTTGGCGTATCAGCGTATACGTGGTATGTACACAATTTTTATAATTTGCGAATGTCTCTATAATCCATAATATCACAATATATCGAAATATATTCAAATTTATTAAAATAATAAGAATTTACGTCGGAAATCGTAACAATACGAGATTTAATCAGTCGTCTCGTGGTAAGACACGCACACTATGTATATGATAAAACTAGTGACATCGAATAAAACCATCCATACAATGTCATTTTTGTTTCGGTAACGATTAAGGTTCAGTTGGTTTCTTCTTCTATATTTCTTATTCAACCGTCAAGCAAATACCAGTTTGCGGTAAAATTTAAAAAAAATATATTTATGCCTTACAAATTTCTATTCGAGAACGTCGTATTTTCTTACTTTTGTATACATAATAATATATTAAACGAGTTACATACTTGTACGCAACCACGTGTATTAAATTTAATCCTGGTCGGAAACGTAATACAAAATCATTATTATAAATCCCAGAAGCTCGAAACCAATCATGAATTATTATGGTTTTAGGATATGAGCGCTAATTTTTATATAATACGTATATACACATGCGGCGCACTCCATGACAACAATACTACCACCGTTCACACACTAAAGCGGTTCTGCGAATTACGTAACCGTAAATTGAATTCCGTAAATACAGAAACATGCTGACGTAGTCGTTTCTTGATATCAATCAAATAATAAACTTTAAGTGTACATTTGTAGAAAACGTCTGAACAGCGAGTACTGCGGTGGCATTTAACCCGCCTAGGCGTTTAACCGATTTAATTGTATATAAATATTGTACCTAGGTTCTGTCGTACAGAATTCGTTCGATCAAATATACCGACATGCGTAAGTTGAGGCAGAATGGTTAAATTGAATTCATTTGTTATGTTATTGTAAACTATAACATCCACTAAGCATTATTGCAATAAACTTTCTTCTCTCAGTTGTAATATTGGCATGTAGTTATTGATGTGAATTTTTAACGTACCTAACAATGTAAGTGCTTACTTAATTACGATTGTAAATTATATAAAGGGAAAACGCTTATAAGTCAATGGTGTAACAAAATTATCAATATTAAACGTCATATCACTTTATTATTAATTAACTACCAAAATTTATCAAACATATATATCTTATTTATGAAGAACGTGCATTGAGTGTGCCTAAATATGTTATTGTCTTGGAATTAAGTGTTTGATTATAAATGACGATAAAATAGATTGTTGGTTTTTGTGATCATGCTTTTTTTCATGTTGTAATGAATTGTACAAATATTAAAATTCTAAATTAAGTTTTTTTACTGCTTAAACAAAATACCACTTTTTTTTTGGACCCAAAAAAGTTGTTTATGATGTAAGAGATCTGAGTGATTCCATAACAAACATTGTAAATTTTTTCTGTATATTTTGTAGCATAATATAATATGATAAAATATCATGTACACTTGATTGTTTATGTATATTTAAAATAAATTAAAAGTGCTTTTTATATTTAAATAAAAATAAAATAGAGTTTAGCCTCTGAATCGAAGTTACTAATTAAAATATTGTACACGTCGCCGGCATAAAACTTTTTCAAAACATTATAGTAAATTAATCAAATTCCTCTGGTTCGTTTGTTTCATTATGCATTTTATATATACGCCTACGATAAACCGGAATCGAAGGCTTAAAGTATTATGTTTCGTATAAAGTAATTAAAAAAAATAAAAATAAATTGATTATTAGTCGCTCCCATAAACTTATATTCATTAACAATATATCCGTAACGATAGTTTGAAACAATAGTCACCGTCAGCAATTAAAGGATTTGTGAATAAGCTGGCAACATTATTTGTGGCTACGCAGCAGGATTTGGAATCACGTAGTATATAATGTATTGAATGATTCGCTAAGGTTAACTTGATTATATTTTCGTTAGATGGACAAAAAAAAAAAAACATAGGTATAATCGTGTATAATAAAATGTATTGCACGTCTTATTATATTCCGTGACGTCGCCGATCGCGTGGTATGGTAATAACATTGTTATTGTATATTTATTTTTGTAGTGAACATCCAGGAATCACGAAAAACCCTATTTATATTTTTTTCTTTTTTTTTTTCGTTTTGTAGGGGCAGTGGGCGATGGCGGTGAATCAGCCGAGGACAAAGAGAAAAACGCAGAAGCAGAGAGGGAACGGTTGGAGGCGATCCGGGAGGCCGAGGAAAGACGCAAAGAGAAACACCGCAAGATGGAAGAAGAACGGGAGAAAATGAGACAAGAAATCCGAGATAAGGTAAAATAATGACGTTAAACCATCTATATATGTATATATATATATATATATATATATACATTTATATTTAAGTTTGGTTGGTCGTGGGGTGCCAGAGAGTGATACTGCAATAAAATTATCCTCTGACCTACGGCGGCTTGGTTGTAGAGCTACCATCGCCGCTATGGCGGGTGTATGAAACTTGGAAGGTTTGACAGCAGTAGGTAGTTTTTTTTTCCTTTTTTATTTTATCCATCGTATCATTCAGATAATAATATAATAATAATAATAACAACTACAGCAACAATGATGACAATAACCGAAATAATACCCTATGACAGAGTTAAGATAATCAAAGCGCATGTGGATTACTCACATACAATTTTCTCGGAAAACGTGAAGAACGTATATAAATATAAATAAAATACATTAACTGCGAATTTGTTTATTTTAATATTGCACTGCACACTTTATATAAGATATGATAATGACAAATTTAGCTTAACAGCCTCATTGAAAGAGTGTCGTTCAATTTACGTCTTAATCTTTAATTCTTGATAAATTATTTTTCACAAAACTTATGCAACATAACTAAAAAAAACGCTAAAGATATTCGTTTACACTTATAAACACGTTTTACAATATTATTCTGTTTACATTATAATTTGACGGTCGTTATATTTTTTTGCATTATACACATTCTCACATAAAATAAAATCTCATCCACTAATCCCGTCATGAGATTATCACGATTGTTAAAATCTAAATAATAATTATAAATGATTTTATCTCAAACGTCAAGTTCAACGAACATTTTTTTTTATTTGTGTCACACCTAATAAACTTTCATTGGGTCGAAAAAAACGCACTCGCTCTACATACTCGTTTTTTAAGCCGTTCATTTTTTGTGCGAATTTATCTCTGAAAACAAAAACAGACTTCACGTCTCGGAGTCCTTATATATAAATATAATATATTTAAACTTTTTTTTATCGTTTCGTGATTTAGAGGTTTGGGTTAAGGGAGAGGGAAAAAAACTAATTATAATCCACAGCGAGCTTTTATTGTCCCAACAATTTGAATAACTTGGTTTTATCTCTATACCACCCCAACGCACCAATTACGTTATACTTATACTTTTATATTATATATTATATGTTTGTGTGTGTGTGTGTGTATGTGTGTGTGTATTGTACGTTATACAATAATATACGACGAAACTATTACTCTCCAAAGTTTTAATTGAGTTTGTCGTGCACTAGAGTTCACTGATTGTCGCATCACATTTTGAGATTTTTACAACCGTCACCATTACTAGTATACATTTAATTACATAATATCTATGTTACACATAATACAACTATTGTTATAATTAAGGCCAGAAATCGTATGCTAAAAACATTACAAGCTATATACACATATTTATGCATAAAATACATGAAATTAACGCAAAAAACATTGCAAAAATGCAGAAATATATTATTTCGATAATAAATAGATACTTAAAAAAATTCAATATAAAATACAAATGTAGAAATCAAAAATAATTTCTATCATACGCTTGTATTATTTTTAAGAAATTGATTCATTATAAGTTATGAAAAATTGATTATTTTACAATTATATCTGTAAGATCATTATTAAAACATCATTTAATTCACAATAAGGTTTAAGTATGTGAACTATTAAGTATTCAGTATAATTTTATATTATATAATTCACTATCTATGCTTTAACAATATTAAAACAAATACAATTATTCTAACTTCTAAATTAATACCCAACGAATACGATTTTATATAATGGGTATCTACATTTTCAAATTTAAAAGTCTGTGGTTGTAATTGAGCAAAGTATTATAACATTCCGCAAAAGTCCTTAATGTATTTATAAAATGTTTATAAAAAATGCTTGTATTAAATATGCAACTCTTATGCAGAAATATGCGATGAACATGTTTTTTACTTGTTATGTAGCAAATCAACATTATGTAGGTAATATATAGCTATTTTATTTGAATTATACCAAATAAAATATGTATACAAAAATAATACTTTCATATAAATCCTGGGCACATAATAATTAAACAATAATATAACTTGACAATATCCAATTCGTATAACCATTTTTAATTTTTTGCCTAACACACTTTGGTTTCAACTATTCAGGAGTTCAATTTTGCGATATGGTCTTTTCCTACCTCCGGCTCTGAAGCAATGTAACGTTAACAATGTAATATGGTATCTGAAGTTCATTGTAATAATATCTCTTAGTGGCTTTAAGAATTAAACGTTATAATAGGTAATTATAATGATAGGAATGATAATATTTCGTCTCAAAAACGAGTGTCTTGGTTGTGCGAAATTGTCACATTACTTGTTTATAGCTCTTTAGATTATTGTATTGTGCGTTTAATATATAATGACGCAGTTTATTTTGCAGCCCGCTAACCATCGATATTATTGTCCATAACTACAATAGGTGCATGCGGTGCAAAAGGAAACTTTTTCTCCCCTGGCGTTTTTCCTAAAGTTATATAAAACTGCGTCGGCCATTCTCGTTCTCATAAAATATTATGATGCTGTATTATTCACTACAATTTTCGCAGACGTTCTTTCCGCAATTATTCCTTTCTGGTCTTGTCCCAAAATTGTACACATCGAATATTTGGGGGAGACAAACTTATGCACTTTAAAAAGTAGGTTTATATAATTTTACTTTTCTACTTTTTTCTTTTAACTTTTTATTATGAGTTAAAACTGTAAAGTATACTGCTTTTTAAACTTTTATAATTATTTGAACGAAAATTCAATAAAAATGGGCTAAATGCATAATCATACAACCGAATGATTTATGATTTATATCTGTTTTCATTTAAATTAACTCTTACAGACATCAGAGTAATTTGAAATTTTAAAAAATTTCTTTGTAAAATATAAATTATTTTGCTAAAGTTTTACGAAAAATACGTTATTAAATACATTTTTATTTTGTCATTAAATGTAAATGACATTTTATTTTTATTTTTATTTTTGCACTTAATTGATTTTAGCTAAACTATATTTTTTTAATTAATTTTTCTCCTTTTTTTCGATTCGATAAATATAATTAAAACTGAAATTAATTAATGCAATATTTTTAATAGTATTATTTTTACTTAAGGTGGATTAAGTTTTTTTTTTTATGTATATACAATACAAATAACACAAATCGTTATACTAATTTATTGTAATTTGTTTTAAAGTTAAACTTCATCATGGCAAATTACCACTGAATATCTTTTTTTTATTTTTTTTTTATTATTATACGTTATTTATAATTTCAAATTTATTTTTCCCACCATGATGTTATTAGTTTATTATTATTTTTATGTGAAGTTAATACTAACACTTAAAATTTGATTAAGGTTACCAAAGAAAATATCAGGTTGCTTGATATTACTATCATGTAAAAAGTTTTATTCTAAACTAACAGGTTCCTTACCGTTATGATCCAGTGTTCTTTATTTTTAATATTTAATATCTTGCTTAAAGAAAATATAATATTATAAAACATTTCTTAATATTAAATAAATTATCCATAATATTATATAATAAAATATATGTATAATCGATCATTGTTGAGACTGCTTAAAATAAAAACTTCTTGTCTAAATAAATATCAGCTGAGCTATTATTATATTATTACATAGTTATATTTACTCTATATACATTATATTATTTGATTTTATTTTTACTTTGAGTTTTATATTTAAAAAAAATCAAACTAAAAAACCGTATACGTTATTACAATAGTCAATTATTAGTTAATATCAAAGATTCATAAAGACTGTTGCATTCGCAGAACAGGAAACCTAAAAAATTAACAACTGTCACTAATTATATAAATTCATTCCCTGACGCTAGTTGCAATCACACTATGTATTATGTATAGAGTTCAGTCATTATGTATATAAACAAAAATCATATGTGATTACGTTACACTGTCAATTTATAATATTTTACATGTCGATAAACGTTTATCGTCCTATAATTACTTGGCTTGAGACGGTATGTCCTTGGTCGAACGTTTGAATTTTAGTAATTGAAATACTAGAATAATGATTTTCAGTATTACGTCTGATTCTGTATTATACTCAAATTTCGTAAAGCATTAATACTGTATCACCTAGACTTAAAGAGACGGGCCAACACAGGCGGTGGTGTTTGGACACAACCAGGTGTAAGCGTATGGTCCTATCGTTACATTGATTGGAATAGTTTCGCTAACTACACAAGATTGGACGGAGCCAACCGCCATCCCACCAGCGTGTGATTTATGAAAGCCGTTATATTTCCGGAAAGATAGGGAAAGATTTAATATAAGACGGCGGTCGCGGACATGGTCAACGCACTATGTCATTACGTCAACTGAAAAGTTCTAGCTGGTACCGCAACTCGTTTCGAATGCGTTGTTGCAGTCTTCCCCGCTACTCTTCGTATATTTGTCGTTGTCTGAAAACACAGGTCAACCGACTAACCGATTCGGAGCATTTGATTGGTCGACGAGGATGAGCTTGTCAGTCTTTGCTGCTTAACACTCGTGAGCGGCTTCGTACCGGTGGCTTTTACGATGATCGCGGTCTGGGTGTCTGTATTGGAAACTAAATCTTTAGATTTTTCAGTTGTAGTATTGCCGTATTGATTGAACCATTGAAGGTTTGAGAACTTATGTCGCAATTATGTTTTTTCGGTAAAATTGCATTGGTTGTTTTATATAGTGTTTCGTATCTATACTAGTGAACGTAACACACTCGTTAGGCTTGCGTTTTATGTTTCTTCTATATCCCGATTATTAGGTATGCTGTGAGGTTGGCTGTGGTTTTACCTTTTTACTCGGAGCCTCTGATTTCTGGAAGTTTTGCTCATGTGTTTGTTTATCAAACGTACGGGTGATTGTTAAATAACCCGTTAAGTCTGTTCATACAAACATTGTGCATGTGCATGCATCGTGTTTGCCTGCACACTTGACGTGACTGCGCTTTGCTTCTGTGGGTCTACTTTGTTCTGATTGGCTTGATTAATGGTTCTGAAAAGAACTGTTTTCACTATACTTTGTTGTGTTGCATCGTAACATGCTATTATATTTTAAAAGCATTTTATTTTTAAACATAGATTTATTTGAAAAAAAAAAAAAATTAAAAAATCAATACGTTAATAAAATAAAAATATTGTTTCTAAGTATTGAATGTACTATTTACAGAGTAACGCAATGACGGTGATAAATTATTATTTGTCAAATTTGATTTTGACAAGTGTTGTTTGACTTATGACTACCTTTATATTATATACATGAGATGTCATTTATATATACAGACTACGTGCACGCTCGAAAGTAATTGCTTTCGAGAGGACCGTTGTGCACCCCGCCGAGGTAGTCGCAATCTGTTTAAACGCGTCAGTACGAAGTCCAATAATATTACGTATTATACATACAGTAATCACAATAATAGTCATAATAATAATAATAATAATAAATAGTTATAAGTTATAACAAACGAGGGTCAGCTCGTGTACAGCCTCGCGGGATACGTAAACGAGATAACAACTTTTGGTGAGCTAAATTGTACCGTTCTATGTACACAAACAAACACCACATATTATAAACACACACACACACACACACACCCACAACAAACACATCTTGATGATGCACGCACGCGCATTTCCTCGTCGTCGGCTTTCGAAATTTGCAAAGCTATGTATATTTTGGGAGTTCCAGCGTTATAATATATTATTATACTGTGCATTATATGATGATATACACATATTATAATAATATGTTGCCATACACATGATTGTACCTATATATATACATTGGCTGCATAATATTGCAATATGTGCGTATTTACTGAGCCATGTAGGCGACAAATAACAGGCACGTGTGTGTTCATTGTCTCATATAGATTTATAACGATGTTGTGCACATCGCCCAACTCAGTGGCGCTCTGAAGCTTGATTCATGTAGGCTGGTATGGCAGATGTTAATTTTTTTTTTTTTTTAATTACTTATCTTAGTACGAAAATTTCTCTTTATATAACTACAAACCACATTCATCAACCATTTTATTTTTATTTTTCTTAACAGTGATTAATACTGTTTAAATGTTATTAATATTTACAACTGAAACATCATATTTTATTCTAAATAAATATCACAGCTTTATCATTATGTACCTAAAGATAAAATTTATAAATTCATAAAATCGACCGCTCTTAAAGTACGCCAATGTTGTGCCGACCCACCGACATGACCCACTCGCCGAACAGGTCTATTTGTATGAGATATTACTATTCCGGTCCACGAAAAAAAAAAAACCATGTGTTTAGTGACACGTAGGCTAAATATATGACAGCTGTGTTTTAAAAGTTTGTCTTTTGAACTTTGAGTACGATAATTAGATTATTTCGGCGTCGATATAGATCGTGTATAGTACGTATGTATTATAATACAAATAAACTTCTGCTGTATTATACTCATGATAACAAATACAATATTTTACCGCCAGCCGACAAAGCCCATAGAAACCACTAAAAACCATCCATAACATTTAGGGAACCCCCTCCCAAATCTGATGTTCATTATGATATCATGTCAGGATTCGGAATAGTCGGGGCACCGCATTGGATACACGCGTCTATAGCAATATGGCCAGATGCCAATGCACGCAAAAACGCCAGTCTACTTTTGGCGAGCAACTTGAAATAATATAACGACAAAATCCTCTGTTTATACATTCACATATATATATATATAATGAAATTAAATATATAAGTATTATTATACTTACAGAATTTCGATTTAGAAAGCACAATAGTGATGTATAGATTTGTTATTGTTATCTTTACTGCAATTCTCTCATAGTTTTATTTTTGTTTTAAATTTATACACTTTTGAGGGAAAACACGCATAGCACTACAAAATCGTTTTTTCATAAGAGTTTAACCAACCTAAAATGAAAAATGTACACCTAATCGACTATCGACTCGGATAATTAAACAAATTACTTCGTATCCGTTCTCAAAGTAATTGTTTAATGTAAATTTGCATAAACAATTCTGTACGTCCATAGTTCATGCGTTTCCCGAGCGAAATAAAGTTTTTATATTTTAAATTAAAACTTTGAACGTTTCAAATATATACACCTATATAAATGTACATGTATTTAATTTAATGAGAGTATCCGTTCTTTCCATTTCATTTAATACTGTTAAATTATGAATTTTAGTTTCAAACATACTTTTCCACGAACATAAAAATAAATGATTTTGTCATTATACCTACCTTAGAATACTTATAAGCCTTGTTGCTTTTTTCTATACTAAAAATATCATAAATTTACATTTTTCAGTCGTATATGTACTCATTTAAAGAGTCTTTTAAATTTCTTTCTCGCATTAATATTTTAAAACCATAAGCTATAAACTTACAATTATTTTAGTTACATCATTACATACATAGACATTGCGTTGTAGTTTGCTTAATTTTTTGAACGATATATTTATGTATATCATTACAACTATATAAAACGAATATTTGCATTGCAAGAATACACTATTAATGTTAAGATTTTTTTTTGTATAAATATTTTCACATGAAATATCTGTTGCGATGTTAATTTTATACACCTAACAATAAATCACTACATTTATAATAATAATTTCAACATACTTATGATAATTTTACGTATATCAATATGGTACTATAAATTCTTTATGTTTTAGTCCGATTATGATAATACGATTTTGTTCGGAGTGGGAATCGTCATAAATTTGCTGTTCTTGTCCCGAAACTCGATCGTGCTACACGGGAAATTCCATTTGGGTACAAGATTACGTAGATGCGATAACAGTGTATTATAATTCGTTGACCCGAATTTCGTAATCAACGGTGACGACGTACTATACTTCAAAAAGATTGTATCATCAGTGTTGTCTAATATTCTCTTCTACTCAATTTATTTATCTATCGAATTGCAACAATATTTCTTAGCGACAGTTGGAGAAAAAAAATAATTCAATGTGAGTACAAATACAAACATATTATAGTATTATACGGATCGTGATATACGTACATTGAAAGATGGAAATCTTCTTCCAATGTGATACGAAGCGTATACAATAATATAATATGTGGTAGACTTGCCATTGGAGATTTAACGCGACGCGTTGGGAATCCAATGACGGCCACGGAGATGTCCTCCGAGACTTGTGACGTCCCGTTTCTGTAGATCGGCCGGCTAAGACGTACTTGTATTTTGCGCACGTGTAGTGTAAAAATCACTACTACACACGTACTAGGCTGTCACACCGACGCTAAAAGGATGAAAAAATTTTCCTTTATTATATGATATACACATAGAGAATTCCCAATACGCGCACAAAGGCGTTTGACGGCCGACTGCCGGTGTAATATACAACATACAAGTTAAGTTAGGTTATTATAAATCGAAAACAATTGAAGTTTAAAACGAATGGGCAGAACGTTGTTTTAGGGACCAAAACCGACGGAGCTGATTTTCAGACAATATATCAATACGTAAAAATAAAAATAGATAAAATCTGGCCGTTTCAAAATATCCAGTCCTAAATACACGTCTTGGGACGTATAATAACCGCGGGCATAAATCCAATTACGTGATCCCATTATTTACAAACAAGGGTATTTAATTGCGCTCGCCACAGCCCAAACCGCTATAGTCACCCATTTGCCCGTTACGCCCGACGATGATATTGGTTCACTTAGACATCGAACGTCTGTAGTGGTGCAGATGATATCATATGGTTTAACCCCACGAAAACTTTATTCTTCGGCGACTGTTCATCCGGCAACTAAAATGTCGACGGCTATATTGATCTAGGTTTCCAAATAAAAAAAGTTTTTACACATTGCTACGCTGTTATGAAATATATATAAATATTTATATTATATATCGTATGGAAAGAGTCGACTCGCGGACTCAAAAGAGTTTCAAAGTGTTCAATTCTTTATTATTTATTGTTCATATGTGTTTGGATGTGATCAAATAGAAATAAATACGACATGGTCATGAACATGGACTGCGGTAATGATATTTTTGAGGGATATTTTAACGCACGTTAATAACAATCTATGCAATTTCGAAAAACGGCTATCACAAATATTAAGTATGTACGTATTATTTCATCAAATTATTTAGGCGAAACTTGTTTTTCACGCTAATTGTAAATTATAATAATATAATGATTTATGATATTATTTATAACGCACATGTCGGTTCACTGACGCAGTCCAACATACACAGTTGCTACTTTATGGCCGCTAGGAATCGGATAACCACAGTTAATATTTAATGATATTGAAATTAAACTTTGCAAACACGCTTAATATGAATATAACTTAATTTTGAACCAAAGATACAAAGAGCGAGAGGGTGACAAATGATAATTCCCGTTTAGCCGTAAAGCAAGTTTGTGTCGGTCAAATAACCACCTCCCCATCCGATTATTATTACACCCGTGGTCCTGGGTAGGGACACACAGGGGTGTGTTATCATAATCTCGGTGCCCGTGGCACTGACCACGGCGTCTTAGGCCGATTGTTGTATTGTTTACACCGTAGTTTACGCCATGGTATATACTATACAGTCGTCTTAAATGATATGCGCATATAATATACAAGGATAGCCTACATATTTTTCAGTCCAGATAACTTCTACGATATAGTTATAGGTTGCGACGAGTGGAAGGTTTTTTGTAACTCAAAGCAATTTCCAAGCCAGATCCGATGCCAAAAAATTACGTTTGTTTTTTTTTCTTTCCTTTATTTTTTATCCAATATTTTTTGTTTTCTATTAAAAGTATTGCAAAAAAAAAAAAAAGTTTTTCTAAAATTAAAAATGTATCTCAGTCGTTTATACCTGCGTATCTTATATATCGCATGCTTGAACTATTATATACATTCTATTGGAACCTTTAAAATAAAAATACGGAAAATAAATACATCGTATATATCTTCGATGCACTTACCTATTTTCTATTTTTTTCTCCAAAGTAATTTTAAAGCTATAAACATGTTATATAGTTTTAATAATTCAAAATTGTATTTTTATTTTTCCAAATAGTAAAAAAGACTGTTTGTGTTATGGTTTTAATAGAAATAAACGATTGTCTCATTTTTATACACAATATTTATTATTGTTACAGTTTGTAAAAACTTATCCGGCATATTATCCACTGCTGTGGAATGAACAATGAAGGTTTATTATTTTTTATTTTAGTAATTTCTACGCGTTTTCTCAATTGTATTGTATTGTATTGTAAAGTTATGATGTTTTATTGAAGTTTTTTGTGTGGCTTCTTTCTACACAGAGCATATAATACGACAATAATGCATTTTTATAAAGATAGAACGATATGAGTGAGATAAAGAAACGGTTGTCATTCGATTACAATAATAGAATTGTCAGATAATCTCAAAGCAAACGAGTACATGAGTTGGATTTGTACAATTCGTTTAAATTATGTTTTCTTTCTCTGTGGTATCACATATAAAATAAAAATAATAATAATAATAAAATCACAATCGACAGATCAACCGGCGACGGTGGTTATTCGTCACTTCGTCCTCGTAAAATACTATTATATATAGGTATAATAGGTATATTCTACTGTATAAAAACTCCGATGATGTTTCACTCTCTACATGTATAATGTTTATCGATAGCCGATCCGTCTACACCGTCAGTGCCAAGTTGCCAAAGTGAACGAGAAAAATATCGGATTACGCTAGTGGTCTGTTACCGGAGTCAATTTATATAAACGTATAACACAGCGAGAAAAAAAGCATCAAACATGTATAATATATATGTGTATGTGTGTGTGTGTGTGTGTGTGTGTAATACTTGCAAGAACTATAATCGTGTTTCGGAGACCGTGAGGATAGAGAGTACGTGTGTGGGTGTGTGTGTGTATGTGTATAGTTACCGTCGATCTTTCCACAAAGCGTTTTATATTTATCAGTGCCATTTATCACGCTATTTCGGGCTTTTAGCGGCTGGATAAAACGCCACCGATGTCGATATCTCCTCCGGGACCGTCCCCTACTCATGCACTAGCCCAATTCCGACAGATTAATTTACCTAAAAGGTTTTCCGTTTTACTTTTCTTCGGTAGACGAGAAACGTAGTATTATACTCGACCGACCGACATCGTGTCCTAGAAGATTTTCGTTATTTACTCCACATTATCGTCTTCACTGTTTTGAACTGCAGCAAAAATGTACGTTCTATATCACACACTTTCTGGAAGGCAAAAGTTACTCTGAATGAAATTCCAAGAAAAAACCCTTGAATTGAAGAATTCCTAATCTAATCCTTCTATCAAATCGTACTTATGCATTTGAACACCATACGGAAGCGTGACCCTAGTCGGACGAAACTCTCTCTAGATTACTAGCAACTAATTATGTTAAATCAATATTCTGCTCTACTCACGCGAATTAACACATCACGCCTGGAGGTCTTTTAGAGATCACTTTTCCAAATGACTTTTCCATATTAGCATATCGTATTTCCGAGATGAAAAGTTATAATACCAATTAAGACCAGGACGCGTTTTTTCTGACGCTTTCCGGATCGAATTACCTTCGACAATTTTTCATCGCTCTGCCACATTTACGCGAGAGGCAGATATTATAATACAATTGCATCTTGAAATACTATTCTAACCTTCTGCATATTATTACATACAACGTCGTATTGTAGCTCATGAGCTAATATATTTTTTTTTAACCTAGGTAATTATCATCACTTTGAAAAAAATTTCAAAATTAAATATATTATTATGCATGAAAGGTAAAACGATGAGATTTTGTCGACGATGGGGTACTGCAGAGGTAGCAGCGGTACAATGCATGACGTGCGTCAGTCAGCGCTTGGTAGCAATCTCTTTCACCGCCACCACCGCTACCGTCGTCGCCGGTGCGGTTCGTTGGGTTCACAATTCGATTTGGCAGTATACCGCAATTTCCCGTTTCTACACGCCTCAGTCCTTGCAATAGATTAAATTCGCAATCAACAAAAACGGATAGAAAAAAAAGAGGGAAAAGAAAAAAGCAAAAATAAATACTCGGTGTGCCGTATCTGTTCGCGCTATGACAGGTGGTACGGTAGCAATGATGATACACAAGAGGGTAGAAAAAAAATAAAGGTTTTCCCTCGTACGAGTGTCTTTGGCGGCATCACTATTTTCATGTATATATATATATATGAATCGCTGTTGGAGTGGTTTTGTGTTTTCACCGGAAATTGGACCGTTTAAAACGCATATACCTCTCTATATCATATCGTATAATATAATATTCGTCAAACTATAATAAATTGTATGATATTTATAATATATGTGCAAATTCAATCGAAATGATAATAATAATGTTTACATCGATAATGAAGTACTCTCCGTACTTATTTCGTATGACAAAATCAAACAATTGACCCGATCAACCAATATACATGAAATGGACTGCAGAACATAACACATATACGAAATATAAACGTACAACAAAGTCTTATTATTAAATGGTCAAATGGTAAAGAGTCTGAATGTAAAGCGTTAGAAATTTAATTTATTCGAATAATTATATATATTTTAACTTCATTATTATTATTAACCAGTGGTTTTAGGAGTTATTTTAAAAGTAACTGTAAAAATTCTTATTCAGTTTTGTATTCAAACAAATTATACTTTTAATGTATACAATTATATCTTCCCTATCAAATGTATAAACATTTTATTTTAATGACGTTCAAGAATTATAATAATATTATAATTTTTCGTAACAATCATTAGTAACTAATGTTCATTGGTGTTGTGATTCGCAGAGGATATCTAAAACCCACAGCATACTCAAGTAAAGAAAAAAAATTGATTTTGAGGTTGTCCAGTCCTGTCAGGGTTGTCTAAGTCAAATTCCCTCGTCTCCCTTTCTATATTAGGGACCTGATCGAACGCGACTTTTGTTAACTTATTTCGAAATGGGGCGTAGATTACATTTATTTTTAGTCGAATAAAAAAGTGATAATTCTCGAAACTTTTTCAAGTGGAACCTGGAAAACTACAGCTGTTACAGCAATCCTGTTTTTGTAGGCGTACATATGATACTGTTAATAATTAGTATCGTCGTCTTGAGTATAGTCAGCATCGCGTCTGATTTTCCTCAGTTATGTTGATAATTATATTAATAATATTTTACAGAAGATTTATAGTTGAAATGTACACGCGCCTTAAATCAAGAGATGCAATATTACACTGTGTTTATATTATATGTACTGTTTACACACGGGCGTCATAGGAATCCAAAATGAGCCGACCGCCATGTATGCATTAATATATTACACGTATATCGATCGTTCACCGCGACAACTTCTGCATAATACGTGCATGTTTAATATTATGTTCTATCGAGCCAGCTGTGCATAGTCGATTTTACGGTCCAATAGAATACGAGGAATAAAATTAAGTCAATTTTTTTTATAGTCGCTAATCCATGTAGTATTGTGATGCATATATATCTTAATAGAATAATATTACGAATGTATTATGATGAATCGAACCACAGCTGAGTCAATAAGACAGACATACATTTTGATAATCTATTATTTCGACACCTCTGTGGGAAATCTATCACCCGTATGTCATATCGTTGCTATGCGCTATACAGGAAAAGTCGTGTATAAAAAAGCCACAATTATCGACTTGACGTTGTTAATTAGTTTTATAGTTTGTTTTTTTTTCAAATTAATTTTTAACAACACCGAGTTAGATAGTAGTTTTTTGAATAAAAAAAAGATATATTATCGTGAGCTAAACGATTAAAACCGACCAAAAAAACCCAATCTCTAAAATAAAGTTTCAAAAAGTTCAAAGTCCAAAAAACCCCTGTTATATTGGCTCCAAAATCACGTTTCTAACGTGACGTTAAGGTAGTTGTTTAGTGAAAAAAAAAAAGAAAGAAAACAATACAAAAATAATTTAAATCTAAATCGTCGACGACTAAGTACCGAAATGTACATACTACGAGTATTACCATTGACATAATATTATATATCAGGTAGGTATATAATAATAGGTATATTACATAGTGCGTTTGATAGTGATTATTATTATTATTATTATTATTATTATTACCATGTATAATGTATTATGCACACGCACCGTTGTAATAAGTTTGTCGTACCGATGACGACACGATACACGCGCAAGCAAAGTGTTCAGCTCGTTAAACGCGTAATGGATACGACATTAAAATATCGTGTATTATATATTCGTAGTGATAATGTGTATATTGTTTCTTTATATTGTTTTAGAACTTAATATGTCTTTTCAACAAGCTCCGATCCATTCATCCTACCTATACGATAATAATATGATACCTATGTTAGGCTTATGCCAATATGTATATAAATTATAAATATTATTATCATATATTCTACTATAATGAACATTCTATACGTATTTATCGAGTTATACTCTCCGTCGAGTTGTTGTATTATGAATTCGTAGGAAAAAGTAAGTTGTTGTGGGTGTAATAAAACGTACAAGATTATATGTACAATATCTATATAAATGCGCGAACACATAATCGTTTTATCTCTTCATAATAAGCGGTATTTATAATATTATCGTCACGAAAAATAAAATACCACACAAAATTAGAAAACGTGTACAAATTGTAGGTATCGTTTAATAATAATATTCTAAAGTTTTACGAGGCACTATGCTATTATAGACGTAGTATTCTATTACTATTATTATTATTATTATTATTATAGTTATGATCGCCAAAAGCGAAACGATGAAAATTTCAACGAAGACGAAAATATTTCAAACGTGAAAACTTCTCGCATCGTATTGTACAATATATACGACCTGTATTATATTATTATAATACAGTTTATTTCTCTTGGGATGTTTTACCCGGCATATCCATGTATAAAATATTACGCGCGCGCGTGTACTTCGCTATTCGTTTTTTTTTACGCTGTCGTCGTCAGCGGTGTTTTTTACAAATACTTTTACCAGAAATTTAATGTGACCCTGGGTACCGATAATTTCGGTAATAATACATTGATCTATAAATTCTTTTAACTGACAACTGCAACATCGGATCATTGTTTACACTAACGTCGGTGAAAATATTTATTTTTTTTGATTAACAACGTTTCATCATATAGTATTATTATTATGGGGTCACAATGTATTTACAACAATAAAATGATCCGAATAAATAATGACAATAACAGTAAAATGGTCGAAGCTATTATATTTGCCTTTTAAATCGATTAGTTCGAATATTATACCGTTAAAAACGTATTTCTCTTTAATTTGTGTGTTATTATATTATACATAGTATGCGTGTGTGAGGGAATCGAAAATTTTTTTGCTTTTAAATTAGATATCAATATTGTTTAATTTTCATTTATACTTTTTATTTCATTCTAAAATAAAAAAGCTGAAACGAAATCTTCAGAGATAATATTGAAGCACAATAAAGAAAATATTAATAATAAAGACGTGCACGAACCTATAAATAAGAATTTAAATTACGGTATGTTGTTGGCATAACGGCAAACTGTGCTTAGGAAACGAATCGCTTTCATATTGAAAACAAAACAAATTATATAGAAAAAAACCTTACTCGAGGGTAAAGATATATAATGTTTTTTCATTTCACAAATATAAATAATGAGCTATTTTATTTTATTTTTTGTGCACATGTCGTTATGTTATTATATGTTATGCATATTTTATACGCGAAACCAGAAAATCATAAGACGTTGGCATAAATTGTACATCAGACTTACGTTGCTTATGTAGTATATTATATATACATATATATATATTTAGCAGTACGACGATGAAATTGATATGATGACGGTCTTAGAAAAGAGGGACGTGTTCAAGGAAAGAACATACTGTCTGGCGAAGGGAGATTCGGAAAAAAAAAAGACTGTGCTTTAGGGCACAAGCGGAAATAAAAAACGCTGGGCCTTGACGTCCGAGGAGTAGGTGGTTTTCAAGGGATGCCGGAGTAGAGGTAGAATAGCGCAATGCCGATGGGAAATTGAGCGGAGTTATATACGTATGTAATGGCGGGGAAGAATCGTTTGTTCGGCAAGTTTACTTTTTGGATTCGGTCCCCGGGCAAGGGCTATTTGACATTTTTATAGTCTACTCTAAAAAATGATTTACGATACACGGAATGCTCGACCGAGTGTTCTACTCTACTACCGTACCTGACCCGCCATTTCCTGTTTTAGTGTATATAAGTATAATTTAGGTATGTGAATTTATGTGTTTACAATAAATATCCGATCCGAGATCGATAATATCCTTTAAACTGACTTTGGACGTTCCATACTCGGAAGTCGAAGTGCACAGGCGAACCAAGATATCATGTGTAAAGTTTAATAGAAAATCATGTGTATCGATTGAAAATATGTTATTATTATAATAATATTTTGTGCGCTCATACTCGTATTTATTGGGACGCGAATCATCTACCTACCGTACCAGTCCATTGCAGAGACAATCAACGAGGGACTATAGAGGTGCGTTCACGCGATACACAACGTTCAGTTAACTGCAAGAGGGCGTCCATCATCGTCATCTCCATCACGTCGTCAAGTCCTGAGTAGTGCTTATGTGGTTCAAATTGACTCTAGTAGGGAGTCCTTATATTTAATGTGACTCCCTAATGGGGTCAGATTGAAACGCTGCAGCCATCATCGTCGAAAGTCATCGTCACGTCGTCTGCAGCCGTCGTCGATTTTGTTTCGTTTCTGTACCGTGCCTACGCAGTGCAGGACGAGACGATAAAATACAATTATTATTATTATTAATAATTTTTATAGCATATATATAAATTGTAAGTTTTTTTTTCCGACAGTTTTCGGTTGATTTTATAACTGCGTTGAACGCAACTCGATTGTGGTGCTCGTATTATTGTATTAATAATACTTATTATTATACTCATTTTGTTTTTGTGTGTCATTCTGCGTTACGACAATATGTATTTGTATTATAACGTATTTAGATTTAATTCACTGTAAATAAATTACTATATGTAGTATTTTAATCAATATACATAAATATAAACAAAAATATTATCTAAATACGACATAACACCTATGTAATAATATGGTACACATCTTTTTATCTAATCGTCTTTTATATAATTTATAATTGTTTTGGTTGACATAAAAACAAATATCATTCAAACAAACAAAAGTTTATTGTGCGTTTTTTCGATACAATTGTATTGTTTATTTTTCGATTTAATATAATATATTACCATAATAATATGAATCGTAATTATCAAAATGATTGATTCAATGAATATCGGTAATACAGTATACAGAACACAACTATTAATTGCGACTTGTGTCCGGCTTACGATAATAGTATAATGACCGTCATACAACGGTAGATCACCCGATTACACGTATTCATTACGGGCAACCGAGTTAACGGGAAAAAAAAAAATTTAATAAAAAAAATTACCATCGGGCCGAGCACGTAACGTCTTTCCCCCACAACCACCACCGCCACCCATCGACCACTATTCGTCGTCGACTTTTATACAATTACGCATGCCACTAATTAGCTGCAGTTTACCTAGTCGCGCAATCGGTTTTCCGGGACTCGGCATTAATAATTTTACGACTTGAAATCTGAGTCGGCTGCGGCGCTCTGAATCATTAAACGGTTGAAGTCTCGGCGCGGCGGCAGTCGACTGTCAAATTAGTAGTCGGCCCGCTCGTTCGATCGGCACGCGTGAATTATTTAAACGCGAATCGTCCGGATCCGTACTCGCATTATATACATATAACATTATACGTATATTTAGTTCATGCAAATTAATAATTTGAGCGATTCGCACGTCTGTTGTCTCGGTGTAGCGTAACGATATTATTTCACAGTGTCGCCGTCCGCCCGAATCCGACCCCCGTCACGAGGCGCAAAACTTCTGCGCTGATTGGCACGGACGTTTTCTTCGACGCGCTCCGCCAACTATACGGCGTGTATATACGTATATACTATAATATATGCAAATAAAACTCGTCCCGAAACGTCTATTAATAATTACTCGTCCAATATAATATCATTATTGCTTTGACGCGCGTGGTTGTTCCTGCGACATGAACGCCTGAAAAGTGTTTTATAAGTCCGTAGTATTGTATAACGACATCGCGAGCATTACTCCAAGCGTTATAAGTATTAGTGCGTGCCGTAATCTTTAAAATAACAATTTTTTTTTTTTTTTTAATTCAGAGAATTAACCAACCTATACAGCATGTAGCGCAATAAGCAATAAGCCGGGGTATAGGGCGACTGAAGTTGTCCTCGTGTGATTTTACATGGGTGTGAGGTGAGAAATATTGATAATATACGGTACCTCGTCAAGAAAATAAAAATAATATTTTAATAATATTCATCGTACATTAATATTTATTTTTTAACATGATAATATATAAACCTGAAAAAACTGATGTTGTGTTAATCGTAATATTCGTAGCATCAAGCTGACGGTCGTTTATAAACCGAACACGTATAAGTAATATGGTATTACATTATAATACTGTGCTGTCATGCTAAGTTTAGTGTTTCATAATAAAATTGTCATCATAGATGAAAATATGTAAATTTAGATATATCGTTTAAGTTTCATATTTTTTTTCTTTTTTGGTCACAATATTTTACTTATATTCGTAGAAAAAGCTGTTAGGTAATATCCAAAACTAAAATACGCGCTGTTTTTGATGCTCAACACAGTGATATTAACTTATTTTTCCTATACGCCATACTATCTTACCCGTATTGATAAACACTGAAATTATGTAAAATGAATAGTGACGATCCGGATTAAAACGCGATTTACTGTATTAATGTTTTGCTTTTTTACAAAAAAAAATATATTATTTTTAGAATTTTGTTCTCCATAACTTGCAAATAAAAATACTAATGAAAATTACTACACATATTGATTTTGTTTGTTATTTTAAAACATAAAGTTATACAGTAATAATGGACATAAACACATAAGAATAATAACTATACACACAAAAACACCTTAGAAAAAAATGTTTTGATATTTTATTACAGTTCTACAAATATCTATTTATGTGAACAAAATGAATAATTTTTCGTGTTTGTTTTATCCAATGTTCCTCTACGAAATCCTTTGTGCTGTTAACTCTTAACGTTAAATTTTTTTTTTTTTAAAACAGTTCAGTATTAATTATTAATGTATGTAGTTTTGGTGTTCACGTCTCTGTTTACCTATTTAAAAACACGTCTGAAAAATGTGTATCACTTTAAATTTCAAAGTAATAATATATAACATCTGCTACACGTTTAAAAAATATCTTATCGGTTATTGACACATAGATACTTATAATGGCTATAATAATTAAACTCTATCGGTTTAAATATTTTAATTGCACGTAAAAAAAAAAAATCGTTAGCCGAGTAATAATGTGTTAAGTAATGGTGTAGATACTTTTTTACTTTTCGTTTGAATTAAAATAGATATTCTACATTTCCTATCAATTATTTTGATACGGTATAAATAATGTTTTAGACTGTACAATTCATAAATTTCAATAGTTTCACTCGATCTTTCATTATACATTTATATAAATGTATATGTTTTAAAAGCACATAGTTGTAAACTTTGTTAAAATCTTCCCTCAGGTAAATTATGCTATAATATACTAATATGGTTTCGGGAATGTTCAGCATACGGTACGATGTACCAAATTGAATTACCACATACTTTATAATTTTAGTATAGTTAATATTATTTCAACTATTACAAAATGTGTATATCTATGTACTATCTTTATAAATATATTATGATATTATATAATGTACCGTAGTATTATACTCATCAGTCATCGTAATAAATACATGAATGTGATTCTTAGAATTTATGCATAAATTATATGAATTAACTAGAAACGTACTTACGTTGTACGCGTCATAGTTTTATATTAAATTTATTTTTTCTCTTGACATAAATCAAAGAATTGAACAAACAAATTTTAATCTTTCAACTCATTGAAATATTGAATTCAATATCATGCCGAGAGAGTTTTGAATGACACGAACGGGATGCAAAATAAATACAATTTTAACATTCAGATTGACGTTTGCCGGTACTGAATAGCGAGTGATAATATAAAGTAAAAAGTTTTTCGCGAATTCTAGCTATGACTTTACATCATTTAGATAGGTATACGAACTTCAAACAAAACAGTGCCGTGTCTATTGATTACGGATAACGCGAATGATATGAAAAATAAATATGATTTTCAAACTTAAGATCGACGTTTGCCGATATCAGATAGAAATTGATAATACAGAAAAAAAAAGTTTCGGGAAATTCAAGATATACCTACCATACTATATAATATACCTATACTTTAATTTTCAATGAAACCGCGCGCGAGCATTGATTGCTAAATGATAGTAATTTCCGAAGGGAACTGCCTCAAGTTAACAAAACTTTTGTGCGTTAACACTGTTACAAAAATGTGTATATATGTTCAATACATGTGTGTGTGTGTTCGTGAAATAATAATAGTATACCGAACAGAATGTTTTTGCTGTATGGTTTATGTGCCGGTCAAGTTTCAAAGTTCTAGGTCGAATGGGTAGGGCAAAAGTCACGAATGGGAAGTTAATCGTGAAACGGGAACACATCAAGACCAGACGCCAGTGTATACGCCCAGAGAGACAAGCTATGTTGATTTATTGTCTCGATAACATCGGATAGGAGGAGTACATGTCAAATTTTTGTTAACCACTTGTGCCATCATTCACAGCGAAAAAATCTCCCAGTTGAATAATATTGATGCACTTTTCAAACCATATATCTAATAAATATAATATAGGGGTCATATGTGTATAAAATACACGACAACCACAATTTTGAATTCTCTTCCACAATAAAGTATGGAGTATATTCGTATGTATATGTGCACGGTATCTATGTATATAAAAACAGCAATAGGTCGAATAGTAATCACGCGGAAAGTAATGTACTCGTATATATATAAGAACCAACAAACGCATCAAAGTAATGAACAAAATTTGAATAATTTTTACATTTTTTTTCCATGTTGTGTAGATATTTTTATTACATACAAACTAACCATCGAAATTACGTTACGATTATTGTCACATTGCACTTAAGAATATAAACCGATTTACAATTTAAGAAGATTTCCTATTTCATCCTATATAATATATTCTATTGCTTTCTCAGTATTATACAAACCATTCACTATATTATATTATTTTATTTTATGTCTTGTTATAATAGATTTGCCTTTTTCCACGAGACTAGCTTACCTCGACACTTGCGTGTAATATTATTTATTATTATTGCGTGTTCCATACGGCCGGCTGTGATACGATAATATATATATATATATTTATAGTTTTGGTCATATATTAGGTTCGATTTCGGTAGAAAAGCATTTACCTACAGCTTGTGTGTAACAATAAATCTTGCGAACCGTGTGGTCTTTATGCATTGCGCATTTCTCGGATTTCCTGCATCGCAAAAATACTTTTACGGTAGGCCCACTGCTTAAATCGCTCCTCCTTCAACGACCTACCAAAAACCCCATTTCCGATCACGTTCGTTTCGGTTAAATCTTCGTGACTGGTACTGATTTCCTCAGTCAATGTATGCCTTATTAAAACATATTTAATATATATATATATTATATATATAATATTAAATATTTTATTTTCACATTAATTTTAGTAATTATGGGACAGTATTTTAATATTGAATAATACATTTATATCGGCATAATTTTTTTCATTATTTGCTTTTTTCAAATGAGTAAATTTACCACAAAAATAACTGTATTGTTCTAAAAAAAAATCATTCTCTAGAGAACACTGCTGCGTTAATAAGTATATAGAAATTCAGATGATTATTATAATAGGCGGGAGAAAACAAAAGAGCTGAGATTTGAAACGAACGAATCGACAAGGATTTACTTTTGTACCGTGGAAGGCGTCTGCAGGGGCGTTAGGGATTATGTTGATTTTTTTGTGGGTGATGAACGGATGGGAAAACAGCTGAGGAACGGTAGCGCGTGCGTAATGAATGGAAGAATTATGTAAAAATAACGCGTCGGACCAAAAACGGCTGCGAGAAAGAAAGACGCGCCAGGGCGATCCCTTCATCCACCACCATCACGGCACCAGTCCGAGAGCCTACTGCAATGTGTATAGTCTGTTTTTCTTCTTTTAATGATTAACAAACGAATGGATGATGATGTCCGTAATTAGTTTTCCCATTAAGAACTATTTGGACGGCGAAAAAATAAAAATAAAATACCGAGTTGCTCGACGGTCTACCGTCCGCACAATCCAGCATGCCTCTAAAACGAGCAATTAATCATTAATTAAGCGTACATAAAAAAAAAAAAAATAATAATAATAATAAAATAAAATATTGTACAAATAAATAATAATAAAAAAAATGTTCACCAAATCGATCAAGTAAAAAATTTAGTAATCTCCGACTAGTATATATTTGAGATAATAATTTAAGCCAGGGAAACGCAATTATATCCATTACAAGTTAAATTAAACTGCAAGAACGTCAATTACTAAATCTAATTATTATTCTTTATTTATATTCCTGTGTGTTTTTAACTGTTTAAATAATGAGCCATTAACAGTACCTACGCAAAGATATAAAAATGTTGACTGCGGGTGTGTGTATTATAAACAATTTTGTTATTTTCGAAGTATTCGTTTTAAATATATTGTCTGTGCCTATGATATATAGATAAATAATATTTAAGACTGTACTTTGCGGAGAAATAAGATTTCAACCCATTATATATTTTTATGTACAATAATTTATTTTTACTTAACTGTTGAAATCGATAAAATACACATGATGTGTTAGTCGTAAAATTATAACATAATAATTGTATTTTGTTTTGTTTGTTTTTCTCGGACGCAGTATAACATTAAGAAGAAAGAAGAATTACCCGAACCGGTACAAGAAGAGCCCGCCAATCCGTTGATGCGCAAAAAGAAAACACCCGAAGAGTTGGCCAAAGAGGCAGAAATGGAAGAAGAGGACGAATTTACGAGTAAGATAAATACTTATATATTTCTATTCACTGTTGGACACAAATAATAAACGCACAATAAATATACGCGTGTGGGTGGATATATGCATTATAATATTATATACTCGAATCGAGAAACCCGAAGCGTACTAAAACGTCCTCCGGTTATTTTATTTGTAACCCGAGTCTCACCACCGAATTTGCTCATCCATGACTACACCGAAATACATTTATTACGGACGACGGCCGTTAAGTAAAACTAACGTTTGTAATATATTGTATGTATACATACTCGTATTATAAATATATATATTCGAGATGCAATCAACGAAAGAAAAAAATATATTACACCAAATGTTGGAGCCATGGCCACTTTGGAACCGTTGGTTTTGTTTATTCTCCAAATAAAGAATAAAGAGGCACAAATTTTATTTTATAAGCTTTACAAACAAAATATCGAAAAAAAAAAATGACAACAACAAATGTTATTGTGAAATCGTTAGAATCAATTTTAAATCATTATTTATTTTTTTTTTTTTTATTTTAACTTATAGGTACAGATTACAAATATAGAAAATAGAAGATGAAATGAAAAAAAAAATTCTAGTGTCGTAAATTTGAAAAGTCCGCAATTCTTTTCTCCAATATAGAATTTTTTTTTTTCCTTTAGACAGGAAGTAATAGTTGACAACATTTCTTTTCTCTCCTCCCACCACACACACATACACACTTTAAAGTGATTTATACAGTTGAAGTTTATTGCTACTTTTGTTTTATTCATCGTAGTCCAGTGTTAGCTTTACAATATAAATAAACACACACATACACACACATATATTTATTTATTATACAGTTAGGTGTCCGTAATGTTTAAAAGAACACTATTTATCGTTCAGTCGTCCGAGAAAAAAATCGCTTTTCCGTCCGCCTTTAGACCTTACAGGATAAACAGTAGTATATTATAGTCTCCTCATCAGTATTAAACAGACATTTAGAACACTTTCGTCAAATAGCAATGATAATTTTTGTGCACTTTGTCACCACCTAATTTTAGAATATATATAAATAAAACATTATTGAGGTGCTTATACAACACCGCAACGATGATTTTTCGCATTTCGAAATGATTTAATTTATTATTATTATTATTATTATTGCTAGCGTGTACACGTCGTCCGAGCTCTAGAAATTCCACGTCATAAAAAAGCCTTTTATTAAACGGTCTCTCCCATTTAACAGAATTAAAATTCGAAAATGCCATTTTCGTATAATATTTCGCCACTCATCTAATTTGATCATTTGGGTTTTACGATTTATCTGAAATCGTATTATTTATAATACAATACAAGCAGTACCTTGGAGGACCTGCTTTACTACTTAGCAGGTATTACATCGTTTCATTTAATCTCTTACGCACAAATTTCCACCATTTATATATCACGCGTACGGATTTCCTCGTACAATTTTCCTACACCAATACTAGTTTAATATAGGTACGAAAACTACTTATAATTTCACATTTAATTTTATACTGGTATTTTATAATAATATCAACTTCAGCGTATCATAAGGTCAAAATTATTTATGTTATAATAATTTTAAGGGTATGATGTTGCTGAACACTACCTTTCTATCACAGTACTGTTTTCGTTTACATATCATAATATAATCTTAGAATATTTGTGGAGTATAATACGAGCTTATCTTTAATAATATTCAACGGGAACAAAAATCTGCAACTTACGATGACATAACCACAGTGTAAATCTAGAGACAATTATTAGGGTAGTTTTTAATTTTCTTTCGTCGTTTTAAGACAATTTTAATATAATAAAAACATTATGTTCTTTAATATTTTTAAGATCATGGATCCATTTATTATTTATTATAGATAATCATAAGATATATTTTAGGAGTTATAATATCCACATTGCGTTCTTTGTACTTTAAATAATAACAAATTCGAAAATGTTATTCAAAAAACAACGCGCTTGTATCTTACAGCGATATTTAATAGATCGTATTATCCGTTCCATGAAGTAAACCGAAACTTTAAAGCAGATATTTTAAGCGAAATATATGTATTAAAATTGAAACGATTAGTTTAATAAACATATTACACTCGATGAATTTCTGTTTATACGCCAAACGAAATAAATTAACGTTGATCTATTGAGGCGTTCACAAATCGGATCAACTGATTAATATTTCCAATTAGATTTGAGAACGCGAATTAAATGCCCGAAACGAACGCTGGGTAGTTTTTTAACCCTTTCAAACAAAATCAATCTCGTTTCGTCCAACTCAGAAATAATAATTTATATACGGCTCATTCGCTGGCAAACAGTGATAATTGCCTTGTCTAAACGCGGTAGTTGATTAATTTTTTCCTCGGTCGGCTCGTCTTCATTTACATTAAATTTATCAAACGTAGTTCATACAACATAAACTCTATTTAATGTGGTTGCAGCGTGTATGAAGTGCATCAGTCGAAATAATGAATTAATATGCTAAAACTTCTACGACGGATAGACAGTATCAGAGCAGACTCGAATCGTAAAATAAATTCGTACTCGTGATTTTTAAAGAGCCACCGTTGGGCTTGCGCATAAACGAAAACAACGACTCTGCGAAATTTAAATTCGTGTACGAGTACACATTGCTATATTGTATTGTTGTAATAACTAAAATAAAAAATAAGTAATAATAATAGTTATAGGATGACAATAGCTTATTGACACAACCTTTGTGTACGCCTACATTAGTAGGTCAGATGTTTCGTCGAAAATAGCCGTGAAAGTTGACAAATATGTTTATTAACCACATTGAAATATTCAGTGACAGTGTACATAATTGTGGTTTTTCTAATACAGTACAACATAATATTTTACTGCGATAATATCAGCTCGAATTTAATGAAAAAAAAATAAATTCAATCGATGTCGAAATAGGGTGAAGTCAATACATTTATTCCAGGCTATTGCGTGAAATAACACTTAGAGTTTCCAAAATAAACTTACCGTACAAAAAAATTCAACTTTTTAAGATTAAATTACAGATTTGGGCTACACCACTGAGAAGTATTGCGTTAAAATGATATCTATATTTTTTCCGAATTCGGGAAACACCAGAGCGCGATATTATATATGCCATATGCAAATGAAAAATAATTCCCACTCGCCCCAACTTATAATGTATATTATTATATTATTACTGAAAGTAAACGAATAATCATAATAATAATACGATTTTCGAGGAGTATAATATATTAATGACACTTTAATGAAAACACTGCAAAGAGCAGTGTAAAACTGATAAGAGAGATAAGCAAGTTTCGGATTGGAAGCTCGCAAGCGCATATTATTTTCTGGTATGATAATAACTATGTACCGAAAACTTTTGGCCATCATACACAACAACCAGAGGATTAAATCATAATAATTATTACTATAATTATATCTAAATTTAATATAATACTACTCACCCGAAAATGAATGGGCGTTTTTTATTTATTTATTTTTTTTTATCGCATTATTATTCTAATAAATATACCACCGTTGTTTGGATTTATATTTATTTTTGTTTACAGAGTTGAAGAATACCATAGAAACACAAGTAAACGAACTCAAATCTCAAATCGAGAGCAAGTGCAGTCTTCAATAAGATGTGTTCAAAAACGATGTGGAACAAATAATAACCCAATGAATAAAAAAAAATAAATAAATAAATACAAATTTAAAATTTAAAAACTATAAGAAACCTAAAACAGCGTAAATTTTCAAAAAAAAAAAAAAAAAAAGAAAAAATATTGTGATTCAAACCCATTTAAAATAATATATTACTATTATTATAGAACATTATTATATTATGATACAAAAATATATGTGCGTACGTGACACGTGCACGTGTATTTATATATATTATAAATATTAGAATTTAAAATATTATAATTATTGTTGTTGTTGTTATTGTATAACATTTATAAATGTCGAGTTAGAATTTCAGCAGTTTTTAAAATGAAATCGAAGTAAAATATATATTGTTAATTTTTTTGAAATTAAAAATTTATAGAGCAATCGAAGTATTAGCACACGTCTTTTGAATCTTTACTATATAATAATAATATTATTATAAAATATATTAATACGTAACAATATATTATCATTTACATACATTCGATATACGTGTTTACGTGCATACGCGACACGTCATGTATATGATATATATTTTACACATTCACGTTCTAACGTATTTTTATTTAAAGTTATTGACTTTCACTCGTTCAATATAACAATATAATATTATATAGATGTGTATAATAGTAGTTTGAGGTATAGCGAGTACTCATATACGGTCTTAATATAATAAATACGGGTTATGATGTAAAATAGATGTAACCGTGGTTTTTCGTAATTTCACTCATCTTAAACAAACTAAAAAATAAAAAAAAATTAAAAATAATAGTTCGACAAAACATTTATATAATATTATGTTAGTATGTTTTTTTTTTTACCTTGGAGATCAAATGTTTCATCATTTTCTTTGTAGAATTTATTATAATTTTTTTTTTTCGAGGGACGACAATAATAATAAAAATAAATAAATAACATAAAAATAAATAAATAACATAAAAATAAACACAATATTTATGCCTCGTTATTAGCCGTTCTCTGAAACACGGTATCCCATCATTCTGAACAATTATTTAACGTTTACAAAATAATATTATAATTATATTTTATTTCGGTAAACAATTATTTTTGTATTACTTTAGCTTAGTTTGGTTTTTGTTAAAAGACCAACGTTTTTGTCAATTATGTTTAATGCGTTCTGTTTCTCATCGTTTCGTTTCGTTCTCCCAGCTGCACAATAAATTGTCATCGTTACATGCATTATTATACCGTTAAATTATTATTATTACTATTATTATAATTACGAGTATACATGTTATGATATTATTATAATGTTATGATATACTTTTATATCTTATCTTACTTATTATTTTTTTGGTTATACGTCACAGTTTTAAATCTCTTATATTATTTACATACTTTTTTTAGATTCTACTTTTTAGATTACACTACGCGTTGTGTATTTCAGCTGGACCCAAGCTTTTACGTTTCGCTTGTTTTACGGGTTCTTTGTTTATTGTGGACGTTTTAAAACAAAAAAAAAAAAAAAAAAACAATTAAAAATTAAGACACCGTTTCGAACTTCAAACATATGCCGTCTTAGACTGTTCTACTAAAGTATATACTGTTACTCACTGTCTCTCATTCTTTCTCTCTCTATCTCTCATTCTGTTGCAAAAATTTAAATTTGGAAAAAAAAATATAATATATATATTTGTTTAAAAAAAACCAGGCTGTGAATATTCTCAAACGAATAAGCTATTTGCCATCTAACTTTGTTTTTATTGTTTTGCAGCATTCAATCGACGAATGTGTAAAAAGTAATTTCATAGACTGCTCAAAATTATCTAAATTAATATTAGAAAAAAATATTGATTAAATTATTTGTACTGATTGTATATTGAATTATATAGGTGTAATATTGATAAAAATTAAACATTTATATAAAATTTTAACGACAAACCTAAAATAAATTTTGTTTGTACCAGTCGAACGACTCCGGTCAGCACGATCCACAATAATATTAAATAACAAACATGCGAAATTATATAATTTTATTTTAGTGTAAAATATACCATAGTCATACAATGTGTAAATAGCGGTTTTGTGTTAAAATATTAGTTGTTATTTTTTTTTATTATTATTATTATTATTGTTTTTATTTAGAGTCGTATTATATAAATATATATATATATATATATATTATACAATTTTAAATATTTATTGGGATTTTATATGTAGACACGTGTTATTTAATAATAATAATAAAAAAAAACTTATTTATAAAGAATAGACAATGTAAGAAATTTTAGAAAACAAAAAAAACTTCTATTACTTTAAATTAAAATTATATATAAAATGTATTCTATAGATGTTTAATATAATATTCGTATGTACGAATCAATGATTTCCGTCTGTGTTAATGGATTCGAATTCTTAGTTAGTAATTTTATTTATTTGTTGTTTATTTTTTTAGAACTTCGATGGATGTGAACCAGTAAAATACGATTGTTCAAAAACCCATTGTTGAGTTTTACGTTTCATCTTCCCATTCACACTATCCTCAACAGATTCTAATATAAATATATATACGTACGTAGAAAAAAAAACCACGAGCATCTTTGGTATACCGTTGTAACTTGTTGAATTTCGGTCATGATGATTAAAAAAAAAAAAACCTATAAAAAAAAATACACAAAAGTCAAAAGTCACTACGTTTAATCATAATAATACGTACAGATAGTTCATAGTCCCGGAAACTGACGTTTCACGGTGCCATCGAATTCATTGAAATAACAAGGACGTAAACAAAAGGGTAGAGAGAGAATAAAAAATTACATATTATTATTTTTATTATAAACGATATAACGTTTTCATTTGGGAGACGGATGATAAAAATAATTCCGACTCGACGGCGAAGATTTATGGGTCGTTAAGTCTAGGTGCAGAAGAAGAGACACTATTATAATATTATACTGTGCGTACAAAATAATATTATAATAATATACGGACCAATTTATTTCAGTTAAAAATAATTTTAAATTAGCTCCGATCATCAGTGGAATTAATGTGATAAAAAGAACGCCTGGCCATCCCTTGATCACACTTTCTGTCCAAAAGTGGATATTTCGTACACCTCTGCTTCCGCCATGTTCGACAACCGTCATCGACGTCAAATTTCGTTCGGAAATACTTTCAATTTGTTTTAACTGCGCTCGGCGCCAGCATTCACAATTTCTAACAACACCTCCGTTTCTCGGTGGTCATTATATTTTATTAATGTACCAAAGTCTCGTTTGGCTTAATTGAAGCCCAAAAATACGACAGGCAGAGGAAATTTACGATTAATGCCACCTATCCTTAACCTGCATCCCGAAAACTCAAACATTTCTTACTAAGGAGATCGCAACGCATCTTTTCGGCGATCATAAATACAAACGCTGCATTGTATATCAGGATGCGTGTTTATCACCATGTACAGAACGGGCGCCTGTCGATTAATATTTGTTGAATTTGAATTCACCAAATTAACCATTTGTGAAAGGTCAAAAATCGGTCTTAGCTTTCCAGCCGAAGTCTGGTTCGTCAAGCACACGTGGAACCAAAAATATATTTGTCTTTAATAACCTATACATTATACATATAATAATAGTTTCAATTGGTCTTAAACCATAATTCGGAATTTAAATGCGATTAAAAGCTCTCAAATGCGTGCTACAAAAACGAACAATGCCATATATAAACAAAAAACTTCATAAATAAAAATAAAGTTTTATCTTCAAAAGTCTTACTGATCAAACTCCGTTCGATCAACAAACGACCATATTGACACTTGCATAACACAGGGTCAATTTTTTTTTACATCACTATGCTATAAGACTACTCTTTTTTGACTAATTATTCATATAATTAATAATATTATCTTACACGATCAAATTATCTATTTTATGTGACGTCTAAAGCAATTAAGGTATCCTAGGTTCTACTAATTTTACTGAATATAATTATTCACAAAAAATGGTGATCAGCAAAGTGACTGTAACCTAGTTGTTAATGATAATTTTTTTATCTTTGAAATAATATTATTTAGAGTATTTGTATTTTATTGAGTTTATGGATTCGCCACTGTTTATAATCTTTGGTAATATTTTATTTATTTGATTTTATGTACATATTGGTATGATAATAACCTACTAAAAGAATGTCATAACTCAGTACTCACAAGCACAAATACGATCTCTAGGAATATAAATTATCCATCACCTGAGGTGTAGTAAAAGGATCTAAGTTTGAAAACAGTCAAAGCACTTTATTATATACTTCTAATTAAAATCAAATAATACTTATTCAACGACTCAGAAAATACAAAAACCCAGTTAGTGTTTTTTTTTTTCTCAAAAATGTTGATGTCTAATTTTTTTACATAATATTATAAGTTATTTTTATTGGTATTTTATTTACAGAACGATCACTGCTAAGTTCAATATTATTATCTCATTTCATACAACAAAACATTTAAATCTCCAACGACCGAAAAATTATTCACTAGAATATCGTATTATTTTTCAAATATATTTAAGTAATGAATTTTATTGTCATGGTAACACGGCGATTTAGATAGGCAATTTAGCTACATAATTACTGCCGTATACTAATTTTCAATAAGATGTCATTATTACATAATATAATGTTATTAGTGACATGACAAAAACTGATTTTGGAAGTCTGTATCTCAGCCAAAATCAATGGGAAGGTTTAAGGTGGTCTAATGTGCTATGCGTAATACAGTGTATAAGTCTGAAGTCAGTTTAAGGTAATAAAAATAAAAATGTATTACGTTTGACTTGCCGAACAATTTGTAAAAGTGTAGGTTTTATTATACTACTAGATACTTCTACCCGTGACATAGCTAACAAAAAGTAAGTTATATTATGCTTTTGAGTTATATTTCACATAGAAAACTGTCTGTTTTAGTATCTACCATTATGTATCACTATATTATTTCTCCTGTTAGACTTAACGGCGTATATATTATTACAGTTATTAATTTATATAATGGTATTTAATAATAAGGTAAGTTATTTTTACTATATCTACTTTTCACGTATGTTTAATTGTTTAATCTTTTTAAATTTTAAATGAAATTTCATTAAATTATACAAAAGACAAAAATTAAATAATAGTAATTTTATTGTTAGTGATACTACGAAAAATTTATGAATTCTCACTCTCATCATCAATAAACTATTTCAGTTAATAAAAATGAGAACACATAATAATAACTAACACAAAACTAAACATTACAACTTACAAGGTTGTAAATTTTTCCTTTCTATAATTAATATTTAGTTAATCTGAGACATATTAAATGTAAAAGCTATTTACAAACAATGACATGTAATACAAAAGTGTTTAGCATTTGTTCATATTATTCCATGTATAATTCATTGAATTTAAAATATTAGTATACATATTATTATTAATTATAAGCTTACAACCCTAAGTATATAAATATATTATTATAAAATAATCAGATTTATAATTTTTTTTTTTCAATGATAATTGTTTTTAAGTTATTTTTTAATTTTATGGATAAAAATATTATCATTTTCTGTATTATATAACAAGTTTATCACCTATAAATTTTAATATTAGTAACTCTAATAACTTTATTACTTATTTCATGAAATAAAAAATGTGATAAATCTGTTGAAATTGAAATGGTAAATATATTAATTCTAACCTAATGACAAAAAGTTCAAAAACATCAGCTAATCATGATTTACAAAAGGAAAAAGAAGTTTTTATTTCAATATAATTTTTAGTTAATGTCAACATAAAGTAAAAACTTTGAAATCAATTTTTTTTTTTTTTAATTAACTTTATTAAATTTAAAACTTACAATAATACTACTATGATATGAGTAACTATAGTCTATAACATTAAAAAGTGCACGTTTGTAATAATCTCATAGTTGAGATAATATCAAAAATCAACTAAAAAAAAATTAATTGGACTATTTATGCTATATGCAATCATTTGTTTTCGTTAACAGATAAAGTTTGTTAAAAAACATCAAATCGTGATAATATATAAATTATGTAAAATTAGCGCACATATACTATACAAACGACTAGATGTGCAAACTTATAAGCGATTATGGATAATTCGAAATTAAAAAATTATTGACTGTGACGGAGCCATTAACAGTTATTGAATTATATATTGGGCATTATTTGCGTGATACGGTGTACCGTAATATTCGTTAATAATATTATGTAAATATATTTTTTACTCGAATGAACATCGATAAGGATTTATAATATAAACGCTTAGCTGATGTGAACGGTAATGTTTATGAAACTTCTGTCCGTTACGGATTTTGTAGGACGCAATTATGTATCTTCACGAACGTCTCGGAATAGAACATGGAGCACACCGCGGCGTTGTTGGCGTACGTCATTTCTGGGATTTTGTGTTCTGGGTTGACAGACACCTGTAACGACAAAAACATTGTGTCATGATGTTATAACGTATAACATGCCATTGGATTGGATTTGTTTGATTCAATTGGATTGCGTTGTCACAGGCAGGAAACTATTTAATAATAATAATTATATGTACTCCGCAAACGAGTGTGAAAGACAGTGAATAGGTAAGTGCTTTGTGAAAATAAAATTGTTTCTCGATGACAGTGTATTATTACTATATAAATTTGCAATAGTAGTGAACATTTTCGTTTACGAATGTTTGGCGAAAACAGAAATGTACATAAGTATATTGACGTGTACTTTATTGAAATATATATAATTTATTCATAGAAATATCGATTAATAAATCATCCTACTCCTATAATTATAATGATAATCGTGACGAAAGCATTCTGATGATATAATATAAATAGTGACATGGTGGGGAAATTCCCGGAATCGATAATCTGTGTGTACTTATCGAAATATATAATATAAGCTATACAAATGAATTATTATTTGACTATTTTCAGTCGCACGTCTACAATACTTATTACACTGTTGGTCGATGACTGAACAGTTATCGTAGTATTCCCTATATAATATTTTACCTTGCCACACCATTTCTTACAGTTATAGTTACTGCATGGCATAATACGTATTATGATAACAGTGAGATCGATTAATCGGCTTTTAAAGAGAACAAATAAAACGTTATCAGGGAGAATAATTTTTGAAACGTATACAACTATTTTATAGGTGTTAACTTTTCAGTATTTTTAATAATACTATATAAAACAGTTATTTAATGTATAAAAATTCAAGTGTTTTAATTTCGAAAACAATCGAAATATTTAAGTAATAATAACAACATCATTTCATAGGAAATCTATTATTATTTTTTTTTATTTTGGGTATTCACGTCGTGAAAAAAATCAGTGTTTTTAAAACCATATCAATTCGAGTTAACTCAGCGATTTTACAACCAAATTAATAAACATCTGTAACCGATCTAGTAACCGACCATCTGATTCATAGTTATCCGCATTCTCACCTTGAGTGTGTACAGCCCTGGATTCAAGTCAGTCACGTCCACCCACTGACAGTCGATGTTGTGTCGGTAAATGTCCGAACAGTTGACTGATATACCCTGGTCACCGAAATCAGCGCACGCAAATGACGGCCTAGCTCCGTCTGTGCACTGATTGTCTTCCAGACAAAACGACGCCTTGTGTCCCTCGGCAACCTTCATCCCATTCTCGTCTAGCACGTCAAAAGTAGCAAACACTTCCATGCTATGATAATGCCTGCAAAAACAAATAAATATAGTGACTATTCAGATAAGTACTATAGATATAGATTTTTTTTCTAAATGAATAATTAGGAAATATTTATTTTCATCTTATCTTCTAACGTCATGAAATATATTACAAATTAATCACAGATTAATTTATACATGAATTTTAAATTCAAAAAAAAAATTTCTATTTAAAAATATTGTAACTTCAATCATTGTGGTAATAAAGGATTTCTACCCAGTACCAAATCTAGGAGGGAAGTAAGTAATTATCTTTGCCCCAGATGCTCTATAAGTGCACTCTCAAGCTTATGAAAAATAATTAAAATCCATGAACATAGAGAGTATATAAAAAACATGTATAAATTATAACATATTTCCAAACTTTCATTAAGAAATATAAATAATATTACACATAAGTTACTTAAAAATATAATATATTAGTATTTATTATTAAACAATTTTTGTACCATGTTGACATATATTATTATATATAATTAAATAAGTATTTGTATTTGGAAAAAACTCAATCCCGACGAATCGTATATTATTTTAATTTTAAATTAAAGTACGATTTAATAGATTATATAAAATAAATATTTTTTATTTTGTGTTTTAACATTTTGTCTTATGCTAACACTCGGCACACCGCGTTGCTCTATCCATGTGAGGGTACTGCATTTTTATTAGCCCTGGGCATTAAATGTCCTAGATCCGGCACTGTTTCTACTATATATAATATTATAAATTAACCTATATTATATTATATTCTTTCAAACCATTGTTTGCATTCATATAGTATTTCATATTCTATATTTGTAACATATTTGTGTTCAAAAACAAAACAATAAAAACGCATGCACATTGTTAATATAACTATTGTATGATATTATAATATGTAACGGCATGACAAAAAAATTCTTGTAATATTAAAATATTTTACGTTTTCTTAATTCGATATTCTTAGAGTAGATTATTACGTATGCCGTGTCAGAGCCCGGAGGTTGGGAAATATATAACTAAAAAAAATCTTGCTGGTATTAGTCACGTAGAATCCTCAAAAAATCATATTATATTTCGGACTAAAAAAAAAAACTCTGGCCATTTGTACAGAACTATAATAATTTAGTATACAAGTATACTTTTGTGTCTTTCCCCGACCAATAGTATAGTTAGTGTTAGTACAATTTGATTTAGCACGCAGTCTTGTCGAGAGAATTATATAAAACATGGTGTTGTAAGTCCTCATCAAAATTACATATTTTGAATGACACATTATGATTTTTTAGGGTAATTTTTAGCGTTTTCGTGTCAATTTCTGTACAATATATTGTATCAATTCATAAAATTGGATATTTAAAACTATTTGTGTCGTGATTTTAAAGTAGGATTCTCTTAAAAAAAAAAAAAAAAAAATGGTTTTTTCTGTACTACTATATAGACTAATGTCTTGTTGGCTACACTAAAAAAATACGAAGCACTGCGATAACCCCATCGATCGCGTTGTTTTGATAGAAAAATACAAGAATAATAAACATAACAAATTATTAGTGTTGTCATTATATTATATAATATATATATATAATAATTATTGTGATCGAAACGCATGTACCCTGTGAGTCGTAAAATCTAGAAATAATAGAAAAAACTTACAAATATTATCAACCAACTAAGAATTACATCTTTGTTCTAATCGATATTAATAAGTTATTTTTGAGTTATTTTGATTATGTTATAATATTTGTATTAAAAAAAAAATCATTTTTTATATTTATCAAGACAAAATATTTTACACGGTTAGTACTTTATTTTGCGTTCCGTATTTAAATAAATTGTAAACTGTGACTAAAAGCGGACGGCACTCAAACATAGTAATAATTTATATAAGGTGAGTATTATATTATATGGTATTATTATTATTACCTGGACGTGACAGAATTTTATTTGGCTTTTTTTTTATCATTGTTATCGGTATTATCATAAAACATAACGAGCTCGCGTATAATGCTTCCTATATAATATTAAGATGATATTATCACATTTTTTCCCCTGCAACGAACCGTCGAACAAGAGTTTCTTATCCATATTCCACACGCAATCGCCATTTCTTCGTATTACAATACATCTGCGTTCCTTTGTTTTAGCTGTTGTCTTGGTCTCCCACTGCGCATACGAAAATAGATAGCCCAACATTCTACCTCTTCATACCTAAGTCATAACTACTCGTCAAAAGGGTTTCAAATTATATTTTGATCTAGGAATGAACGCATCAAAACGTGTAATTTAGCTGTAGGTAATTTATCACAGAGAAGACGAGTCGTAAACAATATTGTATTTTATATTTATGTTCTTCGTTTTTCATTTATCCAATATAGTTTACCACCGAAAATCAATAACGTTTATGACTGCCATTCGTTTTAGATCTACTAGAATTTACTCAATTGCCCTCAAATATATTCCTATATATATTTCTTTAAATTTATTGAATACCGTCACTGAATGTAAATGAGCATAAAGTGATTTGTACACACAAATAATTATTACTATGACCTATGACTAAAATTCTGTGAACTAATTTGTTTAGTTTTTATTGTTTTAAAATTTAATTTTCTCGGAAACAATAACTGTTAATACAACATATTTTTATTTATTTTTTAATTAATCGTTTTATTGTGTAGTTGTAAAAACTACAACTTTTATGTTATACTATTAAAACAATTCTAATGGAAGCACTAACATGTTTTTCAATTAAAACTTTTTTTCATTTGAATTAATATGATATTAAATAATATTGGGTGAAAATGGAATTATGAATTTTACGAATTTACTGGTTTTTTCAATTAAAAACATCTATTAATTATATTCAGAAAGTTTTTAAGTAATCCAATTATTCTCTGCTGAGACTAATATATTTTTCTTATATAATAATATAATGTGATTAAGACTATCATTATTTAAGATTCTCTGTATTATAGTCATTAATTTAACTTAAATTTTTATTGACGTTTTAGCTTTTACAATAAGTATAGTTTTTTTTTCTTATATACGAGTAGCTCATTAATTTTACCTCCCTCTTGTACTAAACTTGGCTATATTTTTTATGTTCTTATAAAATTTCTTGTTTCTCAATTTATTGATCAAATGTTATTTTGTTACTATGTCTTTATAAAAAATTATCAATAACAATTAATGTGTGTAATAAATACTTTAATTTAACATATTTTATATTAATTGTCTATTTTAAATAAACAATGTACCTATACGTCAAATATACTTCCTTGCATCATATCAAATTTTCAAAACTTATAAAATATCATAAAATAGTTATAATATATTTTTATTTATACTAAAATAATTTTCTTAAAGGAATATTTAATTCAAGATAAAAAAAAATAACTACTATATATAAAATGGGTAAATATTTAATGATATCAGAGAAAATAAAAGAAATATCAAAAAATAAAGAAAAACGTTTGTAATGTAAATCTGTTCGTATCACAGTCTTTGATCAACCAAAATTTTAAATCAAACGAAACAATCACAAAGACAAAAATTAAAAGTAGTAAGAATATAAAAATAAATTAAATAACTTGTATATGCATACTTAATTTATGGAAATTTCGTGAAAAACATTAACATAAATATCTGCAGATACATATCTGTAATTTCCAAAAAAATTATACTCTTTTTTAATAACTATAATAACTAAAAACTAGGTCACGCGTAACTCATCGATAAGTAAGAACGTAGAAGTATAATATTTCCATTGTGACCTATTAATCTTTTTCGATTTTTAATGATATTGCTGTTTGGGAAAAGGACTATAGACTATATTTCTGTTTGAAAGCTCAACAAATTTAATATCGTATATCAGAATTTTGAATAAATCTCAATATGAAAACTATGCTACTACAGCATAACATTTGCACAACGACAGATTACTGTCCTTCAGAATCAAAAATCAATTACATGTAAACAGCACGTTTTGAAAAAATATTGCATGTCTTTAGTGTATAGTCAATCGATGATAGTTTTAATCAAACGATAATAAGCAATGTATAAATGTTATAAATTATTTATGTAAAAAATAAAATTTAAAAGTTTAAGTAGTAGTAATATTTTCTAAGTGAAAAAAAATAATATATATTACATATTATCACTAGAAAGTAAATAAATCATTTTAAAAATATTTGTGATAATCTACACTAAAATGTTTAAATTTTAAATTCTGACATCGCAAAACAAATTTGTATCAAATCAGATTTTTCTCATCGACTATACGAGTACTACTGGCTATTTGTCTAGATTGTAACAGATTGAACGTTATTTTTCACCAATCGAATTCGTTCTCGACCACTACCAAACAATGGCCTAGTTTAAAACAGTTAATCACATAATTTTGTTTTATTTTAACGACAATTTTCTCGCTTCAGAAAGTATACTAAAATGAGCACCAGTCACTAAATTTAAATCAAAACTCTACAATCACGTAACAAACAAGTAAATCAATCCAAAAAAAAAAAAAAAAATGAATTACGTTTATAGATTACTCATGAAAAAACTTAAAAGTGAATTTTTTTCGAGCAATAACGCCAGATTTAAGTGTAGATTATGCTTTTCGAGGCTCGAATCAAATATCCACGACCTTACTCTCGAAATAATGAGAAAAAAACAGTGAATAAAATAATGATGATTCGATATTATTATCTCTTAAACATTTCATTCTTCCGAGTTTCCGTTTATTTAAATCGTTTGAAAAAATATATTTGTAATGCGAAATACGTAACAGGACAGTTATTAAACGTCGTACAAAATCTATAACAGTGAGCACTTAAGAGTATGGTCATCGAATTTACAGACGCCTGCTTGAAAATTCAAAAAAAATCAACAATCAGACGCATAATTTAATGTCTATAACTAGGCAAGCGTGTTCTCGACATCGGTCTGTACAACACTCAAAACACGGTTTCGTCGACTTAAAATATTTACATGTTTTAATAACTATAATATTGTATATTATTATAATTTGCTCATCATGTTTATTCATGGCCTGTCTAACACGTACATGTGACACTGATGAAACTGCCACAGATGTTTGGGCACGACCGGCCGGAACGGAGCGGTGCCGACGTTTGTGATTTTTGCTGTGAACCGCAACAGCCGTCGGGTAATCAGGTGCCAATCGATCTCGTCCCGGCGGATCTGGTACGCGGACGATGCCAGGCAATTCTCCTCCATGGCACACTGCAAGAAATACATCTGCCTGTCCTCCAGGTACGCTGATCTGATCAGTTCTTCGACATTCACCGCCAAATCCGCCATATCTGAGACAGACAAAAACAATCGTATTTATTTTTATTTTTTTCCTGTCCAAAGCATGTATTATTTAAATATTATACAGTGACAAAGAAAAGCGTATTGCAAAATATCGATTTTTCTGTACATTAAATAATTATTATAATATGCAGTACTCGAGGAAAAATCATATTAAAATAATAATTACTCCGACACTTATTCCTTTCCTTAGACAAAACTTTAATTTGTCTTGACAATCGACAATTAATTAATGGATTGATTCCCTAAACTAATATAATTCGATGTCACAGTATACCAGGTGTAGCCTGTAGACAAATAATCCTGAAATTTAGTATAAAAGCGTTTTCGGTAATTCCAACATAAAAGTTTTTAATTAAAAACGTTGGTTTCTTCACAAAATTCTTGTTGCTGACGATCTTTGAAAACAACGAGCCAGTAAAAAGCTTTTAAATATCATTAGCAACCTTTGCCAATCGTTCGAACACTTTCATTAATTTTATGAAGCACTTCTGTACACTTAAACAAAATACAATGATACCATAATAAAGACATTTCCCACTTAAAAAAAAAAAAGCAGACTTAAAATTACACCTTATACCTATGGCTTAATAAAATAAAAAATACCTTAAAGATAGTTAAAAATATATTCACAAAAAAAATGTAATCACTTAAGTATTATGTGTTTTTCGAGCTATATACATAATAAAAGAGAACACGTATAGGTACCCGATAATTCGATCATTGTTAAAATTGTTCAACGATAATCACACATAATAAATTGATGATGATGAATTGAATTTTTTCTCACTAATTTCTACAAGTTTAATTCAGTTTTGATACCAAAATATTCATTTTTTAAATTTTAAACACACACACACACACATATATATATATATATATATATATTTATTGTACATTTGTTGTTTTATTAATGATAATAATGACAAACTCAATAAAATGATGTAAAAACATTTCTAGAGATAGTAATATCAGTAATCTTATAGAAAAAAACCAATATTAAAAACGCGTCAAAGTACAAGTATACATGAAAATACCTATTCGTTATAAAATAAGTTTGGGGAAAAAAGGGTTTCTGTGCAAAATATTTTTCCGACGACAAAACTTTCAATTTATCTCGTTATGTATAATATACCTACTCGATATAACCTACTCGAATACCTATCTAAGTCACCCATATAGATAAGCGTTTACTCTTTTTCAATTCAGGGATGTTTTCGGTGAAAAGAAAAAAGGATACTCGTTCAAAGCAATCAACTTAACAAGTTCATGAGCTGCGTGGTCGGGTGATTTTAGCTGCGATTTGTCAAATATTTCAAACTCCTTTCTTTTACAAAGTTTGTCGACAAAAACATCACCACTTCGGTCGATGACTTATATGGAGTATATATATATATATATATTATATTGACGTAAAAATAAAAAAAAAACGAGTTTGAAGAAATTTAATTCTGACCGATAGGCCACTTATGGGTGTTTCAAATTAGGGGGATAGTCAATAATTGATTTAAAAACTATGAGGCCCGCCCTAATGTCGCCAATTTCGTTCATATTTAATACACTGTCCGTCAGTCACGGCAGTATAACGTATTTATCGAAACGCCAAACCACCACTGCAGATCGCTACCTCTCCACCAAAAGTTTGTCGTATCGGCATTGTCTCGTCGATAAATCATATGATTATTACATCAGAATATTACGCGAAATACATTTTTTTTTTTGCGGAATGACAGCTGTTAATAAAATATAATTGATACCATGTACTTGATAAATAAAAAATCCAAACGACAACGATCTGTCATCGTTTTGAAAACCCATAAAATGAAACATTTAAAGTATATACATGGTTAATTCTTTCTTAAAGACCATATTTCCAAATATTTAGAATTATACACCATTTATGAATAATCTAATGACTTTCGGTCAAACTTACTGAAAATTAAGAAACAGCTATTATTATAAAATAAATATTTAGATATTAAGCATAATAAACCAAAAACTAAAAATAATTATTATTTAAAACCTACTATTTAAAAAAAAACACACATATACACACACACTCAGCGAATTTCTTATTTAAACAACACTAATTATTTTGAAACATTAATATTTATAAAAGTTTTTTTTTTTCATAATTTCCAGTGGAAATAAAACAACATTTTTATAAAAAAAATTATTTTTTTTTAATATTCTTATTGTTATATTTTTTCAAGCTATTTCACTTTTTTGAATAGCCACATATTTTTTTAATTTAATATTGTACAGCAAAATATTTTTCAAAGTATTCGATACATAGAAGTTTAAATTCGTAACGAGTCATTTTTTTTTTTGAGTTAAAATAATTTTAGATTAACTAAGCAGTGTAGTAATGAGATACCACACAGACTATTGATTCACTACTCCGCTTTCCAAAACTTTAAATATTTATATACTATTATACTTATAACTCATAAATTACTTGTCTAAATTTCGATTTTTATGTATCAAAATACTCCAAACAATATTCTATTTCCAAATTTAAAATTTAAAATATATTCATCGTTAAAAACAGTAAACACTTAAGAAATTATAATGTTAAAAGTACTATAAAATATAAAAACTTTAAGAAAAGTGTCGTTTTATTCGACTGAAATTGATATTAAAAAAAATCTTTTTAAAACATTAATAGATTCAAAATAATTAGGGTTGTTTGATAAAAGAATTACACAAAATACGAAATGTTTAATAATTCCGTTTTTAATTTGAACATTTAAAGCTAAAAGCCAAGATCTTAATGTAATGGCTTACCACATTTTATGACATTACTATATGCGTTATCTCACTAAAATGTGTTATCAAATTTATTATTTTATGCCTAGAATTGTATTGTTGTTTAGTACATGCGTACTACTCAAAAATTATATTTATAATAATTATTCAAATTATATATTAAATTATAATGTTTTTATTGTACATGAAGATATAAATTCGTACTTAATGGAATTAAGAGTATAATATATACAGTTAACAAATATTATATAGTGGTTGTACCTAAATTTACTATAATAGTACATTTTTTATATTATAAAAATATACGCCTCATAAAAATATTAAATTAAACGCATTAATGGTTCAATGTGTAGGTACATTACCATAATATCATTTATAATCTTACTCCGTTGCTGAATTGTTGGACAAACTACCTGATATAATATCGTTTTACAGCATAATAATATAATAGGTTTATCAGTACTTTGAAAAAACCTTTAATACTGGATTAACAATTTAACTTAAAAATACAATTTATTTTTTAATAAAACACTAACGTTTTTTAAAATATATTTTTTTATGATTTTAAATTATTACAAAACTAATATTTTTTTTTTTAAACTACATACATAATATTTAGTTACATATTTCAAAACAGAGTATTTTGAATTATATAAATCTAATTTCGGTTAAATAGTTTATTAAATTTTAAAATTTTAAATTTAGATGAGCATAGTAGTAAAACAAGATTTTAAATATTAACCATACATTAAAACTTTAAATACTTATAACTTAGAAACTAAAACATAAACGACTTGTCTAAAATTCGATTTTTATACATCGAAGTACTCTAAAAAAGTTTTACTATACAGTGAGCAATTAAAAATTCATGATTTTTAAAAATTAAAAAAATATTAAATGTTATAAAATTATAAAAATTAGATTTTTGAAAATATTATAGTTTTGTAATAATACGTGTACTTTGTTAAACAGACCATTAATGTATACTTAGTAAGACCTATATATGGTACACATTTAACCATTTCTGTGAAACAATTTTGTAAATGTAAATTTAAACAGAAATAACGTGTATATTCTGTCGTTGACTTAGTAAGTACGCAATAAAACGCGTTTTACTAGTTGGTACGTTGTAAGGTTTCACGTTAAATATTTTCGTTGAAATGAAATATAAATTATTATCAGATCCAATTGCTCGTAAATATATTGTAAAAAAAACAAAAATACCCATGGGGAAGGGGGAGCTAGCTGTCGGGGATAATGACAGTTTTTAACACTAAATATCGTTCAGCACACATCATGAAAAGTGATGTTCAATTCAAAAAAATAAAATAACCCATCATTTCACTTTTGGTAGAGACATTTAAATCTACTGAAAATTTATATTCTATGAAACACACTAGTTTGCGCATTCTGACGAGAAGCAATAAAAAAAAAAAAAAATACAACAACACAATTTATTTCAGTGCAAATAAATTATTTCTACCCATTCTTGGTAACAAAACGTTAATAAATATTAAATAAATTATATATAAATATTTCAATTATAATTACACAGAATATAGGGATAGTGAGTATTTATATTTGTACACGTATGTATACATGTATAATGAATTTTAGCATTATTTCAATGACACTTAATGAAGAGTTGTTTACGACATGTTGGATTTTTTTTCTTTAGTAATATGTTTTTTTATAATTAAAAATATACTTGTGTGAATTGTTTTGTTATAAAATAAAATTTAAAATTTGACGAGTACCTAACCACAGGTTATGTTAAGTATTCATCTATTTATTCATTTATTTTTTAACTAAATTAAAATAAAGTACACTCTGAATATCTAAAATTATAAAAACCATTTCCATAGGTTAATTTCACAAATATAGGTCATGACAACTATGTTTTCAATTTTTCAAAAATGATTATTTTATATAACACAAATTCTCTATCTCTAAATGTTCATCATCAACGCTCGAATATTCAACAATACGTCCGATGCTACTTTTTATTTATACAACACAGTTTATAATATTTTTAATACATTTCTTGCAATCACCTCTGACTACTTAATGACTAAAACAATATATGACTATATTATGGGTACAGTATAAATCGACATATACAATATATATAATAAATATATTAATAATATAAATAAAAATAAAAATAATAAACAATATTATATTATATTATATTATTTTATATTAATATAAATAATAATATATAATATAATATATACAATCGTTTTATTATGATTTTATTTGTTTTTTCCTTGACGTATACATTTAATAAAGATGCTTTATAGCAGTTTTTTTTTTTTTTTAAGTATGCAATTTTAATATAGGATCCTTTAATAGACAATAAAGTTATGCATTCATATCATGAATAACAATAAACAATTTTAAAAATGTTCTAAAATATATTAATTTCTTGTTTATTATATCATAAAATATTATTAATATTTTAATGAAAAATGTCATCGAATGGAAAATAACTTTACCTAAAATACGTCCTGAAGGTAAAGTTGAACTCGTCAAAAATACATCACCTAAGCGACCTGTTTTTCATAATATCGTCAAAAATGGTATATATACCTATAGAAAAATGGTTCACGTTGTTTCCATGCAATCCCGCCTACCATATACACCATCAAACTAGCAAAGTGTAATATTTTGACGTTACTCTTGATGATCATTCAATATTATAATCAGCACTTTATGTTCTATGAGTGTATTTTAACAATGTTTTATAATTTATAATCATTGCCAATAAAACATTTTTGAGGTGAAACGATTTGTATGAATGATGAAAATCACTCACCTCGTACACACGCGACTGCGGCTACCGTCTCTTTCTTGGTTGAGCACGTGGCCTTATGCTGGTGATAGCAGCCAGCAAGCGACGACTCATTTCCGGCACATTCGACTGCCGACAACACGACTGGAAGATCCAGCCCACCGAACTGGTCTGTCTGGAAGGCGGCTGCTGCATACCCAAGTCCTATAGAACGACACACGATCAACGCTTCCAGCACTCCGAACCCGTCGCCACATATCACGCCCCAACCTATAGTGATGTGAACATTAAAAAACACAATTTTTATAGCTTAAATCAAAGATCAAGTAAAACAATTAGTAAAATATATGATTTTCCATCGAACAAAACATCAAAGTTTAAGTCTTAACTACACAATATCTATTTTTTAATTTTGAACACAGTTAGTTATTTTCATGATATCAATCATCGAGAAAAATACTTTTACAAGATTATCAATGAACAAAAAATATGGAATATTTAACAATTATTTATGTACAACTTATTATAAATAATTTAATGATAATAAAATTAGTGTACATTTCAAAGGGCATTACTAATTATTATATTACTCTAATTTAAACTTTAAATATTTATGTAAAAGAAAAAAACTTGATTTATATTATTTGATATTAAATATCAATACATTTTATACATTTATTACAAATACTATAAACGTGTTCTGTATCAGATAGTGAAATACGTAAGAATTATAAATAATTATTAAATAAAAAAAAAAACCACAAAACATTTATTTTATTTTTCTACAGTTAATTTTTTTAACGTCAATTGAGTTATTTTCAAATATACCGTTTTTTGAAGACAAAACTAAAAAAAATCAAACAACATAAGTTGTGAGTATTAGATGTAAAATAAATCACTCTGTATGTAAAATATACGTATAAAAACACCCACACCTATATAATAATTTACTATATTCTATCATTCTAATATTTCAATAATATATATATGTATAGCGGTGGTCTCTTTGTAAAAATATAGAACTAGAAGTTTTTTTTTTTTTTTTTTTAAATCGATAAGAACAAAAACGACCCTCTCTCAGCCCATGCCCGACCAAACACTCGAAAAACATTTTAGAATTTACTACTATAATATATACGCACACACATACACACCGCTCCATGTTCTCATTGTTTTCCCACAGACTCCTTTCTTCACCATCACCGCCCCGAAACCATCAACGCAACTCGCGCGAGAAAAACCTGATTCCCGCCTGCGCTCTTCCCGAGCTTTTCTTTTACTTTTTTTCCTTCTCTCTTTTAAGATAACTCGGTCTCTGCCGTCGTATTTTTCGTCGAAATGAAACTTTCCACGTTTGTTATAACACTATAATATCACAATATTATATTTTGTTGTATATATATATACATATATTTATTTTACTATATTTTACTATATTTTTTTATCACCGACTGGATCAAACATCATCGATAGAAGACGTACAAATATAATATGAGCGTAAAGCTAAACGTACTTACGTACAAATCAATTGACAAATTTCTTTTGTTTGTCTCGCGTATAATGTTTACTCGATGTACTTTTTCGATATTTTTCTCCTGAACAAATTGAACGAAAACTTTGAGAAAGTATAATATGCTGTATGTATAGCTGTGAAACTCATGACGGTAAGAGTATTTGTATGGTGACGCCGCGTGTTCCGAAGTATAAATAAAACTCAATCAAGAAACACCGCCACTCACCCGTGTGTGAGTATATCAACATATATCTATAATATCATCAAAGTCATAAAAAAGTCAGCGATATATTATACGCATCGGATCCGCCATCAACATGACACATATTCGATAAATATTATTATTGAATTTATAAATTTTGATGTCTCCGTGCCCTTAGCACTTTTAAATGATTCACGTCAAATACAGATTTTTATTTGGCACACGGATTGTTAAATAATATACTTATGGCTGTATAGTAAAATAAAAATCATACTATTACAAGCGTTAAATAACAACGGTAATACCGTCTATATGAATATTGTGATTTAATTAGAGGAGAACAATGTTAATTTGCAGTTTCTCGTGTATTTAAACTTATCTCGCAATTATCTACGAAACTAAGAAGTGGGGGGATTTTTTTCATAGAAATATAGGTAATTAACTGTAGTTTATAATATTTATTTGGAACCAAATAAATGCTATCCACCGAGCCCGGAAAACAATAATGCAATGCTTTATTATAGTTTATCGATTGATCTTACTTTAAATCGGACTTTTGGTACCTAACATCATACATCAAAGACATTCACCACAGATGACTGTAAATAAAATTTAACGTCCAAGTCGTATTTTTTTTTTTTGGAAATTGGTTTTTTCTTCGATTGTTTTTTACATTGACATATTTTTATGGCTTTGAAAAAGGTTGGCAGTACACTAGTCATAGTTATTACCAAAAAAAAATACTATATATTTTTTAATATTTTCATTTATTTCAAAACCTTATTATGAATTCGACATTTTTGCAAAAATACAGATTTCAGTTCAAGTTAATGACTTAATGTGTATCTACCAAAAAATTGGAGTTTTAAATAAACGTATACAAATTGATGATTTATTTTATTTTTTATACCTTATTTCTTAAACTATTTTTTCATAAAAAAAAAAAAAATTATGACATATTATTCTCATAAATATTCACGAGTTCGATAAAAATGTACTAAACATTTTAGAAAAAAATATTGTAGAAAATTATTAAAATATTAAATTTACACCACCGACCAAAGTAATTACTCGACAAAATTGTTGTTTATTTTAGCACTCTTATAAATTAAGTAATTTTTCTAAAATCAAAATCAATAACCAAAGTATCGGTTCTAAGTGTAGTAAAAACTAGAATATTATATATAATACGCGTTTATAAGTCTACCAGTAGCATTTTTAGAAAAAAAAATAACGGAACGTATGTAAATCAAAATGTTCAACATTGGAAGTACGTGCATTATTAAATTATAAATCATTAGCGATTGGTATTTAGTGACAGGGTAAAACTTTTTATTTATTATTGTTATTATTGTAATATGATGCAGCCCTAATTTTTGGCTAAATGTATCACAGTAGTATATTATTATTTATTGTTATTATTATTATTATTATTGTATAAAAATTTTGTTGTGTCTAAGTGTCTGTGCTGGGGCAAAAGGATAACCACGTTTACTTGATATGATGAAAACATTATCGTGTTAGACAAAATCAGTGCAAGTCTAAATTATGCAATTCCCTTACTGCATTGTGTTTCATTGTATAGTGGTAATTTCAATGTCCATCTACGACCAAATGATTAATTTATCCTATTAACTAATACATTATTATTGATTTAGTGATATTATATTCATTATATAACGTACTAACATATTTCAAAATAAACGTTTTCCGCATGAATTTAAACATCAACATTATAACTTGATATTGTTTTTATTAGCTAATTGTTTAATTTAATTTAATTTTGTTTTTTTTTTCTTTTAATTTTCATTATTAGGTATATAATTTTCCGTATAATTTTAACGTATTCCGTTGAGTATAGTATATTTTTTTAAATCTCAAACGTGTAGATAAAATTTTTCAAAAAATTTGCTAAACGTTTAAGATATTTGTTATGGTAATGATAATTTAGGCGGAATTCAGTAGATTTATAAGCCACCGTACAATGATCGATGTATTGTAAATTTGTTCACTGAAGAAAGCAGATTGGGAGACAGTATCGCCTTAATAAATAGTTATACACTGTAACGTTACTATATTCATTAAGTTAACGCTTGAAGTTCGACAAGAATACTTAATCAGCGTCGTGAGAGGGAACAAATTGCATTTGTTGATAATAATTAGGCTTATGGCTAAACAAAACGAATTTAATAGACATTCATTTTTAATTAACTAATATCCACGTTGCAGAGGCTTAACGCTTTTTAATTGTTCCAGTGTTTAAAACAGCTACCTACTTTATTTTCAAATAATTTTCAACGTTATGATGCTTTTATTTTTGTTTCATACCACCCCATTGAGATTTATTTTCATAATATTTTTTTTTGCGTTCCATACAATTAACTCACAGTCAATATACAATTTCATAGATTCAACTTCAATTGAATAAAAAACGTAATTTTGAAATTGTTTTATCTTCAAAACTCGATGGCAATGTTTATTGATTTTTGATAAAACAATATAAGTTATCAATAAGGTATACTAATTTATACTGAAACTAGCAAAATAATTTATACTTAATGTATCACGATAGTCAAATAAGATAATTTTCTCTTAATTCAAGATCCTATTTACTACGTCCTATGTTGAAATCTAAACTCCCAATCCATAATAAAATAATTATTTACAAATCAATGTTAAAACCAATCTGGTCTTGTGGAGCCCAAATATGGAGTTGTGCAAAACCAACCCAAATTAAAACAATTGAAGCATTTCAGTCCATTACCCTCCACACAATAACGTCAACTCCTTAGTATGTTTCTAACCACACCCTTCACAAAGACTTAAACATTGAATCAGTTGAAAACTTAGTTAAAACCTACTAAAAAAGTTTCATTCCAAATTACTTCATCATTCAAATCCTCTGATTGCAAACCAACACTCAGCCTTAATTCCAGATAACCCCCCTCGTCGCCTCAAAAGACGTTGGTGTTGCGATCTATTAAACTGAAACACCACTCCCTGTCCTAACTGTCACAACTCGAAAGGGTCCTATCACTGGATAGCTTCCCTTCACAAGTTTTCAAAGTCACTATTATAATGTTAACTTATTTGCTTATTGTATTTTATTATGTACAGATTGTAAATGTTATTTTGTTAATAAAAAAAAAAAAAGATAATTTTATGATATCACTTTAAAATTAATGGTTTTTTTAATTGCATTGAATATTTGATGTATTTGTCGAAAACAATGTAGATATTTTAAAAATGTATTGTTTATACGCATCGTAAAAAATACATTTAAAAAAACTTTCACCTTATAGTTACTTTATATTTTATGATTTCTTTACTAAAGATAAAATTAAAGAGAATAGTGTCTGTACGTTAAATAGTCCGATTTTTATACGAATAAGCTAATAAAAAAACGATTGTGTCAAAAGAAATAATCAAATAATCAATTCAAGTGATCTGTACAAATAAATATACGTAAAGTAATTTTATTTAAAAAACATTTCCACTGAATTTTAAAATAACTATAAAATATTTACTTTTATTTAACTAAATAGTATTGATATAGCTAGTATTACATGTCATTATTTTATAGGTAGGTACTACACAGAATGTACAAAAATATGCGCTTTCGTTGGAATTTCGTATAAAATGTTCGAATGTCAAAGGCATTAAAAACTACTCTTTTGTAATAAAGTCAAATAACGAACTACACTAACGAACTATAAATATTCACAAATGACATATTCTTGAATCAATTATTTAGTAAACGTCAAAACAATATACAAAATATATATGATGTTATATGTACAATACTCGATAAGCTTAAATATAGATATATAATTTTTGAGAATGACAATAACAATATTATACAATTATTATGTGGTTCGACATACCGTCATTAGTTTTTGCTTCCACTCTGCCTTCTTCCGATGTCCTGCCTCCAGCCAATCGCAATTCAATGTCCGATCCTGAAGTGTCCTGTACACCAATAATAAAATAAAATGATTTTCTATACTTCCAACTCTTTATTATGAGTTCAAGACTATGATAATTATAATATATAGTTTATGTACCTATGTAAAATATTTTTCACTATGATTTCTATACAAAACGCTTTTCTTTTTCTTTTCTTTTTTTTTTTTTTTTGGGGGGGGGGGGATCATATAATATTTTTCAACTTAATTAAAAATCCAAAATTATACGATAGCCTTGAGAATCATTAATGAATTTAATGGTCAAATACGTAATAATCAAATAACCAATAAAATGTCGCATTATAAGAATCAATTTTCACGAATCGGTTGTCAGAAAGTGAAATTAAATTTAAAATGCAGTGAACGCCTTAACATTATTTAGGTATAAAAATAAATAGAAAAGTGTTATTGTGATTACTTTGATCTTATACTTTTGGATGACTTTTTTCGCCGAAACCGTCACTGCAGGCACAGAGTATTTAGGTTTTTCAGGTTCCGGCGAACCGCATACTACGCCAGCTGCTTCAGAAGGATCACAATCATTTTCGCCCCAACTATCAAATCGACATTTAGAAATTTCTGTCTCTTGACCATCACACTGAGTATTGTCTATCCAATACTTTCCTACATGAACAGTTATAGTCATAATTATTAAGAATTGTTAGTTCTCGCCCACAGATAACTATAATAATAATAATAATAATAATTTTATCAATATAATCTAAGTATCATCATAGTATTATTATGATTATTATTATTTTGTAATACGATGTTAATATCATCATTACTGGCCGTTTGACCGAAGTGCGAATTGTGCGTAACCCTTGACGTGCCGTTGTAACCAAGTTGTCTGCACACGACTTGGCCTTCTCGCGCGTCCCATTCATCATCGCAAATGGCACCCCATTTTCCTAGGTGCATTATCTCCACGTTACCTGAAACAATAAAAAAAAGCTATAAAATCGAAAATTTAGATCTCTAAGACTAACCTATGATCGGTGTATAAAGTATTAAGCGTTTTCAAAATGTACTTAATATATACGTAATAACGATAGTTATTAATTTTATTTTAATAATAATAATGTATCATAATTCTATAGTAGTTGAATATATTTTAGATAGAAAATATTGAATCTGATGTACATAATGTTTTATAATAACAATGTTTAATTTCATCCTTTGTCGCTTTTTTTCGACAATTTAGTAGTTCTAATACCAAAGAAATGTGTTAAAAAATTATAAAAACTATTGTTATAGTTAGTAGTGCATTATTTCAAACAATTTTATAATTAAACTCTTAAATAAACTTAAGTTCGTCTCGTTATTTTAATCCTTGAAATTTTTGTCACGGTGTAAGTTTTTGCACGTTATCTCAATTGAAGACTATAATATTTAAAGGACACAGATTCCAAGCAAACAATTGAAATGAAACAAGACTTCTCTAAGTACTAACTCGAGAAAAAATTCAAAGAAGATTTTCTAAGCCAATAGTGATAGCGGTATGATCTCACAATCAATGATTTTAGTTGTGTGGTTTTAAGAGAACAATATGTTGAGCACATTATATTTTCAAAGGAGCACTACGTTTTCTTGATGTTATAAATTGATTTTTTTTTCAATCAACGAAGTCCTCATAAGCTTCTCATTAATAAAGCATCGTACATCGGTTACACAGGTTTTGGTTGAAACATAAATGTTTAGAAAAATAGAGACTAATATTGTTAAACCGATGTGAAAATATTATTAACCGTAAATTGTGTAGGTATATCGTTAAATGTGTAGCGCGCCAGTCGTATAATGGTTACCTATGAATACAAAACATATCGTACATAATACGATATGGGAATGTGATACGCCACGCCTGCCTTTCTGTATTTACGACCACTACATTGTAACCGCGGTTAGGTTCACCTCGCGATTATATTATTGTAAAAATATTATAAAAATCGAATTGCTCGTGCTAGGCCGACTGCGACGACTTTTACGATCGCCCAGGAACGCGTAATCGTATTTTGATTACACCCGCTCCGTGTAGTGATTGTATTATTATGCTCTTAACGTTCGCGATCCCGGCGCAATAAATAATAATATCAATATCGTAAATACATACAATATACATATATATATATATATATCAATTGTCCGAGCCGCACCGCACACATCGTCCAGCTCTCTTGTTCCGCGCGAATTCATTTTATTTCTATATACGAGACCAATAATTATTGCGGACCGTCACGGTTTTATTTGACAGTGATATTATTTTATGTTTACACTTTATCGTTTATGCACGATAATGAATGATGATTTTATTTATGTTCAAACGATATATTAAACAGAGTTACTCACCATAAATGCTTATAACCATTTTTTCATTTAATAATGATTTTAAAAAATGTTGATTAATTAAAAATCTAGTTTTTCGTATATCTGTGTACGTATTAGATTTTTTGTGTATTATTATTTTTCTATTACCTTGACCATCTTTTAAAGTTTGTTTACCTCAATATACGACTTACGATATTGGCTTTTATGACTTTAAATTGTCGAAATCTGCTGATCATATTCATTATGATTCATAATATAACATAATTATGCCATTTTAAGCACATTTCTTGAATATACTATTGTTAGCCATTACAAAAACGAACGTAATTATTCTTCATCAACTGTTATTAATTTTTTTTTTTTCTAAATTCTTACCAATAAAATATTTTAACTCGATAAGATTTATTTATAATGTATATTTATGTACAAAATAATTCACCAATCATTCTTTATACCTTATTTTTTTTTTTTTTTTTTTTTTTTAATAATGCAGTTGTCCGAAATCTGATTTTTTTTTTATTTAAAAAAAAATATTTTCAAATCCTTGATATATTCTGTATTACCAACGGGTTGTTATGTAAACATAAAATGCAACCATCTGTTATTCAAATGAGATCTTTTTCAGATATAAATTATTTAGAAGATAAATTCTTCGAAAATGTTGACGTATCAAAATCAAAATTCGAACAAGTAGTTTATAAGTTACTTAACTGTGTGTGTTAAGGATAATAATTGGTTTATGATGATAAATTTAGAAGATTAAAGGCTGCAGTGAACTGAAAATATTATAGTTATGCAAAATTTATGTAGTGCAATAATCACAATTTTTAATATATGATCTTAATGTATATTTAAAACTTACAAAAAAAAATCAAAGTTTTAATAAATTAATCGTTAAAGGATAAATGAGGGCAAGAATATTTGGTGAATCATCCTGTATATATACTTATTACACTCTATATTTTCTAATCTGTTGTTCACCTACCGTTACCGACTGAAGTATCTAAATAATTCAGAATAATTTTGCTTAAATTTTGTACTACCTACCTTATTTATTGATCAAATAGTTTAGTAGCTATATATCATATAAGTCATCGCTAAAAGTTTAGTAGTACGAGGTGGTGAGGTAGAGAAATATTTTATCATCCCACGAATATATAATATACGAATATTTACCGCTCCTTTAACTATAAGCGCTTATAAAAGTTAAGCTATTTATTAAATATTGAACATAAATATATTCAAATTTATTCTGCATAATACATAATACCGTAATACAGAACATCAGGATTATAATTTATTTGAAAATCTAAAATTCAAGTTCATCATTGGCTATCAGTTTAATTAGAGAAAGTCGCAATTTTTAAAATCCATATGGATATATTACAATTTTTACATTGTATAATCTAGATAGAAACATATAAAATAAGGCGGGCCCGTGAATATTGCTTTGCTGTACATTAGATATTGATTGGGTCACAGTTATGAGAGTTTAAATTTGAATTCAATGTTTTATCATTGTATACGAAAAACAATTGTGAGTAGAGACGATATGCCAACCTGTTTCACTAAGTATATTTTATAACATATTTGTTTGATATAACTATTAAATTCATGAATTTATTTTGTTATACGATGGGTTAATGTAATTTTTTAAGAAAATATGGCATTTATTTCATTATTAATATTTAACTATTATATTATACAAACTTATATAACTTATAATGTAGTCGCATATTTATGTAAATGTGCAAATACTGTAAAAAAGTAAAAATAAGTTCATTGTATAAATAGATAATATCCTAAAATAATTGAAAAATATTATTGCATAATGTAATGAAATTCTTAACAATATAATATACGTAAAAGTTTTTAGTTAAAACAGAAATCGATTTTGTTGAAAACTGATTTAGCATAAAAATTCTCGTTTTTCCTAAATGTTAATAAAAGTACTGAGCATTTCATCCTCCCCTCCCAAAATATAAGATAAATCAAATTTACTTCCAAAAACCACTCCCACAGTTGATTATCAAAGCATTTTTACTGTCTAAAAGGTAATGACAGTCAGAAAAAAATATATATCATTGTAAAATCAATACATTCATCGCTAAGCGCAGAATCTAAGATTATGTCTTAAATTCAATACGCATTTCAAAAATTAGATTTCAAAAATAAATAAATAAGTTAACAATTATTGAAAAAAAATAAACTAGTACAGAATAATTGAATTAATCGTATTAAAATATCTCATTGTATTGTATAAACGAAGGATTTTTTAAATCTATTATTTCACACACGATAATATAGAAATTCATATAACTACGTTGACATTTTTTTTTTTAACATAATATACAACTGCAATAAAAAAATCAAAATGTTCTATGTATTATAATAATTGTTACTTTGTTCATATTTATTATAGATAGTTAAGTATATTAAAAATAATATGTTCAGACATTTTTTTCTCAAATAATTTGACCATATTTAATATAATTTTATCTATAATTTTTCATAAGTAGTAATCATCTTAAGGGTAATCTCTAATTGTTTCTACAACAAACGCATCAAATTATACTCACTCAGACACATAAATAAATAATAATCACCAACACACAGTGATTTAAGTCCTTGACTTAATGTTAATTTCAGTTACGTATACGTATAATACGTTCAATATTCTGTTACAAATAGGTACCTATTACCTCATCCATACTCAATACTGTACCAATTTGCCCCGTCGCGTTTTCGATTAGACCAATTAATTACTTTCCCGTAACGCATCGCGATTCTACAATCGAATCATAGCCGTTCTAGTATCTATTATTCTCACTATAAATCTTTACGAGTCATTTGACGTACATCAGTAGACCTAATTTTGTACTATTAAAACGTGATCTATAATGATACATTCGTTCTGCAAAACTCAAACGATCGGAAACGCTCTAAAATAATATGATATAGGGATGGACATAGATACACATTTATCAAAGAACTTGCCCCAAATATGAAGGATTTTCAATATCCAATATTGTTCACACCATTTGTTTTAACATTATTATCTAACATATCGTGATAATAATTGATAAGCCCGCGATGCACAAACGTCATCAATCATGCATGATAACAATATAATATATTGATTTAAAATTATTACGCTTGATTATGCATTTCTATCGTCTGGGTATCTTAATTGAATATTGATCGGGTTCTTGGTCCGATTGCCTCTATATACCTTTAGACCAGGCTCTGGACGAACAAGTAAATATAATTGTACATATTTGTATGAATTTTACACAAACGTTAAAGTACGTTTTTATATTATAATAATACGACACCAAATATAATTATTTTACTCCGATAGGTATCTATAGGTAACTTGTAAAATCGTCGTAAAGATTGATGAATTATGGATCGTCGCGACGTTTTACGACGACGACCAGGCGCATACAACATATAGTAATAACGTGTACGGTCGTGGAGCTGTCGATAACGCGTGGCGTCGTGTCACGTTTATGCTTAATATAATATAAAAACCAAGAGTGTAATATATGTTTTCTTTTTTACGATTGACTAAATAAACTACAGACGGGGAACGTGATTGTCGGCCGCAGACGGCGGTGGCGGCGTTGATGACGAAGACGGGATGGGCGCCTATATAATAATAACGTTCAGCCCACACGATTACCCGAATAGTCTAAAATCCCATACGACATATCTTTATTGCGTAATATCATATGTAGACACCTGCCTGTGGAATATTATCTTCGTGGACGTGTCGATGTGACGTGTATTTGACAAAAACCGCTTTCCCAAATACGGTAAACGCATTTTCGGCACGCCTTAACTCCCCGACGGCGTTCTGACTAATTTTAAGAGGGCTGTTTTTTTTTTTTTTAAATAAGTACAATATATTACCAATGTTGTTAATAGATCAAATAAAATATTAGGTTTCATCTTTAGACATTTTCCTGACTTTACGATACACGTGATGTTTTAAAATTCATATATTCATCTTTGGTTTGTTCTATTTGTGAATATGGATCAATAATCTAAATATAAATTTAAAAAAAAAATTGTATTATTTAAATGTTCCATGCCCAAGAAATTATGAATTCTTCGTACGGGCGCTCAATTATATCTATTCTGAATCTCAATACATTGGAACAAAATCTTTTAAAACAAAGATTTATACTTTCTGTATAAACTTATCGTCAGAAATATATTTTACTATCCTGAATTCTTAAACTAGTTTTTCTTCTATATTTCTATTCGTAGTAATTCAATTTAATAATAAATTCAATAAAAATTTTGTCTGAACATAGAAGTAACGAGTTATGCGAATCTCTGCTTAGAATGATGAAAACAATCAATGAATTCCAAACCAATATGTTCATCTAATCAAAAATTTCCCATTTAATGTATATTGTAATTTCACATTTCTATATTTAGTAATATGGTTATAGTCCAAAAGTATTTTTTATTTTTTATTATTATTTGTATTGTATTATCATCATACTAGTGTCAAGGAACGTTTGTTGTTGTTAAATAAACTTTGTTACTGGCCCTGCCCAAAAAAACATACCTCCTCAATGACCAACGATTTTTCTCATCCCTATTTACCACAATATTAAAATGAAAATTTCCCATGATATCATTCAAGTCGATATTTCGTTTGCTTTATTTTACAACAGATTAAAACGTTTCAATAAACAAAATACGCCATAGACTTTAATATGAGAAACTGTACGATATTTATATATCACCGAATACTGAGTTGGTATTTTGAAACAATAATTTATAACACTTTCTTTTTTTTTACTTTAATTTAATAATAATTACACATTTTCAAAAATGATAGTTTAATTTTTATTTTAAAATTTAAAAACAGAATATTATATTTTATATTGTTAGGTCAATAAAAAAAACCAAATGTTTTTAAAAACCCAAAAAAGGAATTAAGAAGAAGTAATTTTTTGCTTTAAATAATATTATTTGGTCATAAATTATTTAAAAAAAATATTAAGTCGTAATTAAAATAAAGGTTCGAGGTTAATATTAAATTACACGTTTTATTAATAAATACATCTTTAAACTATTTTAGCTATGCGTGTATCGTAACTGGTATTATTAATCTGGCAGCTATTATGTAATTTTATTGTTATAATTATTTAAACATTTTTGAGATACCTTCGTACTCGGATTCGCCGTCGACTAGCCTCACCATTCCCTCGAGACTTTTATGAGTTTTCAAATAGTTTTTGATCAAGTTTGCCTTCCAATGGTGCCTGTGCTTGACGGTTCGACGACAATCAACCGTCGGCTCGAGTAGCGACAATAGCCCCAGCACCAGCATGAATGTAGCCATCAAGACTTCAGCCACCGGACGACAACCGTTGGACGTCTGTAAATCGTAACCGCGGTAACTTAACGTCACGAGTATGACCATGTCGTATTATATGCTAACTGTCGTGGACCGATTGATGTTTCAGCGGTGAGACAGGCGGACTACTGTGTCGATGGTCGTGTGGTCTGCAGGACGAAACCGATATGTCGTCTCGGATTTTCGTTCCCACCATCACTACCAATTACAAGTAAAATCTTAGAATAAATATTACCATAAGATGAAAAAAAAAATGAACAATTCACACATAGTCAGCTGCAGCTGTCGCCCACTTAAATTAACACTGTAGTAAATGTATACAGTGTGATATCAAACAATACTATTTTAATAACTTGTATTTCAATTTTTATTTTCGTTTTTTCCCCACGATTCAATTAAATTCTAAAATTTAAAAAAATCATTACGCGTGCTTTAGAATTAAAACTTTAAAATTATTTAATTCAAATCTGAAATATCCTGAACGTTAAGTTATCGGACGGTTCGCAGTATTAAAAATCACCCTGCGCAAGACGCAATATAATATTACCATAGTCGATCCCGATTAAGATGTAAAGCTAGACGATTGAGAATAGTGCGCAATAGTCTTACAATTGTAATAATATAACGTTGACTATGATTAGTGGGTAACGAAAAATGAGGATTTCGACTTATTTAGTATATAATATTATAAGGTTTGTCGTAAGGTCTGCAATACCGTAATCACTCTGTATAAAACGTATTTTGACACTGCGTGTTTGTGCCGTTGAAAAAGAATAGGTCATGGTTGTCATATACATATCGTTTTGGATTCGTAGGTGCAGCACAATAATAATTTATCACTATAATTGTATCGTCGATAATGCGTTTAGCAGATACGCGAAGACGAGCGAATTCGATTACGGACACTATGACCGCTCTATTTCATTATACATTATTATGTGATGACCTTATGTTATTATTAAACGTCCATGTTATACAATTATAATAATACGTATAGACGTATGTATAACAACGTGCTTACTTAAAACTGTGAAACTAATCAAGTCGACGATAGCGGCGGCGGCGATTCGTCCTGCGCGCGCGGTTCGATCTGTATACGCGTTACGCCGTTGTCAGTCGGCATTCAATTTTAAACTCGTCCCGAGCTTTTGTGTTTAACAACAATCGTACGAGTGACTGCAAACAACGTGATATACACACATATAATACTATTTTACCGTGGCATGATAATATACTAAAAACACGCATTATTTTCGAGGATATGAACTCGACGAAGATCGGCACGCATTCAACGGCTCTTGGCTAATATAAATTTGTACACGCATATACATAATTCATGCGCGCCTATCATATAGCTTTAGTGAAAATGCCTCGCAATTTTTTCGGAGTAGATGGAAAAAGAAACTATAGAACAACGCACAAAAAAAAAAGTGGTACAGCGAAAACAATGAACCGAACGAAGGAGATAGAGACTTCTTTATTATTATTATCTCGTGACTCGAGTTGAACGCTTTTTATTTTTGTTTCCGTTTTAATTACTAACCAGTTACGCGTATGCGTGACATTTTCATGTTACTCTGTTATTAATTGTTATTAAAACAGTTGGTGTTTTGTTCTTTAAATACAAAAAACATTAAGCATTTTCTATTTAATTCTCATCAAAAACGATGTTTAAACATTATATTTTGCACCAACTATCCCTAATTGTTATATGAATACGTGAGAATACCTTAAAACGAAACAGTTCATTATAAAATAAAATGTAAAACTAAATATGCATTATCTTAATTGATTTAATAATAATATACGATAGCGCTGCAGGGATTTTCAAGTATATAATTTATGCAAAACTACTTAATGTAGTATAATATCACGTGATGGGAAATAAACTATTCAGTTCCTTAAGCGTACATTCTGAAGTTATCAAGCATTATGATATTATCACAAGTTAATAAGTATTAACAAGTGTTCCGATGTGACATCTCCAAACATTATGACTTTAATAATAATAATAATAATAATAGTGATGTTAACGTTTTAATATGCATTATACGAACTATGGTTACTGTGTTGAAATTATAGAAGACGATATTTCGAACACGAGTTGTTTCACAGTTGTTATCTTTACATTTTTCTTCTAGGGCTTCTCGGGAGCTGTGTGATCATTTGATATTGGCATGCGGTTTTCTTTAATTCATCGATTACGTAACACAACATGTAAAATGTATTATCTTTGCGGTCATAAATAACTCGTAATGCGTCCATAATATACAAAGTGACAACTTTACTATTCGAATATAATTTTAAAAAAAATGTGTATAATTCCTAACAATGTTACATTATATAATATGATGTTAATTTGTAAAATTACAATTTAATTCATACATATGAAATTCAGCGTATATTTTACATACCATTATACCTAACACAATGTAAGATCCTTTTTTTATAAAACGTTGATCGTTAAGAACTAACAACATTTAAAAACAATAAATCAAATATCTGGCTTTAGGTTATATTGCTGCCCGATAACAGAAATAATTAATTGACAATAAAATTAGACGCATCGTTGGATCCGTCAATTTTAACAATTTATTTGTGTTCACCGTCGACTGCTTGGAACGTGCAAAATTATATGTGTATAAGTTTTGCTCAATCTGTATAAATATTATCATAATTATTTTCTTATATCGTATCGTATTAATTAGTGTTGTTTTGATTATTGAACTTGCAAATGTGTATATCTTTAGTGCGCTTTTAGTGAAAATCTGTGAATTATTTTTTTTTAGTTGTATTTCATTGTTTTTTATTTAATTTTTATTATTTCATAGGTTTAAATCACTACTTTTTTATTATTATAATTATATAATTTAACTATGCACTCATAACCAAATATCCATTATTTATGACATTTATATAGATGAATCTATATATTTGTTAATATATTATATGTGTATGCGCTAATCATCGCGGTTGTTAATATTCTATACAATAGTCAACTTTTTCAAAATATTATATTTTTTATAACTACGATTGTTATATTTACTCTAATAGACAACAGCTATTACGTATCCTTCTATTTCATCATACATTATATATAAAAAACTGTACTAAATACCGTGAGTGCAAATCACCAACTTAATTATCATAATTAACGTGTATACTAAATGTTCTAAATTAATCGCCACGTAAGCTTTTTACTATTATAGTAAAAAATACTCATGTACGCTAATCGCTGCAATTGGTGATTGTACAAGTCTGAGCTTCACCAAGAAATTGTATTTATTTATTTTTTGATGCATTATTTTTTAGACCAATGAGACAGTCATATTTGATTTATATTGTTCACCTATTCTTGTCGCTGTAAATTATACATATTTTATTACTTTTTATCAATAATATAACAACGAATTACCATTATTTTATAGTTTCAAATATATACATGTATATAATATTCACATATATACACTTCACCGCATACAAACACTTGCTGATCTTACTTTGCAAACTTCTCCACTTCTTTTGAGTAGTGCTACAACACATATATGCTAACGAAATACAATGGTCGAGTAATGAGTAGTGCGAATAATGATGCGATACAAAATATTTCTGTGATCGGGCTCGATGCGTATTATTGTTCGTTCCCAGGCCGTACAAGTGATAACAATTATACGGATATAGGTTTACTTTTGAATATCAATAATTTATAAAAGTTTCATCGATACTTGGGGAAAAATTAAGACGATGATAAAATCCCGTATACCATATTAAAATAACCAAAAATTAATTCTTCAATGAATTATAATTTATAGTATTTACTTTTAAAACAATCACCTTAAATATATTTCAATAAACGCCAGCGACAACACTTCTGTTTGAAATTATAATACTTAATATAGTAATATTTGAATATAATTGTTTTATTGTTTATGTGCTAATATTTACTTAGCGATCCTATTTTGAAATCAAGATATTCGGGATATAAACGGTGTATGATATTTATTGTACACCATTGCAAAGTGTATGCAAACTCCGTTGTAATAATAATATACAGTGAATCGAAGAGACGTTGCGGCGACGAATAAGCCCTGTCATAATATTTCGGCTACACCGAAGCCGACAAATTGTTGTTACTTTGATAAGTGAACCATAGAAGACAGAAAACGGCTTCACAGCCGAATAACTGAAATTCTCAGTTCAAATGCACGTTACACAATGGAATTTCATATCACCTTGGAGAAAATTATCAATAAGTATTTAATATAATATATATATAGTATATTAGTATATATAAATATATGTTATATACATATATATTAAACATCCCATTGTTGTCTCTGGACTTATACCATAAAGCCCGACGTTACCAAGTGGGTAAGATGTCATTTTATTATACATGAACAATCATCGTATTTACAGCTTAATGCACTGGTATTAAGTAATAAAAAATTATAAACCTGTACTTAAACGTGTTATATTTTTGTTCCATACTTATGACATAAACATAGAGACTTCAATGTACATATTAATTTATTTTTTTCACTACTGTCATTCTCTCGTCGTTATTATGTGATAATTCGATTCATATTATCTTTAATTAGATTCATATGTAGAATGATGTTTTTTTTTTTTTTTATGTAAAAAAGAATTACAGTATAATATATAACTTTACTTAATGTACAGTAAATAATTTTGGTGACAAAAAATAAATAAATAAATAACATTAACATAGTGAATTATTGGATAAGCACACATAGTAGTATCATCCGATAAGTTTATTGGGCAAGACTCAAATAAATCTCTAGGTCAACATTTTTTTTAGCAGTCTATTAGAATTTTGAGAGATAATGAGAGAGGAATGAAGTTTAATTAGTGGTTAAAATGGTTTTGAATATTTTGTTGAAGTGAGCGGTAGTAACTTTTTACTGTCTGTTTAAGTATTTGTATTTTAAGGTTTTTGTAGAGATTATTATTTGTTGAACTTATATCATAGAATGGAGACAATTGTATAAAGACTAATGGACTAAAACTTGGAAGCGTTAAAGATTTAAAGATATCACCTGCATTTTCACCTTATCATGGATTTGCAGATTAAGAGTTTGAAGATGGTTGATAATTTGGATAGGATTAGAGAACGAAACAAGTAAAGCGTGAAATAAGCTGATTTTTAATTTTATTTATAGTAATGTTATGATCTAAACTAGCAAAAACGTGACAAATAAGTAATAACACTCGTGGAAATACGACAGCTAATGATATAATAAAATTGTTCATTATAGTTATAAATATTATATATAAAATGAATTATACTTAAATATATATAAATTAGAAGTTATAGAATATATATATAATAAACTTAAAATATTTTATTTTAGAAACAAAATCATCATAAACTGCATTTAATGGGGGAAAATATTATTTAAATGTATATTTTTCATGAAGAAAATATATGGATTAGGAAAAGATTTTTTTTAAACACTTTAGTAGGTTATTTCGACCTACTATTGTGCCATTTTGACATATTTTAATGAGTAGTTAGTTTGTTTTCTTAATATATAATAACTATATTATGTAATAATCATTTAGAACTTAATTATAAATATAAATTAATTTTTTACTTGATATTAATGAATAATACAATATAATTATTTTCATTTTCGTTCATAAATCTTTCAGGTACAGTTAATATAAACTAACAATTATAACTACTACAGGAATATTAGGTCTCAATGTTTTATAAATTTTGGAATAGAAATAACCTTTGTCAGTCTAACTTGACCTATTTTTGAGCGTACAGAACTGCTGAATAGGCAGTCGTTTACTCGTAAGGTGGTAAGGTGAATAATTATTAACAATTCAATAATATTTTTTATAAAATCATATTTTTTTTTCGATACCAACACAACTAACTTGCTTAATTTTTATTTGTATATATGTGTTTGTACTTCACTACACTATTTTGTCCTACGCTGGCTAATCTATTGTGATCGAGGCTTAAAAATTGATTTTTATCATCGACAACATGCTTTAAAATTGTAATCAAAAATATTTCTGTTATGTAAGATGAATATTAGTAAAAACATAATAATAAATCAGATAATGTTTTTACTTTTTACTTAACGATAAAAGCAGTACATCTACTACTTTCATTAAATGTCTATACTCCACAACCTCGCTCCAATAATTCACGTCAACAGAGATTTCTATTATCATATTATGTTATGTTCTTATTAGTTTTCGTACATGTCTAACATAATATTATATATTTGTAGAGATAGAACATATACAAAAAAATTGCAAAACTTTTTTTATCATAAATTATTTGACTTATATTGTACTTTAATTTATTATTATTTTATTTAAATCTTCAATTTATATCTAAATGAAAAATGCGTACCTAATATATTTCATTTTCTATTAAAGCTTTTAAGCTTAAGAATACTTTATATATTATGTTTAGTTATACATAATTATATTTATTATTATTATTAAGTTTTTATACAAAGTTCACCATAAAATTATATTTTCGTATATTAAATTAAGTATTAAGTAGGTGTATATACTTTTTTTAGGTTTCCAAGTCAAATAAGTTTAACAAGAATATTTTCAATATGTATTAACTAAAAGTTTAAGCTTGCATTTATAATTACATATTCATGAATGAAACATGGTTATATATTTTGTACAAACTTAGTTACTTTTACATATTTTTATATTATCTTTAACAAGGATATTTCCATTTTTATTTTTATTTTTTAAGGACAATTAATAATATTTTGAATGTTTAGGTAATTTTGCTATGTAATGTCTATAATGTAATTTTGAGTAAATTGTGTTAAAATAAATTGAATCAGAAATTAAAACTTGACATCTAAAAATTAAATATTTTTAATGAAAAACGAATTTATAAGTACCACTCTCGTAAGTCAATCACATAAATATGATAATCGTTGATGAACATAAAATTACAAAGCATTGTTAAATTACAAATTTTTCGTTAAAATATGAAAAAATTTTCATCACACACCTACCTAAATATTTTATTCGCAAATAAAATTATTATTAAAAATCAAAATGGTATCAAAGAAATTTGAAAAACGATTAAAGAATATAATATTAATATACCTAATTATACTTGAGAAAAAAATTGAAAAATCAATTTCATTGAAAATATGCTAAAAAAATACTTTCGTTTATAAATCATTAAACAATAATACATTTAATTTAATACGAAGTCAATCACAGCACACTACATGGTCCATATCACGCTCAGTCGATATTGTTTATCAGCCGTTATTCGATGCACGCATACTTGATCAGTCATACTCGAGTTGTTCACGAATTATCCTTATAATTGGAACTTGAAAACTAATTTTCCATTTTCAACAACTTATAGAATTCCATCAAGTATAGTATTGCCATGTAAAATAGAATGACTTAATAATTGGTGTTGCGAATGATAAAACAAAATAGACTTTTACTTTCTCAGTTTTTCGCCTATCTCAAAACCATAATAATAATAAACGAGAGATTCTATCTTTTCTACTAAACACCATAGTCAAAATAGAAATACGTTATAAGACTGAGAGTGATAAGCCACAATGTTATAACAACCAGATTTATGGAAACTGTAGATAATCTTGTTTCCCGCTGCGTCAAGAGCGGGGAATATCACTTTTCAGATGCTTCTAACAAAGGTAAAAGCCGTCCAGCCAAGTACACCCTACATGAAGGATATCACACATCAAATTACAAAAGATGTCCATTGCCCAACGTATAAAACAACCCCTATGTGCCATAATATCATGCAGTCAAACCACCACATCTCAAATAAAAAACTCAGTGTCCCTTCCTGACATTCGTTTGGTATAATGACCAAATTATTTTACGCATTTGTTGCTTCTAACTCAATAATATCATTTTACCTCATAGTACATCAGTAACTGACTAATAAATTCCATAGTCTATAAGTATTCCTCTTTAATTATTCAAACATATTTATGAACTAATTATTAAATAATTATATTATAATATAGTGACATATTATAATTAATTTACAATATATAAATGGATAAAATTCAATATTATGAGAATTTTATTATTTTTAAACTATGTAAATTTATTACTATTTAAAATTAAACTACTGCAACTCTTTTTAAGACTAATTTTTAATCAAATATATCGACTCAAAAATGATAATTTAATTTAAAAAGGTAATAACTTAAAAAAAAAAAATGTATTTTAAATTAGTTTAATTTTTTATTTAACATTCATAATAAGATATAATTATAGAAATCAAATCAATTTTAATAGTTTTTCTCTTAAAATTTGTAACAATAAAATTATTTATGCCCATAAATATATTTTATGTATTATTATTCTAAACAAAATTGTCTCTTCTTCAAGGACATTTAAAATCGTGCAAGGTTAGTACATCCTTATTTAGGTATGTATTATTATAATAATTGCTTAAAAACTAATTGTAATTTTTATTATAATATGAAAGTTTAAAATTATGCGTAATGTCTGAAAAATTGATAGATTATTAAATTTAATGTTGCATGCGAATTTTTGTTATAAATAAATACATAATTCAATGCGGTTAGAAAATTGTGTCAATTTATTTCTCCCAACGCCCTAAGTGAAAACACAACCTTTCTATACGGTGCAATTAATAAACTATGTCATTACACCATTGTCGGTGCCTAATTTTGCGGCAAAAGTAATGCGAGTAAATCAGTATCTTCTAATAAGACTACGCACAACTTTAGATCCTAACTAATAATAATCACCACTAAACTTAAATTGAATCTCTTTTGACCACCGTTCAAAGACACAACTTCGTTCACAATTGATGTCTTATCACACTATATTTACACGTACACTATTCATCTATGAAAAAAAAAACGTGACGATTCGAGTTAATTACTAAATTAATTACATTTTATCCAAAAAGTAATACCATAGTTGATAATTGATTCTGCTAGTGCTTGATATACGATTCTAGTTTATTTTATTTCTAACTCGTATACAGTGCAAGTTAAGTTTTTGAAAACATAAATTATTTTTCTTAGTTGTGTTATTGTCTTAGCTAGGTATGTCATCATAATATTTAAGGTTATGGCACATTTCAATGCCCAATTATTTTCAAGATTTTACTATTTTTAATGTTCTTCGACGTGTACATGATATATTAGGTTTAAGCATTCATTTTCATGAATACGCAGGCTGTTTTTTACTGGGTGGTTCGAAATAATTATATAGTGTGGTATAATATGTAAGCATTATTTAAATTAAACAATAGTTTATTTGCACATAGCTATTAACTAATTTTACTCAGATTATCTTATCGTACACCTTATTCCAAAAGTTACTCACGACAAAAATTACTGTGTCATCAGTTTTTGTTGTTTTATTCAAGACAAAAAAAACATATTATTTGTAGCAACTTTAAATTTTTCTGCATAATGTATTATTTACTTTAAAACATCCTTCGTACGTAAGTCCTACACAATCGAAATACTCCTATACTTATAACTTTCTATACTGAGATTAAATTAAATTAAATTTACTTTTTATACTTAAAATGTATATAACAAAATAATAATATTCACCGTTCTAACATTGTTGAAACCGAAATAACGTTTAATGTCAAATATTCGATAGACCTATATTACGGCAATTAAACGTTATTTCATTATTATTTTATTATTATCTTTATCTTCACGGTCGGGTCAGTATCGCGACAGACCTAAATTGTGTGTTGACCTTTTAGTAATGTCATAGCTAATAAAATGTTCACATATTATATCACTCTTTATATTTATAAATTATTATATTTTTCAATATTTATACAATTTTTAAGAATTTATGTTTTACGCAAATAAATTAAATACTTTACCGAAATACGGGTCATTAGTCATTTAAAACAAACCCCCCTTCGGCCCTAACAAACATAATTATAACCTTTTACTATATAATTTAGACTTATTTTTATTATCAATGATACAAATTATACAGAATGAGGTCGCACAGGTAATTAATTTTGATAAATATACAGTAATCGTCGATCGTTAGCTCAGCTAACATCACAAGAATAATTAGAAAGAGGAAAAAATACATTTTTTTTTTTTAAAGAGGATTCTCACTTGAAAAACAGAAGCCTATATTAAAATAAGATACTTCTTAAGGAGAGCAAAAATTTTAAAGAATTTTAAAATATAGTCGTAAACTATACTTAAAATTCCAAAAATTTTATTATACACACATAGCGTATATACACTATTTCACGTATAAAAACTTATATACGAATGATTTTTTTTTTTGTAAGGGTGCTTATATCGGTCATAAAAATAACAAAACATAATAATACGATTTTTACGTTGATTTTTTTTTTATAAATAAAATTGTAATATTTGAATTCGTATTATTCATAACAATCTACTAAGTACGAGTACAATTTATAAATATGTATACATTTTTAACAAAAATCTGATGTAAAATAATTTTTAAAAAACCACAATCCATACTTTCGGCATAATATATTGAAATATACTCTATGGCTTTTCTGATGAATTATTCTAGAAAAAGTACCTATTAATATTTTATTTTCATCTTAAGAATATAACGTAGGTGATTTTATTAAGAAAAAAAATTATGCATCATTAAATTGTAACGATGCACGACAGCTGATTGACCACAAATGTCAGGTTATTAAGTAATATTATAACAGGTACGGTCTTAATTTGATTAGCATAATCGTCGTATACAAATGATGTCTTATAATATCATCATTATAAATACCTTCTGGAAATAAATTATAATACGTAATCACAATAGGTTGGTGTCGCATACGAAATCATTTCGAACCGCCTCCACACTCATAAAAATAAACACAGGACTACCTCTGACGAACACGCTACGACCTATGCTACTTTTTAACTTATGCAACACATTTTATAATACAATAATATTATATTAATCGAAACCACGAAAATCTCATCTCCGTTAGTGCGCTTGATCTAATGCTTCGGAAAAACATAATTCACAAATTATAATGATGATATTATTATACCGATTACTTCTCGGACCGATTATGAGTATGAAACGAAAAGATTTGTGCCTGACTTTTCCTCATTGATAAGTAAAATTATATGTTATTATAATCATATTTCATGCCAACCATTAGAAGTAAACAGAGACATAGAGTAGAGGAGTTTGATGATTATGCTATCATACATGATACTATGATAGTACAATCGATTTTTCCGAACAACTGGTTTAACAAATCACTTGTAAGCCGTGGTTTACATTATGATTATTTTTAAATATTACAAGCGCTTTAAAAAGTAAATTATTTACACAACATTTTTTTTCAAAACGAAAACTTGAAAACTTGATATTAAATAAATCATTTTTATAACTTTCAACATGTTTTCAATAATCTTTAATGATCAGTTTTATTGATTAGACAAAATATTTTGAATAAAAAAAAAAATATGCATAATATTATTATAAATATTATATGGGTTAGTTATTTTCCCTATTTTTGCACATAATGTGCGCCTGTATACAGAGTACCTAGATGATTGCATATTAAATTATTATTATAATCATTTGTTATTTTTAATTAACAGATATTTAATTTGGAAAACGATTCATATATTATAATATATACCTACATTTATACAGCAACCGTGTATTGAGGAATTCTGCAAAATGACTTTATAGTTTTCGGAAACTCTTCGCGTTTTTTACTACTCAAATATTCATACCATTGACAGTGGAATAAGACTAAAACATTAATAATTGTAAAAGTTAAGAATACCGAAAATCTTGTACTCACGTACATGACAGAACGATTATTCGACATGTATTTTATTCGCATTACGTATACAAACACTAAAACGCTCACTTCAACGGACGCGTGAAATGATTTTTTCGTTATTTGTATCACTGAAAATTCGATTTTTATGCATCGACGGAGATAATTTTTATTCGCATCGATAATAATTTGTTTTTACAGAAAAAAAAATCAATCGACGCGCAATCGTAATAAAACGTTTTATTATGAAGTCTAAAATTACTTCCATAATATAATTCACTGAACACGATATCGTTACTTTAGTATTCTAAGCACTGCAATGTACTGACTATAGAAGCTATGAGTTTTACGGTTCTGTTTTTGTTTTTTATTTATTTGTTTTATTTTTAAGCATTAACTACAATTCTGGTCTGCTTGTAAATCTTTTCCACGCAGTCAATACATTTCAAATTGATTATTGTGCTTATCCACTTATTTTTTTGAGTTTGATTTTTTGAGATAATAATATTTCCATTAAAACCATTAAACTAAAAATGGTTGGACATAGAATAAATGTCTATAAGTATTTATTATTTTTCGTTATAATATATTAAAAACTACATATTTTACAACCTAACCATTGAATCCATTCGATTATATCTAGATAAAATATTATGTACAGGATTATTTTTATTTATTTTTTTTTTGTGTTATAAGCAATAATTTTTGAAAAACAATCAAACTTTAATGAACGAGATGATATATTTTTCGACAAACAAAACCATTTTCGAAATCGCATTCTGCCTAAAATCGTTTTTGATTCTAATGATGCACAATGTACAATGTACGATAAAGTATCGCTACACACCACGCCATCACTTCAGCTAGTAATTCGACTTCTCCGAAGCACTGACGACTACGTAATGTATAACTTTATTTGACAACGATAGGATCACAAAAAAAAAATGTATACATTGTACCTATTAATATACTTTTAAAATGTTTGTACACAGAATATGTTATCATACATTTTTTTATTTTGTGTTATGATTATTTAAAAAAAAATTACGATCATTATAATAATTTTCAATATAAAATTAATCATAAAAATCTTATCTTTAGGTATCCAAGTCTCTCATTATTATACATATTGCATTGTGATATCAATATTGCGCTTTACGCGTTCGGGTTGGACAGTCTACCCATGAAAATGATGTCTTTTTCTTTCTTGATGATGAACAAGAAAGGATGACACGCATGGAACTTAACGTTCTTGATATTACTCAAAACATATTCCAGATTGTAATTCACGACATTGGTACCTAAATAAAATTGTATAAGTAAGTTATTTGAATTTCATAAAAAAAAGAACTACAAAAATTCAAGTCGAAAGATATCGAACAGCGTCCGATTATCCTTACCAGTAACAGCAGCAGCTTCGGTGCCGTATTCGTTAACATCTATGAAAGCCTTGTGTTTCATACTGCTGACCCTCAGTTTGCCAGGAGCTGATTTGCTGAGCTCGGAAAAATCGGCACGTGACGAAAACATATCGGTGCAACCCAACTGTGGAAAACAAAATATATTAAAGATTAATGCGATTTTTGTGACGTAATAACAACATAGTAATAATTAATAAGGGCATAGTTTAATTTTTTGATGGTTTATAATTAAGCATCACTATAGAACTCTTAAATAATATAATACAGTTAATACAGTGTGGGTTTTGAAACAAATATTATTATTTACTCTCGGCAAAGCTGAATTGTTTGTCCTTTATGTCCTCAATAAAAAAATTATATTTTTGAGAATTCTTACATCAACTTACATTTTAATTGTTCATTTAATTATAATTTAACGTAACAAATCTAAAATGTATTTATGAAATAAATATACTGTTATTCATTGAATAAGTATAATTGAATCAAATTAAAAATTTAAATTAAACATACAAAATATATTTTAAGTAATGTTTTAAAATATTATGTTATGATATTTTTATTATTTTCAGAAAACAAAAAATGTTAAATTAAAATAAGAATTTTTTCGTTTTTTCTCCTTGAACATTAACTAAATGTTTCATGTTTTCGATATGAAAAAAAAAAAAAAAAAACGGATAATATGCAATCTTAAATCGAAATTAAATTACAAAAATAAACTCAAAATAATATTTGTATTTTAGTTTATCGAGTACCTACATTAAAATAGATTTTAAATAAGGAGCTCATTAACAATCAAAACATTATACAATATACTGTATTTTTTTCAAATACCTAATAAAACTTTATGACTTCGATATAACATAAATATATACATTATTTTAGTTGAGAAAAAAATATTTGAAACTATTTTTCACTCAAATCATTTCAAGAAAAGTAGTTAGTGATACAAGTAATAATATAAATAGCCAATAGTTAACTACAAAATACAAAAATATATACTAACTAAAACTACAATAGGTTATTAATTCGAAGGTATATGACATACAATACTTTTAAAGGAGATTGTAATTATAAAAATGAAAACCTACATAGTATAATCAAAAAAAAAAAAAAAATACCATCTCTAAATTTTTACTTGTTATCCAAAACTATAATTAAATAATATTAAAAGTATAGTAATATATATTTTTATAACAAATTTAAAGATGTAATACAACTATATTATTTCCATAATTTTAATATAAATGCATATGTACTCGTAGATTAAAAAATTTTTAAATACACATATTTTTTTATAAATAAATAGTATAATATTTTTTAAAATAGACAATATCCGTGAATAGACAAAGTTTAAAATTTTACTTGTTTGAACAGAACAGATTTTTAAATTAATTTCATAAACTTTTATTAGGCATGCATAATTTAGTATTATGAATTTATTTTTATTAATTCTTATAAAACACAATCTCAATTTCCTGACCTTACCGATCTAACCTTTTGTATATTTTCCATTGTCTTCGATCAATGTTTAAGTTTTATATTACTACACGATTAAAAAATAATATAATAAGTACTACCTAATCGAATACATTCAAGCTTACTTATCACATATTGATATAACTATGATATTGAGCTTAAAGCATTTTAACGGTAATACGAGTAGATTATGTAAACAAAGTTTTAACTCAATGAAATAATCAAATCAATGAATAATACTACGAAAAGAAAATAATGATTTTTATTAAAATATTAATAAAAGTAGTTATCTATATAAGATTTATTAACATATCTCAAAAGTTAAAAACAATTAAGCATCAAATATTAAAATAATGATGAAAAATATTTACACAAACATCCACATGTTATATGCATTATAAATTATATTATAATTGTGCTTATCGAGTTATCTATTTAAATATATATTGGTTAAAGCAAAAAAGTTTTTATAATAATGACCAGGGCTCGGAAGTTATAGCACTAAAAAAAATGATTTTTAGCGCTTAAATATGCACATAAAAACATTAATATAAGCGCTATAAATAGCACTAAAAATTGGAAAATATGCAAAATAAAATTTTTTATTTAAAATTTTTTTAAATTATACAAGTTTTTTTTATAAAATATGATATAGTAAATATTTGAGAAGTAGGCACTTTTCCGGCTCTGGAACATTTTCTGTTAACATAAACATATAAAACAATTTATTAATAAATGAATAATATATTATTAATAAATGAATAATATAGTGTATTAATTTTATTTACCTTAAAAATTGCACTGAATAATAAGATGTTTTCTTATATTTTCAAATTTGAATGATCTACGATTATTTGATAGTAGAGTTTTGTATGCCGAGAATGACCGCTCTACATCAACAGACGTCAGGGGTGCGTACTTAAAAAATGTTAAGTCGTTACAATTTAAGTCTTCAGGAAGACCATCTAAATTTCGGAATGTCTCTTCACCCGTTAGAACTTGTGATATTTTTACCAACGCCGAGAGACCACGATTTTTTTCCTGTACCTGATTAAATTTATTTTGAACAGATTTTCCACTTGAACCACTTAATGTTTCAAATGATTTTTGAATATCTTGAACTATTTTTAGTGAATCCGATAAAGGTATATGTTGCTGTTGTAATTGTTCAATAGCCAAAATTAATTTGGCAAAGTTCGACTTAATATACGTTAAGTTGTTTTTCAATCCAGGTTTTATGATGTTATCTTGAGCATCTTTAATACTAACTGCATCGTTTCTGTCTAGCATAAAAATAACACGGTGGATTATCTCGAAATTCTCGCAATAATAAATTGCTGCGTTAATCCAACTTCCCCAACGTGTGATAATTGGCTCCGGAGGTAAGGGTAAGTTTGGCGCTTCCGATTTAAATACAAGTAAACGACTTGGGGCTTTTCTAAAGATTTTTTTTACACTTGAAATAACTTTATCTACTACGTGAAATTGACTTCTAACTTCTTCTGCGACTCTGTGCAGTCCATGCACAACACATGTTACATGAATCATTTTTGAGTAAAGGCTTTTTAGTGCTTCTCCTGATTTAACCATGTAAGGTGCAGCATCGGATAAAAATAAAAGTACATTGTCATGTTGGATACCAGTCGGCCATAATATGCTCATTGATCTATCAAAAAGTTTGCTGATTGTGGAGTGGTTAGCTTTTTCTAGTTCCTCCGAATTAAGTAAAAAAATATTGCCTGCATTATTTTCCTCAAGAGTGCCTACTATTACATTTGCAATGTAACGACCCTGTACATCAGTGGTCTCATCGATACTGACCCAAATTTTTTTGTCAGAAATTATTTTCCTAATTTTATCCATGGTCTCATTGTAAATATCATCCACATATCCTTTTCGCAACGTGGATTCACTCGGAATATCATTTTTTGTATATACTTCCAAAAATGTTTTGAATTTTGGGTTTTCTAACTTGTTCAAAGGAATGTTAGCAGAAATAAAAGCCTCACACAAATCTTTGTTAAATGACGATTTTTTACTTATATTACTTGTCGCTGTCAATAACTGTTGTTGTTTCCGATTTATTTGATATTCATATCGGGCAAGGCCTTTGATATGTTTGTCACTTTTTATATGTTGTGATACGTTAAACTTTTTGTCAGAATTAACTTTGATTTCACAAATTTTACAAAATAATACACTTTTATCAATTGAAAAAATATTAGGACCATATAAATTAACATAGGTTTGGAGCCGATATGACAAATTTTGTTTAACTTTGGGCATTTTTAAACACGATAAATACGATAGTTCACGATCAAACGCACACGCAACACGCAAATGACGGCAGAAGTGCAGAACGCAGAAAACCAAAATAAAATCATAGGTCTTTACGTACGGCGATAACGCCGTGTCTTACGTAAATACGACGAATTCGATAACTGCAGTTCATATTTTGATACAATTTTAAAAATAACTAAATTATTGGAAATTAAAGGAATTGTCCGATTTAATCGACGATAACAACGGTCTAAGGCCGTTTATTCCGGATGCGTACCATCTTAAAATAAAACAATTTGTTTTCGTTCACATATTCGTAGGCGGCTGTTTGGTAGGTAATTTAGTTTTTCAACAATATGTGTTTATTTCCTTAAATATGCCCATTTAACAGCATTTATAACTCCTAATTAGCAAAATATCTCCTATAATATGTATTTATGTGAAAATATACCCAAAAATAGCACTAAAAACCTAAAATTAGCAAAATAGCAGTAAAACCCGTAAATATGCAAAAAATAGCAAAATAAAATTTCGTGTATGACATCAGAGAAGTGTGAAATATATTTGTATCTTACTTTGGATGTTCTAGGACGAACCAATAAAAATATGCATTTGCTAGAACTTCCGAGCCCTGATAATGACTAATAAGTTATATGTTTTATACGTATAATACCTAATTACTTAGCCATAACGCCATAAACGACATGATAACATAGTAATGTCTTGTGTATACTTGTTTTCAAAAACTTTCAATATTCTCTGATATAGTTATGTCCCATTACATTGACATAGAAAAATATAATAAATTACAATTCATCTAATACGTATGATGTGAATTTTAATCATAAAGATTAAAACTGCATTAAAAATCAAAATTGTTAAGTAGATTCAACAAATATAATTATATGGTCATAAAGCTCTGTATATATCAATAAAAAAACAACATTACTTTCTGACTTGGTTCTATCAAAATAAACAACACTTTAAAATTATTTGATTTTCCTGTTTGTTAACTGGAGAACAAAAAAACATTGCCTTGATGCGTGTAACAAATAAAAATAAACCCCGTAACTCGACAACCTTCATGGTGTTTTTGTACAACGAAATATATTTATTTTTTTTATCAATAAAACACGTGAAAAGAAAATGTATTCATATAAAAATGTTCTAAACACTTACTTTTTCCATAGTATTCTCGAGATTCAAATCAGATTCAAACTTAAACTTTGGTATATCTAACTCGACATTGTGGATGGTCATGTTGTTCAGCAAGTACGCATAATTTTTAGAACTCTTGAGGAATACGTTTTCTAAATCTTTAACTGCGTCCATTTTATCAGGCAATATGATCAGCATCTCGTAACCACCCACCTATTGCACGAATCGATTAATATAAAATACAAATTCAGGATGTTATTTGGTTATAGGAGTGTGCATGGCAAAATAAATAAAGGACACTAACTGAAGTTCCCTGATGTATAAATATTAAATACAAATATATGTTTTTATTTTATAGATTAAAATAATATCCAGGAAATATTAAATAATCTATTAACCCCCATTCTTAATCCTAAATAAAAAAGTCCAAAATTGATAATATAGAAGCTGCGATAAAATGAATGCACAAATATTTTAAATATAAAGGTCTGGATAAGACCTATACCGTACTTTATACGGTATTTCGACGGCGGAGAACTTGTAATGATTATCCTTGTAATACTTAAATTGACCGGTTTGATGCATCATTGTAATATTGATGTGGTTTTTAGCTGTAAGACAAAAGCTCGCTTTTTTCGTTTCTGTGAATTGTTGTTTCCAAATGTTCTGAAAATGTACGGCCGACGCTAAAACCAACACTGTGTCCTTGTTAATGTCACCTAAAGATATATTATAATTTTGTTACGTCGAAGCATTATTTTCTAGTAATACCGTTGAAAAAACAACAGGCAAATTTGATTTTTACTATAATTTAATTACCTGGTTTGAAAATTCCGGAAATTTTTCCATTGGTTCTGTTATAAACCCATTTATTTATTTCTAATTCCCCGGATGTAGGGTTACCAGAAAAATCGACACTTTTCACTTCAGAATTTAAATATTTTTCTGTATTTTTCGTGTAATCTGTACTTAAACTGAAAGCTTTATCCGAGAAAATTCCATTAGCAACGGTCAAATAACCAGGGATCTAAGAACAATTAATGCAACTATAAAATGTCCTAATCATTAATAATTTGTCTGTAAAGGCATAAATATTTAATATTAGTTTTCTGAAAATATAAATATGAAAAAAACAGAAAAACATAAAAAAATCAATAACTGACATACTTGATTAAAAAATATTAAATTGCTCTACAGTTAAAAATATATAAAATTGTTCATGATTCAATGCACAATAAAATATGTGCAGACTTTTGTTTAGTCAACAAATACTCTTCTAAATTAATTTTTTTTTAACCTTTTTTTTAAAACATTATAAGTATTAACTATTAACATTTTTTATTCAAATATTGAGCATCGCATTATTTCATTATTTTGAAATATTACCAAGTAATTTATAATTTAAATAAACTATTTAAAAGTACCTATATTATTTACAGATAAATACTTATATTTTACCTATATGAGATATGCTGTTCATTAAAAATGAATGACTCATTATTTGCTAATTATAATTATATAATATGTTTTCAAAACGTATTGATTTAATTTCTTGAAAACAGATATACTAATTAAGCTAATCAGCAAACGATTTATTAATAACATGTTTTCTTAATGTTTCTTTAATCGAGAATTTTGAATGAAATAATTATAATAATAATAATATAATGTATTATTTTTAAATTACAACTCGAGCTAATTTTGTATCACTGATAAAAATAATTATTAATAAAATCCAACAAATTATTTTAGAAATACTTTTCAGTTTCTCCAACCTAACTATATTTAAAAATAACAATTATTTGTTCAATTATTTTTCAAAAAATATGTATAACTTAAAATTATTGAAAAATATTAAAAACACGTTAGAACTCCTAGATTAAAGACATTTTTGGTATATACTTCGAGCTTTGTGATGATCGCTTTGATATTTTCATAATTTGGTGGTTTGTCTTTGGAAAGGTGTAAAACACTTTTGAGCTGATCGTTAGTCTTAGACTTTGATCCAAAGGCCAAAAGCAGCAACAGAAACTGTATACTGTATGTAGACGCGAAAACGTTGCCTTCAACGGAACTACTGAGTTCCTAAAAAAAAAAAAATTAAACCGTTGAAGTCGTTACTAAATACCAATACAGTAAAACGTATAGTGTATAATAGAATTTATCATCTCTAGATCGTTTTTAAAATCTTAGCAGAAACCATTGAAGATGTATCATTCATTGGTAGTGTTTAACAACTCGGTATATTTTATTACCTTGAACAATGTGAACGAATAGTTTGACGTTAGGGATGTGTAGTGGATGTTTGCTGTGTTCTCCATGGTGTGTCTCGAGACGTCGGTCCAACAACTCGATCCACAAACAACTATATATTACAAAAATAGTTATAAAACTATCCGGTCCAACATGCGAACTACGTTTGCAGAACGTTTTTGAACTCAAACCTACTGTTAAAACCACAATTTATTAATAAGCGGTTATCGATCGTACACGACTATAACCGATAACGAGCGACGTCGACATTGCATGTACAAAAATGATCTTCGGGCCAAAGATCGACGTAGATAGGCGAATAACAGTTGTTAGCTCATTCCAATCGATTTTGCGCACATAAAACATAATATTAATAGTCATATCGTTTTAATTATTATGTTAAAGCGATTAAAATATTGTTTTTTTTTTCAATAACTGTAATAACAGTTCAATGACCGTGACTTGGTGGATTATTCTAGGTCATAATATTCAGGTATATATTATTAACGTTGGAAAATATTTTATAACGTGTAAAAATGATACAAAATTAAAATACTTTTTTTTGCATAGTATTTATAAAGTCACTTTAATTATGTATAGTCCTTTGTGTCGTCATGATCTCTGCTGTAGGTAATTTTTTAATTTCTTTTAAGTTATGATTAGAATTCTCATTCGATTATGATTCAGATTAGTTCGCATTATAAACAAAACTTCCATTTTCGGTCAAGTCTTCTGCAGTTTTTCAAAAAAAAACAGTAACGACGCTCGACTTCATCTACAAGTAATCAAATATTTTTGAGACTATTGAAATGTCTCTGAGGAAAATGTTTAAGTACAATGGGTTCGTGGCCAAGTCCATCGACGTACATATTCCGAATTAAATCTTTGCAGCATGAATTTTCTTTAACGCTTGTACACAGTAAACGGCGGAAAAAACGGAACAAATCTTGTGCCGTTTTTATGAAAAATCGTGCAAACGCGACCGTATAACTGAAATTTTTGGTGGAAACATCCGACACAATGGGAGTTTTAATCCCCCTCAGAAAATATCGGTGTCGTTATCCTATACTCAGTCCCGTAGATTAAACTTAATTTCACACAACGGCACCCACACATGACTATATGAGACATTGTTACTTGGACATAATAATAATAACATACATCTTTATTAACCTGTTTATATTATAATGTTACTATTAATATTTATTACTCACAAAGCTTTTAGAAAGATTTATACTCGACACTTTTTAGACACCGTCATAATATTTTGTCATCGTCACTGGTTTTTAATGATATTTATTGTATGTATTTTTCTACTGTATATGCATAAATAATAAACATACATAGGTACCTACTACGCCGGTCTTACTGACAAACCGAATAGTAATAAGTAATAACCTTAAATTAATGGTCCTAGAAAACTTTTATATTGTATGTACTAATTTGTAACAATTATCTTGGTTGTCTCAGAAAAATATTTTACCGAAAAAGTTGTTTTGAATAATACAATAATGCCAAAAAAAAACATTTAGCTAAATACCTAGCAGTGTACCTTGATTCTAGTCTAGATTGGAAATATTATGATTGATAGTCAAGACATATTTTTTAAATTATACTGACTAGTTAGAATACCTTATACACTAAACCTGGTGGAAGATGGTAAACAAACGACTTCTATATTATGTAGAAACTAATGAAACTTTAAAGAATACAATTGTGAAGTTGTGCCAGCAAATTCAACAATAAAGTCATCCAGTGTTGTCAAAATATTTCTCTTTGTGATGTTATCGTAGCATATTTTCGGTTATACATGAATAGAATTTTCCATGGCAATTAGAAAACATCTATCATCTAGGATGATATTAAAAATTTCGATTTAATAACATTTTGAATATAATAACTATCAATTATTTTAATCAAATTTTACTAGTCCGTTAAATTTTATTATAAACAATTTTTACTGTATATAAAATGCTTTATATTATACCTAATTGTGATAGCTTTTGCATCTTTTATAGCTAATTGTATGTAACGTATATTACAATATTCATTTTTGGCATAATATGTTTTTTTAACTAAAAAATGGAGATAAAAATACATTTTTAAACACCTCTGAATCAACGAATAACAATATGTGCACTAACATTATTCAAAAAAATAATAATTATGGAACCAAAACTTTTATACATTTCAATGTATAAAATAAGAACCATAAAAATTATTTATAGTAAATTTGTTGTTTTTAAATTAAATAACTTCAACATACTACCTAATAATTTATCTACTACATATATCAAATTTTAATCTTGTCTAGAAAATATGTTAACGTTTGGTTTTTTTTTATGTATACAGAATATTATAAACTTTAAACAGTTTATAAAAAAATATTTTTTAACAGTTTAACTACCTGTAAAATTTACAAACAATAAAACCAAAAAAATTAAATAATCAATTTGTTTATAATTAACTAAAAAATATAATAATTTTGTTCATAGATTCACGATTAAATACTAGATGAAAAATAATTCTTAAAAATGTATTTATTAATGAAATTTCGATTTTCATATGCCAATCAAATAGATTACAAAGTTTAATAGAGCTTGTTTGACATATCACATACAATAAATTCGACTTCTTGCAAAAACTAATTAATTACATATCCATGGTTACATATACTTGCAATGTTTTGTAGATACGCATTTAAAATTAAACAAACAGTAATTAATACAATTAAATACATAAAATGTATTAAATCGTTTTTAATCAAATCACTAAATTCTTCATAATGTCACTAGTTCTCATTTATTTTTGAAAATGTAATTTAATTTTAAACTAAACAGTAATATTAATGTTTACAAATACTTATTTACATTGCAGAATTTGTCAAATTTACAGTTTTTCCATGGATACTATTATATATTATAATATGACATGTATATTGTATAATATATATTATAAACATAATATTTTTAATACTAACTTTATACTGTTTTGTAACTTTTTTGAACGGATATTTATATTTTAACAGGCCATAAATAAATGTGAAGCTATAAAGTTATGCAATACGTTATTAATTGTTTATAATAGTATTATATTATTTTAATATAAATTCAAAAGATTTAAGTCAAACAATTTATATTTTCTCTATATTTAAGAATATGTAATTTTTATGAATTTAAAAGTTTTACCAAATCAATTTACTTATTTTTTAAAGAGAAGTATAAATTATATTTTCCCAATGACGATACCCATCTTTATTGTTTAATACCATGTAATTTATATCAAACTTTCTTCTGGTTATATTTCATTTTTGTTTTTTTTTATTACATTGTCTATTCAGAATATTGATTATAATATAGCGATGATAATTCATCATTTCTCATTTAATTTTTATATTTTAGAAAAAATGTCCAACAGTTTGTTTTAAAATGTAAAATATAAATGTTTTTAAAAACGCAAAATTTACCAAAATATTGCCTAATAAAATAATTACTATTTTCATATTATTATGATTAAGTAATAATTATAATATATTATTAAACAATGATATTGATTATTTTACTTAAGTGATATATAAAATGTTACCAATTAAGCAAAAGCATTATTCAATTACGATGGTGTTTCAGATTAATAACCTGCGCAGTTTCTGATTCACACCGGTCCAAGGGTTCGGTCAAAAAAAAAATGGCAAATACATCTGCGTTCCGTATAAAATATTGACATATAATCACGCATTAAAATAATAATAATGAAAATTAGTTAAAATAAAAACGACAAACAAAATTGGCAGTGATAAAATCTAAAATGTATTTAAAAAATTATAATATTGTAATACAGAGAATATGACTCATCATACTATAATGTACCGTTATATTTACTCTAAGGATTAAGACATAATAATTTATATTATAAAAATATTGTTATTTCTATACATATTACATACTTCATACTACTAACTTAAAAAATATATAGACATTTTAGGCAATGCGTAGTCTAATTTCTGCCATGAATGTATATTATTATTAATTAAATACCTCATTATTAAATACTTATAACTAATAAAATGTGTTAAAATTATGTATTATATTCATATGCCTAAGCGTTCACTAAGCGTTCGGGTTGGACAATCGACCCATAAAAATAATATTTGTGTTTTTTTTTATAATGAATATAAAAGGATGGCACGCATGAAATTTAACGGCTTTTATGTCACTTGAAAAGTATTCTGCATTGTAATTCACGACGCTTAAACCTATATAAAATGAAAAAATATGAAAGTCACTTGAGCTAGAATTTCAAAATAAAAAAAAAAAAATGAATAATATCTAATATTATACTATATTTTTTTTTACCAGTGACGCCTGCGGCTTCAGTTCCGTTTTCGTCAATGTTCACAAAAGCCTTATGTTTGATGTTACTAACTTTCAGCTTACCCGCTCCAGTTGTACTAATATAAGATAAATCGGCATTCGATGTGAATATCTCGGTACAACCCAACTGTCAAAACAATATTGATGAGCCTTACATAAGTATTCATAAGTATTAAATACAGAAATAAAGTTTTCTAAACTAATTTATACTCGGACGTATGATAGAGACATACGTGTATGTAGTTTTAAGTTGTTCAAAAGTAGTCTACATACGTTTCAAATAAATTACTTTTTAGACAAACTTCCGAAATATAAATTTGCAAAAATGTTATTACATTGCCCTAGGTCAAGAATAATGCAGTCGTGTAAATCTATCTGCACATTATGACGTGATCTAAGATTAAAACATTTATAATATCTAATATTTTAAGATTGCAATATCGATATAATTTTATAGTACAATAACTTCATATTAAATTTTTGCTATGATTTAATTATTGATAATATTTCTTGAGCCATATAAATAAAAATATTTGTTATTTATAACATTTTCTATTTAATTGAGTTACGATATTTTATCAACAATAATTATATCTAAATCAGCTGGATGCAAGTGATAGGTACCTGCTGTCATATAGAAATTATAATATGCATAAGAAATAAACCTGATAGATCCGCAAAATGTTAGGAACGATTTGTGCATATGAGTCAATAGGAGTATTTATTTTAAACTTAATACAATTTAATTTATTTTAACCTGACCATCATTCATCTAAATGTCTTTTATTTCTGAATGCTAAAGTTACTAAACACATAGTTTTGATATTTCATCTTTAAACGTTTTACACTATATAGCCGAATATATATAACGTTAAAATGTTAAAATTATTTTACTATACTTACACTTGTTTTATGAAATTGAAAAAATATCAAAATTCATGAAAATAGACAAGTCGAATGCCAAAATGGGTAGAATTTTATGAACGGAATTTAAATTAGAAGTAACGTGTATTTTATCAAATTAGGTAAAAGTTCACAAATTAACATTAAATTAGCGATTACAATATACAAATAATATATTCTGTAGAATGAAGAAACTGAAATATTGTATGAACCTTTATATCATAGAGTATGACATTTCAAGAGAGTATAATGATTTTTCCCCTCATCAGATTTTTCAAAACACGTTTTACAAATCGTTGAAATTTTTTCAACACAGTGAATGGAAAAAAATAAAAAAAATAAATTAGTTTTGATTGATGCGACGGAAAAAACAAGTCGTATAAATTATAGTCAACGGGTGAGATAATTTTGCGCGTGTTAGAAACTTTTACATGTCCTAATCGAATAACACTGCAGTGTTTATGCACACGTATACACAATACAGACATTGACATATTGTTGTTTGTTTTGTACGCATTATGCTCTGCTTTACTTACTTTTTCCATTGTTTTCACAAGATTAACAGATGATTCGAACTTAAACTTTGGTAGATCCAACGTGACATCGTGGACAGTAAGATTTCCTAGTAAATACGCGAAGTTTTTGGAGTTCTTTAGGAACGTGTTTTCCAAATCTTTCAACCCATCTGCTCTGTCCGGCATAATGATCAGCATTTCAAAACCACCTGCCTAATTCACAATAATTAGTGTATTATCAACAGCGATACTCAATTCATAAGATGAATACATATAAATTAGCTCCAACTCGATTACGTAATAAAATTAATTAATTTTTGTTTTTTTGAATAAAATAAATATAATATATATTATAGTTTTAGCCACTTATAACATTTAAAATTTTTTTTTAAAACACAAAAATTATATACTTTGTATGGAAGTTCAACAGCGGAGAACTTGTAACTATCATCCTTGTGATATCTGAAATGACCAGTTTGGTGCATCATTTCAACATCCATATGCTTTGTAGGCGTAAGGCAGAAACTAGCATTCTTCGTACCCGTAAATTGGTTTTTCCACACATTTTGAAAGTGTACAGCCGACGCTAAAACCAATACCGTGTCCCGATCTATGGTACCTGATGAAATAATAAATAATAATAGGTATATATTATGTACAACATTTTTCCAAGACTTCATTGGTACTATTAGTTTAACAGATATACTATTCTATATTATTATTATTAATATTTTCATCATCTTAACCTGGTTCAAAAATATTAGAAATTTTTCCACCAGTTTTTTGTTCAACCCAATTATTGATTTCCGAAACTCCGTTTGCAGAATTACCGGTGAAATCCAGACTCTTCACTTCAGCATTCATATAGACATGAGCCATATTCACATAATCGTCTCTTAAAACAAACGCTTTATCCGAGAAAACTCCATTGGCAATGGTTAAATAGTCAGGATCCTAAAAATGATTAATTCTACTTCAAATTTCTTAAATTTCATTTAATTTGTACAAAAGAACGTGACATGGCGTTATCTGAGACATACAGAAAACAATAAAAAAAGTTATCTTACAAAAATATTATAGTTGTTTTACGTTTGATAACGAATTACTAACTCACTCGATTTAAAATTCTTATAAATCATGTATATACTTCAAACAAAATGTTTTCGTTCGGTAAAAGATTCAATTTCGCGATTAAATGGCATTTATTCACAAAAATTATAATTATAATATTGATAAGAAAAAAAGAAGAAATCTATAAGAAAAAAATAATTTCATAAACTTTATCATAAATATTTTATACTAATCCAAATTCAATTTTAGTTCTGTTATTACTTATTAGCAATACTGTTACTATTTTATAAATAATATATAATTTATATACTGTAGTATATGTTTAATGTATAAAGTGTTAACACTGTAAACGATAAAATTAAATACTCCAGCTATACAATCTTAGATTGAAATGGTGTTTTCAAGAAATGAAACGAATTACCGGAATTCACGTTTTAAAAAATGTCAAGATTCCATTAACATTAACGTTATGTTTATTTTTATTTATAAACAATAATTATTTTCATACAAAAAATGTTTAAAAAAATAAAAAGTCTATCTAAATTATACTCGTATTATTTAAAAAAAAATGTAGCTGTATAGCACGTGTGCGTACCGAAACGGTTAAAAAAACTTGAGTATTCTCAAAATATGTATTTTGGCCAATTCCATTTCACTTCTCAAAACCCCACATTTCGATCCAATGTAATTCATTTTAAATATTTAGTGGTACCTAATGAACACATTACATAATATTGAGCTTATATAATATAAACCAACAATTTACTAATGCACATATAAATCGGACCTTACTATATAATTTAATCTATTTAATGATGTATAAAGTCATATAAAATCACGATTAAAGTTAAATTTGAACTATATTATTAATTAACTATACATTTTCTTTTTATATATATAATATATTCATTATTATTCTTAGATTTTTGAAAAACAAGCTGTAATTGGCCAATATCAAACAATTTGAATGGGCGTTATTTATTTTATGAAGAAACTTTTATTAAATCTACTATAATCATAAAAAAAGTTACTTATTTTATATCCACCATATTATTTATTCATTATACATTTTTTTACTTGTCTCTTGGATTTAATTTAACAAAAACAAAAGACCGGACATGTTTTGTTCATGTTTGTATCTTTTGTGCGTGAATTAGACAACTCTTTATGCTAAAACACTTGAGTGAATTTGTAAAGTTAAATTGTCATTTCATTTTTTAAAGCATAAAACTAAAATGTTTAAAAGAAAAAACTGAGGATTCCAATAATAGATTAATTTTAGTTTTAATACTTAAATATTATAATAGCATTTAAAATAAATAAGAGACAAGTAATAAAAACTATATTTTGTTTGCTTATTTTTATTTCTTGTATATATAAACACGAATTGAATAATTTTTAACTAAACTCAAAATTATATTATAATATGGTAAATATTTTCTAAAAGCTCCATAAAAATTGTTATTGGTTAAAATCTTCACTATCATAAATAATCATTTTCAATTTTAAACTTGTATAATCACTTATTCTGAACCATAAATATAATATGCATAAAATGTAAGTATTATGATTTTATACCATAAAGTTATATAAATATATATAAATTTAATATTTCAATTTTCTTGAAAAATAACGAATTTTAAAATATTCTTTAAATCTCAAATTAATCATACGAGTAAATAAAATATTACAAGTTAACAAAAGTATCAATTTTTAAAATGTATTAAAAAAAAAAAAATTCTGACAGAATTAACAACCAAAATATAAATTATGTAAAAAAGTACTGTACCTACTATTATAAAAGAATACAAGTTTTCTAGTACTTTTGACCATTCCAATTTTTAAGTTCATTATTTCATTAACAATTTTTAGTTTTTACCTACATTAAACAGAAATATGTAATTTATATTTTGGGTTTTTATTTTTTCAATTTGTTTGTTTTAATACACTTTAAAAAATTGATATTCTGTTCAATTTATAGGCTTAATTATTTAGGGTTTACCAAAATATTTTAAAATTTATTATTTTTCAGAAAATTAAAATATTAAATTTAACCTGATAATGTTTTGATACAGTAAAAACTTATAAGTGATAAAAAACATATTAAGACGTAGATAATAGTTTTTTAACGTTATAATAAAATTATAAGCTCTTAAGAATGTATCATGTGATGGCTTAAATTGTTTAAAATGTATTAATTATTCAAACACATAAATCTATTCAATAAATAAAGTATAAATAATAACATTTCTAATAAAATTTAAATTAAATTTTAAATTTTAATTTATTAGAATGAAATTCTAATAAATTTCTCATAAAAATTGTGTTCGATGATCAAAGATAAGCAAATCTAAAAGGTACTTAAATTAATATCTAAATATAAAAATTAGTTATACTTATAGTATTTTATTGCAGTATTTTATAAAATATATGACGTAAATACAATATTTTTAAAAATTCAAATTTAACTTCAAAATATAATTAAGTGTAAATACTTACATAATAGTTATCTATACAAGTAAGACATTACAAACTGCTTGATATCTATAAATATTAACTTAATAATATTATGTACCACTACTTCAATGTAATAAAACAGTTTTGAAAATTAATGCTTCTATGAATAATTTAATTTGCGCTCAATTAAAAATCGTCAATAATGGTGTTGTGTGAATGATTTCTAGCTTCTATTTTATCCAAAAAGTATTAAACAATAAAAGTGCATTCGGTTAGATAACCAATATTTCCGATTAAAACTAAATATTATTGTTACTTTAAGAAACAGAACCAAATTGTTTGAACTAAACAATTTCGATGTAATTGAGGTTTTGAGCGATTCCGTTAATTTTTATCCAATGGACAATTATTTCTAATTAAAAAAATTACAGATGGCTATAAGAAAAAGTAGGAGACATTACCATTCAATCAACTGAAACTTACTTCAATGTTTGCTATAACCGCCTTAATATTGTCGTAATTCGGCGCACTTTTTGGTGGCAAGCGCAGCAACGTTTTGAGTTGATCGTTAGTCTTTGACTTGGAACCGAACGCCAGGAGCAATAACAGAAATTGCACGCTGTACGTTGAGACGAACACATTGCCATCGATAGAAGCGGTCAATTCCTAAAAAAAAAAACAGCCCCAACGTCTGTATTTTATAATGTTTCGTCAGACAACGGTGGCATTTTCACTGCGATGTACGCCAGCCGTACGGAACTCGGATCGTATCCGCTTTTCCGTAGCGGACAATACCGTAGCCGAAATACCATACACTCAACATCAAATTGGAATAGCCGAACACGGTATGAAGATGACACCTACCTTGAATAACGTGAACGAATAGTTTGACGTGTAGGAGGTGTAATGGATATTCGTTGTCCGTGAGTTCTGCATAATGATGACGGCGTTTCCGAAGGACGATGATCGATCGATCTGCTAAATCCTGCTCAGTCAAGCACACGAACTGCCGGGATTAGGAGCGGCGGCGCGGTCGCGTCTTGTAATATATCGGCGTACCTATGTTTACGTATCATAATTATTAAACACATCATAAGAATTTAACATGATTTTTCAAACAGTTATAATAATATTAATAATAATCATATTATCATCCGCTTCCGGCGGCAACCGGAATACCCGGTGCTGATAACAGACGCGCGATCAAACCTAGTTATTATCATTATTATTATTATTACTATATTTTTTACTATTATATAATCGATCTCTAGGCCAAAGATCAAGAAACTCGATTGGGCGGGAGCGAACATAGTCGTCATCGAAAAACATTTATGTTCGAACCAATTGTGCTTATCAATGAATATCAGATAAGAGGTTCACTTCGTGTTTTTTATAATCCTATTATTATTAGTACAAATTAACTAGTAATATTTCAGAGTTTGATGACCGCTCGACGCACCCGTATAATTTTATAACACGAGAGGTCACTGTAATAATGTAATATATTATAATTATAATATATATTATATATATATATATATATATATATATATATATATGTGTGTGTGTGTGTGTGGGTGTGTATGTGTGTTGGAATTTACCGGACGCGTAAGACACGGAAACCTGCACTCTGTCACATAGCAAGCACGCAAAATAAAAACATAAACCTAATCTCTGCTTTTACACGACGATTTTTCGACGACTCTCTTTCGAACGACCTTTATGCATGCGGGTGGAACGTACAGTAATAGTATCCAAAAAAATTACACAAAGCGTATAATACGAGTGTCATGACGTACCATATTGACATGAACGTGTTAAAAGTGTCTATCAAAATTCGGTAAAACCCTGTAGCAAAATGTCCCATGTGAGGTCGTAGGATTTCGGTTGTAAATAAAACACAACTCTAATATTCGTATATTACGATATATAATGTGTTTGTTTTTGATTTTTTTCGCTATGCACACTAGTATGGCTTTCGTCTGCATTTTGTTCTCTATTAATCTAATATCTCTATTGCACTATCCGAGTGAATAATATCTCTAAAAAACTTTCTCTTGAGTACCGCAGAAAAAGATATTATATAATAATATTGCAGTGATTATTTACATTTTGAATTAACGCTGCTACACGAGTAGCAGGTAGAGATTTTTTTTCTGATTCTGCTAACCCGACATCTGTGTACATCCATAGATATATATATACACACTTTTAACGTAAACTGCGGTGTATTATGATAATATAATGTATTTCAGACATATAATTTACAAAAGGTTTATAGGTTTTATAAAGGTTATAAAAGAAAATAAACTAATGAATAAAGTTATGCTTTTTAATTGCGTAGGTACGATAAAAGTGCCGTATACAAATCGTATGATTTATAAAGAGTGTTCTGTGTATTGAATCTGTATGCATATTATATTGTAGTATATTTTATTACTTCGAATATAATTAATAATTTGATTGTCACATGGTTTTTAATTGGACCAAAATACGAATTCAACTACTCAAACACAAACTACCTGTACAATTAGTATTAAGTATATAAAATATGTAATAACAATTAACTAAAAAAATTATAACCGCCACGCCATTCGTTAATAATTTTAAATTATTAAATACCTGAGATATATATTACATATATACACATTTAAATCAATATTCCTCGTATTTCGCTGTCAGTGACATACTTTCAATAGATAATTTACAAAAACAAACGATATATTTTATACCGAACAATGCATACTTTCTTCCGTTGTTTGATACAAACATTTTTTTTTTTTTTTTTAATAAATATTCTGATAAAGTAACTATTTTAATGATTTGTGCAAATTATCACGTTTATATTATAGTAAGTATGCACTGCCTAAATAATAAATTACAATATGTATTCTAAATATTTTTGTACAAAAAATAATAATCAATAAAACAAAATTACAATAAGGTGATAATTAATATTGTGCTATTTATATCATATTTACAAGATATTTATTTAACCGTAAAATAATGACATAAATATGTAACTATTTCGCATCAATATAATATTTTATTATTTTTATAACTTATCAAAGTTAACTCAAATTGTCTAAGACCAACATCTAAAATTCCATCAAATTGAAAATAAAACATGCTATATTCTTTGATTTTATTGAATTTAATTTTTTTTAATAAAAATCCTCTAATATATTTCGAAAAGCTTAAAGTATTTTAAGAGTTTACTCGTGTTTTAGATACAACCGCTGTAAAAGGCATTTTAATAATATGTAGTGCCATAAATCTTTTGATTCTTGAAAAATAGCCAAAAAGAAAGGTACAAAATTCGTTGTATAGATACAAAGGTAATATATTATAGTGTGATACATTGATACACATTTCAATAAATATTCCATTTAAAAAAATTAAAATGTAAAATATTATAGTTGTCTAAAAAAAAAAAAAAAATGACATAGTTTTACGCCAAATTCCTAGGTAGACATTTTTATTACATCATTATATTTTATGGTACAAGAAGAATATCATAATAGAATTTAACTTTCACCTCAATTTATACATTAACAATAAAGGAATCACTAAATTTTAAAAACAATTTTATATTAATAAAATAATACTATGTTTAAACACATGTTTAATATTATTATAATAAAACGGAAAAATTATTTATGATATTTATTTAGCAACAATATTTTTCTTTAATGTAATAAACGATAAAACATCACGTTTTTAAACAAAGTTTAATCTTTTTCCACACAAACCAAAAACTTGCTGCAGTCCTTTTCTCCGACCACGATTCCTTTGGGTGTTATAGTTACGCAATTTTGTTTATTCAAATCAGACCTTTCAGAATCAAACAATTCCTGCATACGACAGTTATCTAACAAAATGTATACATCGTACCACTCAACTTTATACACAACATTCTAGTATAACAAGTCACACAATAAACTTCAAAATCACTGTGCTTCTACTTTAATGTACACTGGAATTCGTATAGCTATTTTATATGTACACTGCAACAACGACGTATACAGTGAAAATAGTTTTATAAGTGTTGAAAGTTAGTTTTTTTTTTTTACTCAATTGAGGTTTAATATTATATTTACATATAAATTACTAAAACATAAGGGCAAAAAACCTATTATATTATACACAAATTCTAACCTCAACATGTCATCTCGTCACTTTATATTTAATAAAAATAATATTATTCTAACTTTAAAATAAGTACATAAATCAAAGTTATATACGAACGACGAAAATCGTAACTAGGTTTTCAAAACAATATAATATTTTATCAGTTGTATGGCATAGTCGAAATGGTACATGACTTTATTTCGATTGCTCGTAAAAAATATTAAATACGTTTCTCTAATAATTAAATATGAATAGTATAACCTATTTATAAACCTTTAGATATAATCGTTATTTTTATGTCATAAATATAATATTTCCCCATTAAAAAATTAGAGTTCGTAATCCTAAATTGTTTTTTTAACAAAACGCTAAATTTTTTTTTTTAATATTTTATTATTATGATTATTGATATACATTTATGTGTAAAAAAAATAAATATATTTTGGGGAAAAATATAAGTTGTCTTATTCTCGATCACAGCGTAAAACATTTATAAACATTAAATCACAGTTATTCTATACTCTGTTATAATGTTCAAGGTCTTACCTTTTACTTGTGCTTTTGTCGATTAAAAATTGACGACTGATGAGAGCCAATACCTTAATAGATGTAGACAACAAACGTGACTATACGACTAATGACATATTATGACGAATAAATTATTTCGTTCAACTCCCACCGTATCTTGAAAGTATAAACAATAAATGGATTTGAGTAAAATAACGATGAAAAAGTAGTTAAGATGATTCTCATACGAAAAAATTTTTGTCACCTTAACCCTTAAAACATTGAAAATAAAATACCATTTTCTGTATACGTTTCGTTTATTGAGATTAACTACTAAACGGCTCAAAGGATATAAAGTTTTAATTGATTCGACAACACGCTGATAATTCTATATTGTTAGCTAACTAAAAATTAAAATAAAGTAATACATTTTTATATTGAAGACATCAAACCAAAAGTAATAAAACTAAAATATTATATTTTCTATAAAATGAAATCGAAGAAAGTACCTTTGATTATAGAGAAACTCTATAAATACTATAATGCATTTTATTTTTAATCATAGAACACTGCTTAGTTTTTTATTAATCATTTTTGGTTATAAAGAACACCCGACGAAAGTTCATCATAAATCTCACATGGTCATAAAAATTTCACGAGGGTTATTATTAATGCATAAAAAAGCAAAATTTTAACTTTATATATTTCTGAAACACTTTCAGATTTTTTTCATTATACTCTTTGTTTGGAAAAAAAATATACTACAGATGGTATACTGTATAACATCAACGTTCAACATTCAGAAATAATATGCTAATATTATCATAATTTTATTTCAGTCGCGTTTTACTTCGTTATCCTGGTAATTTTTAAGCATACAACGCGATATTTGCATATCAAAAGTTTACATTACACACAATAATAATAATATTGAAGGATTGGTTGAATTGGTAATTCACATAGTGCGAACAAAACTTTCGCATACATTTCAAATTACCAGTTGACTATACTCTCAAATATATATAAACATTTTGTCATGTTACCGCGGAATCGTGTTTGTCAGTAAACTATCCCGTGAAAATTACATTAATTCTTAAATAGGATTACAAATACAATTGCACCAGCGCACTACACGTTATAACACAACGTATAATTTGTCCGATGCGAAAATGTAAAATCAATATAATAATATTGTTTTACGGACGAAATGTTTTACGACCGGCCTCGTGCTGCGACCGAGTTAGGTATATATCTAAACACTAAAGTTATATATAGTTTATCACGTAATACTCGAACTTTCGTGAAATTTATTGTAATTTTCGTCTGTGATGACTACAAACAAATCAACTGATGTTTTTTTCAGTGTATGTGGAACAGTATATGAACAAATGAATGAAAACAGTGCAATATTTACTCACTAAAACTTCTCTGACTATACTATTTCCATAGTCGTACTATGATAGTTGCGAAGTAATTTTTTCGCTTGAAATTAATCAAACGTTTTGACACAAAACAACTATAGTTAGGTGCTCGGTGATCCTAATGAGATTAAGGATGGAACGCCAACCTATGAATTCTTTTAGTAGACATTTCCCACCCAACCATCAACTAATTTTGTTAAAAAACATTCATTCTTTTGATTTTTTACAGTTAATTGTTATCATAATTTGCATGTTAAAAAAAATGTCGGCTTTATTTAAAAATATGTATTATTATAAATTATTTTATTTTTTCGAAAAAAAAATATTTTCTTTTAAAAGTATGTTAACATTTAACACCGTAAGTCAATCACACATATAGTCATAAAAATGTACATACAAAATAATATAATAGATAATCACAGTGATCGATAACAGCACAGTATGATGACAACTATAGTAGCAATTATAGGGGTGGCGAACACTTGGTCCATGACCCATAATGAAAATTCGAGTTCAAATAAAATATATGACATAAATCATAATTATAACTCCTTGGACGTTTTAAAAAATCTAATTTTCCCATACTTTCAGTTATATTCCACTAAACTGAGGATTATGAAAACGCAACATACAGCTATTAATATTGAAATGGCCGCGGCATCATTCACCGCTCATTTTATCTATTTTAATCGCTTTATGTGCACCTATATAATGACAATATATTTTAATAAATTGAATATGAAAACATTTTTGAAATATATGCATTTAACACAACGTTATAATTTGTTTATGATATATTGATACCTATTTTTTTGGAGAACGATTTTAATTTTACATTTTGCGTTCTAAAATTATTGAAAATGAAATGAAAAATATCTATAGTCAGAAATAATAAATATCGCATATTATAATACCGTATAAATATATGATTAAAAATACTCCAATCTACTTCGCCGTTTTCCAGCTAATTCACAGACCACAGTGCATATAGTATTTCTATAAAAATCAATAAAGCATACCTAGTAGTAATTAAATTTGTGTCTAAATCATTTCCAATAACATTCATTAATACAAGGTAGATAGTATTATGTACTGTATTAATTTAGATAATAGAGAAACTCTATTCAAAACTAGACGATTTATCATATTTGACCAGTACCTACCATAAATGTGGTAAGAATGAGATATAGCGAGACATTACTTACCAACATTTTTTTTTTTTTATTATAATGTATATATTATATGTATAATATTCGGTAACGCACTCAATCTTTAATTTTTTTTTCAATAACGCAATAATTATAAATCCTATTTTTAATATTTTTAAGCAAACTTACAGATCGTATTTAATTATTTTTTACTATCTGTACCAGCTGTACCTCTTATTTGGAGGTACAAACATCTGTTTTTCAAATAACGACTCCCTTTTTCTCTACTTTAAATTATTTAGCAAGTAATTTTTCTGAAATAATTGAGGTATCAAAATCAAAATTTAAATAGATAATTTTTAAGTTATTTTACTTTGCATATTCAAGATAACAAGTCTATGTGGCCATGTCCCATGATAATAAACTTAGAAGGAATAGAAGCTGTTAGTAATTTTACCATCTTAGTAATAAATATTAATCTGTAAATCTAATTTTACATAATATATTTTATATTTTTTTTCTAACCGTTTCTAAGAATTATTTTTCTTAGAATAAAAATTTTAATAAATTAAAAACAAATCGTTGAAATGTTGAAAAAAAATAATATTCACTAAATAATTTACAATAAAAATACAGGAATTTTCATTTAAAATATAGATATTTGTATCACCATAAAACACTTCTAAGTATTAAAAAAAAAAAAAACCTAAAAAAAAAATGGGAAAATATAGTCTTTTTAATAAATTTGACAATCTAAAAATTGAAATTTGAATAAACTTATTGTTAAATGAAAAAACTAGGTGATATGTTTGATGATCACTCTGTATATATTTGGTGCTAAGTTAGTACTTACATTTTAAATGTTTAATTTTCAAAAATAACCCATAATTTAAAAACATAAATATTTTGTTTCATTTTACCTAGCCTTGCTTTCATACATTAAAAAGGTATGTATACCTACCCAATATTAATATTATTAAATCAACTAAAATATATAATGCAATAAAAATTACTAAAACCCGCGCCTGGTATTTTTTTCGTCAGAACACAAATAATCATAAAAACTGACATTGATGGCTTAAAAATAGTTTTTTAAATACACAATTGCGATTCAAACTTAAACTTAGATCGGGTTTGGTACATGGTATTCTCATACTTATTAAAATTATCAATATTCTCTCATCTAAGGTCAAATAAAACTCAGGATATACGATTGTCAAAAGCTTATCATATTATTTTATATAACTATTATAGATTTTTCTTTATATTTGAACAATTTAAAATCTTCTTTGTAACGTAATAAGTACTTATATGGTCAATATCAATACAGACGTATAAAACCTATAAGAATAGGCTAACGCAAATATTATTGAATACATTAAACATTTTAGAAAGTCGAGATTATAATTTTCTACAATAATTCATGTACATTACAAACTATATAGTATTATTTTATAATAATATACAGTTGTATGACACAACGTGCATGGAATTACGTTAAATAATCCTCCCGTACAATACAGTCTGATCGAAAATTAAATTATATTTAGGTGCATCAGTCCAATATGAGTTTTGAAGTATGTAGGTGTAATGCAATATGTATGAATAACAAAGTTTTCGATTAGAAGCAAAACTGAATAATTCCATTATATATTTACTTATCATTTATAAAATACTAAAACAACCAAATAATTCGGATCACAATACGTAAACATTTTATCGCAAGCCATAAAATACGCTGAAAATAATTTCGAATATCTTCAAAAACCAAATTTATATAATAAATATTCTAATTGGATAGTTCTACTAAACGATAAAATAGCACTGTAATAAATAATTAATAATTTTTTTTTACAACGGTCATATTTTGTACTCACTACCAAAATACTTATTTATACTTATTATTAGTATATTTAATAAAAATAACACTACCATTTGAAAATTATCTAGTGTAAATCTTTTATTATTTTTATTTTTTATTAGCTTTTTATAAATTCAAATCTTATACACTACATCTTTAAGGATTGTACATGTACCTCTATCATATTACGAGTATAATAGTATAGTACAAGAAATATTTTTCTTAAAGAGAATATCATATGATATTTTTATAAGCTCGTGCCTTTATATTTCCAAGATATTTATACTGGTAAATATGCAAGTCAAATTTGTGTTGTTGTATATTACTGTAAGTTAAGACTGTAGACTAATTGCTACATTATTAATTCAAATTTTCTCCATAGGTAAAAGAAAAGGTATGTATTTATGTTAAATTTTAATTATGATATTGTACCTTAGGCGAATAACGAAATACTTGCGAATTATAAAGTTTGCTTTTTCACCTTATTATCTTAAGCTATTGTTATATTATATTGTAACATACTAGCTTTTAAGTCTTAACAATTTTTTTTGTTATAAATAAATAATATAAATCCTGTTTACATTCGTTTAATTCTTATAAACAAGCTCTTATACATATTGAATAAAAATGTTGAATTTATATAATTTATAATATTTTTTAATGAACGCATTTTGTGAAAATTACCTATATTATGAATGACATATTTTGTTATTTTATTGCAAAATATATTGTGCAACTATGATTGAAAAAAATGGTGCCGAGTTATCAAATTTTTACAAACAAAATCAAAAAAAAAAAAAACGATATTCTAATAGTCACATAATTTTAACACCCCTTGCTACAATATAAAAGTAAAAACTTGCTAGTGTGCAGACTGCAGAGCAGAGATACTGCAGAGGTCTGAGATACATATAAAAATGTCATATTGTATATTACAATGACAGTTATCTCGGCAAAACGTTTTACAATCAGCCACGAAGAATCGGGGCGAAACAATTATTAAAAACTGTATCATAAAAATACGACGAATATTACGGAAATAATAATAATAATTCAAACAAACGATGATTAATTATACGCGCGTGCATTGTTCAAACACATTGTTGGTTGCAAAATTCGAGGTTCGTATTTATTTATAAATGTGTGTGTGTGTGTGTGTGTGTAATAATATAATGCAATAATTTATTCTCCTCCTAAATGCGGCAGTCGACAAAGAAGCCGTTGAACCAGCAGCCGTGTATACTATATACATATGTATATAACGTAGCGGCGCGTCCAGGCGTCTCCGCGTCATAACCAACTGCCGTCGTGGCGCTTTATTTCGTCGATGACGACGACGACGGGAGTCCCATCGTGGGTCTTAACCCGCAAAACGTCCTATAACGCCGAGTTTAAGTTTTCCCATATCTAACGTAGTATTATTTTTTGTAGATGTACTTGAACGTGTTATAATAACTTTTGGTGGTGCACGTTGTCTTAATGGTCTACACGATTCCGTTGCTACAACGCGATTATTGCGATTTCAAATACGATTATTTCGACTTTATTAAAAACGAAACGCTAAGCGTTTTATTGATTATTTTACTTACTATATATTGTTATGCCGTTTAAACCGTGGATCGGTTTAATGTATTCCGGTCGACGGTGTACGTATATTATAATATTGTGCATGGACTCCGTTCGACCATGTTCGAGAGATAGCGATTACAATTCACACGCCACAAGTTTTTCCAGGGTGAAGAGTGTGCAGTAAGTGCGACCGCGTAAGGCGTCGTGGGTATTATATTATAAGAAACATTTGTATCTATTCTTGATATCTGTAAAAAATCGAAACTGACATAATACGTATATAATATAATATTATTCCAGATTGGAATGCACACAAAAGATTACGAGAACTAAAAATAATATACACATCGATATCATTACTTGCACATTATAAGTGTAACGTACTACGTTTTTTATGGAAAAAAAAATAAAATACAAATGTATATATAATAAGATTAATCAAAATCACGTTTTTCAATACTCTTTTGAATATTTTAATGCACAAATATAGGATATTGACCCAAAAGTTTAATGTTTATCTAATATATGTAAATATAATTACGTTGGAAGGGTTAACTGTCACACAGTTATATACCCAAATTTTAAAGGACAATATGTTCATTATTCGACAGTTTGTACAACATTTGATATAACACTGCATGTCCTAAAACATGGAAATTAATAACAAAAATCAAAGACACCTAATAAATCATTATGATTAAATCAAAAATTTGTTTTTCATTTTACTGCAATATCTAATTTATACTATATACAATTTTTTTTTTTTTGTGTCTATCCTTACTCTACTTTCCTTAGTTAAATCATAAAAATCAGTTTCTACAAAAAATACATAATGATAAATATAATATCACAAATTTCAAGTAAAGCTACAATCAATATTTATGCTTCAGATCAACCTATAACAAAAAATATTTCTTTTACCGATTATACCGAAGACAAGGTAATCTTATCAATACATTGCCTCGAGTAATTTACAATTCCGTTTAAACTAATAATCTGAATTATACGAGAAATGAATAATCAAATTAAACCATAACAAATCTATTTATACTACATTTACTTTAGGACACGATTTCAGCTCAGATATAATAATTTTACAACATTATTTTGATATATATACCAAATGATTTACCTATTATTCATTTAATTTGCTTAGATATTTAACGTTCTTCTCGTAAATGAAAAAAACAAATTGATTAATCCTTAAAAACCTTAATTCTAGTACCAAAAAAAAGTGAACTAGATTAATATTTACACTTCTAATTTATAACACTCTTTAGACTTATATAGTTAGAATAAAACTTTCATAAGGATAGGATGAAAAATCAAACTTAAATAAAATGCAAGTATTAATTCAGTATACTCTAACACTTAATAACAAAATAATAAATGCTTTACCTTTCGTCAATAACTTAAATTTCTTATCCCTTCACAAGTATCTTGGCATTAAATCAATTGAGATTAAATCTACACTTTTTTGTAAACGATTTTTCTTTAATTTAAAAACAATTAAATGTTTAATTTAACATTTAATCCCAAGTATAAGTGTCACTATAATGGGTAGTTTCTTATTCGAATAACCCCCATTTATGTTTTTCTACAGTTTATCTGTGACTGCTTCTTACTAAGCCTAAAACCCTTAGAAATGTTTTTTAATAACATGCAATAAACGTCGTTTTCGAAATAAAATTGATTTATTTCTCTTAAATTTGTATTTACAAAAATCTTTAAAACCCTGATTCACAAATACATGTCGACACCGCTAAAATGTATATACGATGACCTTTTTTGTCAGTTTTTGATAAGAGTAGATAATTAAAAAAGGATAATTACCTCCTAGTAACCTGTGATGTTTATTGTCATTCAAATTTAAGGTGTTTTAAGTTAAAACTATTAAATTAAAAATAAAATATTTGCTATTTTGTTATTATTCGATTTCGTTTAATATTTTTCTCATAATTTGCTCAATACTTTATTCCTTCTGGCCCAATTTCTAAATTTCTCCCGAGGAACAAAACTATAGATTAAGCTTTAATCCTTGTCTATTATTGTACACTTGAACGTACCACACATCAAGTTGACAGCCTGTGACGATAATTTGATATCTCGTCGGCAAGAACGTGAATTACAAATACGAGTACTAGTACTCTCTAAAAGACTTTTGAGCGCATAATGTCATATTGTATTTATGTTACATATTATTACGACGTATTTTATTTATGAATATAATCGGTCTCATAATACCGACAATATTATGCCGATCAATTGGAATTCAATGTAATGGTGATAAGTATTATTATTTACTTATATACTATTAAATAATATCGGTGATTATATGGCATTTATAACAACAAGCACATCGGAATGTAGAAGACGAATTTCATTCCACGTCCAAAATATTGTCATCGACTCATCGATGTATAAATATTATACTACAGACATACGCTACCAACGATTTTGGTTCTATCAGTTTTCGCGATATTATTCTGTAAGACATACACATTAATATTTCTGCGCTTTTTGGTATAATAGTAAGAATAATTATCTATACATACCGTGCTATAGGTGTGCGCACTTTGACGTCAGCAACAAAAAATATTTCCAACCCCTATTTTTTCTTATTTTTATTGAATTTTTTTTTTATTTACAATTTATATTGAATAATACAACAAGTACTTTGTACATATATTAAAGTATAAGCAAATAAAACAAAAAATAACACAAATATATCACATAAATAAAAAAAATGTATCAATTTATACTACTCTACAAATATATAATATACATAATTGTAAATTATCTTCTAAATCTAATTTCATGTAATATGTTTTTTTTTTTTTTATATTAGTAAACAAAATTAAGTATGAACAATAATTAGATAAAAAGACCACTAGCTGGACCATTCTCTTTTCAGTTATATCGGATAAGTTTAGAGATGATTACATTTAATACAAGAGGATTAAATATATATAGTTAAATTACTAATTAACCAAGAAACATAGAATATTGATTGGAACGATTAAATTATTTTTATATTTGAATAATTGAATACTCCCACTCCCAAAAATTAGATTTCATAGAAGACCAAACTGAGAATAAATAGTTTGTATACAATTTCATAAAATATATTCATATTTTTTTTGCAATAACAATTTGGATTTTAGTAGGAAACGTAATTGATAAAGTATATAATTTAAAGATCTTAATTTTATTTTATTTTAAGTTGCCCACGTGAGTCGTTTATCTGGATTCATCCCAAGGTATTTTATGGACTCTTCAATTGGTATAAACTAGAGGGTTATCAAGAAGGCGTAATTTAATGTTATGTGAGAGGATTTCGAATCATTAATTTGTATTCTCCATTTTAAGAATCCAATCTATAGTTAGTTAAAATGCCTTTGGAGTTGAAAAATTCTGTTTCAGAATTTGGATTTAACTATTAAAAAAAATTATACTAGTATCCTCAGCAAAAGAGCAAAGATTTAATATTCAATACCTGTACTCATTATTTAGCTTACTGTGTTTCGCATTTTATAAAAGTACTATGGTATACTCCATAAATTGCTAAAATTTAGAACAGATTATGAAATCACAAAAAACTATGACTATTAAAGTGTTTTTGTTCGTCAGTTAAAACTGAGAGTAGTGCGCTTCCAGCAATATGTGACACTCAAAACTGTAGCGAATTTTATAAACATAATATACAAAAATATATTTTTTTCATAATCTTACATGAACGTGACTTCGAGTAGAAGTACTGCCATAAGTTATATCAGTTACAATTGTTTTTGATTTTAACAAATTTGATGACCTTATTTTATTTTGTTTCATTTTTTATTGATACGTATATTCAAACCTTAACATCATCATTTAACAAAAAAGCAATGAGCCAACTTTTTTTCAGCCTTCAAAAATTAATTAGAGTCCTAACGTCCAACGCAATTTTACCACGAAATAATAACGAAAACAGACAAAAACAATCATCGGTTCGATAAAACAAATAACATAACTTCCATGTGTATGTACATCTATACTTTTATTATATTACTTTTATCATGATATGGTTTCGATCTAAAAACACTAAAATTATTAATTAATTGATTATTAAATTTTCCAAGTTCTCAATAAACAATATTATATATTATGCTCAGCAATATAATATATAGCTATACTAGTTATTATGACTAAAGTCATGCTATTCTTTAAGCATAATTTGGATATCATTTAATACAGTTATAACTTAGCTTTTGATTATTTCAATATTGCACTGAACCTAAAAAATGTATACTGCATTACTCAGTTTTAAATATTTGAAATTCGTTGACTATTTCATAACTATGCTTAAATAGTGTTCGCATAATTTTCACAGTGTTAAAGGGATAATGGAAATGGAAATATGTTATCGGTTTATTTTTGTTAGTCGTATACAATTTATTTATTAAAATTAAAACGTGCATACGTTATAATAGTATGCGAAATGTACATCCGCCTATTCTAACTCACATAGTCGTTGAAAATATGTGCAGAATTTAATTGTCTGTACAACACTTCTATTTTAGTTAAACGACATTACCAAAGTTATTCGACCAGAATATATTCGTGCTTTAACGTATGAATAGTAAACACATAGGATTCGATAAATTAATCGTCGGGTGAGATATCTAACATACATTAATACATTATATATACATAGACGTATTTTTCACGGAAACTGTAAAAGTGTCAACGAACTGTTGTCTAGGTGTAAATAAATATAATTTTAAAATTTTAAATTATATTTCATATTGTGTAAAATGTACAAATCAAACTATATAAAATATGAGAGTAATGTTGTAGGTACATTTTTAATTTACAGTCAAATTCGCTTATAACAATCTTCAAGAATTTGATCGTTATAACCGAACTTCGTTATACCTGGATTATAAAAAGTAATTTGATTTTTTTGAAAAATTGATTTATTAAACACATTTTTTACCGTATTATTTACATATAATGTATTGTACCTACTATATTTACATATAGTACTATTCTCCACAAGTAAGGAATTTTTTATAAAAACAATTTCCACTATGGTAACAAAAAATAAATCCTTTACTTAACATTTCCAAAATGTAAGAAATATTTATTTTACTAACGTAATGAAATAACAACTTATTATTTTTTTAGTACACAAGCATAATAATGTATACACAAAATTTTAAATTCAAAACATATTCAGTGAAACAAGACAAGTAGGAGAAGATTAGTTTCTCTCGTTAATGAATTATACTCGCTAAAATTATTACTCTTGTTCAGATGCGTATCAAAAATATTTTAAATACTCCTATTCTCGCATTAATTTACGTAGTTAAAATGGTAAACAATTTTAAGATATTATCAATTAAAATTAAAACCATGTTTTAACAAATAAAAACAAATTTATTTATTTTTCATAGTATTTATTTTGTTATTTCATTGTCTTATCTCCATGTCGATATGATAATATTATTGATACTACACAACCAAGAAGTAATTATATTATAAGTTGAAGAAATTCTGTAAACTAAATGCAGGCTAATTACAACAATATCATTTAAATTTTATTTTTTGGTATTCATAAACTTATAATTAAATGTATTTCATATAGTCATAATTAAAATAACAAAATTAATCTTACATAAATTTACAGATTTGGTCATAAATGTTTGATGTAATGTATTTCAAAAAAGGCTACATGTAGGTCAAATTAAGGCTATATAAATATCTTCAGGAATACTGCTGTAGCATAAACAATCTCAAGAATTCGAAAACTTAGTCTTTAATTTATTATATATAAAAATTTTGAATAGAATGAGCAATGAGCATATTTAATGATTTACCCGTTCAGATTTAAATAAGTTCTAACATTGTACGAGTAACTTAACCTTTTTTTGTTTTTATAATCATAAAAAAATATTTTAAGTACAATAAAAAATTGTTTGGATATTTGAATAACAATTTAGTCATGTATAAATACTATTATTTATTACTTATTAATACCATACGTAAAATTTAAGTTTATCTTAAACTTTTTTCCTATACACAATATTTTTAATTCTAATGGGCTTAATAGAATATCATCATGGGGTGTATTTTGATTGAAGTAGACGTTGTATGTTAAAAAAAATAAAACACTCAATACTCAAATGAATTTAATTATCTTGGAATCGTAAAAATAAAACTTATTTGAAAGAAATTGTTACACATAACCATATTTTTATAATTGTTCAAAAAACCGTAAAAAACAATAATGCAAATAATATTCGCAGTACCGACATAGCAAAATATTTTTTTGTATTGAATAACAACATATAGGTAGTTAACGATAGAGTAACTTCATTTCGTATTCAGTTGATGTATAGTTTACACTTCAATGACTACTTCTAAAATATGAATGTTATTCAATCAATTGTCTATTCGGGCAAGCATGCAATTTTTCACTTCTTATCGACAATTATCATCAATAGCTAACAAGAAGATGACGTATCTACGTCATGTCGAAAAACCAATCAATGATATACAAATTCAACTTATTCTTATTATTAATATTGTTAAGAACCACACGAACCAAATCGATGCATCAAAACATCCCTAATCGTAACTAATGTGCATATAATATATAAATATTATAAATGTATATATAATATATTATGTGAACTGTAGAAATAACATGACTGCGTACCTCACAATACAATACAATATTAAAATATTAATAAATTCAAAATATTCTTTTATACCTTCGAAAATAAACATATATTTACTGGTTAATTAGTATTGTTTGATTTAAAAGTATTCGTTTCCATATTATGTCATAAGACGTGATCTGTTTCAAGGTAAAAATAATGTTTGTATATCAAAATATCAAATGACAATAACACATGCTATGCGTATTGTTCTCAAAAACTTTTTTTTCTAAAACACGTGATAAACAATAAACTACAATGTTGTTTTTAAATGTTATAGCTACAGTATACTATTCACTCAACCACTTCAATATAAATTCATAAGAGTAAATATACCTAAACGTATAGAATATAATATTGTAATGTTATTTTATATCACAAAAAAAAGAAAAATACAAACATTTGCATATTATAGAACACGAGTAGATATTGCTCGTGTTACTATAAACGCTTCACAAATGTTAATAAATAAAGGCTAAAATAATATAAGTTTATACCTCTACGATGAAGATGGATATGAAAATTCTCCTGAAATTAATAAATGAATGACCTCTCGGAAATCAACTGCAACTGTTTATTTTTATCGATATTAACGTTTTAGTACAACGCGTAAAAACCACAATACAATCACCACGGACCACATAATAAAATTAGCAATATTTAAAATTTATATTTTAAAAACGTATATAATTTCTAGAATATTAGATCATATTTTTTAAACAACAAACACATTAAACCAAATCAATATTAACATAATTATATATGTCATTCAATGTGTATCGAAATTAATGAGAAAAACTACCATTATTAACTTAGGACCTCGGACGGAATAAAGTACAATATTAATATAATATTTTAAGCTAGGCGAAAAAGATTATTTTTTGCTCTCATAACGACCCTTTTCTGCACAAGCATCTGAGGACCTTTAAAAAAAATCATCGAATTTCTAGTTGGTTTGTGATAGTCATAAAAACATCTGCATAAATGACATTTTTTTCCATACGGTTTAGCTTTAAAATTTAAAATGTTCTAAAAGATCAGTTGAGAAGATTTAAAAAGCCTGACTCATGTAGCAGCTGAGTGCAGAGTTTTGTGCACGATAATTTAATCGTACATTTATTTTATAAATACCTACAAAATATAATATTCAAGATAATTCACCAAGCATGCTTTACCCAGTTTTTTCTTTAAAATATAATCATTCGAAATTTGAATTTTTAAATTTTTAAATAAGCTTGTAAAACGCATCTTTAAGTTATTAAAATTGTTTAATCTGCTAAAACAATTTCCTATGGTGATAAAACCTTTTTTTTACAAATTAGAACCCCTTTTAATTATTAAGTGAATTTCTTTTTTAAATTTCGATGTATTTAATTCAAAATTTGAACAAATAACGTGTTTTGGTATTATAATTAAGAATAATATTCCATAAAACTATTCACTTAAAATATTAAAGTCAAAAAAAATAACTCTCAATTGAAAAATATAAAATTGTGTTTATATTTCTCCAAGAAAATCTTTAAGTAATACAAAAAATTTTAATAATTAAAAAATATTTTTTAAGTATGTATGTTTAAAAATTTCAAAAAATAAATTTCTAATACCTACTTTATTAAATAAGAAAAAATATTAAATCATTCTTGATATATTACCCAATATATATATTATAAGACTAATCGTGTGTACCTTATTATTTATAATATTAATATACGTATAAGTATATAAATTATATAATTATACAACTAAATAAAAAAATTCCTATTTTTACTTAATTCAAAATCATACGATCGACAATTAATATGGCAAAATATTATTCGAGAATGAGGTCAGATACATAAATAAAATACACAACCCGATATACAAATAACTAAAAATTACAAAAGACAATAGCTTTATTAGCATGAAAATTATTAAGCTGATGAGATAAAAAGAAAAATCGAGAGTATACAAATAATGTATACAAATACATTGGTAGGTATATATTGTATATGTCTTGTTTCTACTGAATATAGTTGACATAAGAATGTCGATGTCAATTTGATTTTAGATATCAGGAGACGAGGATTAAACTGTAGATAACTTTTTTAACCTGTGTAAAAAATAAATGACATTGATGAACAAACTATTAACCAACGTTAGTTATATTATATAATTTATAACGAGTTATTTTTATCGCCAATACATTTATTATACAACGGGCTATACATCATGTTACTAATAGATCACAAGCCACCGCGATTCCGATAATGTTCATAATATAATCGCTAATTTCCGGGAACCGGTCCTCAACGGTTGACGTACACACACACACGCACACGTGAACGCACCAATGACATCATGGTAACATTCTCGGTGTCGGACAAATTAACAGAAAACCCCCCAGCCATAAGACATTATACATGTCAAAAAGAGATACATATTTCAATATATTTTTAACATCGCAAACGTGTGCACATAAAATTAACTTAAATTTATGTGAAAATTATGTATAATTTCTGTCAGTTTATTTCAAATTTAAAACTTGCGCTTTTAAACTTGACACTGTACAAATCAATTTAATAAAAATTTAATCTCTCCCAAAATATGTCTAACAGATTGTATTTCAATTCATCTGTCACAAAACGTTAATATATTTTCATTAAAATGAGTTGATATGAAATAAATTGCAAGTACATACCTACAACACGTACCTATAGTAAAAACTCGTCCGTTCAAGTTAGTATTCTAGTTGACAAATTATGACGCGCACCAAATTTCACTGCATGTCGCATGATGTATACTCCAACATGACTTCAATGTATTATGATGAGTAAAAAAATATATTATATAATATATATATTCTATATAATAGAGAGATTCTTATATCAAACAAAACTTATTATTTCAAAATCTATTAATATCTTTGAAAATTTATTTTTTATATAATATCCAGTCGAAAAAAAACAATATTTTATATTTTTTATCGTTATAACTTTTTAAGTTTTTTACTTTTTTGAACGACAACATGCAATTTTAATACTCTGAATCAAAATATTTTTTGAAGTATTTTAATGTATGAAAATTCAAAACAAGTAGTTTATGAGTAATAAGTATTTAAAGTTTAAGTATCTAAGCGGAGTAGAAGACCAATACTTTGTGACGTACCTAATATCTCTTCACTATGCTAAACTTAACTTGAAATACTCATAACTCAATAACTGTCGGTCCGAATTTTGATTTTTATATACCGAAGTAGTCTAATAAATATTTTACTTAAAAATACGGTATTAAAAATGTATGTTGTCATTCAAAAAAAATTCTTAAAAATGTATAACAATAAAAATATTAAAATATTTATATAATTTTTAAAATATTAGTTTGTTTTGACTGGAATTATGTAAACAATTTATGTTCAAAAACTTTAATACGTTTTGAAATAATGAATGCTGTTCGATAAACGAATCATCGATTTTGTATGTATTTATTTTTTTCTACCGTCGATACGTACAGCGTATCTCGACAAACTTGTCCTAATGCCTTCTGCTATACCTGACCCTAATAATATAGGTGCTCTTTCTCTGAAGCCATAATATTAAGCAATATTATGATAATTTAAAATACCAATAGTATTTATACTCGTAAAATAATAATTGGCTATCTCAGATTTTTGAGAAATATGAAAACCAAAGTTTATGGTTTTAATTTTATGTTCACACAAGTAAACTGAAAATTATTATACATATGATAAAAAACTGTGACTCAAAAATAAAAAAATTAATATTTATTGATACAGATGCAGCAAGACATGTATATACGAGATCTATTTTGTTTAATTTAAAATAAGTTATTGTTAATTAATTGCAGAAAATGTAATGATATTATAATTACATTTAATTTTATAATTCATTACATTTTAAAGAATTTATAAACCTTAGACCTTAGAACGAAATAAAAATATAATTAGGCGTCTCCGTCTTATAATAATACTCTAATATTATTACTAAATAAACAACATCCAACAATGAAAATTAATTTACTTATCTCGGCATTAAATTATGCTGGCAACAATATACTTAATAAAGTGCTTTATTAAATATTTTCCACGAAACGTTTACGTTTCGCTAACCCTTATCACTATACATAATAATGTACCTAGGTACACATACGTGAGTTTAATTAAATTTATACTTAAACATAATAGCAGCTACACAACTTGCATCTATGTAAACGCAGAGACAAACGAAAAATTATTATACGGTCAAACAATGAACTTTTAAAATGGTATTATCGCATTGTATTTACCTACATCATACGGTAAGGTAATTTTGTTTATGATTTCACTTTGACTACAAACAAATCAAATTCTCAGATGTAATCTATATTTTAGATTAAAATTATCAAAAAGCCTCGTAGGTTGGTGCATTATGTTATGTACATCACTAAATTGAAACATATATCATATAACTACGTTGCGCAATACGACACACAAGCTTAAATATAATTACAATTCTGAACGTACGAACAAAACGAAAATATTACAAAAGAATACTAATGTAACAGTATTATAAAAAAAAAAAAAAAAAAACAATAAATTCTATAACGTTGGAGTACAATTCCTAGCAATTTAATAAAAATACAATTCCAAGTGTAAGTAAAATCAATTTAGTTTGAAGAACAATGTTATGATTTTTACGTTAGGTATCTATCACGCTATATAAATAAGAGTTATTTTTGTTGTTGTATTTATGATTTTTTTATTTTCGAACAAACACAAGAAATCAATTACAATTTTCGGCAATATTTCAGGATTGTATTTTAACTGAAGTGCTATTAACATGAATAAATAATTTTAAACTTTAAATATATAAATGATGTAAGAACATGTCTAATAAATGACCAATACTTAATAACGTAAACATATAATTTAAAGAAAATTAATAAACAACATAATAATATATCGTATAACGACATAATTAAAAATCATAATACATTTAAAATTATACACACCAAACTTTTAATCAACTACATCAATCCGTTTCCTTTTAGATACATTTAGATCATTTCGTCAATATGATCTATACTTAATCATTAAATAATTATTATACATGGGCATTTTCATTCGTTCAATTTAATAATTATATTAATATATGATCTCTTAATCGTTTTATATATAATTTAAAGAATGTAGATATACGTATAATATTCTACGAATACATTAAATATTTAACACATCGTAGGTAAAACGTTATTTTACAAACAGTTACTTGACACTTGTATATAGAGTAATCACCCCCTAATGTAATGCTGAACATTCGAGTCTAGTGACATAGGATTGTATTACATAATAATGTTTCGGGAGAATATGTATGTGGTATAGAAATACACACGCCTTGAAAAATGTTTAAAAGTCTTAACACTTGCACTTTTTAATTCGCTACAATACAATTTTTGCTGTCATCGGAATAAAACGTTAAAACTTTAACTCAATATCGTGACCTTATCTGAATAATAATAATGTATTTTCATCTGTTTTATAAAACGAAATGCCGAAATAATCAAAATTATTAATCCTGAAAATTAGTTTTTGTATCAAAAAATAAGATTTGTCGATTAAAAAATGAAAGTCAACGATCGTATTACCAAAACAATTAAAATTTAGAATGTCTCGCAAAATGTAAGCTTCACTATCCCCTACTATTAATAACATTACAATCCTATTAAGTTGAAGTATTCGATTTTATCGTGGAGTATGCGCAAATATTTTGAATATATTACACCATAAATAACGTATGTACAATTGTTTAAGTTGTAAAAAAGAGATATTCAATACTTATGCAAAATATGGTTATTGGGTTTAAAGTGTATGCTATACTTTTCTAAAAATGTTGTTATCTCAGTTGTGAGACTTTTATCTCTACTTCACAATTAATGGATATGAACGATCTTTAGTTGTATGCTATCTTTTTCCAACAATGTTGGTCTCAGGACTTCTCTTTTTCTCACACACTGTAAATCATTATTAATCAATGTTTTTAAAGTCTTAGGGTATAACGGTATAACGATAACCTAACCATAGGTCTAATAACATTCTACAGGATAATAACAAAATAGTATTATGATAATATTAAAACGTTTTAATAAAATATAATATTTTACTATTTGTAGTGTATGTATTATTTGTGAATCACCGTGACACTGTCCGACCGTAGCCTTCGAAGCTATCGTTGGCAAACAGTAGGGGGGAGAGATGAAAAATATCCCTTTTCCAGATCTTTCGTCATACGACTATATATCCTTTTAGAGGATAAAAAGAGTACCAATAAATTATTTACACAAAACGATTTATGCGCACCAGACGCATATTATTATAATATTTTTATATACATAGATACCCACTATACTTAGATACTCGTGTCGCATTGAGATTGTACTTTAAAGCATACCTATAAGTAGTTGTTATATTTTATAAGTATATTATATATACATAAGCTATACACAATGGACACTGCGATAAGTAAACGGGTATTCTGTTATTGATATGCATCTTGTTATTTCGCCAATAGAGTTATATCGAACACTTAAACTACGAATACAATAGTATATATAAACATAATATTATGTATAAGCACGAAAAAATTATTTTAATCGAACACTATGTTCAATTGGCATGGTTATTGTCAGTGAAAAGAAACACTGTAGTATCAATTGTATTTTATCTATCTCGTTCATTACAATAACATACTATTATTACTAAATATTTCGGGTCATGGCATAAACCGGATAAAATAATATATAATATTGTATATATATTTCCTTCTGATGTGTGTTAAATAAATATAACGTAAATCAACAAATCCTCATATCATTCAAACGTATAAAAAAAAATATGAGAATGAGCATACTAAGTGAATCTTCCTGTATACCTTTATAGTATAATATCGATTCTATACATAATGAACGTATTTACGATTACTGTTTGTGTTTTAAACACTAAAATGTATCGACCCGTTTTCTCTCTCAGAATTTGTATTTATAGATCTCAAATACTATTTAGAGTAAAAAATAAACAGATTATTTCCTAAAGGACCATACAACTATTAATTTTAAATAACGAATAATAATTAATGAATAATTATGTAGCACTACAATATTCAGTTTAATTATTATACATATAGTGATCAACGAACGATCATTTCTTCGGGCTGAACCGAATCGAAAAATACATACCTATCATGTGCCTGTATAATCTTATTATGATATATTGCAAATAATACATCAAAATAATTTAAACTTCATGACCGCCACGCCTTAAATTTATTTAATTTTTTTTTCAGGACGACAAAGAACGATATATCGTTTGTTATTTTTTTTCCGCATTAAAATCGTAAATGAATTGTTTTAAACATATACGCACAACTAATATTACTCGCGTATATTGTACTCGTACGATTAATATTTCAAGTAAAACATGAAAACTCTGGCATGTATGCACTGCGTCAGTCGTCTAATTAAAAATGCGCTCCTGTTGTCTGTCGTAATTGAAATGACTGCATGTACACATACATACAATATTATGCGAAAGAGAAATTTAAATTTAAAAACACCCAGACGTGCTTTAGGTTTTTTTCTTTTTTCTTTTTCAACAAATCCATTAGTCACATAAATTGTTTATGGCGTGTTGACGCGCGGCTATTGGAGTAATAACAAAAAAATAAAGTAAACGACAGAAAATTCGTGAAAACTGTTATATTTTCAACAAAGATTTTTCGAGTCATTCAATGGGTGTGGACATTGCACACAATTCGATATATTCGTCTACGCCCGTGTATCTAGAGTTAATTTAAATATTGTGATATTGCAGTATGGAGTGATTCTTCAAGTTTTAATCGAAAATCCGCACAGTACAAAATTTATCGTAATTAAAGAAACATAACATAAAATGGTAATTTATATTCTCTGTGACTCCTGACGAAATTCACCGCTTAGGTTGGTGTAATATGACTAACTTTAGCTGGATATTCCTCGGTGATAATAAATTACCTGTAGGCTGTAAATATATTTGAATTGCATGCTAGAAAACAAAAACGTCTTATTAGCATGCCTCAGAAATGTTTGCCGAAATTGCATTCTTTCTTTTAAAAGTGTCTTTTTGTGTCTATAATGTTTCAGCTCTCGGACTTAATTTAATAAAAAAAAAAATATTTATTTTATTGTGACATTTTTCTTTCCATTTTTATACACTTAGGAATTAAAACTGACAAAAGAAACTCAGCATTTTTAATCTTGTTTTGAGTATAATTGTACGTGTAGCGTACTTACTTTCCGTCTTCCCGAGTCGTGGGCTTCAAAATAATTGCTTAAGTCAATTAAAATTGAAAATAATTTGTTTCTTTAATTAACACAAGTTAGTTTTATAAATAGTACAAAATGTGAGACGTGAAGGTGTCGTGGACTCATCGGCTCTGGTACGATTGCATAGCTTTGCTAAGGTCTTTCTTGTATTATATGGCTACTCCGGTCATACTATATGCGAAGTTCATAAATTAACCTCGGCCAAGCTGTTGTGTCCTTCGAAATATTGTTGCCAACCAGCACGAATGCAAATAGTTACAATTCATACACATTCGAGGCCGGTTTACACTACTTGTTATACGTTATTTGTGATACAATATTTGGCAAGATCTCTGGAGTATACTTATTATAAAAAATATCTTACGTGTTCCGAGAATTATGGACTCGTAATATACGTAAAATAATAAAAATTATGCATACTAATGTGTAATGTACCTAGATAATACCATATTTATAGAATTTGCACATTTCTCATGGCATACAATTCGAATTGCTCTTCAAATACATTAAATAGAATTTTACCAAATTTGGTTTTATGTCGATAACGCTTTAAACAACCCCAGAGTTTCAGTAAATACTGCCAATACACGTTAAAAAAGTTCATCCCAGTTCTATATTATTTTATTTATAACATTCATCACGTTGATTATATGTATTATATTATACAGCTATGACGGCAAGTCGATTCTTACTTTATTTTTCATGCGAAATTTACCGTAATGAAAAGTATGTTTTCCAAAAATTAATATTGCAAACGGTTGGCTGAAACTTGCAAAAGCTCGCGGGACCCCGCGGGGACGCTGATACGTCGTGGTGCAAATTTTACACACCAGGACCGAAATAGTCGTGGAAAAATAGAAACGTAAATAACTAATAAACTCATGAGTTTGCGTATGAACGGGACACAAGGTATATATCACTACCGCCTTCATACGCGCACCAGAAACAAACTCACTTCACAATTTTCTCAATAAACTAAATCAATTCAATTTTTGGATTTATTTTTTAAACTCGTTAATAAATAAATAAAATAAAATAGATAAATCAAATACCGTGTAATAATTTTATTATCAAAAATAAAAGAAAAAATATTTCTTACCTATAATTGAATATAAAAATAAATAGTATAATCATTTATTTTATTATTATTTTTCAAAAATATTATTTGATACAAATTTAGTTATAAATTATAATATATTTAATGACAATTTTCAAACGTGTGTTTTAATCTATTTATAATGATTTTATGTAATAAATCACTCAATTTATTATTTTGTACTCTAGTATTTTTTGTAATTGCCTAAATAAAACTAGTAGCAATAATATATTTTAAATTATGTGTTTTTATGAAAATTATACAGCAAAAAAAGGTGAAGAAATAGTCTATTAAATCTTAATTGGGATCAAGATATTTATAATATAAGGTTAGATTAGGGCCATAACTTTTCTCCGAACCGTTGTTGTAGTGCATAGTTCGACTCGGAGTTACAAACTAAAAATAACCTGTGCAATATAATTACTACCCGCTCGGTTGTTCTGAACATTATAATATGATCTCTACGTTATAAATTATAAAAACTGGATAAACTTTTTACCTAGACTATGTACATTATATTATAATACTCGAATACTGAGAAACGGGTAATATTACACTTCCGTTAGAAATTCTAGCCGATAATTTATATGTATTTAAGATATTATTATATAACATGAGTATAAGAAATATACCATAAGATCCTGAAATTCTCAACGTTCTCCTTTCTGTATTTTGCTCAGCTTTCACGGTATAAATCAAAATATTTTCAGTCAATAAAATAACAATAATAATAATGGCAATAATATAGTATGAATTCGATAATTTTTAGTTGTTGTTTTTGACGAACTCGTCTGATATTATCAGAGAAATCTGTCGTTAACATCCATACACACTATCGGATGCACACGGTACACCGAACAGCCTTACACGACCCACAACATGCACGATACTCCGTCAGAGTATTTTAGAACTGTATTTGGATATTGAAATACCACGTACCATGTGTACGGCGAGTACACAAAATCGTTTTGAAATATCGTTATTTTATTTATATTCAATTACAATATAAATCATATAATAAAAAAATCGCAACAACGCTAATTGTTTGGATATTTTTCTCGATTGTTTTATTAACGCGTCCTTCAAACTAACATTTTAACAATATATTATTAGTTCCATACTTTTACACGTATTTACAAACAATACGGCAATATATGATAATTTAGACGACTTTTAATTTTGACTATTGAAATTGTCGAAAATAACTGTGTTTTATTGTTTTGTTGGATTTTAAACTATTACATATATTTTTAGGTCTACAACACGGAGAATTCGACAAAACAAGAAACAAGTAAATCAGATTATTCAATAGCGAGTAATCAACTGTAGAATATTACGAAAAAATAGACCAACTATACGAAAAATAATTGGCTGAAAATTATCACCATATTTATTTAATAATCATACCGCGTTAAACGCGATGCTCGTCCCCAACGTAATACTATGATATAAATAGTATTTTCCACTTAATCTTACAATAAAGACCGTGTCTTACGTGTTAAAATGGTGTTCGTTTCTGACTTAACATATCCTATGTAAAAAAATCATCGTTTTGTAATGTGATAAATTATCGTATGCTGATAAGTGATGAGGGTCAATTTCGTACAAATCATAATCGGCCAAATGATTTTGTTTGGTTTTTTTTTTATTATTATTGTTGATCGAGGTGATTTAAAAAAGGTTTATGATATAAGATCCAAATCGCATTCATTTAAAATAAAAATAACAATTTCTATAATGCTATTTATGATAAATAGTAATGTATTATGCGCAACTTTTACTGCTTACAATATTTTTCGTGAAAATTCAAAAACTTTAGGATCGCTTAAACTTGAAGGGTCGATTGCGTTTTAAAGCGGTAGGTAACTGTTTTTTCTAACTTAGAAGCCGACAGCGAAGTTTTGTTTTCATATTTTATTTTCGATATAATTTAATAATTATATTTTTATACTTGAATTCATAATAAATAGTATGTGGTTAGAGGAACTTGAAACTAATTATATAATTACTTAAATATTTATAAACAACGTCAGGAAATATCTAAATAAATTATCTAGATAGAATTAATTTATCATTTATCTTATCTAAAAATCCTCAACTCATTTATGTGTATTTCCATCTAGATAAAATTCTAGTTATCTATGAGTACCTATCTAAATAATTTATTTTTATGGGCTAAAAAAAATTTTTAATTTAAAATATGATTTTTTTTAATATGTAATTAATTTTTAATTTTTTTGTTTTATTAACTCAGAGATTGACTTGTTATCTTCTTATGAAGTTAATTCAAAAATTACTTTATGACTTTTCATATTATGTTCTAATGAATCAGTTATTTTATTTTATGTTTATATTTTAAAATATTTTAAATAATATATTTTTTTTACTTAATATCTGTACCTATATCACTGAATATTTTTAAAATTAATGAAATTATCTAATATTTATCTATTTCCAACACTGTTTATAAAAATTGTCAAACTTGACATTCTAGAGCTACGGCTAATAAATTATAACTAATTATATTAGGTCAGCAAACTTCTCAGTGCTCTGTTGATCTGGGTAAATCATAAATAGTAAATTGTTCATCATTTTTAATTATGAATTTAAATTATATTTGAACTCATTTTCATTGCCATCTTTCTTACAATTTAAAATAGACTCATCGTTTTCCATTCTGATTTACTTCAGTTGTTTAACTATTTTTTTAAAGAATTTTTATTAAAGCATAATATTTTATGACAATAAATAGATCTTATTTAATTTTAAAACAAAGTAAAAAAATAATGGAACTAATTTAAGGTATTTAAATCATTATTCATATAAGAAAAATTATGTAATATGGAATAGTTGCTTTTAAATAGGTACGGTAATATTTGAAGATTAATAATAAAATTGATTGTTATTTTAAAGAATTTTATCTGCATAATAATAATAATAATAATAATAATAATTATTATTATTATTATTATTATTATTTGTTAAGTCCCCATAAGATAATATCTGCGTGTATATATTATTTAATTGACCATTTTGTTTAAGTTACTTCTATCAAAGATGGCTTCCTTATGTGCAAATTTTGATTATGATCCCCTTAGACATGTAAATCCCGGGTATTGAGCCATCTTGGTAAAGTTTACAGGAAAACAAAAAATATATTTATGATTATTATTTTACAGGTAACTGTTTTTTAAAACATTAATTTACGTACATTCGTTTTAAATATTAATATTTTAATTTTAAAGAAAAAATTAATTTAAAGTTTAATTTACAATAAAAATATTTACTAAAATTATACACAGAATTTAATAATATAAGCATGCATACATAATAAGAGTAAGTAAGTTTTTGATGAAAATATGATTAAAGACAAAATTAGTGATTTTTTTTTTTTTTGTCATCTAAGTTTTCAATGGTTTTGTTTGTACTACTACTAATAAAAGTATGAAAAAAGAAAAGATCTAAAGTAAACTATTACAAACATGATTTCATAGTTATATTCCGTAGAAACCTACGCTAAACAATCCGGTACAACATTCGTTAAAACTGTCATTTAGATAATATTTTATTTACAAGTTGTAATCGAAATAACAATATTACTATTAAAAATAAACTCGAAAAATACATTTTGACATCGTACAACTTTTACTGTAATTCTGCTGTAACTATACTATTCATTTTTATTTCAGTACTCACGTGTAACCATTTATCGCACGCGTTAATAAAAAATTATCTTCTGTACGATTGGAAATAAATTCAAAACAACACTTTCATGTAATAGGAAATGATGGCTGGATGTGAACACCAGTTACATAATGCGTTTCCTTGTGATGTAAAGATTACAGCAAACGTTAAGACGTCGTAAACGATGTCTTTTTGTAAAATATTTTACTATACTGGGATTTTAAAATGAATAAAAAATAAAAAACTATTCTATGAAATATATTATATTGAATTCAACTCGTTAGAGACTATTTTCGCAGACTCAATAATAAGGTTTTTTCAACGTTTCCTATAATAAATTTGAGTTACATATTGTTATCTATATTATATTAGTATTTTATGATATTATAATAAATAGTAATATTATTTACAAACATTAAAAGTATACCTTAATCACGGTTAAGAATATAATAATACCTTAATTTCGTTTCAACTGTTAATAATTTAAAAATTGTTAACAACCGAAATATCTGTATTATAGACAACTGTACATTCATATATTATAATAATATTAAAACTATTTATATCTGTTTTAATCGTCATTTTTTGTTAATATTAATTAATCTTAAAGTTGAAACATTTAAGAAAAAATTTATCGATTAGGCATTATCAGAATTTCATTTTATTGTTGTGTATTTTATTTCTATAGAATCAGTGTGTTTGGTAGTACGTTATGGCTCAAAACAAGATTAAGCGTTTACACGATGGGTTATATAGATTATTTCCAAAGTATTTGAAGCTTTATAAAAACTTAATACTGAAAATCGCACTTCAGCCGTTTTACAACAATCTCATTTTCTTTTCGTTGAGTCAACAAGATTTTATTTTTTAATATATGTCTGATAATAATCGTTAGTTTATGATTATTATTATTATTATTTAGAACGTTCGTTAAGGACTTATAAACTATTCGTATAATGTAAATCTATTATTGAAAATATCAAGTAAATCGATACACACCAATGATTCTCAAGAAATATTTATTTATTATCAACGTATAACTGCTCCTATTTTAGACATAAAATATTATACTATACTTCATCGCTTTTCGTAAGACACTCTTGTCTCTTTATTTTAATAACTATCTATATTATAGTTGTATAAATTAATATTAACTAAAATCTATTGTTGACTGTTAATAACTTAGAAATATTAAATTGGAGGATAGGTGGGTTATTTATTTTTGTAATTGTATACTTTATTTAAATTATATATTCAATTACACAAAAATATACTAATATTTTTATATAACAAATTTATAACATTTATTTACTTAATCGACAATCACAAAATTCTGAACTATTGTACAATTCATATAATTTATTTCAACGAAATGCTACTATTTAATTTTATACTACGCAAAAAAAAAACTTGACATTTTGTTTTAAAATTATAATAATTAGTAATAACGTACTGCAGGGACGTGTCAAGAATCTCATTTTTTTTTTTTTTTTTTGTGAGGGAGGTTTATATTAGAGTATAAAATATTTAACTCATAAGCAATTGCTCCGTATAAAAAAATAATAATAATAGCCAGCTGACAGTTTGGTGGGTGGATAAACCCCAAGTCCCAAGATCCCTTGGCACACCCACGATGTTGTCATAATAAACATTATGTAATAATAATTTATATATTATAATATAACCACATTAGTACATTATTTGTTCTTTTTTTTCAAGTGTTAAAATAAACAAATGTCACTTAGCATTTTCATAGGTAAACCTATTTGCTAAAATAAAATAATTAATATATACTGATGTCCCAACACGTATTGCTCAAAAACGACAAAAACAAACAATATGCACACAAAGGTCACATTCGAATAATTAAAGTTTTCGGTTACCACCAAAATACATTATAATTTTATCGGTACTCCTAGCTAAGTCATTGCGATTAAATCGTTTCTATTATTTTTTTTTAGTAGTTGTATTATATAATGACGGTCGACTGTAGTCCAGCGGCAGATATTTTAATCGATAAACAATATATATATAAAATATATATGTACACATAGTATACTTAATAGCATTACAAAGTACATTTGTTTGTATACCTAGTAGTATTAAAAGATACTACGAAACATAATAACGAACTTTTAAGCTCATAATCTATTATGAAGCGTTGAATCCCGTAATTTATAACACTTGATAGAAAATTAAATTACAGCAAAAGGATTTATAAATATCTTAGACATTTATGAAACGGTTATTTGATGGATTTTTAAAAAAATAACTTTTTTAATCGAATTTCCTCTTCCTACATTAAACTTTTATTTATTATTAACGCTAACGTTTTAAAAACATATTAAATAAGATAGAATTACGTGTCAAGCAAAAAAAAAAAAATGTATACATACAGCCATATAGTTCACTAATAGCTTTGCACGACTTCAAAACTCGCGTAGACTTTATATTGGATAAAGTTCCGTTTAATACAATACAATAATTAATACGTTTAGATGTGTGTTAGCTGCAGGCGAGCAGACATTTATTACGTGATAATAACATCGTTATATATATATGAGTTTGTACAAAATATATGGAGCGTATTAGGATGTTTGACGCACGTGACTTAAATTTAAGAGCCCGGAATGATGAAAGAAAATAATAATATAATAAACTCCGACTACGTCTTCATTCTGCCGTCGATAAATAGTGTGGATAATTAATTTTTGAGACTATAATGAACGTAGGTATGCCATATTTTGTCAGAAATCTGTGCGCGTACATGTTATATTACGAGTATATATAAAAACGCACGCTACAGTAAAATTAGAAAATAATAATATATAAAATGACAGAAAAGGGTTTACGTCAGTCGTTAAAAATGTAACCGGAATACTGTAAGACCGAAAGGGAAGTAAACGCGAGTCTGATGAAGAATTAAGTAAGATGAATTATATTCTCGTCGTTTATCGATTCCTCGACTCATTAAAACATTGTGTTAGAGCCGTATACGGTTGCGAGGTGCCCCCGAGAAAGCTTTATTATGTTATTCGATTTATATTATGTATAAGCACACGTATAACGATTCTTGTATAATATTCTACATAGTACACGGTCAATATTTAGTACGTTTTCATAGCACTAAAAATGTTGGAAAATTAACATTATCCGACTATTATTAATGTCGTTGAAGAATCAAGTTGGACTGAATAAATACATATTTTTTTAATTTTACTTTAGTTCAAATTCACGATTACTTATTATTGTTATTATTATTATTTTTTTTTTTATTTATTGTTATTATTTATTTATTTATTTATTGTTTGGTGCGTATAATTGCGACAAAATCATTGACATATTATTATAGTTATTAGACAAATAAAATTAATAGGATAACATTAAACTAATAAAACTGGTAAAAATATTATTGATTTAATAAATTAATTTCTATATTTTAGAGTTAATTAATCAATTCTGTGAAAATCTAGATGACTTTAGAAACTGTTTGAATTTAATAAGTCTTCATCAAATAAGTACTAATTAAATATTAACGTTCTTGAAACTTTTAAAATAAATCATATAAAATATATTTTTTAAAAATGTTAAATTATTATTTTCATGATATACTTTATCTAATAAATGGTATAAATAAAGGTAACACAGCATTATTTTTCATAAACAATTTGTAAGAAAAATATATGACTCAACCATGTTGTATTTGTTGTAATTTCAGAAAAACAGAAATCTACGTTTGTCAGCTACTACGTTTGCGTAATATACATAAAATAGATATGTAATTAATAAAAATAATAATTCAAATCCATATATCCTTTTATCGTAAAGATATACGATAAAAAATTATCCCAAGTGATTACACGTTCTTAACTCGAGACACCTGAAAAATTCTGGCTATTTGCATCTAAAATCATAGCATGATATTTACATGTTTTATAAAAAAAAAACCTATTGTGAAAAGGTGTTTATTTCATAAAATATATACTACTACAATTGTAATATTACTAACTGCCAGAACACATACAAGGAGACTAATTCATCAAAGAACACTCCATGTTTGGAAAACGTAGGTACAAGGACTGACTACTAAATCGTGTAAGGTTGACTGATTTCAAATCAAATTTAAGTCAGGTATTCCGTAAGCATCGAAGCTTTTCCAAAAATCGAATATTTTTCGATAAAAAAATATTCACCCGGTTATATTCCATACCAAACCTACGGACCGTAGAGATATACTAACCGTCGTGAATCAATAATATCGTACACACAACAACGATGGCAATGATGATTATTTTTGTATTATTGTATATTCATTGCGCGAGTATATACTCATATACCTAATATAAAATATGTAAAACGAGGTACCTATACCTCCACCTACGAGAAAACGTGACCGCGTGTTATAACCGAAATGAGAACAAAACGATGTAATATTTCGGTGGCTGTACGGAAAAAGAAAAAACCCCGCCAACAACAAAACACACACATACACACACATACACACAAATGACCATCTTACGGCAATTTGTAGTTAAGCTTATACGGGCTATATAACCCCACACATAAATACGTGAATACATGTAAGACCTAGTCGTAAAATAGATAGGTACCTATTCGAAAACGAAACGATCCGGTCTGATATGTATAGGTACAACGGTCGCATGGTATTTACCATAATAATTGCACGTGTTTCGAGTATCCACAATGGTACCACGTGCGAGCACGTATAAAATGACTATATATTACACATCATTGCGGGTGCCTTTATCATATATAGAATTGAATATCGTCTCGCGGATCTACACACACGTACACACAAGCGTGCGTCTCCGCAATTCGCTATTCGCTAATATTGTAAAACGGTTTCAATTTCGAATATAAATCGAAAGCTTTAGGATACGGCGATAGTTATTACAAAAAAAAAAAAAACACCAACTGACGAACAAACGAAATAGAATTGAATTCAACGGTCCGATGAACGAATTTATGATTTGGATTTTAGACTTTTTTTTTTAGATATCAAACGAATAAGGGAACGGCAAAAAAAATAATAATCCTGTACATATGAGTGAGTGAGTGAGGATATTATTTTTCACTCTGCGACGATGCATAACCAGTATTCATTACTAACACAAATTATTTGAATTTAATTCAAATGTAAACGTTTTTAAATTTTAATTAAAACGAATCCACTTGAATGATTCAAAACATTACTTATAATAACGCCATCATTACAAGTTTGTATTACTTAATGGTACATACATGACATCATGCAAATATCTACATAATATCCGGGGTTCGTGACTATAATAGTCATAATATTTGTAAAAATTATATCGAAATCATTAAACAAGGTATTATACGGATCTTATTATTGCATATTTTTATGTACATAATATGCTAGTTGAAAGTACTTAAATCTTAAAGTATAGACAACTTAAAACACATTTAGTAAAAATACATTCTTATATTATAAGCAGGGCTCGGAAGTTCTAGCAAATGCATATTTTTATTGGTTCGTCCTAGAACATCCAAAGTAAGATACAAATATGTTTCACACTTCTCTGATGTCATACACGAAATTTTATTTTGCTATTTTTTGCATATTTACGGGTTTTACTGCTATTTTGCTAATTTTAGGTTTTTAGTGCTATTTTTGGGTATATTTTCACATAAATACATATTATAGGAGATATTTTGCTAATTAGGAGTTATAAATGCTGTTAAATGGGCATATTTAAGGAAATAAACACATATTGTTGAAAAACTAAATTACCTACCAAACAGCCGCCTACGAATATGTGAACGAAAACAAATTGTTTTATTTTAAGATGGTACGCATCCGGAATAAACGGCCTTAGACCGTTGTTATCGTCGATTAAATCGGACAATTCCTTTAATTTCCAATAATTTAGTTATTTTTAAAATTGTATCAAAATATGAACTGCAGTTATCGAATTCGTCGTATTTACGTAAGACACGGCGTTATCGCCGTACGTAAAGACCTATGATTTTATTTTGGTTTTCTGCGTTCTGCACTTCTGCCGTCATTTGCGTGTTGCGTGTGCGTTTGATCGTGAACTATCGTATTTATCGTGTTTAAAAATGCCCAAAGTTAAACAAAATTTGTCATATCGGCTCCAAACCTATGTTAATTTATATGGTCCTAATATTTTTTCAATTGATAAAAGTGTATTATTTTGTAAAATTTGTGAAATCAAAGTTAATTCTGACAAAAAGTTTAACGTATCACAACATATAAAAAGTGACAAACATATCAAAGGCCTTGCCCGATATGAATATCAAATAAATCGGAAACAACAACAGTTATTGACAGCGACAAGTAATATAAGTAAAAAATCGTCATTTAACAAAGATTTGTGTGAGGCTTTTATTTCTGCTAACATTCCTTTGAACAAGTTAGAAAACCCAAAATTCAAAACATTTTTGGAAGTATATACAAAAAATGATATTCCGAGTGAATCCACGTTGCGAAAAGGATATGTGGATGATATTTACAATGAGACCATGGATAAAATTAGGAAAATAATTTCTGACAAAAAAATTTGGGTCAGTATCGATGAGACCACTGATGTACAGGGTCGTTACATTGCAAATGTAATAGTAGGCACTCTTGAGGAAAATAATGCAGGCAATATTTTTTTACTTAATTCGGAGGAACTAGAAAAAGCTAACCACTCCACAATCAGCAAACTTTTTGATAGATCAATGAGCATATTATGGCCGACTGGTATCCAACATGACAATGTACTTTTATTTTTATCCGATGCTGCACCTTACATGGTTAAATCAGGAGAAGCACTAAAAAGCCTTTACTCAAAAATGATTCATGTAACATGTGTTGTGCATGGACTGCACAGAGTCGCAGAAGAAGTTAGAAGTCAATTTCACGTAGTAGATAAAGTTATTTCAAGTGTAAAAAAAATCTTTAGAAAAGCCCCAAGTCGTTTACTTGTATTTAAATCGGAAGCGCCAAACTTACCCTTACCTCCGGAGCCAATTATCACACGTTGGGGAAGTTGGATTAACGCAGCAATTTATTATTGCGAGAATTTCGAGATAATCCACCGTGTTATTTTTATGCTAGACAGAAACGATGCAGTTAGTATTAAAGATGCTCAAGATAACATCATAAAACCTGGATTGAAAAACAACTTAACGTATATTAAGTCGAACTTTGCCAAATTAATTTTGGCTATTGAACAATTACAACAGCAACATATACCTTTATCGGATTCACTAAAAATAGTTCAAGATATTCAAAAATCATTTGAAACATTAAGTGGTTCAAGTGGAAAATCTGTTCAAAATAAATTTAATCAGGTACAGGAAAAAAATCGTGGTCTCTCGGCGTTGGTAAAAATATCACAAGTTCTAACGGGTGAAGAGACATTCCGAAATTTAGATGGTCTTCCTGAAGACTTAAATTGTAACGACTTAACATTTTTTAAGTACGCACCCCTGACGTCTGTTGATGTAGAGCGGTCATTCTCGGCATACAAAACTCTACTATCAAATAATCGTAGATCATTCAAATTTGAAAATATAAGAAAACATCTTATTATTCAGTGCAATTTTTAAGGTAAATAAAATTAATACACTATATTATTCATTTATTAATAATATATTATTCATTTATTAATAAATTGTTTTATATGTTTATGTTAACAGAAAATGTTCCAGAGCCGGAAAAGTGCCTACTTCTCAAATATTTACTATATCATATTTTATAAAAAAAACTTGTATAATTTAAAAAAATTTTAAATAAAAAATTTTATTTTGCATATTTTCCAATTTTTAGTGCTATTTATAGCGCTTATATTAATGTTTTTATGTGCATATTTAAGCGCTAAAAATCATTTTTTTTAGTGCTATAACTTCCGAGCCCTGATTATAAGGAATCACCAAATCATAGTAAATATATTATACCTAAACAACTAATAAACTTACTTTTGGAGTGTAAAATGGCATCATGATCATAAGCTTATAAACCAATAGTATTTAAACTGTGAATTTATTTAATACGAAAATAAAATTTATAATATCGGAATCACATATTATAAAATGAGCACAACAAATTGTATGATTCGCATTTATACACGAATGTATAATACTTTATTATTATACAGTATACACAAATTTATAAATTGTAATTACAAAAATGTATACTAATTTTTTAACACTAAATGAATTCAAAGTAGACATTTTTACTATTAACATAAATCAACTTTCTAATTGAAATCGTATAAAATAAAAAAAAATTAAGAAGTATTAATATTGATTACAAAACACATACAATTATACATTATAATTTATATAGATATACTATGCATTAAACGTAAATCGAACACCAAAGTCCAACAATGAATATTATATTAATAACGATTTAAGTAAACAATAATTTATTAAAAATCCAAAAACAGAGATTAAATTTTTTGTTTAACCAATTTTTTTTTTTTAATTTAAATAAAAAGTTTTATTTTATTTTACTGTTTCATAAACTTAAAAAAGTCCCAAGTTCAAAAACTAAGTTACTTTAAAGATGTATAACAAAACCTAAAAGAGGACTACAATTTAAAATAATTAATCAGTTCGTTTAATTTAACGAAAAACATATAGAACGCAAAAATAATAATTAACTTTAAGTCGTCGTCGTCGTTAGGACAACAACAAATATTTGACACACTTAACCAGCTCTATTTCACCAAAACAGGCTTATGAAATATTTCAAATGATTCCACGTTCAATTCATCGAACTATTTTTAAAAATAGTATAACCTCATTATTATAGTATAACTGTCAGAAAAAGCATCAACTATATATTAAATTCGCGAATCAAACATTTAATTAAAAATATATTATGCTAGTGCCTATATTACCTAAATATATATATTTATATATACGTATATGATAATGTAACAGTCGTATGTACTTTTGAAACGGTAAAATCAATATCGATTTTACTATTAAATACTAAAACATTAAACAATATAGAAACTCACTGAAAGTTGTGTGTATAATATGTATATATACAAAAAAAAAGGTACTAGATATTTATAAATAGATATTACTCATTATATTTGCCTAATAAAAAGTTCGTGTTTCACGAGAAAATAGGTTGGAATGTAAAATTAGATTGGTTAAAAAGGCATAAGTTAATCAAAATTTTTATGTCAAAAAGTGAGAAATGATTTGTTCGTATTTAGAATCAAGAATACTAAAATGCTTTTTAAAATGTCACATTTTTGGGTAAAAAAAATTCATTAATTATAGTTAGGCGTATTTCATAACTAAAAATATGTTCAAAAAAACTAATCACATTTTTTAATAGTATAAATATATAGTAGGTATTATAAGAATTAAGAACAATAAAGTGAATTCGTTGTTTTGGAGAAAATTAATCAATTGAAAAATCCCGTATTACTGTATTAACTAGGTATTATTAGAAATATATATATAATTAAAATAAATGAAAATTAATATTTATTTAATTATTATAAATATTAAGGCTGACAGACAGCTTCCACTCAGAATAATTTTTCGTATGCAATGATTTATTATTGAACTCAAATTTAACTTATTCATTACCTACTCAATAACGAGATACACCGCACTTAGTACACAACAGAGTGAGTACCCTATTATTTTTTTTGTGTGTATGTTGGATGCATGTTAAAAACATTTTTTATTCCTCAGCCAAAAAGCTTGACAATTAATTATTCGATACAAGATTCTTAATGAGCTTTTTTACATCAGCTAGCTACAAAAAAAAAAAAAAAAAAAATCCGAAAATACTTAGTCACAATTTTAACACCCATTAATGTATTTGATGATAGCGTTTTACTCGTTTTAGGATGTATTAATAATGTATCGAATAAAAATCAATTATACTAATCAACAAAAACATTTACTCGTGATATCCGATATAATTTACAATAGCCAATTTCGATATTACGAGTATATTATTGGTGCTAGATTATATGATGGGCGCAGACTATTTATTTTTATCATAGTTGATGATCATTAATAATTTATTAACAAATTATCATGATATATATATGATATATACACGTTTAATGACAAATTAATACTAACCTCAATTAATACGTAATAGATTTATTATTTATTCATAGGCTTAATGGTATAAAATAGTATATTTTTAAACGCCGGACTTATTAATTAGAATTTGATTTCGCCTAACCGCTATTTTCAAAGTTCAGCATTACAATTATGTGTTTTATCAGTTTCTATCTTCAAAAATAATTTAAAATTGTTAAATTTTCATATCATTGTAGTTTATTGTATAAATTTTATCTAATAAACATGAGTCAATGAAAATTTTTTTTGACCGTTACCACAATGATCGGCGTTAACGATTACCTGCAGTTACGCACGTTGTTTCAGATCCGCTCACTACAAAATTCGGCATCAAAGGATATAATCTTTTGTCAATAGACAACCGTTACCGTATACAACATCATTTACCACAGTGTTGAAATCTTATGACTCCGTTAGAACCTTCGAGGTATACAGCGTCTTGATCTCAATTATTCTACACAAGACATCATTGTATTATGAGGAAATGTGATGGTGTTTTGTCGGAAAATTTGGCTCGGTTTGAACCATCGAACAGCATAGCGTCTTAATTCCAGATTCAGAGGTCATAACGACTATAATCGGCATTGAACTGTACTGTCTCGTCAATAGCTAAGAACATCATTAATTGACACGTTAAGGTTGATCGGGCTATTTAGCTTGGCTAAAACAATCCAACTTAACGGCTTTATATTGACTTCAAGCATTGGGGTAAAAACCTTTGTCAGAGGACTAGCGTAATGAAATGTAATTAATTAATTGAAATACATTAATACCTTGTATGTTTACAATAAGTACGTCAGAGTGTTCCAATCCGTGGCCCTCGAAACCTCCCCCCCCCCCCCCCCCGCCCCCCCCCCCCCCCCCTCAGAAGACTTATATTAAAACAAAATTACAATAAAATAATAACAAAATCATACAAGTAATATTACGTGTAAATTTTACGTTTTATAGTTTTATCAGATAAACCACCGTTTTTACCAAATTCAAACGGATAACCACCGCAGGGTGTTCAATTGATTTTGAAAAATAAGATTCTACATAACGTATAAATATATTTTTTATCGAAATTAAAAAAAAGTCAAACAAATTTAAAATTAATAATGTTTATAAACTGATAATATTTTTAAATTGTATCATGTATAACAAATGCTATAATAAATATTTGGTAAAAGTTTCAAGTACTTAAGGGCTTAAGGCTCTTCGTTTTTGAATTACACCAACGATTTTGTCAAATAATAGTTTTTCGTAAAATTCTCTTACTTTTCTATATTATTTTTTTTTCTTGGATATTTTGAGATTTACCTTAAACCATCCTCAAAATTTAAAATCAAAACAAGGTAATAACAGACAAAAAAATATACACATCATTGTAAAATCAATATTATATGAATTGCAATTCCGCTCAAGATCTAAAACAGTTTAAAAATGTCCATTTAGTGGAAAAAAACAAACACCGAACGATGGTATCACACTTATGTATTCGGTTAACGATTTTTTGCGTATGCATGTACAACAAAGTGCGACAATGAATTGTATATAGGGTGTTACCAGAGCTCACGTGTTTTCCTTACGTACAATAGCAGCGATTTAACACTATAGTTTATCGCTCTATAGAATTTAATACTCTATACTTAAATATTATCGTTGTTATATTGTAAAATGTAATTAACACACCGAAAATATATAATTAGATGAAATTATTCAAACGAGGCAGCAACGGCGCGAAATTGAAGGGAATATTCGGCAATGCTGGTTACTGGAGGGGCAAATTCGTCTGGACCAGAGACTTGCGTCCGAATATTGTTTTCCAGATGTCTTCCAGGATAACGACACACTTGGGCCGGGTAAATATACGAGGTGTTTCTACACAGGGTGTGTATATTGTAATCATGGCACTGGTTAGGTTATAGAACTGCAATAAGTATGCGATCGTCCTTAATAAACGCATGTTTATATATACATTTCACGGCATAAAAACAGGACTTCAAAAATTTCACGAGGCAACTTAAAATTCCATCAAGTCGTTTCTCTAGATTTTGGAGAGGCAATTTCAGTTATTAAAAGCAATTAAAATATAAAAACGACAACATATAATTGATTTACCATCCAACCTAATGTTATAAACAAGAGAGAATTTTATTATTTTTCTATAATACTTAAATATTCAAAAACCAATAATAATCCTAAAATTAATGTTAAATGTATCACCAATCAATAAGCGACGAATAATAATAATAATAATAATAATTGTATACAGAAAAGAAAAAATTAGCTATAAATTATTTTTATGAGCATATTAATTTTTTTTTTTTTTAATAGCATTATAAATTTGTATTAGACAAATTAAATTGTATAAAATAATTGCATATTGCTTTTTCACGCACAACAATTTTCAACACGGCACATCGCATTGGCAATTACTTTACAATATAATAAATGACTCGTCTTATATTTATATATTACTATAATATTAAAAATTATCAAGTTAAATCTTAATGATCACGTGATATTATCATAACATTTCACAAATTGGAACTCTATCGACAAACTTATTTTTTCAATTATTGAGAGAAAAACCTAATCTATATATTGGTGTCAAATATCTGGAGAGTTTGGTATGAATTCTAGATTGAAATACTTTTACGGAACCGAGATAAAAATATATGTCTATGCGGGCTAACGATTGACCGCCTACACTGTTCACAGGAAGATAGAAAAGTTACAAACAGACGAGGAAAGCGCGTAAACATAAAACTTACAATGGAAACGACGGTGAACGTAATTACGTAAACGACTCAGATAATTGTACTCTTATACATGTCAAATCCCACCGCTTTCGATTTCATACAGTAGCTGCGTGTAATACATATACAACGTTATTATAATTATGATATACGAGTAGGTACGTATAATATTTTAATTTATAATATTTACATCACGTGATCGGCAGGAATAGAATATGAGAAATGCGTACACAGTTAGTGGAAATTCAGTGGCGTGCCGACGAGGCTTTTTCGGAGCAATTTTCTCGAGGAGAACCCGGCCGATTGATGCGTGGGTGGTTAAAATATGTCCACTACGTTTGTATGCAAACCACGCCTGTTCTCCGTGTACTACCGGTTTGGTTTTATGTACATCATGATATCGAAATCGGCCGAGCGGCAAAATTTCGAACGCGTATAATACAATAATCTAATACAATACGGGTTGGACTCGGGTGTGAATAACGTTATACACGCAAACGCGCATGGCCGGTATATATTTTCTGTATCATAATATATTATAATATCGCGTGTAAGGATAGCGTACGGTGGCTATCCGTGCAAATAAGTTTACGTACACCGTTGTAATAACAGGCATAATAATATAATATTATACATAATAATATGAAAACGGTTAAATCAAACGGGGCCGTCGGATTGTAAACAATGAAAAGGTCCGACGGGGTAATAATAAAATTGTGCCCGTCCGACATGTAACAACGGGATTTAGGTAGTATTCGCAACGTCTCCGTCGTACGCAAAATACCTGCTGTTTAACTACGACCGTTTAGTGCACTGCACACGTAGGTAGGTATATAATATGGTGTATTGTATTATAATAACCGTTAAAGCAGTAAAGGTCAGAAAATCCGGACGAAATCGTTTGCCCCGTTTAATGTATGGATACGTCTACACGCTTTTCTACACACGATTTTTTTTATAGGCAAGTTTTTCTATTCACGAAGTTCGGAAGACACGCGCGGAACTCATTCTTTCAAATTTAAATTTTAAACACACATGGAAATTTTCATGAAAATCATCTGCCCGAAAATTTACAATAAAAAAAGGAGGTATTATTTTTGACAAAAAAAAAAAGGTTTGCACACGACTGTACAGAATATTACTCGAACGGCATAAAAAGTCAGAACATTTTTAAAAAAAAGTCTTTTAGCGCGTGCCTATATGCCTACTACAAAATTTCAGGAATCAGAATTTGAATAATCTCATAAATAAAAGATAAATCGAAGATATACATATTATTTTGTGAACACACTGTATATATATATATATTATATAGACACTGCACGCGTGTGTTATATACAGCCATCGTCGTGTTGGCATTGTTCCCCCGTAAACTTTGATATCTCCAATCTGCAGCCCGCTGTTGTGCAGTGAATACACAGGTACATCATCGTGTTTACGTAGCTATATGTATAAGCGTACTTATAGGACATTGGGGATAATATTTTATGTATGTGTGTGCGTGTGTGTGCTAAAGCGAATCAGATAATACGACCGAAACCCTCTTCAGACTGCGCGTTTTCCGTTAAAACGTGATTCGTACAGGTATATACAGACCATTAATAATAGCGCTACGATAATAATATTATATTATAATATTGTGTTGTTATTGTTGATACCTACTCGATTTAAACCTGCCCACGACCGCGATTTTCGAGCGAATTTTAACTCTCCTCTACTTTCAAACTTTCTTTTACAAATCAATTCGTTTAGTTTTTTTATACTGGCCTACCTAAAACATTACCTATTGAGTATTGACCAAAATCGTCGTTGTTGAATTTTTGCTTTTCAGTTTTATAAGAACACCTATTAAAAAGTTACCATATAGTCATTTTTTAATCTATATTTTAGTTGATGGGTACGTGGTTACATTTTGGTTCTTTTAAAATTCTACCTACGTATTTTATATTTTATATTTTATGTTTTATACGGACCTAAATGCAACTGTAAAATACATTTTAGTACATTTTTTTCACTTAAAATTTCAATTTTTAAAACACTTTAATTTACGAGTGATTATTAATTAGTTAACTGTTAAATAAACATCATCAATCTTGTATATAAGCTATACTGTGCAGTGTGCAGAGATTTTCACAATATGGTCGAATGCAAATTTCCAATAACTCGTTGCGCACACCATCAACGCAAATATTTACCGGAATCTAAAACGACATAAGCATGACTTATTTATAAGGGTTAATTTTATGTTTAATTATATTGTATACATAACATATAATCGCATCTCTAAATAAATTGTTAATTTCCACCAGTGTGTTATAATATTCGCGTAAGTACTATAGCTGCGGCACTAGTTGACCGTTTCCAAAGATAATGTTTTATACTTTGTATGTGCAAACTGTGTATAACATCAAACAATTATTTATCGTTCTTTATCCGATAAAAACCAAATATTATTTTAATCCAAACAGAGAAAACAATGAATTATCGTCTGCAGGGTGCATTAAAAATCACTTAGTACGCGAATATTGTTATCAGGAAATAAAGGCATACAATTATATGAAAAAAATTACCATCATATCGCATGGTATTAACCACTGAATTTAACGACAATCAATTATCATAATATTTTCACGATATATTGCATATTATTGTTTAAAAAAAAATGTATGTATTTTAGGTGGGTGACTAAAAAAAAATACCATAGTCAGTAAATTCAAAAAAATATTTTTTGTAATCGTTTTTTTTTTTTTTTTGCAAGAAATGTTATTATTAAATTATGAGCCATGCGTTAAGTCGAGTTTCACAATTATAATTAATTAATTAAATACTTATGGACTGAGCTGGAAAATGTAATTTAAAAGTGCAGAGCATAGTAAAAAAAATATAAAAACGTATAGGTATTCCGCAAAAGGTCCTTTTAACTGAACCGTGTTGGAACAAAGTACATTAAGCGTAGTCATCATCAAGTTATATGAACATACTATTATTTAATATAATATATTCATTCTTGACATACCTAAGTAAAAACCATTAACGTAGTATAATTCTTCAAACTTATTCGTTTTAATGTTTTAATTAACTTTTAAAAACATCTGGTTAAAAATAAATTGCATGCCGGAATGTCGCGCCTGATATTTGGTAGGTAAAACAATTAACATTTTTAATTAAAAAAAAAAAGAATAAAAATACTTAAATTTCCCCTCTAAACGCATACGCCTAAATCACACGCTAAGTACAATTTTAAGTAAAATCGCATGGATGTTATGAATATTATACTAATGGAGTTTACGCGGAAACCACCTTGACTATTGCAGTAAAATAGATTTCTACGTTCTACTTTCGTACGGATATTTTGAGAACTTCCAGGTTAATGTGAATGATATACTTAAAAAAAAAAGAGAACCCTATCAATAATATACCACTTTGGTAAATTAAAATCTCGTTAAAAGGTGAAGTCAAGGGTCCGAAAAAAATATGTTTCGAGCAGATTTCCGTTATAATTCAATAAATTTTGTAAAACCTTAAAATTGTATTTTTAAATATAGAAATTAATTAATAATTGAGTATAAAACATGAAAGAAATACGAAATTTAAGTACAATCGCTTATTAATAAACATTATTTTTTCACTAATGTTAATTTATGTTATAATTAGATATGTAAAATTTAAAAATATTGTTTTTCAATATTTTCTACTCAAAATTTATATTTACTTAAAAGTGAAATCTTCAAATAATTTGTCTGTTACAAATATATCATTAATTTAATGTTGATAACAGACAATTTTGTCCCACGATAATGTGGTTCATCCAGTTACTTTACAAGAAAAAAAATATAAATAATATAAGTTAATAATTTTATTTACATATTATCAATAGTATATAGTTAATATAATTAATTCAAGTGTATAAAATATTACGGTCGGAACTATGTATATAGTTCATATTATTTGAGTTATTTGAGCTTTAATGAAATATTTAAATTAAAAATACTGTTTTACTATGTAAATATACCTCAGGTACCCATATGTATTGTAAATTCATAAAAATCGTAACATATTCAATTTTCACAAAAGACAGACTACCTTTTAAAGAATATTTTTGTATTCTATCAAATATACATATATACATGTATGTATATATTATTTAACGGGACCATAAAATATGCTCGTTTTATGCTGCAAATGTTTGCTTTGGTCTATATTATATAGATTTGGGTACCGCGGTTGAAGCTAAATTTTACTGTATTAAAATATGTTCTCTATATACATTAAATATAGGTACTTATTTAATTGGTAATGCGTAAATATATACAATATACTTATTATAAAACCTTTTAAATAGTTTATAACGAGGTTAACCACATTAATCAGGAACAAAAACACATTAAAATTTACATAGACAATCTTTGCACAGTGCTAGTATTATTTTATAAATATATTAAAAAAAATACTTAAATAAAACGCTTAACATCCAACCATGTGTAGCCTTCAGAAATATTAATCTTTATTATATTTTAGGTACCTATTTATTTTTTATTTTTTTAATATATAGATGCGTGTGTACACCGAGCAACGAGTAGTGTAATATATAACCTACCATGAATATCATAGGTACTTACAAACTACTAACTACAAAATACAAATACAACTCTGAAAATGGGCGGATTTAAATGAAACTTGTACAAAAAAAAAAAAATCATTTAAATATTATAATTACCGAGCAGCAAAAAACCTAACAAACCAACGTAAACAATTTCACCATAGACAAATGAATTATATTATTGCTATAATAACATTTTTATTTGATTTTTAATAAACGCATTAAAATATATTAATAATATAATATGTATTCATGAATAATGTAGTATATATTATAATATACCTGTTAATAATATTAAGTTCAGCGTATGGAATAAAAATATAGTGTGTACAATATATTAATTCACTTTTCAATTGTTAATAGACAGTTGTTGGTTAAGATGTAGGTACGATATAAAACAAAAATAAAAAGTATTTTTCCATTTCAAATAATTCAAACACAAAAAAAAAAAAAAAACAAATTATTAAATACCTAATAAATTGAATAATAAAATGAAAATGTAATAGGTAATATTTTATAGTTCGCTATCTATATTACATACTGTCATACTGATCGGTTTATTTTCTATTATTAAATTCAATCACGTTACGTAGCAAGTTAAGCAATAGAAACTCACTTTGATCATGTTAACGGATAAAATTAATTGTTCTATTGTGAATAAGATACTATAATGGGTACATGATGACAAATTTTTTAATTAATAAAACAAATAAAATAAGTATTATACATTAGTCAAGGAAATAATTATAATTTAAAAGTATAAAAATAATAATTATACAAATATATTACCCATGTGACAATGTAATACGCAGTAATAGGTATGGTTAATGAACGATATTATACATTGGGTACATAAATACGTTTAAAAAAATATTGTTATAAAAATATAAACTCACGAATCTGTCAAATGGTACACAAACAATAGACATACTGTTATCGTTATGTATGAGAGATAACTTATCGCCACGATGATAGTGATTCCATGCAATACTATGTTAACTTTATAATAAGTATCTACCTATACGTACATGTGGTATGATTTTATTTTTATTAATCAATAATTTAAAACCTGGAACGTATCATGTAGATTAAATATTTCATACGCACTAAACACTATGGTGACATATCGGTATAACAAACACTAACACAATTGACAATATTTTATTACATGGAATTACTACCTATGTAATGAAATCGATCTGACGTGACTCGCATGAACGTGATTACATAAAAATTGCAACGAATGACAATAATATGATAAATCTAGACACTATAAATATGTTTAAGTAAAACGCGCCATTTTCATCGTCATTAACGCAAATAATTGCCAAAAACGTGAAAAAAAATATCGTTAGCAAAATTTGAATTTGAGTTTTTAACTACTTATACAATACATAATGTTAGTAATGTTACGAATTCATTTTTCTGATGTCTAACAATATTACTAGTAAGATGCATTTTTTTATGCATCAATATTACATATTATTTCTAACGAAATTTCATCACAAAACGTATATGTTACTTTGCTAAACACGCCTAACCTTAGATTATCTTTTCCTATCTCATGAACATGGAGTATTTTAAATTAGTATGTAGGTATATCACTTTCTATAAAACGCTCGAGTATATTTAAAAAATCATAAATATAGATACTTAAAAATGCTATTAATTTATATAAAAACATTTTTAAGTAGATTCATCACAAATGTATGAGTAACAAATAAGTTGAGAATTCACTAAAATTAATCAACTTATAATTTAATAATTAATACCTATATTACTGCTTTTGATTAATATTGCAGCATTCTAATAAACATCAGTGTGCTTCTATGGTATAGTGGTACCATATAACCATATATACACATGGGTTGTTCCGTTTAATACATTGACTAGATTCATGGATAATATTACGAGTATTATCATGACAGTAGTATTATTTTTTTGAAGATTCTCCTGGTGTTGGAGAATAATAAGTATATAATCAGTTGATTACACTAAATTTAAAATACAAAATACTTTAAGTTTCTGTTTTGGCAACCTAATTTAAATAAATGTTTATCATTAATAAATTATTTTTGTTCGTTTTAAGACAATATGAATAACTGTAAATTACTACTAATATTTGTTAGAATGCAATACACACAAAAAAAGTGTTAATTATTAAAATACATTAATTTAAATTCTTTAATATTATTGGTTATATTTTATTAGTTTAATTTTAATCTCTAGATAAAACAGATATAATTAATAAAACCACTTACCTGTCATACGATCATCGCAAAAAATAACTTTCGTAGCGTTCAAGGAGAATCTACTCTAGATATATACCTATTGGTAATTTTATAAATTATTTATTTAACTCCAATTTTCAGTTTGCTTAAAAGTACCCAATACAAATTATTTACAAATTAGGTACTGCCTATGATCAAAATTTATCATCATATAATATCAAGTACAATAACGGTCTAAGTATACCTATAGTTGGAGTCTCTACCTGAATAAAAACAATCTATAAAAATTAATTTTAATTTTTTATACACAGCAACTATTTAGTACCTATTCATTATAAATCACGTATGGTAATACGTAAATTATACTGCATTACTTATGGTAAAAGAAGGTAATATAAAATTGTGAGCCGGAAACACACTCACTCATATTCATTGGTGCTTATTATTTTCATAAATGAAAAAAATAAATATTTAAATTATAAGATAAGGGACGTTCACTTTAGTAATTTGGATATTTTTTTTAAGGGAAACTTAATGAATAAATTTTATTAATAAAAGTATAACTAAACCGAGCAATTCTCTGGAGATTATAATAACCAAATAATCTAATAAAAAAAGATAAGCACTTAAGGAAAAAACTTCCTAGTAAGGAAAAAAACACAAAACAACTAAATCTCAAATCAATTGTTTTCTTGTAAAACGAGGAGAAATTCCAAGTTAAAATACTAATAAGTAACTAAATATTATAATTAATAAGTGATTTATAATAATATTATATAATAAAATATTTTTAAATATACTATTTATCATCCATTCCTATCATCTAATGATTAAATTATAATCCAATGTTTTTTATTGATTAGTAATTTATATAGATGATAAATTTAATGAATATATCGTTTAAAAATACAAAATGTAAAAATTATAATTTTATTATATCAATAAATAAGTAGTAATGGTTTATGATATTATTTTGGTAAAGTATTTAATAAATTATGATAAAATAATGGTATAAAAGACTTATGGCTTTGTAAGACGGCCCTGAAATAAAACGTCGTCCGTACGAGAGAGTATCACGATGACGAACGGATGATCGGCGTAGAAATCAACGTTCGGCGCTGGTTCCGGAATCCACGCACTCATTAATGCGAATTGCATTCCTGTACGTAAATCACATACAAGATAATGGTGAGTTTTTTTCTATATTTATATTTTTCCGTCGACAATGTTCAAAACATATTAAACATTGTATATAAAAAAAAAAAACCAATAAGTAAAATATATTTCAACCCCAATATCATATACACATTATTACAATATATACACATAAAAATATGATATACGTATAATATATTTTCATACAACAAACACAAATGCGCACAAAAATTCAAAGCGATTGGACGGACCAATAAAAAAGCTTCTTCTTTTTTTTAAAATCACAACCAGCTTATGTAATATCTATATAAAAGCATAATACTTTGTGTATTGCTTGACCTGGCTCTGACGTATATAAAGTGCATAATATAATATAATACATATAAACGAATTTGTTTAATTTAAAAAATATATAAGGGTGTCAAAACATGTTACAATTACATAATTATTATTATATTGCCAGTTAAACTGCGATAGAGCAATAAGACGATGAACTATAACTGTAATGCTACATTTTATACATATATATATATATGTCTTAGCGATGGTTCAATCAAATTCATCGTCGTGCACTTATTACCTAACTCCAAAATCTTTGTTTCTGTGTTTCAAATAAAAATCTATGATGGCCAAATTTTTAGAACTAATTTATATGGGTTTTAAGTATATTTAAATATTCGTATAAGTCTTAGAGTTTAAGCACGGTAAACGGATAAAGAAATATACACTAATAATATATATCTGTGTGTGTGTTTTTGTATGTATTATATAGTATGTTGGTGGTAATTGTTATGGTACTAAGCCTGTATAAACTTTAAAACTTAACATAACTATTTGAATATTTAATAGAAATTCATAATTCAACTCATAAAGTATTTACGTAAATTAGTTCTATATAGATTTGCTATCTAAGATTAAAAATAATAACCACGAAAACAATTTTAAATTTTTTCTTCCTACTTCCTAGCATAGATGAACCAAAAGTATTGTAAACTTAAAACTTATTAATAATTAAAATTGGCTCCCAAAGCACAGTAAGTATTTTAAATTATTATTTCTCAAAAATATTAGTAAAAAAAGAATTACGGTTGGAGAAACCCTAAATAAATAATAATTCATATTTTAATAAGAACTAAAATATGTAATATTATTTCAACATTTCTTATTACTATTATTTTTACATTTATAATTATTATTATTATTATTTTTAAAATTTTTATAATTACCAAAAAGGCAGCATTTATTTGACCTAACCATGACAGACATCCAAGGTAGGAGAGCCCCTAAAATAATTTTCAAGCTCACCAAAAATATTTCATGTTCGATGATTTTTTTTATGGATGTTGCAACAATCTGTTATTGCCTTTTAAAATCTTTTAAAAAATTGGATATATTTTGATCTACTAATATTATTATACCTATTTAACTGCTGTTTAACATACAAATTAAATAAAAATATTTTATTTTATTAAAAGTATTTAGCGCTAAAAACTATCACATTTTTAAAAATTTGGTATTATATACAAAATAGGAATATACTTATTAGCTTCCCACGCTTAAAACATTGATCTCCGCTTAATATGCTAAGCTGATTGACACTATACCTACAATGGAGATTCACGAAATATATTCACCCCCTTATTTTCTTTAATAATGCAGTTATTCAAGATCTGTTTATTAAAATTTTTAATTTAACTTAAATAAGTAGGTACCATATATTTTTGAATATTTCAGATTATTTGTTTCACTTAAGAAGCGTTCTATGATAAAAACTTTTTTTTCTTTTAATAAGAACCACCCATTTTTACTTTAAAGTATTCAGTAAATAATTTTTATTTTGAAAATACTGATGTATCTTAATTAAAAAACATGAGTAGATTCTAAATTATTATTTATAATGTACTTAGGATAATATACCATTATACAAAGCCGGAAGCCAAGCTATACTTGTACACAAAACTAAAACATGTTATATATCTTTTATACTTGTTTAGTGTTTAGTCATATTTTTATTAGTTATTATTCAGACAAATATCAAAAATATTGTAAAATGTGTATAGATTAATATAACTTAATACTATAATTTTCAAATTAACTAAAAAGCAAACGACGGCTATTCTTCCTAGTTTATCAAATTTATAATAAGATAATAGATAATATATTTAATATTTTATGTATAAGCACATCTATTATCTTTAATACATGATGTTTAATATTTCGGAAATTACTTGATCAAATTTAAATTTATGTAACTATAAATTGACATTTAAAAAAAAAATTGTCTGTCAAGTATGTAAGTCTTTCTCAAATGGTACAAAAATCACAAGTATTCAAAAATATTAGTCTCTAAGTTTATTTAAAAATTCCAGAGATATGATTTAGAATACCTGCATTATTAAAGAATAAGGGGGTAAGCATGCTTGGTGAATCAATCTGTATATTAATATGATGAGTATTAAGCTTATAAATATAACACTCACTATATTACAGTGCTTGTAATAAACACGCAGTAACCACTGCAAAATATAAATTGTTTTAGAAGTCGTGTTCGAAATTCTATAAAACATACAGTGAAAAGGTGCAACCACGAAAACAGAAAGTCGTATTTTCAAAAATAATATAATTATGACATATATGACGTTATATAAATACAATAATGAAACGTCGTTCATGGATTCAACAGGCGGCCAAGAAACAAGACGTCATCATTGCGCGACACTATCGCGACAACAAAAGGATGGTCAGCGTAGAATTCAACATTTTCCGGCGGTATGATCGGATATCTGGCACTGTACTTCACCATTATCATTGCTGCACAATATATATACATTTATATATATATATATATATATACACATCATATATGTTCATACAGTAATATTTACAGTATTTATTAACACAAATAAAGGTGACTATGGAAAAGACGCGAATTAAAACAGCCTGCGTTGGACAAAGGACAGCTCAAAATAGCCATCACTTACAGATTATTATATTTCTCCACAGAAAATTAACATTAGAGATTACAATTGGATTATTTTTTTTTTTTACATATTATTTTGCTTGATAAATTACAAAATCGCAGGCCGCTTTATTACATATATAATAATATGCCCGCACACTTTACCCATATATACACCAAGATGATTAATGTTGTTAAAAAATTATGATCACATTCTGACAAAATTCCAATTAAGGTGCTGTCATACACAAAAAATGGCATAACACATAAACAGCGACATTAAATTTATTAAAAGCCAACGGTTTTAAACGAGTGTAAATAAGCATAGGTCGACAATCACATAATATTAGCCTAAAATAAATAATAACTTCAAAATATGGCTTAACTAAAGCTGTCGATCAACAACTACAAAAGACATAATATGTTGATATAATAACGGTGGCGTTATAAACAGAGTACGCATCTACTGATGTATCTCTCCCCCTCCCCCCGAAAAAAAATGTTACAAAGACGTATCACAAATCACAGACAAACTTGATAATTGATATGCATTGTTGTTGGAGTGTTAACCAATTTTATAAAAACTTTAACTGATTTGGTTACCACGTGTTAGTTGTGATCACTTAAGCGAAAATATAATTAACAATTGTTCACAGTGCTTATACAGACTGTATAAAGACCAAAAAATATTTTTTTAACATACATTAAAAATAATATGTTATACTGTTGTCTGTTGTAGTGATAAGTGATAATGTAGTCAAACACGAAGTTGAAAAAAATAAAGATGGTATTAAAATATCGATGTTAGAACTTCACAAAAAATTTGAATTTTACATATCAATACGGAATATAATGCATATCTTATCATAGTTACCTATAACTTATAAGCAATTCGGTAAACAAACGAATTAAAAAATAAATAAATTAAAACTTTTTGAAAACCTTGCTTGAGTATTTATATTGCATATATAAATAATATAATAATCGACATCTAATAATTAAAATGTTAAAACGTACATAATACGTATGCTAAATCGTTTAGTCGAACAGAATCGCTAACACAGAAAAGTCGGACAAGGGCGACGTACCTACATAATATAAAGGTGTTAAATTAAACGCAAAAACAGCCGGATGCAACCAAATGGTTAGGGACACAATAATGGCGTAGTACACAATTATTTGTCACAGTACAATAATAGTATTAAATAGAACCTACGTATAATTATCATGAAATGATGTTTGCCGCCATACTTCTATTAATAAGTACCTATACACCGCAGTTATAATGTATTAATCGTCACCACAATTATCATAGTTTTATCGGATGGATTTGAATAATATTTACGTCGACATAATAAAATTACAACAGAACGATTATTTCGATTAAACTGCGACACCCTGATAAACTTTCGTCTATGAATTATATTTGATCAAAACCCGCAATCGGTGCATAACATGCAATGCAGTATATTATTAAAATAATATTTAAAAGGTATAGTCAGGTGCATGGAGGGTTGTAAAAGGGGACTGAGTCAATTTTGAAATTTTATAATTATTGCCACCATAATACTATATATTCCACGTAGTTTTTATTATCAAAATACCTGATTTATTTACTTTGTGTTATTCAAATTATCAATAAAAAAATGATGAGAAATTATTTCAACCAATACGGATATCATTATGTACAACGTTTTTCTTTATCTAAAAATTAATAACATTGACCAATTCTCTTTTACCCGCACACCGGTTTATTTTTAATCAAATATTTAATCATCGTAAAATATTGTTGAGAATGTTTATTTTATAATTATACTATGGTATGTAAGTTGTGAGTAGTATAAACGTCTGATGATACAATTATGTTTCACTGGACCACTGTGAGTTGGTGCATCGCTTAAAATTTTGACAGACGGCCTACAAACAATATGTCGTTGTTGCGAGAAATTATAGAAAACATGAAAGGATGATCAGCAACAAAATTAACGACGGGAGGCGGCGGAGCTGGATAAGGTAAGCTCGTTAACATAAACACCAAACCTGCACAAATATAAATCAAACATAAGTAACATACGATAATATATAATAGCACTATAACTGTAGATAATTTCAATAATATATATTTTTAATATTCAAAAAATTTGATTATATGAAAATGAAATTCCGTACATGATGTATTAAAGAAACAATTATAAATGCATAAAATACTACAACGAGGACGCACGGATCACAGACCCCGCCATAGATTAAACCGCATAAAAATCGATCGCGCAAGACTTAAATAAGCAGACAGTTTACGAAATTTAAATGACCGCGTTATTAATAATAAGCCGTTCTACAATAATTATTAACGAACATGACATTAAATTACAGTTATGATGAAAACAATAACATTCACTTAAAATAATCAAAGCTAGCTAATGTAGCCAGATATTTATTTTCACACGCAATGAGACTAAAATAGGTATTGCGCTATGATGGATATTGGAGACCTATACAATATTATGATTGTTCACTTGACCCACCTCTCATCAACTTAATATTTTTATTAGTAAAAAATAAATAGATAATATTCAAAATTTATTGTTATATTAATTATACATAATATAACTGTTAACTTAAAATCAAAAATGATAAAATTTAAACGGTTTTGATAAACGGCCCATAAATAAAAGGGTCTTTGTTCTAGAAATGATCAAAACAACAAAAGGGTGATCAGCAACAAAATTTACTTTGGGTAGTGGTGCAGGAAGTCTTAGTAACATTACATTTATACCTGTACAAACATAAAACAATCTTATAATAAAATACACAATAATGCCAGTTGTTTTAAAAAAAAATAAAGAAAGCATAGAAACAAACGTGCAAGTCACAAAAAAATAGGTATATAATGAAATTCACAAATTAACCAATTGTTAGAAATTTATTAGATATGATGAATTTAACATAAAAAATATTATGAATCTGCATACATTGCATTTTAGAATCAAACTGCAATATACATATTATTTATTTACCAATCACCACTACCTAAGTTAATGACAGTTATCTAATAACAATCTTTGAGTTTAAGCACTATATTAATAAAATAAATGAAAATAAAAATACTTAGAATTTAGTTTTGAAGTCAACAGTATTAATACTGCAGCACAAAAAAATTATACCATCAGTTATAACACTTATTACTCATAACCTTTGTTTAGTTATTTTATAAAAAGTTGTTACTAGTATTTATAATAACTCGTACTTTATATTTCAAACACTGTTCAGGAAACTAACTTATTGATGATATAAATATTAATAAATTTTAGATTTTACGTTCAATTATTAAATAAAAATTAAATATAATACAACTGAAAAGTTCAGATACGTTAGTTTTAATTGGGTGCAATGTATTTATTTGCTGGAAGTTAATAAAAATAAACAAAAATCATAATTATTTTACTATTTAGATAAATATGTAAATTAATTAATTAAAAAACGCACTAAGGTAATAGGTACCATAATTTCACAGAGTAACTATTTTTCCAGTGAAAATTATATGAGAATAACCAAAATGCGATAAAATAACAAAGGTGAACGGATGATCAGCTCTGAATGTACTTCTATTTTTTGTTCCTGGGAAACTCATACTGTTGTCCATAGACCAGCCTGTTGAACACATTAAGGTCATACCATAATAACAATTGACAATAGTTTTTTTTAAATAACAACCCAAATGGATATATGATCTTAGAAAATAAAAAGCTGTGTAACATAACAAATAATACATAAAACGTATACAAATAAGCAATTTATTATGGTAAATAATAGGTTTAGTGCTCAACCAAAGGTCTTACATTCAATTAGAATACATGATTATAAAAATATATATATAAATATTTTAGCTATTTGATATTATTGTTATTAATTAACAAGGTATATTATATAAAAAAAAAAAAAACTGGATTTAAATTTAAATTAAATAAATTTTAACAAGAACATTGAAACTAAACATATTTAATTAAATAATAATAAAACAAAAAACAATTTAAAAAAATTAACAATATAATTAATAGAAAATATATATATTAATATAAATATATATATTAATATAAATATATATATATATATATATATATATATATATACACACATGTATATATGGGTATCAGCTTTTCACAGAAAATTAAACAATCAACTTTCACAAAATATATTACTATGTGCATAATAGCATTTTATAAAAATGCAATTGATTGTATTTTATAATTTTTATAACTTTTGTTCAAATTAAATAGTTAAAAACTGAAATATTAAATTGTTCATCATATGTAATTAATTATAGTATAAAAAATAAATAATGAAAATATTCACCAGAAATGTACTCAAATGTATGATGTGAAATAAATAAAAATACTCTTTAAATAATTTAAATAATATATCAATATTAACAACAATATTAATTATTTAACTCTGAAAAATAGTTTTCAATAAGAAAAATAGTTAGAAAATACAAACATTTATGTTTGAGAATATGATTAACATGTGCGTTAAGGGCTAACAATAATAAACTAACTATGAGATAATAAAAATGTATGAAAATACTGATAAAATTGAAATGGGTAACTATTAATAGGATAACATTTGAATTTTAATTTTCAGATAAATTTTGTATTCGGCCAGAAAATAAAAGTTCATTGTTTTTGCCCATTATAAAGAAGATGTATGGACAATTTGCAAAAAAGTCAACTTCTTCGTATGCTCTGGGGGTCATCAAACACCGGGTAAGCATAATCATTCCTAATAACATAAGCATATATTTGTATTAGAACATATACTACCCTAGATTATTTACGGTAAATTTAAATGTTATCAATTATTACATCAATTACATTTACTATTTGTAATAAATGCATACAAATTAATCAATAAAAAATAATACTTATACAGTTGTTAACAAAATAGATTTTTAAAAAATAACTATAATAATATATACCCCACTCAACAAAGTTAAAGTTGATAACAACATGAATTATCTAATAATAAATGTACATATTTTTTTAATGGAACATTAAAGTTCTTCTCTTATAATATGTTGTGCCAATGAATCAATTTTGGTCATTCGACCTACAAAAATAATGCTACTAACTTTAGTTAAAATAAAAAAAATAAAAGGATGATCAACAATAAAATCTTTAGGTTCATTCATTTTTAAACATCTCTTCATACGGATTGCCATACCTAATAATATTTTAAAAATTTTTACTCAGCTTATAACTTTTATTATACATACATTGAGTTTTATTTTTTTAATATTATATTAATGAAGAAAAACAACACCAAAGTTTGTTATTATTATTTCACATAAGTGCAATACAACAAAAAGAAAGTAATTAAATTTTGTTTTTATAGTTAGAATATTATATTATATTACACAAATTGTTTAAAATATTATTATTAAATACATCATTTAACCACTTTATAATAAGCTCTATAATTAATAATGTATTTTTAGTAAATTTTGTACTACAATAACTTTTTATTATAAAAATTAAAAAAAGCTACTAGATAGCCTTTGAAAAAATGGTGTCAAATTGTTGTTACAAATAGTTCTTTAATTATATATTAATAAAACGTTTTAATATTTTTTATTTTTTATATAATATAATTATAATTAACCAGAATAAGCTTTGATTACCAAAGTAGGATTCTAAAATATATACTCAAAAACTAAATTTAAAATAATATTATTACTACTTTAATTTTGAAAAACTTTTAATCAACTTATAAATTATTTTAAAAAGTATTTTAATTTTAGATCAAGTTATTTGACTCAGTTAATTTATGGTATGTACAAAAATGTTTAATATTATAAAATAATTAAAAAATTGCGATATTAAGCTTGATACATAAATATATAGGTAGTAAATATTAGTATATTATACTATATTTTTATAAGTTATTATTTATTAACAATTAAATTGGTCAATATGTATTTACATGCTTACATAAACAGAATTAAAAAAATAAATAATATTCTAACAATAGATAACCCAGCAAAATCTAATCTTATTCTTTTTACTGTTTTATTGTTTCACAATCACTTTGCCCTTTATAGTTTAGATAGTAAACTATTTTATAAACCATGTCTGATAAACTAACTTTTATATTGAGATACAGATAAATAATCAATATTAATTAAAATAAATTGTAGACGCATCATTTTAACATATTAGAAAGAGGAATTGATATACGAACCTTGGTTTAGTATAATTTTCATGACAAAATAGATAAATGACTAAGTCATAACATTAAGATAACACCTATTGATAGTATCTGATATTCAGTATTATTATAAAAAGATATTCCCAACAAGCTTTAAACATAACCATGCGTCCATGCATACAAAGTTGTAGACAACAAGTAAACCAGGATTTAAACATTTTAAAATGATTAAAAATTTACCATTCATGTGATGTATATAATTAATAGAAACAATATTAAATGTGTTAAATGTTATTTTTTCCTCTAAAATGTAGAAAAATGAACAATGATAAGTTAATAACCAAACACCAGTAAGAAAAATACAATTCATTACCTGTAGCTGCTGCAGCCTCAGTTCCTTTTTCATCGACATCAACATATGCCTTATGCATAACCTTACTCACGTACAAATTTTTATTTTCAACAATGTTAGAAAAGTTGGCTGCTGGTGTAAACATTGTTGGACATCCAAGCTAGAATATAATTTAAATAAATATATATAAATATATATTGTTTATAATATTTACTTACATTTGACAATATATTTTCTAATTTAATTGTTTGTTCCAATTTGAAACGAGGTAATTTGACTGTTACATGATACTTGGTCATTTTCTTTGAAATATCATGTAAGTTAATTTTTGAAAAATTATTCTCCAGCTCTTTCAAACCATCTTTAGCATCAGGCAATAAAATTAGCATTTTGAAAGCATGGTGCTAAACAGAAAAATATAAAATAATACATTTTTCCAAAATATTAAATTAATTTAAAAAAATAAAGCATTAGTCACTTCATAGGGTAATTCAAGTGCAGCAAATTTTAGGTCACTATCATGATAGTATTGCAAATCATGTCTTAAAGTCATCATTTTTACTGTTACTTTGTTACTTGGTGTCACATAAAAATAATCATCTTCTGCATCATTAAATTTATGTTCCCAACCACTTTTAAAATGCACAGCATTAGCCAATACTAAGACAGTGTCTCTATTAATGGAGCCTGTAAAGAAAAATTGGATCATTGCTTAAATTATTTATATTTAGTTATAAATCAATTATTAATTTACCTTTGGGAAATAAGTCATTGATTTTGTTATTGGTTTTGTTTAAGACCCAATTATTTAAATACTGACGTTGTTGTTCTGGCTCATTCACAAAGTTCAATTTTTCCATAGAAGATTTCAAATATTTCATAGAGTTTTCCACAAAACTATCTTTAACATTGAAAGCTGTATCCACAAACATTCCAGTCGCCAGTTTCAGATTATCATTCTCACTCTAAAATGGTATTAAATTACTAACATGCTTACAAAATTTAAAAGATTAATTTTAAACATAAATTACAGTGTATTTGGTAAAAACTAATATTCCATTGCTATAAATTTCATAATAGTAAAATAATAATAAAATTAAACAATTTAATCAATTAACAATAAATATCAGACATGAAATAATTTACTCACTATTAAATCTTCCAATAAATTCCTATAAGATTCCAGGGAATGGGTAGTTTTATTTAAATGAATAGTGGCTATCATTTCGTCAAATGTTTTTGAAGCTGCTCCAACGCTAGCCATAAACATAATCACATGAATACTGAATGGAGAATAGAAAATATTTCCTTTTTCAGTTTTGGCCAATTCCTAAATTATGATAAATTAATAATTAGGAAAAGCAATTAGTATTTATAGTAAAAAAAGTTAGTTTTTTACCTTGTACAAAGAAAATGAAAAATCATGATTTGCCAAGCTTAAAGCTTCTAAATTTGTAGTGAGTGCCATGTTTTTTGGATCTGAAATATGTATATAATAAATGTTTATTAATCTCCACTTAATAGTACGTATATTTAAGCTATTAATATACAAAATATTTAAACTACAAAATAATGTAATAGGAATTTCAATAAAAAAGTATTAATAAAATATAATTTAAATTTTATAGGTACAATTATGTTTTTGTATTTTTATTGTCAAATGAATAAATAGACACAAATAACATTTAAAATAATATATGATCATTTGAAAAATTAACGGCATTCTAATAACATTATAATTTATAATATTATATTGAACTATGTAATAAAAAATAATTGATTTACATAAAAAAAAAAAAAAAACTATATTTAATCCACTTATGAATGATGTGTCATCTAAAAATTAATGCAGCTTGACCTTCAATTTCATAAAATATTAGGTATGACAATTCAAAAATAATACATTAAGAACTTACTGAAATGGCAAATAACTATACAAATTTAATTACTATTTATTGAATGATATTACAATTTATAGGTCATTTAAAAAATGAACCCGAGATTAAATGTGTTCTCATCATAGTAAATTCCATCTATTCTTAACTTATTTCCACTTAGAAATAATAATTTAATTTCTATAGGCATATACATGAACAAATTTAAACAGGGATTCAAATGTAATTTTGATAATAAGATGGAATCTAAATTAATTCATACATGAAATTGTCTGTACATGTCTGTAGAAATAGGTAGGAATTTAATAGTTTTATATTTGTTGCATCAAAAATATCCATAAATATGTTACAATAAGAACCAGCCTGTGAATGGAAGGGTAATTAATAATGTAACTTTTTTCTGTTCATATACCTACATCGATATTTTCATAAAGACAACAAAATCTCGAAACATTTTATTTAATGCAACTTTAATCTAACATAAAAGAAAACAATATATATTTTAAAAATAAAAAATATTTTATAACCTATTTAATTTTATAAAGAAATACATTTTCTTCTTCTTTTATTAATTAACTAAAAAAAAATTATGTTTTATTTTTAAAACTGTCAAAATGTTTAAAAGTCTTTACTGCATAGGTCAGAAAAGTAAATCGTCAGTGTAATCTTTCGGAAACTGAGCAGATCCAGCATCCAGCTATAAGTAATTTTTAAAATACGAATATCAATATTCAATAGTATAACTTAACTTTGATGAACTTAGAACGCTATAAGACGTAAAATTATATTAGGTATCAAATACCTAGTCGAAGTAGATTTTACCTTGATAACGGTTTTCTTTTTCAAAACCGCGTATGAAGTTGTTGTCCGGCAGATCGCGAGATATAAGGATTTTTATTTTCCAAGGATCGAGGTGCTGCTTCGGAGACTCGGGAGCACAGACTGCGGTCTGCGGGTGGATTGTGTGAATATTCCTACCAATTTATTATTTATGATATTTTATAATAATAATACTTTGGTCAGGCGGGACAACAGTCAACAACAACAAACTAAATTGTACCGGCGGCCACCAATTACGTTTGCGGCAGCGGGTGGTACGACCATTAGATGAGCGGAATAAGCAGATTTTTAATAGGATGTTCAAAGTACACGGACATTTCCCCACTCACCATCAACATCGGTGACGTACATGTACATTTAACTTCGAATTTTTCTTCACAGATATTCCGAGAACCCGAATCGTCGTTAATTTGTTATTCATTATTATTAATTATTATTGTCGTTGTTTAAACATTACAAAATTACTAAACGAAAGCGCTCAGCAAACAGTAATAGGGCCAAATCGCCAAATATTACACCAACGGCGTACCTAACTTATGTAATCGCAATGTACAATAAATTACCTACCTATAAATTATAATTACACAAAATATTTTGAAATTGTACTTTGGATTCATAGGCAATATTTTAATTGAATCTTTTAAATACGATTATTAGAAAACCAACAAAATAATTAATTTAAATGACAATAGGACAAATAAGTAAATTAATAGTATACTTATAGTTATGTGAAAAGTACTTACCGTCACTCATAATATCGTTGGTAAATCTCGTTTACAGCGAACTAATACTTGGAAATGAATATGTGTTAAGTTCAATGAGATGATCGCGATTCGTGAGTAGCCGTAAAAATTATTTAATTAAAATTTGACAACTGGATGACTTTTTGCAATCAATTTCGGACATAAATAATCATAATCGTCCGCCGCGTTTGCGTCGACTGAAAAGAATGAAGAGTGAAGACGGTTTATGTTTTTACCAGTATTATAAATTATTATAATTATTAGTTTTATAATTCTGTTTAATATTATTGTTTAGAAATGAAATTTTCTCGGCAAATTATAGACGTTGTCACTCGTAGAGTTTCGTTGATAAGATAAGAGAATGGTAATACTGTCCACGCCCCGCCCACCCGTTCCGTCGTATAATACGATAAGCAGGTACGTTTTTATGCCGTGACATAATTTTCGAACGTAGATAATTATATAAAAAACTCAATAATAGCTGCTGGTGGTAAGTGCAATAGGGGCACGTCGACCTCGATATTTATGTTGTGGTTTCTAGTTACCCTGGGAATCTTTTTAAAGTCATCTACCGCTATATTGTAATGTAATTAGGTCTGTAAAATAACTTTACATATTTATACATTTATAAAATAGTCGGTATTAATTATTTTAAAGGTACCGACAGGAATTAACGAGAATACTGTATTAATAAACTATATGATTAAAATATTAATATCTATAAATCCAGAATAAAATGTACAGAATTACGTATACTTAAGGTCTTATACAGTCATTGCAGTCATACCTATTCAATTTAAATTCGGTAAATATAGTTTTATACAAACAGAGGTAACATTTGATATTTTGGTGTTTTAACTTACATGATACAAAGCAAAAAATGTGCAAATTTCAAATGAACGATCCTATAGGATATATATGATATAAATAGATCATTCATGTTTATGTAAATTGGTTATTAACTAAAATACTTACTTATAATTTAATTTAAAACGCTATTTCTGAATCTGAAATACATTTTTTCAAATCACAAATATAAATGAATTTTTTTTTATTTTATTGGATTAATAACTAAACAACCAGTAGTCTTTAATAAACTCGATTGTATAGTATGTTAGATGATTGTAACTTATAATAAAGTATGATATTTATTATATTATATCCGCATAATATTTTTGTGGCACTCAAGGCCGAATTCAGGAATGTGGCGCCAACAGACCACCGAACACAGAACCATCACAATAATTTGCTCCTTCTTTGCCATATCATACTTAAAATATACAAAATACAAATATCATAATTCATGTACCTATCTAGATCGGATCGAAATGATTTTAAAATTCCAAATTTGCGAACACTATATTGCTAAAATAAAAGTTTCCGATTTTCTACCAAAGAATTAAAAAATGATCTCTATAAGTAAATAATTTAAATATTTTTTATTTTTTATGAATATTACTGATAGACTATCTATAGTAGCCAGTAGTTAAATAAAAAAAAACATACTTCCTTATTGACGCTTAATTATAGGAGTTAAATTTATAATTATTATATTTTCTAATTATATTAATTAATATAAATTATTGAAAAAAATACACACTATGCTATAATTATCAATATATGCATAATATGTGATAATAGGTTATAGGTAGTAGATAAATATAAATACTCTAGTTTATATTTTATCTCATTATGCAAGTGTATCTATATTCTATATATATTATACATAGTAATGGTTTTCTTTTAACATTTTAGAAAGGGCCAAATAAGAATTTTGAAAATAATTTGCGAATCTTAAGTAGTAAATCAAATTAATATACTCAATATTGACCTAAAAAAGGACCTTGGTTTTGGCAATTTTTTTTTTTTTTTGTTAGTCCCTAATTACATCTTTAATGATAATGATTAAAAAAATATAAGAATAATAAGATAAGATAAATAAAAGAAATTGCAATAATTATTTTAATTGAACCACAAAATAAGTATTTGATTTTATTTACTCTTAAAGTGAAGAATGTTAGTCTTTAAAATGTACCATACAATTTTAGTGTGGGCTGCACAAAATGTGTGATTGGGCCTCGTAGTGGGAACTGCTAATATATGGGTATATTGTAATTTGTAGCTTGTCTTGTACTCTGTAAGCTTTACTGACTGTACCATTATAACATAATAATACATAAATGTACCTATTCTATAGTCAAACAACAAAAATAATATTTAGTGACAAATACTTACTATAATGATATAATAACAAAATTGATAAACATAAAATGACAAGTACCTATATGCGATAATATGCGTCATGTACCTATAATTTATATGTTTGCATTGCAAACTTTACAAACTAAAAGTATTATTAATCTCTAATATTTAATTAACTACGTTTAGCGCGTGTTGTCGATATTCGAGTATTCGACATCCTGTTATGTACACACCAATTAAAATAATATGTTATTATATTGTACACTTCCTTTACGTCCATTGCATTTATTGCAACTCATCGAAAGTTATCCACTATTTAACATGTTAAATGGAATATCTGCATAGACGTGCATAATACTAAGACTATGCGTTATTATATGTTATTACTAGAAATCGGGACTTACTATACTAAATATGATCGAATTATGCTTATTAATATACAGCTAATTTTTATCATTCACGAAAACAAATGAATAGGTATTTGTTTATTTTTTCATACTTAAAACGGTTTACGATGAATCATAGTATTTACAATTAAACAGAACTATACGTAGATAAATTAGGTATTTCCCAAATTGCCACGTTCAGCTAATAATATTATTATCTTATCTTAATTTTATTATATTATCTAGTGTTGTACAATACCACAAGAAATAATCAATAATTAGGTATATCGACTAATACAATATGATATTAAAAAAATAACTGTTATAACTTATATAAAATAAATTTACTAAGTAAAAGATATAAAAATGCGTAATTATGCTATAAATAACAATTTACAATTTTTTTCAAATTTATACTTTGGCAGAAAAATGCAAAATATGTGATTAAAATGTTTAAATCTCAGTCTGTTTTCTTATCTTTGAACAAATTTATATTTTACTTAGATTATTCTGCAGCCATTATTTAAGAATATACAAATCCAACAAGTCGCGAACATTTGTTATGCCTAAGTGTTATAACTAATAACCAATATATTTAAATGATTAAAAATTTGAAAAGTTTTTAATAAAAAACCCAAAGATGTTTTGATTTTGAATCCTCAAAATCCACAAAATTACGTTCGGTTGTGCGGTGAAATATGTGAATACATAATAAAGTAGGTGGCTGTAAACTGCTCTATAATAAATTCTACAAATATTGGCTTAATAGTTTTCAATCATCTCAGTCACTTATCAAATCCTCGAATTCCTAGATTTGTGTATACCTAAAGGCTAAAAGCGCTCAATTTAGTACTGGTGTGCAGAAATCTAACATTTTTAAACAGTACAGGAATCAACGATTAGCATATTAATTAATTATCAATTATTTTTGTAAAATTATTATATCCCCATGCACTTCGTTGCCCGTAAAAAATGTATTCGTGTTAAATTTAGTGCTAACATTTAGCGTAACAACATGTGAATAAATAATATTTTTGGTTTTCTGATTTAGTGTGTAGATGATATTTTTGACATATGAACTTAACATAGCTGTCCCACCTTGCATTACTTTTTTTGACCATTTGATAGCAGTATTTTTTAAAGATTATTTTTCTTTTTTTTTTTTTTATTGAACGACCAAATTTGATTTCCTTTTATTCTGGACGAAAAACTAAAAACGTATAAAGTTTCAATAGCTTGAACTAAAAACTTCTAAAGTTTCAATAGTTTGAACCAAAAACCTAAAAAAAAGTATTAACGTTTATACATCAGCTATTCACTAAAGTACAGATTTCTAATAATAACTTAAAATTGGTAACATGCATGAAATAAAAAATATCTTTATGTATAAACTTGCCGGTTATTTATAAAAATCAATAGTAATAATAATGGCTTTATTGTAACAATAGCATTCATAATCGTCAATTTCAAAAATAAATTACCTATTAATAATGTTATTTATCGTTTAAATAAGTGATCTCATTCAAATTTGACCTTAAAATGTCTATAAGTATAATTATTGTCTTTGTATATTTTTCAGTTTTAATATAAACTACTTATAAAGAATTTTGTATTAATTATTATGAACTATAAAGTATAGTGTGCGATTTTTTGTAATTTTTCGATGAATTTCACATACTTAATTATTTTATAGAGGTATAAGAAAATTTTTTTGTAGGATTTTAAGTTAAAATTTCAAGAATTTGACTCAAAAAATAATTTTTTATCGATATTATGAAAAATTTGTCATATCTATGGGGTAGCTCAAAAATAGTAAAAAATTTTGATAATTTATTCATAAAACGCATTTTATAAATAACAAATATGTAGTCCACGGTGTTTATCATCGAGTCGTGAGTAATGTATAAGCGGCTGATATTTATCTGTGATGTATATCTAAAGTATATTGTATACACATATAAGAACGTAATGTTTTTTTTTTTTTTTTTAATTACAGGTTGACCCTGAAACCACTCTTAAAATTGCCATGTGTGTTTTTAATACATAGAGGACTTCGCGTAGCAGGTTTTAAGCTAAGTTGTTATAGATCCAGCTTATGTCTAAGGAATATTAAAAAATAAAATAGGAATACATCAGTGGCTTCATCTGAATATCTGACCAGCAAAATTAATTTTTTTTTTTTAATGATGAAATTAATTTTTTCAAAATACAGACATTTAAAATGATTTAATCTATACTGAATTCAACAGAATATATATAAATAGATTTCTCAAGACTTACGGAGGATATTTATAGCTTCTTTTTTTCCAACCCCTATAAGTTGCTATGTGATGACTCACGCGTAAATTTCGATTGGCTTACGAAAATCATACGTTTTTTTTGCTTATGCATAAGGCTGTCATTATTCACAAAAATATTAATAATGTATAAATGATATTTTTAAATTAAATTAAATAATAATTAATTATCAAATGTATATCAAAAGGCAATATTGTATGTTAGTAACTTATAAATTTAAAACTACTCAACCGATGTTAACGAACAATGATATTGATTGTTCTTTGAGATATCATTAAATTTTAAAGGGTAGATTGATCCATATACATTTTAAAATATATTTTGTGCTATATCTAATCCGCCACTTACACATATCAATCGCTTGAATTCACAAAGCGACGTTACAACAATTCCCATTTGCTTGTGAACTTATATGTACACTAAAACCCAGATACACTATAATATTGCACTATATTTTATGTCTGCTCATGTATTCTCTTTGTCGAAATTGGTTTTCAGTTTTTACAACTAGTTAAATTATAAGTGGTAAAGTATTACGATAATGTAATGAATTTATGATTATATTCCTTTATATAATAGACAAACATAAAGTTATTTGATATTTTTAAGAATAGATAAATTATTCATAAAATTTAACATAGATTAGAGATCTAGCAAAATTATGTTGGTTTTAATAACACAGAATTTATTTATTTTTGTTCTTTTTTGCGAAAACTTTAGACGAATCCACGCCAGGCCCATATATAATAATACTTCAAAAGTTTAGAATACAATTTTAATTATACTTATTAAAGCAAAATATGTCAGACATGATTACATAAGCAATTTACTTATAAAACTTTATTTTTTCCCCTAAATATTAATAAAATGAAAAATTATAACAGAAAAAGTAACCACCATTACCTGAAGTTTCTTCAGCACTAATTCCATCTTCATTGAAATCAAAATTTGTGATATATATGTTCCATACTAAGTTTAAAAAATGCAAGTTTTGAAGATTTAAGTCAAAAAGTAATAATAAAAACTCCTACTCATTGCTACTTTGCATTTATGTGATACAAGATTTTCGTTCTACACGACTACTACAAATATATACCGAAACTGTCTTAATGTAGAACCTGACCTTCGTATCTAGTTGTCATAAATTAAATCAGACATTACCAACATTTTCAAAAATAAGCTACCACAAAAAATGTTTTTACTTTTTAGTAACTATGAATAAAGGGTACACAAAAAACTAAACTGTTATAATATATAGGTATAACTAGTATAAGTATAATATAACAAAAAGTAGTCCTTTGATTAAACGATTATATATCATGATGGTATCGTTGTTTATCAATTGCGCCGATTATTCTAGACTAACCAAAGTATATAGGTACCATCTATTACATCTTTTGTACCAGTGATTTTATTTTTATCACAAATTAAAAGGAAAATATAACGAAAATAATACCTACAATATTTTTAGATATTTTGTTTTAGTTAAATACACACACACACACACACACACACACACACACACACACACACACACA